>NW_027361827.1:15717500-16317500 GCF_039654945.1 Dendrobates tinctorius
GTACGTATTTTAGGCCACTAGATGGGGGTATTATAGTAAATGTAACATAGAATAGTGAAACTGGTTAAGTAAACAGTTAAACATAGGAGGGGTCAGCTACAGTTAAGATAGGGAGGACTTCCTGATAGGAGTCAGACGGGCCACGGTGTTAGGGGCTTAAGGAACAGTCCAAATAATAAGGATGGTATAAGGTGCGTTCTCAGCCCGGGGTTCACCCTGCAGAGATGGTAAACTGCTGCTCGGTAATGGCGGAGAACTAAGTGAACACGGGCGGGATATCCGCTGACCCGGTGTGCACAGGAGCAACCTCTGTTACCTCACGGAGCCGCTGAAACAACTGCCGGAGCCTGTTTATACTCACTGAGCTCGGCTGAGCAAGCACTAGCTAACAGTCACAGAACTCTGCCCCAGAGACGCAGGGCTAGAGTCCCTCTAGACCACTAGTGCTCAGCGCCGCAGCTGCGGTGCCAGCAAGAGAACAAACTAATATTAATTGCACCAAGTGCACACTGCAACGCTCCGACGGAGACCACTAACCATCCAGAACAGGGAGGAAACCGCTTAACAAGCGCACGGTGCCGCTGTAAGGAATGCTGCTGCTTGTGCGGTGCAGAGATGCCTTGTGCTGGATGGCACTATATGACGCTAATGCTCATGTGGAGAGCGGGATGCTCTGTGGCACATAGACTAAGCCACTACTGGAGCTGACTCTGTAGCCCCTATACCATACACAACGAAAGGGAGGGGATCATAATGAGTCAGTCACCAGTCTCATGCATCCATCTTCACACACACAACTACCCATAAGAGTCTATACTAGTGCATGGCCGAGCAGCCTTCCAAGTGGACCAACCGGAGCAGGAACCGGACCTGCGCATGTGACCTCCGACCTCCAATGAGAGGTAGTCCCACGGGCATGCTCAGTAGGCAAAAGACAGGACTTAGTCCCAGGAGAGTCTGCTTGCTGCTGACTCAAGCATGTTGTTATAGCAGCGTTAGCTCAAAAAGGGGATACCAGGTATCCAAAGCACACCACTCACAAAAGGAGTATAAAGCAAGTAATAAATGTTATTCAAAATACAGTACACATAATAGATATATTCAAAGTCATAAAATGACAAAAATACATATAAAGAGGAAAGCAATTTAACCCAAGTAAAGTGCACAAAAAAGTGATAGAGGGAATAAATGCAGGCTATGGGATCATGCAGCAATTACGTAAGCCCCAACGTATCAAAGGAATAAATCCACAATAATCATTATAAGGTGCTAGTGCAAACAAGAGATGCATAAATAAATAAAGGAGCAGCGTCACACGCCCATAATCAGCCTGTCCACATTCAGCTTTATCAAAGGGAGGTGTGCATCTCATGTCATAGCAGCTGCCTGGTTTATATGGCGCTAGTACTCACTCATGAGCCAATGATATGTTGCATGTAAAACCGCCGCCCCCAGGATTGCAGCTGCATCGGTACTGGCACCCGCTTGTGGGCCAATAGTATGTCGCGCATGGCACCGCCACCCCCGGGTCTCAGGTGCAGCAGCGTCCGGCACTCAGCTCCAGCATGCGGGAAGGAAATCCTCTATGACGTCACATCTGTCTTCTGTCTGTAAAGAGGCCTTCAGCCGGAAGCAAGAGACTCGGGCGCAGTGCGCAAGCGCGCCACCATATTAGTGAAGCCCTATGTAAGGGAAAATCTCCCCAGTAAGACCGCGCGTGCGCAGAGAATATTATAATAGCGCCAGCAAAGATTTTAAATAAACAACATTGATAGACAGTATGTAATTTAGGGGATTACATAGAAGGGGGTCAAGTATGCTAGAGGGTACTGGTTTAAATATCCCCCAGTATATTTTAAAGCATATTAATAACGGGTCACATACAGAGGCACTAATATTATGTAATATACCACAAGCAAGAAATATTACATAGTGTTAGAATCTTTTGTATGGTTAAGGTCCCTATATATATATATGCAGTAATGTTTTTTGACATTTCTGTAGTTATGGTGTTATAGCAGAGCCTGAAGGAGCAAACAGGCGCCTAGCATTAGCCTGGGCAAGATGCCAGGACTGACGCCTCTGCTGTGCAGGAATCTCTGCGGCTGCAGAAGAATGGGAGACCGCAGAGGACATGACTTGAGATTCCCCCCTGTGCAGTGGGGGAAACTTGATGCCTAACACATGATGCCCATACTGCCTGCAAGGGCTTAAGTGCCCAGAATTATAGCACAGACTTAAGTGTCCAGAATCGAAGACTGTGACTCAATTCATGCAAAAATGTCTGCAGACAGCCTTCGGTGGTGCAGAAGGTATCCGAATGATGCTGGACCTGAAATCACAGGTATGCTGACTAATGGACATTGTTTTCATGTGACGGGAGGCCAGGGCACAAATGCCCCAGTGTCTTTGACTATGGCCCTGGCCCTCCCTCACACACTAACAGTATGTTTTCTTATATATGCTTTCCATTGAATGCCAATCAGTGGTAATTTAGTACCACTGGTCAATCCATGTGAATGGGCCTTTAGCAATCGAGTATAATATTGAGTAGATAATATAGTTGAGCAAAAAAAAACTTTTTTAAGATCCTGGTCCATCAACCACATTGATAGTTTGTCTACTAATCACAAGAGGTCCCGGATATGCTGGCAGGAAGGACTCTAGTACTGCAGTCATGGACTTATAACGAGGCTGCTAGACCGGGTTTCTGTCAATCTTTTTGGTCAACTGTTTTTGTGAATTTGTTTGCTTCAGTACTTCATTATTATTTCCCATTATTTAGAGTGAAATAGTTTTTAAAAGTAGAACATCATCATTGTGTCTGCATTGTAGAGTATTTGAAACTTAGCTAAGAGGTAAGAGAATACATATCGCATGCACAGAAAAGAAAGAAACAGGACGAAGTAATGGAGGGTAAGAGCAAAGAAAGAAAAAGAGCAAATCACAATATGTATAGTTTATTTATTAGCATTACAATGCAAATAATTCATTTCTTAATTGATGAAATGCATAGTCATTGCACACTGCTAAATGTATATTGTATAATGCATGCTGTCCAGTATAGCGCACAACTGCAGAAATGCTGACACTCACCAGCATGCTTATAAATCCATTACGCTCTGTGCGTCTGCACCCACTTTTGTGCAATGTTTTAGAATTAAGTACTTTACTGCCATATATCTCGTGGCACAAAATGTCAGTGTCAAGTCAATTTCCTTATGGGGTTCATTTCATTTCTTTAACTAGAACTGAGTGAATCTGGGTCCATGGGATGTATCTGATGAGCTGAAATCCTTACAGACAAGATTTCTTTACAACATGGTAAGCAGGGACAAGTAGTGCTACTTGGATATTTGGATATAGTCCATTACTTCATTATTACATCCACTGGTATGTTGCACAGAGAACCAAATTAATAGAAAATGATAGCCTGTTGCTAAGTTACTATGATAAGTATTTGGTGAATATTTTCTGCACCTATTAGTTAAATTAGGTTATTTGCATTTTTTCTCATTTTGGTATGTCATGTTTTAAATGAAAGGGATGATCCAAAACTAAATTTTATTTTAGTTCTAAATTTTTAATGTTATAAATAGAGATGTGGGCAAGTGGGTCGCCCTCCCAGGGCTGTGGGGTACTCGGTACCAGGCCCGATGAGCTTCAATGGGTGATGTCACGGCAGCTGGGACCCGGCCCGTGGCCCTGGGCGCCCATTGTAAAAGGGGGGAATGTTCAGTGTGCTTATGATGAATAGAGGTTAAGAATGAATGAGTCGTGACGCCACCTGTGGTGTTCGGCAATGAAGATGTTGAGCCGACGCTGCAGACAGATCCTCTGGGACAGATGGTGTGGTGCAACAATGATGTTATAGCCCTCCACAGGCAGGGCAGTAGTCCCAGGGCAGAGGAGGTGAAGTGACACTTAGATGATGTAGTGTCTGGCGCAGGGGATGTAGCAGTGCTGGGCAGGTTGGCACAAGAATAAGTGGAGGACACCAGGGCATGTAGTTCCAAAGCTTTACTCACAGTCTGTTGTGGCACCAGAGCCTGCATCCGTGCCATGTCCTCCAGGTCAGGAGCTCAGCCAACTTCCAGGCAAGATGAAGTACTCCTTTCCAGCACTCCGCCAACATATGTGCCTTTTCTGAACGTCTCCCTCTTAGCGCCTTTAGTGAAGTACTCACAGTACTGAGTTACACTGGAGTTCCTCCTGTCAGATGTTCCTATGAACTCTACTTTATACGGCAGACAGCTGTAGCCTACTTCGGGGACTCCTTACTACCTAGTCCCGGCTCACACATGTTGCTGTTGTGCCCCCAAGTCTGGTGTGGGAATAAAGTGGTGACAACTTCTATTCCTCTGGTGTCTTCTGCATGACCATTAGTATTCATACAACCTCGGGGACCGGACCCCGGCCTTGCGCTTAGAACTTGGGAAAGGTTCTTCTCTAACCCTGATCCTTAGTTCTCTTCTTCTTCTCACGTTCCGTACTAATTCTTTGCTTCTTATGGAGAGTCAGGCTTTCTATTAATGTTCATTTCCTGTGCCAGCGGACCCAGATCACTGAGGTCAGCTGCAACACTTCCTTCATCCATCCCACTCCGGGGATCTCCTTTCACAGACTGATCTCGTCCGACTCCTGTGACTAACGGACTAAATCCTATCCTCTTCCCGCTCTTTTAGTGCAAACTAAACTCCACTCGCCTCCCAGCACGCTTCGTGTTCCAAGCAGGGAGCCACCAAAGGGTGCTTTGCTACACTAATATGTTGTGTGGGACGCAGGTGTTGGAGTGTGGTCAGGTGTCTCCACCTTACCTGAATGGTTGGGTACCACAACTCAGGAGGAGGTGCAGTACCTCTGTGGCGACTGAACCCTCAGGGGTGCCACATACCCCCCGTTAAACACAGCACGTCCGCGGGCTGCAAGAAAACAAAGGTTGACAAATACAGGAACATACAAATTTTTTGTAATGCTTAGTAAACAATTCTTATCTAATCTTCTCAATATGAGAGGCACTGCTTCTTGAACGTTGCAAACAATTTTAACTAGCTATCTATGTTTTAATACAGTACCTGATTCAAAAGTGCTATTGGCAGTAACTCACTACCACTTCAAGTATTCTCCATCATCACATTTCTTCTTCATCTCTTCTTTCACATTTTCTACTCCCTATTATTAACCTTAAGTGACAACCGATGATGCCGGGTTCGTCACCTGCAAGTTTTTCAAATCTTTATTCAAATATCAAAGCATTGGTCTAAATTCAATAAAACATTCACTATTTACTTTCTCTATCAAAAATGCTAGACATTATTAATAAGTGCAATATAGACATTGATCGAGCAAAGATGTCTTGAAATGTCCTTATTCTTAATGAGGTAGTCCTTATTCTTAAAAGACTTATGTAAAACCAAGAAAGGGCACCTAAAGAGGTGCAACTATATACAATAAAGTTTGTGATTCACTCCAAGTTCATGATCACTGCAGTTCAATAAGAAAAAAAACACGTTGCAAATAAAACTGGGCAACAAAACTGGAAACAACAGGGAAAACATCATGATAACCAAAAATAGAAAAATAGAAAAACAGGCACAATGGTGCAAATACCCTCCTGGGTAACAGAGTTAGTTATTTTCTCCTTTAGTGTTGGTGTTCCCCTCCTGGGATGCTGGAAGCTGTTGACTTGGGCTGCTGCTTCCAGGGGAGAGCTTCTGGACATCCTCTTCCTGCTTACTGGCCACAAATTGCAGGTACTCTTTTTCTCCTGGAGTGAAGTTGGCATCTACTTGTATAGGTAGCACATCAACTGCTGCTGGTGATATCTCTGCTGCCTGTAATTCTGCAGAAGTTGCAATTGGTGCCAATGGATGTGGTTCCTCAATTTCAGGTGGTACTGCAGTTAACGGCACCACTGCACTTGTAGGGAGAGATGCGGGGGTCCTGACTCTGTGGCAAAGGAAACCCATGATGTACGGTGACACCCCTCAGCTGCTCAGTCTCTTCTGCTTAGAGCAGAAGATGTCGAATGGGACGCGCTTGTTTCAGTCTCACTCTTTTCAGCAGGGATTTCTTCCACTTCCCCATCGCAGTAAGCTTAGTGCTTCTGAATTGAGAGCATAGCTCATCTAATTGTCCCATGTGGAGTTCAAGCATGCCGGCCTCACTATATGAAAACTCGAGGGGTAACCCGTTGGGAGGGGTAGCGATCATACCTGGAGCCTCCCGGCGGCGTACAATGTTCACCGGCACCGCCGGACTCAAGGTCGGAGACGATGGTGGGGTGACCGGTGGCTCCGAGTCCGCAGGGGTCTCTGGTGGGACCTGCGCAGCCGCGTCAGGTCCAGGCGGGGGCTCAACTTCTTCCTCCACTTTAGCTCCCAGGTCCTCGGACAACTCCTCCTGGCAGGCCTCACCCAGCGGTGATGACAGCGGGGAGATGGTGATAGACGCTGCCGGTGGTATTGCAACGGCCACAGGCTCCACAGGGTCTGCCTGGGGGAGGTCCGGTGCAGCAGTGGTGGTTACCGGTGACTGGGGTGCCGCTGATGGAGGCCCCTCCTGGGTGTGCTGCTAGTTCATCCTCCAAAACGCCTCCTGCCTCAGTCGCAGATGGGTGGTCAGCTGGGCTACCTCATCCTCCAGCTGCTGACAGTTCATGTCGGAAGCCAGATCGGAGTCTTCAGCCATTACGCCGGGGAGATTCAGCTCAACCTCCCTTCGCTCTTCAGGCCTCCTCTCTCCTTCCATCATGGCATTCTCTCTTTCTTCTTCTTCCTGTCTGGACTCTTTTCCCGCCACCGCTTCTCGCTCCTCCTTCTGAGGGCTGCGTCTTCTTCCTACTCCTCCATACCAGGCCAGTATGCGAACCCCTCGGAGGGTGGGCCATGTTGCAGTTGCATAGAAGTTCAGACAGGGGAGGCCCAGGACAGTTCGCGGTCTTTTCTTAGGACCACCCATATTGACACACCCTTCTTCTCCGTGCCGGCGGCAATTTTTAGAGTCCATTTTACAGTCTATGAAATTGGGTCTTTTGCACATTTCCACAAATTTTTAAGTCCAATAAATCGTAGGCACACAGAACCCGGTGGCACCAGGCTTCGTCATCCTGTTCGTGATGCCAAGTTGGGTCGCCCTCCCAGGGCTGTGGGGTACTCGGTACCGGGCCCGATGAGCTTCAATGGGAGATGTCACGGCAGCTGGGACCCGGCCCGTGGCCCTGGGCGCCCATTGTAACAGGGGGGAATGTTCAGTGTGCTTATGATGATTAGAGTTTATAAATGAATGAGTCGTGACGTCACCTGTGGTGTTCGGCAATGAAGATGTTGAGCCGACGCTGCAGACAGATCCTCTGGGACAGATGGCGTGGTGCAGCAATGATGTTATAGCCCTCCACAGGCAGGGCTGTAGTCCCAGGGCAGAGTAGGTGAAGTGACAATTAGATGATGTAGTGTTGGGCGCAAGGGATGTAGCAGTGCTGGGCAGGTTGACGCAGGAATAAGTGGAGGACACCGGGGCATGTAGTTCCAAAGCTTTACTCACAGTCTGTTGTGGCACCAGAGCCTGCATCCGTGCCGTGTCCTCCGGGTCAGGAGCTCAGCCAACTTCCAGTCAAGATGAAGTACTCCTTTCCAACACTCTGCTAACATATGTGCCTTTTCTGAACGTCTCCCTCTTAGCGCCTTTAGTGAAGTACTCACAGTACTGAGTTACACTGGAGTTCCTCCTGTCAGATGTTCCTATGAACTCTACTTATACGGCAGACAGCTGTAGCCTACTTCGGGGACTCCTTACTACCTAGTCCCGGCTCACACACGTTGCTGTTGTGCCCCCAAGTCTGGTGTGGGAATAAAGTGGTGACAACTTCTATTCCTCCGATGTCTGCTGCAGGACCATTAGTATCCATGCAACCTCGGGGACCGGACCCTGGCCTTGCGCTTAGAACTTGGGAAAGGTTCTCCTCTAACCCTGATCCTTAGTTCTCTTCTTCTCCTCACATTCCGTACTAATTCTTTCCTTCTTATGGAGAGTCAGGCTTTCTATTAATGGTCATTTCCTGTGCCAGCAGATCCAGATCACTGAGGTCGGCTGCAACACTTCCTTCATCCATCCCACTCCGGGGATCTCCTTTCACAGACTGACCTTGTCAGACTCCTGTGACTAACTGACTAAATCCTATCCTCTTCCCGCTCTTTTAGTGCAAACTAAACTCCACCCGCCTCCCAGCACGCTTCGTGTTCCAAGCAGGGAGCCACCAAAGGGTGCTTCGCTACACTACTATGTTGTGTGGGATGCAGGTGTTGGAGTGTGGTCAGGTGTCTCCACCTTACCTGAATGGTGGGGTACCACACCTCAGAAGGAGGTGCAGTACCTCTGTGGCGACTGAACCCTCAGGGGCGCCACATGAGCGTGTTTGGCATTGCTTGATACTCTATCGCGCATCGGGCTACGGGGCTCCATGCTTGAGTCCCCGCCCCGAATGTTTGGCACCTGTTAGACAACCAGTGAACATGCGGGGATTACCCGACATTCACGGTAATGCTGTAGCCATGTTGGCTACTGGCACTACTGTGATTGGTTGGCCGCATCACTTCATGGAGTCTTATATAAGACACGGTGACAGGATGTTCGGCGCAGAGTGTTCAGGAAGCATTTCTGGGAGAGTTGTTATAGGAGGGAGAGCGTAGTTTAGAGCAGAGATGCAGGGCTACATTTTTCTTTCTGTAGTAAAACCGCTGTTACCTGCATTCAGTGGAGGGAAAGTTTATGATAAGAGGCATCTAGGCAGGGTTATATATTACTATTGCAGTGCTAGTTTACCACCGCTGTTGCTGCACCATTGAAACAACAGTCATTGTAAGGGCTACATATATTCCTTTCTGTTGTAAAACTGTTGTCACCTGCATTCAGCATAGGGAAGTTTAGGATTAGAGACATTAATCAGGGTTTAATATCGCTATTGCAGGATTAGTCAGGGCAAGATTAAATCGTGCGGTAAGGGACGGGGAAGTGGATATGCTGCTGATGGTGCACTCAGAAGCAGAGGCAGTGGGCCAGGTGAAACTGTGCCTGCTGCAGGAACACAACAAATGCACTCATCCACGACACCTAGCGTCATGTCCCACTTTGCAGGGGGTGCGTGACACCAATCATGAAACCAGAAAAGTGCAAACAGGTGGTCGGTTAGATAGCAGATAATGCTTCCAGTATGTTTCCCAACACCACCCCATCTTCCCCACTGTCCAGCTTCACTAGCCAAACACCTGGACCACATAATCTGAGGACCCTTATCCTCCTTCCTCCCACCATGGCGACTCCCAAGAAACAAGTGATCCCACATTCGGACACTGCGAGCAGCTCTTTACATTTCCCTTTATTGATTCTGGTCTCTCACACTGCACGTTTCAAGAATAAAATGAATAGCTCATGAGTAGTGATATCCAAATATTTGAGCACACACCCACGGTCAGTAGAAGACAACAATGAGGAATGGCAATTTGTGTCTCAAGAGGTAGATTATAATGAGACACAGATGCCAACATGTGATGTTATTAAATCAGGAGAACTAGAGTATGGAAGAGGAAGAAAAGGTGGTGGACGATCAAGTCACTGATCTAACCTGGGAAAGTGCTATACAGAGTAAGGTCAGCAGCACGGGGCGGAAGGGGCGGAGCAGCACCACAACAAACAGGAAGAGGCAGTGGGGTGGCCAGAGGGAGAAGTCAGACAAGTGTCCCTCAAAACACATATACACGTGACGTTCCAAGGCCAAGGGTTAGGTGTTTTCCAGTCTGGTGCATTTTTAAAGAAAGTGTGGATGGTAAACGAATGGTCATTTGCAACCTGTGCCGTAAAAAGATCAGCAGGGGCCAGTGCACTACCAGCCTGACCACCGCCAGCATGCTCAAGCACGTCATAAAAGCATCTGACTAGGTGGGCTGAATGCCTGGATCCACAATCGGTGTCAGCGGGTCACAACACTGCCTCTTCCTCTGTGCTACTTGCTTGCCAATCTCTCCATGATGCAGGTGCAGATGCTTACTGTTCTGCGTTTTGAAAGCACCATCAACAACCACGTCCACTACCTTGTCCCTGCACAGCATTCAACTGTCCCTAACCCAGGCCTTGGAATGCAAACGGAACGCAAACAGAAATACCCATTCACCCACCCACAGGCCCAAACACCAAACAGCCAAATTTCCAGACTTCTTGCTCTGGATATGTTGCTGTTTGTGCTGTCCCCATCTTACACCAGCATGAGTCCCATAACATCACCTGAGCCCTGACCAACTGGGAAGATTCACCGACACGTGGACAAGTGCTTGAGGCCAGGGGCGCTACATGCCCCTGTTGGCATACTGGTTGAACGTAATGGAGGCCAGGATCTGGCTAAACTCTGGAACAGCACACGTACTCCTAACGCATAGAATTGCGAGCCCTAGTTTCTTTAGGATTTCCTTCACCTCCTACACCAGTTCCTGTACTCCATCCTTCTCCTCATCCTCCATCCTGAATTGTCATCCATACCAGTCGCAAGCTGGAAGCACTGCAGCACTGCCTCGGTGAAGCGGCAACAGGCTTTGCTGAAACTAATTTTTTTTAGGTAACAAACAGTACACTGCCGCAAAGTTGTTGAAAGGGAAAACAGACCAGACAGATCTGTGACTCTCTTTCTACTAAACCTACAACCAGGTATGTGTGTGATAATGGACGTAACCTGGTGGTGGCTCTGAAGATTGGCAAGCTCACCAGGCCCATGTGATCAACTTAGTGATTCAGCGGTTTCTGAAAACTTACCCAGATTTGCCTGAGCTACTTGTGAAGCTATGCTCCATGTGTGCCCATTTCCACAAGTCAGCTATAGCTGCCACTGGTCTGGCAGTGCGGCAGCAGGGTTTGCAATATTACATATATTGGTAAGACTTTGTGAGCAAAAGAGGGTAGTTGTTGAATAATTGCTACTCCATGCCCATTGGTATTCCAGTGAGCCTGAACACATAGCAACCGATACGTGGGCATGGATGTCTGACATCTGTGAAGTTCTCCAAAATGTTGAGGAACCAACCATGATGGTGAGACGCGATGATGCCATAATCAGCATAACCATCCCACTTCTATGTCTTCTCAAACACTTGCTGATTACAATTAAAAAGAAAGTTTTGCATGTGGACCATGTGGAGATGGAGGAAGAAAGTAAACAGGGTGATACTACCCAGCCCAATCTCATCTCATCTTCTCAGCGCGGATTGTGTGATAATGAGGAGGTGGCTGAGGAGGAGGAACAGGAGATGGTTGCCAGCACTACTGAGGGTACCACTCACCCAGCTTCATCCTGTCTACTTGGCATGGATGAGCTAAAGAGGAAGAGAGAGGGGGAGGAGATGGAGAGTGGTCATCCTGGTGGGGACAGGCAAGTCTTGCCTGTTGGGAGTCTTGGCACATGGCTGACTTTGTCCTGCTGCCTTTTCCGTGATCCTATCAACCAATTCTAATTACTTGTTATTCACCCTTCTTGACCCATGCTACAAGGTGAATTTTCCACATCCCCTTCCTGCGGTGGTGAGGGCTAGTAACATGGTGTAATACCAGAAGACCCTAGTTTAACAATAAAAAAAATTCCCATCTGACAACGCTGGTGGTAAAAGTCATAGATCCTTGGGCAACCACGGAGAAAAGACGAGACACAAGGGAGACATAGACCAGGTCCAACAGACGCAGGGGAACACTATCAAAGGTCTGGGATAGTTTCATTAGACCATCAACAAACCGTAAAAAAGCAAAAAAACTCTAGAAAAATACATTTTATTAATAATATTATAATAGAAAAACAATAACAAGTGTAAAATCACACCCAAAGCGAGGGTATATGGCAAGGAATCAGGGCAGCGGTCTATCAGGAATAATATTGATGTTGATAAACCTACAACTCCCCCTAGTAGGCCCTGGGATCTGATGGCCTACCTAACAGCAAAGATTGACACCTTAATTTTGCAATATGGCGCCCCCGGTCCCCGACGGCTGTCCCTTCAATCCCTGTCAATCCCTATAAATGTATATATACATACACACAGAAACAAAAACAAATATACAGATCATGCACTAAGGCTAATTTCACACTAGCGTTTTTTTGCGCTGCGCTTGGAGCGCACATGCGCATGTCAAAGGCGCATGCAAACACTTGTAAACGCTGCGTTTTTTTGTAGCATTATTGTGCGCATAACGACAAAAAATTGCAGCGTTTTTATGCGTTTGTAAGCGTTTTTCATGCGTTTGCATTTTTTATGCGCAATAAACTGAAGAAAAAATCCTTGAAAAATTCTTGCAACACACTCCACCAATGGGACACCAGTGGGCGTGTCTTATTGAAATTCTTTATATAGCCCCTGCTTACAGGTGAATTCTTCACATTTGCTTGCATTTGACTTGCGAAACATGGATCTGCGCTGGAAGAGTTTTGACTTTGACTTGGATCTGGACATGAGGATGGATCAGGCTTATGCCGTTGCTTGCCATGAACAGAGGGAGAGAGAGAGGCAGCGAAGACGGCAGCAGCGGCGTTTGTGGATACATCCCATTATTGAACTGCGGGAGAGCCGTGGATCGTACCACACCCTCTACAGCGAGCTCCAGGCAAACCTGGAGAAATTTACTGATTATACCCAGATGACCCAAGAAACCTTTAACTTTTTGCTTGGTCGGGCAAAAGAAGTCATCCGGAGACAGGACACACAGCTTCAGCGTGCGATTACTCCTGAGGAACGGCTCCTGGTCACATTAAGGTACGTAGTTTTGCTAAACCAATGCCTGCTGATTTTTCTTGGTTGTGACATGTGCTCTTCCAAATCTGGCAGAATTATAATTCTGCCATGTAGTTAACTAAAGGCTGCGGTAATTTTTTGATGGCATGTATTGAACTAAAGGCTGCAGATATATATACAGTCATATGTTAAAGTTTGGGCACCCCTATTAATGTTAACCTTTTTTCTTTATAGCAATTTTGTTTTTTGCAACAGCTATTTCAGTTTCATATATCTAATAACTGATGGACTCAGTTATATTTATGGATTCAAATGAGGTTTATTGTACTAACAGAAAATGTGCAATCTGCATTTAAACAAAATTTGACTGGTGCAAAAGTATGGGCACCCTTATCATTTTCTTGATTTGAACACTCCTAACTACTTTTTACTGACTTCCTGAAGCACTAAATTGGTTTTGTAACCTCATTGAGCTTTGAACTTCATAGCCAGGTGTATCAAATCATGAGAAAAGGTATTTAAGGTGGCCACTGGCAAGTAGTTCTCCTATTTGATTCTCCTATGAAGAGTGGCATCATGGGCTCCTCAAAACAACTCTCAAATGATCTGAAAACAAAGAATATTCAACATAGCTTTTCAGGGGAAGGATACAAAAAGTTGTCTCAGAGATTTAACGTGTCAGTTTCCACTGTGAGGAACATAGTAAGGAAATGGAAGAACACAGGTACAGTTCTTGTTAAGCCCAGAAGTGGCAGGCCAAGAAAAATATCAGAAAGGCAGAGAAGAAGAATGGTGAGAGCAGTCAAGGACAATCCACAGACCACCTCCAAAGACCTGCAGCATCATCTTTCTGCAGATGGTGTCACTGTGCATCGGTCAACAATACAGCGCACTTTGCACAAGGAGAAGCTGTATGGGAGAGTGATGCGAAAGAAGCCGTTTCTGCAAGCACGCCACAAACAGAGTCGCCTGAGGTATGCAAAAGCACATTTGGACAAGCCAGTTACATTTTGGAAGAAGGTCCTGTGGACTGATGAAACAAAGATTGAGTTGTTTGGTCATACAAAAAGGCGTTATGCATGGAGGCTAAAAAACACAGCATTCCAAGAAAAACACTTGCTACCCACAATAAAATTTGGTGGAGGTTCCATCATGCTTTGGGGCTGTGTGGCCAATGCCGGCACCGGGAATCTTGTTAAAGTTGAGGGTCGCATGGATTCAACTCAGTATCAGCAGATTCTTGACAATAATGTGCAAGAATCAGTGACGAAGTTGAAGTTACGCAGGGGATGGATATTTCAGCAAGACAATGATCCAAAACACCGCTCCAAATCTACTCAGGCATTCATGCAGAGGAACAATTACAATGTTCTGGAATGGCCATCCCAGTCCCCAGACCTGAATATCATTGAACATCTGTGGGATGATTTGAAGCGGGCTGTCCATGCTCGGCGACCATCAAACGTAACTGAACTGGAATTGTTTTGTAAACAGGAATGGTCACAAATACCTTCATCCAGGATCCAGGAACTCATTAATAGCTACAGGAAGTGACTAGAGGCTGTTATTTTTGCAAAAGGAGGAGCTACGAAATATTAATGTCACTTTTATGTTGAGGTGCCCATACTTTTGCACCGGTCAAATTTTGTTTAAATGCAGATTGCACATTTTCTGTTAGTACAATAAACCTCATTTGAATCCAGAAATATAACTGAGTCCATCAGTTATTAGATATATGAAACTGAAATAGCTGTTGCAAAAACCAAAATTGTTTTAAAGAAAAAAGGTTAACATTAATAGGGGTGCCCAAACTTTAACATATGACTGTATATATATTTTTGGTTTTTAACCCCTTCCTGACACCCCTTCAGACTTACTATCCCGTCCATGGGACCCGGGCCTCTATGCCCATGGACGGGATAGTATGTCTACCGCGATCAGCGGCGCCCACGTGGTGAGCGCCGCTGATCACGGCCGGGTGTCAGCTGATTATCACAGCTGACACCCGGCACAATGTGTCAGGTGCGGTCACGGACCGCCCCGACACGTTAACCCCTTGCACACCGCGATCAAACATGATCGCGGTGTACCGGGGGTTAAAGGGAAGCATCGGCAGGGAGGGGGCTCCCTCCGTGCTTCCCTGAGCCCCCCACGGCAGCGCAATGTGCAGCGCTGCTGCGGGGGGCTCCTTTCCTGCAGGCCCCCGAATCCAAGATGGCGACGGGGGCCTTCGGGGGCCTGCAGGAAGCTGGCTTCCTCAGTGCCTGCAAAGCGCAGGCATGAGGAAGGCATCAGCGATCTGTCACCGGACAGTGATGTCCCACCTGGGACTATTTAATAAAGTTAAAAAAAAAATAAAAAAAAGTGTTAAAATAAATTTTAAAAAATCGCCAAATAAATTAGAAAAAAAAAAAAAATATTCCCCCAAATAAATCCATTTTTTGGAAATAAAAAAAACCAAAACAATAAAAGTACACATATTAGGTATCGCCGCGTCCGTAACGACCCACCCTATAAAACTGTCCCATTAGTTAACCCCTTTAGCGAACCCCTTAAAAAATAAAAATAAAAAACAAAGCAAAAAATAATGATTTATTATCATACTGCCAAACAAAAAGTGTAATAACGTGCGATCAAAAAGATGCATATAAATATCCATGGTACCGCTGAAAACGTCATCTTGTCCCGCAAAAAACGAGCTGCGACACAGCATCATCAGCGAAAAAATAAAAAAGTTATAGCTCGCAGAATAAAGCGATGCAAAAATAATTATTTTTTATATAAAATAGTTTTCATTGCATAAAACCGACAAAACATAAAAAAACGACCTAAATGAGGTATCGCTGTAACCGTACTGACCCGAAGAATAAAACCGCTTTATCAATCTTATCGCACACGGAACGGTGTAAACGCACCCCCCCAAAAGAAATTCATGAAACGCTGGTTTTTGTTCATTCTGCGTCCCAAAAATCGGAATAAAAAGCGATAAAAAAAGTCACGTGCCCGAAAATGGTACCAATAAAAACGTCAACTCGTCCCGCAAAAAATAAGACCTCACATGACTCGGTGGGTCAAAATACGGAAAAATTATAGCTCTCAATATGTGGTGATGCAAAAACTATTTTTACAATAAAAAGCGTCTTTTAGCGTGCGACAGCTGCCAAATATAAAAACCGCCATAAATAGTAAATCAAACCCCCCGTTATCACCCCCTTAGTTAGGGAAAAATAATAAAATAAAAAAAATGTATTTATTTCCATTTTTCCATTAGGGTTAGGGTTAGGGCTGGGTTAGGGTTAGGTTAGGGTTAGGGCTAGGGTTAGGGTTAGGGCTAGGGTTAGGGCTGAGATTAGGGTTAGGGGTGTGTTGGGGTTCGGGTTGGAGTTAGAATTGGGGGTTTCCACTGTTTGGGCACATCAGGGGCTCTCCAAATGCAACATGGCGTCTGATCTCAATTCCAGCCAATTCTGAGTTGAAAAAGTCAAATGGTGCTCCTTCCCTTCCAAGCTCTGCCATGCGCCCAAACAGTGTTTTACCCCCACATGTAGTGTATCAGCCTACTCAGGTCAAATTGCAAAACAATTTTTGGGGTCCAATTTCTCCTGGTACCCTTAGGAAAGTAAAAAATTGGGGGCAAAAATATTTTTGTGGAAAAAAATGATTTTTTTATTTTCACGTCCGAGCGTTATAAACTTCTGTGAAGCACTTGGGGGTTCAAAGTCCTCACCACACATCTAGATAAGTTCCGTGGGGGGTCTAGTGTCCAAAATGGGGTCACTTGTAAGGAGTTTCAATAGTTTAGGTACATCAGGGGCTCTCCAAACGCACATGACACCTGCAGACCATTCCATCAAAGTCTGCATTCCAAAACGTCACTGCTTCCCTTCCGAGCCCCGACGTGTGTCCATACAGTAGTTTTCTCCCACATATGGGGTGTCAGCGTACTCATGACAAATTGGACAACAACTTTTGGGGTCCAATTTCTCCTGTTACCCTTGGGAAAATGAAAAAATTGGGGACTAATTGATCATGTTTGTGGAAAAAATACGATTTTTTTATTTTCATGCCCGGGCATTATAAACTTCTGTGAATACCTTGGGGGTTCAAAGTGCTCACCACACATCTAGATAAGTTCCTTAGGGGGTCTCGTTTCCAAAATGGGGTCATTTGTGGGTGTTTCCACTGTTTAGGTACATTAGGGGCTCTCCAAAGGCAACATGACACCCGCAGACCATTCCATCAAAGTCTGCATTCCAAAACATCACTACTTCCCTTCCGAGCCCTGACGTGTGTCCATACAGTAGTTTTCTCCCACATATGGGGTGTCAGCGTACTCAGGACAAATTGGACAACAACTTTTGGGGTTCAATTTCTCCTGTTACCCTTGGGAAAATAAAAAAATTGGGGACTAACTGATCATGTTTGTGGAAAAAATACGATTTTTTTATTTTCATGCCCTGGCATTATAAACTTCTGTGAAGCCTTTGGGGGGTTCAAAGTGCTCACCTCACATCTAGATAAGTTCCTTAGGGGGTCTAGTTTTCAAAATGGGGTCACTTGTGGGGGGTTTCCACTGTTTAGGTACATTAGGGGCTCTCCAAAGGCAACATGACACCCGCAGACCATTCCATCAAAGTCTGCATTCCAAAACGTCACTACTTCCCTTTCGAGCCCCGACGTGTGCCCATACAGTAGTTTTCTCCCACATAGGGGGTATCAGCATACTCAGGACAAATTGGACAACAACTTTTAGGGTCCAATTTCTCCTGGTACCCTTGGGAAAATAAAAAAATGGTGACTAAAAGATCATGTTTGTGGAAAAAATACGAATTTTTTATTTTCACGCCCGGGCGTTATAAACTTCTGTGAAGCACTGGGGGGTTCAAAGTGCTCACCACACATCTAGATAAGTTCCTCGGGGGGTCGAGTTTACAAAATGGTGTCATTTGTGGGGGGTTTCCACTGTTTTGGTACATCAGGGGTTTTCCAATCGCGACATGGTTTCCGATCTCAATTCCAGCCAAAAACGTCAAATGGCGCTTCTTCCCACCCGAGCTCTGCCATGCGCCCAAATAGTGGTTTACCCCCACATGTGGGGTATCAGCGTACTCAGGACAAATTGCACAATAACTTTTAGGGTCCTGTTACCCTTGGAAAAATAAGAATTGAGGGTGAAAAGATCATTTTTGTGGAAAAAATATGATTTTTTAATTGTACGGCTGTATGTTATAAACTTCTGTGAAGCCCTTGGGGGTTCAAAGTTCTCACCACACATCTAGATAAGTTCCTTAGGGGGTCTAGTTTCCAAAATGGTGTCATTTGTGGGGGGTTTCCACTGTTTTGGTACATCAGGGGTTTTCCTATCGCGACATGGTGTCCGATCTCAATTCCAGCCAAAAACGTCAAATGGCGCTGCTTCCCTCCCGAGCTCTGCCATGCGCCCAAATAGTGGTTTACCCCCACATGTGGGGTATCATCGTACTCAGGACAAATTGCACAATAACTTTTAGGGTCCTGTTACCCTTGGGAAAATAAAAATTGGGGTGAAAAGGTCATTTTTGTGGAAAAAATATGATTTTTTAATTGTACCGCTGTACGTTATAAACTTCTGTAAAGCCCTTGTGGGTTCAAAGTTCTCACCACATATCTAAATAAGTTCCTTGGGGGGGTCTAGTTTCCAAAATGGGGTCACTTGTAGGGGGTTTCCACTGTTTAGGTACATCAGGGACTCTCCAAACGTGACATGGCGTCCGATCTGATTTCCAGCCAATTTTGCATTGAAAAAGTCAAACGGCGCTCCTTCCATTCTGAGCTCTGCCATGCGCCGAAACAGTCGTTCCCCCCCACATATCAGGTATCAGCGTACTCAGGACAAATTGCACAATAACTTTTGCAGTCCAATTTCTCCTGTTCCCCTTGGTAAAATAAAAAAAATTGAACCTGAAGTATTTTTTTTGTGAAAAAAAGTTAGATGTTCATTTTTTTTTAAATATTCAAAAAAATTCCTGTGACGCACCTAAAGGGTTAATAAACTTTTTGAATGTGGTTTTGAGCACCTTAAGGGGTGCAGTTTTTAGAATGGTGTCACTTTTGGGTATTTTCTATCATATAGACCCCTCAAAGTGGCTTCAAATGTGATGTGGTCCTAAAAATAAAATGGTGTTGTAAAAATGAGAAATCGCTGGTCAACTTTTAACCCTTATAACTTTTTAACAAAAAAAAATTTTGGTTCCAAAATTGTGCTGATGTAAAGTAAACATGTGGGAAATGTTAGTTATCAAGTTTTTTGTGTGCAGTATCTCTGTGATTTAAGGGCATAAAAATTCAAAGTTGGAAAATTGCGAAATTTTCAAAATTTTTGCCAAATTTCCGTTTTTCTCACAAATAAACGCAAGTTATTTGAAATTTTACCACTAACATGAAGTACAATATGTCACGAGAAAACAATGTCAGAATCACCGGGATCCATGGAAGCGTTCCAGAGTTATGACCTCATAAAGGTACAGTGGTCAGAATTGTAAAAATTGGCCCGGTCATGAACGTGCAAACCACCCTTGGGGGTGGAGGGGTTAATTAAACGTGTAATAAAAAATTACGTTGACACAAATATTAATTTTTGTTGTTTTCTTTGTGTCACAGATTCCTGGCTACTGGAGAGACCCTTTCGTCACTGCACTTCCAGTGCCGGATTGGAATCTCCACGTTGTCTGGAATTGTAGCGGACACCTGCCGGGCTTTGTAGAACGTTATTTGTCCCGAATTCATGCCCATGCCAAGCGCAGACAAGAGGTTGGAAATTGCCGAAAGATTCTGGACTGTATGCAATTTCCCTAACTGTTTGGGAGCGGTGGATGGAAAACACATCCGGATTATCAAGCCCAAAAGAACAGGCTCTGAGTTCTACAACTACAAAAAGTACTTTTCTACTGTACTGATGGCCATTGCGGATGCAGACTGTATGTTTATTGCAGTGGACATTAGGGCATTTGGCCGTGGGAATGACTCCCAGGCTTGTAAGAACTCAGACATGGGCATGAGGTTGTATGGCAACAACTTCAATTTCCCCATGCCACGGCCTCTTCCCAACACCGAGGGTCCGCCACAGCCATTTGTAATGGTTGGTGATAAAGCATTCCAGATGTGCCAAAACCTGCTCAAACCCTACTCCAGCCATGACTTGCACCTCAACAAAAGAATTTTTAATTACAGGCTCACCAGGGCCAGGAGAACAGTAGATTGTGCATTTGGTATACTTGTATCTAGATGGCGCATTCTTGGCACAGCTATTAATCTGAAACTGGAAACAGTGGATGAGGTGGTCAAGGCCTGTGTTCCATGATTAAGCCCTCTCAGGGTGAAACGCGTTGGAAATTGCTCCCCTCCATACGCCTCTTTATGTCGTTTTTACCTGATGGTATGAAGATTTTATATTCTCAATAAAGCAATTATTATTTTATCTCCTGGAGACGCTGGAAAAATCCTTCTTTATGTTGTGCAAGGCCTGTGTTGTTCTACATAATTTTGTAATTTCTCGAGAGCACCCGAACTTTGATCTTAATGATTTTGCACCTAATCCATTGCCTGAATTTACACAGCACCCTCTCAGGTCATCCGTTGAAGTTGGCCAAATGAGGGACCAATTTGCGGCCTACTTCAACTCAGATGTAGGACGGGTGGAATGGCAAGAGCAAATGGTGTAAAAAATTTTTCTTGTCGGTATGTTAAAAAAAAAGGTTTTAGTACATGTTGTTGGTATGTTAATAAAAAAAAACTGTTTTGATACCTGTACTGAGTGCATTCTCTGTTTTTACACTCCCAATACCATTAGCAAGTAGCCAGGTATATCAGTGAATTTATGATATTGTGTTTTGTGCATCATGAATTCACTAATACTCCTGAGTAGGTGACTATACATACAGTTGTGGCCAAAAGTATTGACACCCCTGCAATTCTGTCAGATAATACTCAGTTTCTTCCTGAAAATGATTGCAAACACAAATTCTTTGGTATTATTATCTTCATTTAATTTGTCTTAAATGAAAAAACACAAAAGAGAATGACGCAAAAAGCAAAACATTGATCATTTCACATAAAACTCCAAAAATGGGCCATACAAAAGTATTGGCACCCTCCGCCTAATACTTGGTTGCACAATCTTTAGCCAAAATAACTGCGACCAACCGCTTCCGGTAACCATCAATGAGTTTCTTACAATGCTCTGCTGGAATTTTAGACCATTCTTCCTTGGCAAACTGCTCCAGGTCACTGATATTTGAAGGGTCCCCTCTCCAAACTGCCATTTTTAGATCTCTCCACAGGTGTTCTATGGGATTCAGGTCTGGACTCATTGCTGGCCACCTTAGAAGTCTCCAGTGCTTTCTCTCAAACCATTTTCTAGTGCTTTTTGAAGTGTGTTTTGGGTCATTGTCCTGCTGGAAGACCCATGACCTCTGAGGGAGACCCAGCTTTCTCACACTGGGCCCTACATTATGCTGCAAAATTTGTTGGTAGTCTTCAGACTTCATAATGCCATGCACATAGTCAAGCAGTCCAGTGCCAGAGGCTGCAAAGCAACCCCAAAACATCAGGGAACCTCTGCCATGTTTGACTGTAGGGACCGTTGTTGTGAGTTCATTTTCCCCTTCACCATTGAGGTCTGATGAACTCCCTCTTCTGGTGAAGGAAGGTAGTGAGGCTGATTACCAAGCATCTGGGCAGGATGATGATGACTGGGTGACGGGAATTGCTGACTGGATATAAGGCAGCCGACGCCCTTCTGCCTTGCTGGTGATCTCTCTGAGGGATTCTAGGAGACCAGTCTGATTCCTGCTCCTCAAAAGCTAAGTTTTCTGCTCTGTTTTTTGCATTTGTGTTTTGGTTTTGTTTTTCCTTGTTTTTCTGGATTTCTGCCATTCCCTGCTGGGGTGTGCTGAATTCCTTTTTGCTCTGTCTTCAGAAAATACCTGAGTACTGATATAGTCTTTTTGAAACCTAGCGTCTTCAGGGCTTTTTTCCCTATCAGCTGTTGGCTCTTGTTTTGATAGGGTTTTGGCAGATTACAGACAGCAGCTTTTCTATCCTGTCCTATGTAGTTAGCTTGGGCCCCATCGTTTGCTCAGCCTATCTTTCTATCTGTGTGAGTGTTTTTTCATCTTGCTTCACCGTCATTATATGTTGGGGGCTGCCTGTTGTGAGTTCATTTTCCCCTTCACTACTAAGGCCCGAGGAACTCCCTCTTCTGGTAAAAAAAGGTAGTGAGCCTGATTATCAAACACCTGAGTCTGATGATGATGACTGGCTGAGTGGAGTTACTGACTGGATATAAGGCTGCCGACGCCCTTCTGCCCTGCGGGTGATTTCTCTGTGGGATCCTTGGAGACCAGTCTGAATTCCTGCTCTTCTAAAGCTAAGTTTTCTGCTCGGCTTTTTGCATTCGTGCTTTGACTTTGTTTTGCTTTGTTATTCTGGATTTCTGCTATTCCCTGCTGGGGTGTGCTGAATTCCTTTAGCTCTGTCTTCTGAAAATACCTGAGTGCTGATTTAGTTTTTGAAGCCTAGCTGCTTCAGGGTCTTTTTTATATCAGCTTGTTGGCTTTTGTCTTTGATAGGGTTTTGGCAGATTGCAGACAGCAACCTTCCTTTCCTGTTCTGTTTAGTTAGCTTGGGCCCCGTCTTTGCTCAGTCTATCTTTCTATCTGTGTGAGTGTTTTTCATCTTGCTTCACCGTCATTATATGTTGGGGGCTGCCTTTTACTTTGGGGTCTGCTCTGGGGCAGTTTAGATTTCCTTTTCTGTCTCTAGGCTATTTAGCGCTCCGGCTGTGATCGAGGGGTCTAGGGCATCGTAGGAACCCCCCACGGCTACTGCTAGTTGTGTTGATAGGTTCAGGGGTCTGCAATCTGATAGTTGCCAACTTCTCTGGTTTTCTGGACGTAGCTTCTATTTTTGTGTCTGCCTCCTACGGTTACTCAATCATAACAGCTGCCTATTGCTTTGGGGTCTGCTCTGGGGCAGTTTAGATTTCCTTTTCTGTCTTTAGGCTATGTAGTTCTCCGGCTGTGATTGAGGGGTCTAGGGCACCGTAGGAACCCCCCACGGCTACTGCTAGTTGTTGTTGATAGGTTCAGGGGTCTGTAATCCGATAGCTGCCAACTTCTCTGGTTTTCTGGACTTAGCTAGTATTTCTGTTTTTGCCTCCTACGGTGACTCATTCATAACAGACCGTGTTCTTTTCTTTGAATGCCTCTTTTTTCTCCTGTAAACTCTATGTTGATGCCTTTGCCTAAAAAGCTCTACTTTTGTCTCTTCTGACCAGAGAACATTCTTCCAAAACGTTTTAGGCTTTTTCAGGTAAGTTTTGGCAAACTCCAGCCTGGCTTTTTTATGACTCGGGGTAAGAAGTGGGGTCTTCCTGGGTCTTCTACCATACAGTCACTTTTCATTCAGACGCCGACGGATAGTACTGGGTGACACTGTTGTACCCTCGGACTGCAGGTCAGCTTGAACTTGTTTGGATGTTAGTCGAGGTTCTTTATCCAACATCCACACAATCTTGAGTTGAAATCTCTTGTCAATTTTTCTTTCCCGTCCACATCTAGGGAGGTTAGCCACAGTGCCATGGGCTTTAAACTTCTTGATGACACTGCGCACGGTAGACACAGGAACATTCTGGTCTTTGGAGATGGACTTGTAGCCTTGAGATTGCTCATGCTTCCTCACAATTTGGTTTCTCTAGTCCTCAGACTGTTCTTGGGTCTTCTTTCTTTTCTCCATGCTCAATGTGGTACACACAAGGACACAGGACAGAGGTTGCGTCAACTTTAATCCATGTCAACTGGCTGCAAGTGTGATTTAGTTATTGCCAACACCTGTTAGGTGCCACAGGTAAGTTACAGGTGCTGTTAATTACTCAAATTAGAGAAGCATCACATGATTTTTCGAACAGTGAAAATACTTTTGTCCGCACTCTTTTTTATGTTTGGTGTGGAATTATATCCAATTTGGCTTTAGGACAATTCTTTTTGTGTTTTTTCATTTAAGACAAATTAAATGAAGATAATAATACCAAAGAATTTGTGTTTGCAATCATTTTCAGGAAGAAACTGAGTAGTATCTGACAGAAATGCAGGAGTGTCAATACTTTTGGCCACAACTGTACACACACAAGTTGTATTACCTTTATAATCTCTACAGTGTGTTCAATTAACAGCGATGGTGGAGATAATACAACTATAGGCCCTTTTACATTTAGCGATGCACCAGCGATCCGACCAGCGATCCGACCCGGTCAGGATCGCTGGTGCATCGCTAAATGATCGCTAGTGAGCTTTCATACAGAAAGATCTCACAGCGATGCAGCAGCGATGCAGCTCACGATACTCACCTTTCACACACAGCGATCCTGACGTCCTCCCGCCCGCGTCCAGCGTCGCTCGTCTCACACAGCAGGAAGCCCAGCAGGAAGCTGACGACGAGAAATGGAGCCGGACATTCTCGCGTGATCAGCGATGGACAGCGGGGGAGCCAGTCGTTGGTAAGTATCACACATAGCGATATCGCTAGCAATATCGCTATAACGTCACAAAACCAGTGACGTTTTAACGATATTGCCAGCGATATCGCTTAGTGTAAAACCCCCTTAAGTCAGGTAAAATACCAAGGCCATGTGTCATGCTAAATACTTATCACAAATGGCCATTACAATACAGATTAAACTGCAGCATCACTACACTCTTCTGCAAAATATATGGAGAGTTATACTAACGCTGCAGGTTCAAACTCTATTCACCTGCCCAGGTGTGATACTGATGCAAGGTCAGGGTATTTTTGAAGTATATATAACATTTATTTTCAACATCATCAATCTGTTTCTTTCACAAACACGTAATAGAGTATGTGGTTATGTTTCTTCTACAAACACGTATTAGAGTATGTGGTTAATTACAAGGTATATCTATAGTTCCTTGCCTTTTCTCTAATAGTTAAATGAGAACGGTACAAAAAAGGCAAGGTAACAATAGATATGCCTTGCACTCAACACCATCCTCTATGCCGGTTTCAAAAATGTAGTCCAAAATGTCAACCAACAGATCATGTTTAAATGTTTTTTTTTTCCCCTCAAATGGAATGACTAAAAACATGATTTGTTTGTTGGCTTTTAAAACTGTAGTTGGTGAACCCTTAGAAATTCAGTGTGTGCAATACACCAGATATCTCCATTACTGATGTTTCTTGTGTCAGTCTTGGAGATATGTGTTGTCAACGAAAACAATCTACATGACTTCTATTTTCCACAGCAGTCTCTACATTCTTGTAATATTGCACAGACTGGATCCAGCAGGGTTCCCCAACTCCAGTCCTCAAGGTCCACCAACAGATCATGTTTTAATGAAATCCATATCTCTGTTGATAACTGTTTCACAAGAGCCCAAAAAAAAGAGGATTCCATACAACATGATCTGTTGGTGTACCTTGAGGACTGGAGTTGGGGAACCCTGCTGGATCCAGTCTGTGCAATATTAAAAGAATGTAGACACTGTTGTTGAAAAGACATGTTGATTTGTTTCATTGCCAACACATATCTCCAAGACTGACACAAGAAACATGGCTCAGTAATGGAGATATCTGGTGGCAAAAACGCTAAGTGTACGGCGCAGTGTGTGTACGGCGCAGTGTGTGTAGTCGGCGATTGACACAGTAACCAATCAAAATATTTTGAAAGCACAATTGCACATTTATTTTGTAACAAAAACTAAAAGAAAAAAAACATTTTTAATAGGAATGAAGTTTGGGGAAGATTGGGATACTTTGGGTGTGCGGAGAGACAAGGAACGACTGGAGGTTGACGAAGGGGTTCTAGGAGAAGGGGCGACGAAAGTACTGGGGGAAGGGAGCTCTGGAATGGACATGGAGGCAGGTTGAGACACATTAGGAGGAGAGGGTGGATGGACGAACAAAGTTTTTTTTTTTTCTTTGGCGCAGGAGTATCCTGCCCAGACCGACTTGCACCCTGTGACCGCCTTACTTTGGTCGACCGCCTGGTGATGGTGGACTGTGGCATTGCCCTGTAAAATAGGGAATGCGGATCACCCCTTTGCTGCTCTGTGGTGGCCGTGGCGGTGCTGCTAGAAGTGGCAGTGGCGGTGCTCCTAGAAGGGGACAAAGTTTGGTCGGTGCTCCGAGAAGGAGGCTGCCTGTCTGGGATCTCAGCCAAAGTTCTTGGGAGACTCCGAGGTGGAGAATTAGTGGCGGTGCTCTTAAGATGAGGAGTGGTGGTGGTGCTCCTTTGATGAGGAGTGCTTGCGGTGCTCCTTTGATGAGGAGTGCTGGCGGTGCTCCTTTGCTGAGGAGTGCTGGCGGTGCTCTTTTGCTGAGGAGTGCTGGCGGTGCTCTGCTGATGAGGAGTGCTGGCGGTGCTCTGTTGATGAGGATTTCTGGCGGTGCTCTGTTGCTGAGGAGTGTTGGCGGTGCTCCTTTGATGTTCACTGGTGGTGTCGGTGGCCCAAGCAGGTTCTGTGGTGGTTTGGCTCCAAGCTGGAGGTGCTGTGGCGGTGGTGGTGCTCCATACAGGAGCAGCGCTTGCCATAGTGGTGGTGGCGGAGGAGTGTCCAGCAACACTCAGACTTGGGGTGGTGTAGTGGTGTCCAGCTTCGCTGGGAATGCAGGTGGCCGTGCAGTGGTATGCAGCAGAAGTCGGTAGTGTGGTGAAGCGAGTCAGCGGTGGAACTGTTGGAAATGACACCACTGACTGCTGAACATACCGATTCTGCTGCATAGCCTGCAAGTAAGCAGTGTTGCAGGCCTGTAACACACTCAGCTGTTGCTCAGGACTAAGGTGTTCCACCAGGCCCTGTTCAATTTTACTGAAAAAATGGTGCGCTGGTCTGTTGAGGTCGGCCTCCAGACGGTCAAGGCGCTGGTCAACAGAGTGGAAGCGGTGTTCCATGTGGTTAAAACCACACTCCATCAGGGAAAAACCGCTTTCCATTCTGGCGGACAGCGCCTTGAGGCTGCCCTTAAAGGCCTCGCTCAAGAGCATGAACTCGGGCATGACAGGCCTGTCCGAGGCCCTCTGCCGCTGGCAGGTAGTGCCCGCATAACCAGTGACAGAGACCTGGGACAGGGGAACACCTGATGGACCAGCTTCCTGGTCACCAGCTGTCTGTGTTGCTGACCTGCAAGATGCTTCCTGGCTGTCGGATGGCTGGGACGGGTCCGAGGTCGATCAATGAAGAACCGCTTCCGGGACAGGATGCAGGGTGCTGCTCCAAGTGCTGTGGAAAGAAAGGGAAAACATTAGTATCATGCATTTAGAAGAAGCATCACCTGTGGAATTGAAAAGCACATAGTAATAACAAACCAAAATAAAAAAAAAACGTACGCTCTGCTGGCAAGGACCGGTCTCAGGAAAGCCAACTCTCGATAATAGCGGTACTTTCTTCTGCGCCTTGCCGCTGAACCACTCCGAACCTGTCCGTCAGCACGAACATCAGTGTTGAAGCGGTCCTTCATCGAGCGCCAACGTGTGCGGATTTTGTTCACTGTTGGGAAAAAAACCCAAAAACGTTAGACAATGCACTTAAGGCAACTTAATTATCAGCACACACACCTGATAGAACTTTGCAAACAGTCAATGCTGCAGTACAAATTTATTATAGACACAATGCAGTCACTGTTGATCCTGAGGACACTGTTATGTTTCCTGCTAGAATATATGTAGCAGCCAAAACAACAGTATTCTCCGGAGCAAGAGTGACAACAGGATCAAGACAGCAGTTTAAAAAGCAATCACTGTTTTTCCGCAAGGCATTGTTGTGTTTGATGCAAGAATATATCTTGCCAAAAACACTACAGCACCATCAGGACCAGAAATCAAGGCAGCAGTTGAATACAAAAATCAATCACTGTTTTCCACAAGGCATTGTTGTGTTTGATGCAAGAATATATCTTGCCAAAAACACAACAGCACCATCAGGACCAGAAATCAAGCCAGCAGCTGAATACAAAAGCAATCACTGTTTTCCACAAGGCATTGTTGTGTTTGATGCAAGAATATATCTTGCCAAAAACACAACAGCACCATCAGGAACAGAAATCAATGCAGCAGTTGAATACAAAAATCAATCACTGTTTTCCACAAGGCATTGTTGTGCTTGATGCAAGAATATATCTTGCCAAAAACACAACAGCACCATCAGGACCAGAAATCAAGCCAGCAGTTGAATACAAAAAACAATCACTGGTTTCCACAAGGCATTGTTGTGTTTAATGCAAGAATATATCTTGCCAAAAACACATCAGCACCATCAGGACCAGAAATCAATGCAGCAGTTCAATACAAAAATCAATCACTGTTTTCCACAAGGCATTGTTGTGTTTAATGCAAGAATATACCTTGCAAATAACACATCAGCACCATCTGGAACAAAAATCAATGCAGTATCACAGAGCATCTTTATACTTACTGAACGCCCTTTTTGAACTCGTAGAGGCGCTGTCCCAGCCATCCATCATCGCTGTGGCCACCTCATTCCAGAGCTGCCGGGTCACCACTGTGTCTTTGTACTGCTGGTCATGGCTGTCCCACAACGGGATATGCTCCTCAACAAGGCGGATCAGATGCTCGTTGTCTATGTACACTACTTCTTCGTCATCCCATTGTGGAACCTAGAAAAAAAAATATTAGAATTTTTGGAATTTTGGAGAATGAAAAAGATACAAAAAGAAACAGAGAAGACGCAAGATAAAAGATGAAAATAAAGACAGAAAAAAAAGACACATTATATACTCACATTGCGTCTCCTCGCCACGACTTGACTACGCTGCTCCACTCAGAATTCTCCTGCTCAGACCTCTCCCGCTCAGACTGCTCCCGCACTTTATCTTCACTGCCCGTGTCCGGTGTCTGTAAAGAAAAAAAAAAATAAAACACATTTCTTGAGGCAGCTAGACTTACCCAAAGGCAGCAACATCCTCACCTCACGATCAGCTTGGGCCAGTTCTTGCCGATATGGCGAATAGACCGATCCAGAACGGGACTGTGAGACTGCAGAGAGTACACAAAGAAGCGAGGCCCAGTGTGCTAGGAAACACAACGATCAGGCGCCTCCCTCAGGGGGAAGTGGCCTGATATGCCCCTGTCTGGTCTGCCATTGGTCAGGGGGTGCTTCCAGGTCAGGGCATAGCTGGAGCACAAGAAGCAGAAGGGAGGCGCGGCCGCGGCCTATGGCACATGCGCATTGCATGCAAAGACACCATCGGCTGCGCGCCTGTCAGAGGTGACTGCCGTGGCTGTCGGGCGGCGAGGGGCTGCGGCGTGGGAGTGATGGCCGGGTGAGTATGCAGAGATGGCGTGACAGTACCCCCTCCCCTAAGCCGCCCTCCCCGGAGATTAGCAAGAAATCTCTTGAGGATACGAGGAGCGTTGATATTCTCCCGAGGTTCCCAGGATCTCTCCTCAGGGCCAAAGCCCTTCCAGTCAACAAGAAAAAATGTCCTCTACCTCTAACCTTCTTCATGGCGATAATGTCCTCCACTTCAAAGACATCATCGGCACCCACCGGCTGAGGACCGGAATGAGGCAAGGAATGGAAGCGATTCAGCACCACAGGTTTCAGGAGAGAGACGTGGAAGGTGTTCGGGACCCGGAGCGAAGCAGGCAACCTCAATTTGTAGGCGACTTCGTTGATACGTCCAAGAATTTCAAACGGACCGATGTAGCGTGGCTCCAACTTGTAGGAAGGCAGTTTCAACCGGATGAATTTGGACGAGAGCCAGACCTTGTCCCCGACACGATAGGGTGGGAGGATCCAAAATCTTCTTGTCGGCATAATTCTTCATCCGATCAGCGGACTTCTTGAGAGACGTGTTGGTCTCGGCCCATGTCTTGGAAAATTCGGAGGACAAAGCGTTGGCCGCGGGTACCTCGGAGGCAGGGGTTATCGGAAAGGGAGCACCAGGATGTCTGCCGAGCACAATGAAAAACGGAGACATGGCCGAGGACTCGCCAGCATGGTTGTTGTAAGCAAACTCTGCCCAGGGAAGTAAGTCAACCCAATCGTTCTGGTGGGCGTTGGAGAAATGACGTAGGTACCTAGTCAACGTCTGGTTGGTACGCTCCACCTGCCCATTGGACTTTGGATGGTAGGCCGACGAGAAGTCAAGGGAAACGTTCATGAGCTTACAAAGTGATCGCCAGAACTTGGAGGTGAACTGAACCCCTCAGTCCGACACAATGCGTTGAGGTAGTCCATGGAGTCTGAAAATTTGGTGGATGAAGACTTTGGCCAGCTCCGGAGCCGAGGGGAGACCGGGCAGAGGGACGAAGTGGGCCATCTTGGAAAAATTATCCACCACCAGCAAGATAACTGTGCAGCCAGAAGAACAGGGTAGGTCGGTGATGAAATCCATGGCGATGTTTTCCCAAGGAACCGCAGGGACGGGCAACGGCAGCAACAAGCCGGACGGAGATCTTCGTGGCACTTTGTTTTTTGCACAGGATGGACAAGAAGCCACAAAATCGAGTACATCTTGGCAAAGCGTGGGCCACCAGTAGTGACGCGCGATAAGATCCAGGGTTTTCTTTGTCCCAGTATGGCCGGCCAGTTTGGAAGAGTGCCCCCATAGGAGGACTTTTCGCTTGAGGTTCTCCGGCACAAGCATTTTGCCGGGAGGAGGAGCAAGCCAGTTCACTGGAGCCACTGTGATGATCCTAGTGGGGTCAATGATATGCGTGGGGGGTTCCTCCGTGGTTTCTTATGGCTGGAAGACCCTGGACAGAGCGTCGACTTTGGTATTTTTGTTGCCGGGACGGAAACGGAGCTCGAAGTCAAATCGGGCGAAAAGCAAGGACCATCTGGCCTGACGAGGGTTGAGTCTCTGGGCAGACTGGAGATAGGCCAGATTCTTGTGATCCGAGAAGATGACAAAGGGATGGACAGCTCATTCCAGGAGGTGATGCCACTCCTCCAAGGCCAACTTGATGGCCATGAATTCCCGGTCGCCGATCGAGGAGTTACACTCGGATGGAGAAAAGGCCTTCGAGAAGAAGCCACAAGGGTGCAGACGACCGGAGGCGGATCTCTGAGATAATACTGCCCCGGCACCTGTCGAGGAAGTGTCCACCTCGAGTACAATGCTCTCCGGGTGATGCAGGACCGGAGCCGTGGAGAAAGCCCGTTTTAGGGTCAGAAAGGCCTCTTCAGCCTCCGGAGGCCAATCCTTGGGAGTAGTCCCTTTACGGGTGAGAGCAGAAATAGGTCTTGTGATTGCGGAAAAGTGAGAGATGAATTGCCGGTAATAATTGGCAAATCCGAGAAATCGTTGTATCGCCCTTACTCCGACGGGGCGAGGCCATTTCAGAATGGCAGACAACTTATCGGGGTCCATCCTCAGTCCAGCGTCGGAAATAATGTATCCCAGAAACGGCAGAGAGGTCTGTTTGAAGAGACATTTCTCTATCTTCGCATACAGGCGGTTCTCCCAAAGACGCTGTAACACCAATCGGACACTCTTTCTATGGGACGAGAGATCCGGCGAGAAGACGAGGATGTCGTCCAAGTACACGACCACACAGGAGTACAAGAGGTCCAGGAAGATCTCATTGACGAACTCTTGAAACACCGCAGGAGCATTGCAGAGACCAAAGGGCATGACCAGGTACTCGTAATGGCCGTCTCAAGTGTTGAAAGCCGTCTTCCACTCGTCTCCAGCGCGGATATGGACCAGATTATAGGCTCCTCTGAGGTCCAGCTTAGAGATGACCTGAGCCCCTCTGAGATAGTCAAACAACTCCGGAATGAGTGGAAGAGGGTACCTGTTCTTGATGGTAATCTCATTCAAGCCCCTATAGTCAATGCACGGCCGTAGAGTTCCGTACTTCGCTTTGATGAAGAAAAACCCGGCTCCCGCGGGAACGAGGATTTCCGCATAAAGCCTTTAGCGAGGTTCTCCCGGACGTACTCGGACATGGCTGTGGTCTCAGCGGGAGACAGGGGGTAGATTCAGCCCCTTGGGGGGGGGTTGAACCGGGAACAAGTTCAATTGGGCAGTCAAAAGGCCGGTGTGGAGGAAGGACCCCCGCTTCCTTCTTATCAAAGACATCGGCGTAGGAACTGTAGGCTGGAGGGAGACCCGGAAAGGTCTGGGGATGGCCAAGGAGCGGCCGCCAGGCGCACAGGAGTCAGACAGTGAGCTTGGCACAGGTGCCCCCAGCGGAGTATCTTCACAGAAGACCAGTCGAGAACAGGCTGATGAGTCCTTAGCCATGGGAGACCAAGTAGAATGGCATGGGAGAGCTTAGGCAAAATGTAAAAGGCTATCTTTTCTCGATGTAAGGCACCGACTTGCAACTCCACTTCTTCAGTAACCAAGGTGACGGTCACCTGTAGCGGTTTACCATCCACCGTGGCAATCTGGAGAGGGTTAGATAGAGCAACCACTAGAGATGAGTGACTTTGCCTTTTTTCGGGTCGAGTCGGGTTTCATGAAACCCGACTTTCTCAAAAGTCAGGTCAAACGAAATCAGCCGATTATCGTGAAAAGTCGAAGGCCGACTGAAACACAAAACCCAATGCAAGTCAATGGGGAACCAAGGTCGGCAGGGAGTGGTGGACAGGAAACACATCTACAGTGCCCATTTTAATGCCAAAAACATCAATTCTTATTACTTAAGCTTGTCAACCTTAATTTACTTTATAATAATAGTTAGGCATTGAAAACTGGGGGTTATTTGGCTAAAGTTGTGGGGGGGTAGGGCTGGCTCCAGATTTTCGAGGGCCCTGGGCCAAAGAATGTCACTGGGCTCTTTTAACACATGCCACAATTCATGATCCTCTGATACGGCAGAGAAATAGCGGTATAGTACAATGAAAAATACTTCACTTCTTACATCTCATGACTGATATCCATTTTAAATTCTCCAATAGCTCCAAAAACGGACAGTATATTACTCCATACAGTATTATGGCCACCGCATAGTGCGCTATACAGAGTAATGAGGCCCACATATTTCTCCATACAGAATCATTGGTCCCATATAATGTTTGAAACAGTATATGATGAGCTCCACATGATGCTACAGTATATGTTGGTCCCCATGGATGAAGCTCCACTGTGTTATGGGCCCAAATAATGCTCCATATATAATGGGCCCCATTTCTAATGCTCCAGTGCATAATGGGCCCTGTAAATGCTGCTCCAGTGTCTGATGTCCACCTTTGGAATGCTTCAGTGTATGGTGGGCCTCATATATCATTCTTCAGAGTATAGTGCTCCCCAAAAATAGCTGTCCCAACATTGAAAACAATTAAATAAGTCTCCTCGCTAGGGAATCCCTGTACTAGTCTGGACTCCTCATCGTCCCCATCTTCCATCTCACTGCAATTGGATGGTTTAGGCAGAGGGCGTACAGACGTGATGTCATCGCGCTCTCTGACCAGAATGTCACTGTCAGGAAACGCGGAAGACGTCACGGCGGTGGAGCAGGGAGAGGTAAGTATTTCAACTTTGCAAGTGCTGTGATCCTGAGCAAGCAGGGGGGCCCACTCGTTGGCGACGGCACTAGCACAGGGCCCCTCATAGTATGGCGGTGTGTCTGACGGCGGGTGGAGGGCCCTCCCACCGGCAGAGACACTTTTGCGTACTATGAGTGGCCCTGTGCCAGTGCCATCGCCCATGAGTATGCCCCTCCCCACCTGCCCAAGGAATTTGCACTTTCATCTGCACCTTCCTCTTTGTCACCGTGTAATGTGGTATAGTATGCGGGAAGGGAAACCTGAGCGTTATGAATCATTCACCTATAAACGCTATTCACCCCTTTGCATGGACGCCCAGGACCACGGAATGGGTCATCACTACCAAAGTGACACATCCCTCTGAGACACCGGCCCGGTACCGATTAACCCCACTGCCCTGGCTGGCCACCCACACTCCATGTCAGTTTCATCTTGGACTGGGGAATTCATGATTTGACTTGATAACCCAGGCATGGTATGATAGAAAGAGCTACATGGACTAATGTCTTCACATTAGTGGCCTGCTGCATCATTCACTTTTGGTGGGGGTGAAGGACACAAGGAAAGGGGTTCTTCCTGACCAGGAGCCAGCACTTGACAACTCAGTGCTTGCATTTTTTGAAACTTCAGAAGAGGAGAGCATATTTGCTGGATTCTGTTTTGGCAATGTAAGCCAAAACCAGTTCCTGATGCTCCGGTTTTAAAAGCGGTTAACCTACTCCCAGAAAAGGTAGCTTTCCAGGCGTTCTGGAGCCAGACCATGACGCAGGCTCAACACCTCCTGCCTTAGCGGCTATTGTGCTTTTGCCACTACCAGCAGATGCACCACCACCATCAGCACCAGCTGGCCCCCCCACACCCACGTCCGCGGCCTCTTCCACCAAACTTCAAAATGTTGCAGAACATGAACCCAAAATAACATCAGATATATGGTACTGTATCAGAAGCGTACAGCTCTATAAAGTCAAAGGATGATTGTCAATCTCCCTATATATACCATCAGTCACACAGAGACGCTCACAGGCTCAGTATGGATTAGACAAGAATATGAAAAGTAGAAAAAGTGTACAGTATCATCAGATAGCTGGTACATATAGTATTGTTTAAACATTCTAAATCTCCGTAGATATTTCAGGAGGCAGACACAGACGCTCTCAGGCTCAGTATGGATTACAACACAATATAAAAAGCCGTAAAACGGTAATGGATCTGAAGAGTACAGCTGTACACAGTATAGGGGTCATTGCTGTCAATCTCAGTATTTATTTCCACAGTCAGAAAATAACTCTCACTTGGTCAGTTTGGATTAGACCAGAATATAAAAAGCAGTAAATGGGTAATGTATAACAAGCATAGAGCTGTATATGTGGCGTCCCCAGGAGTATGGTCGCCACAGTGGCATTACCTTCCTCCTAGGGAGTGTGATGTCATGCTTGGAAGCAATGAAGGGTCTCTCTATCAGTTAAACACAACACACAGCACAGTTCCCACTCCAGGCCAGCAGAGGGAGCTCTGAACCAAAACTGGGGGAAGAGCTGCTCTCTGGGGGCCAGGAAGGGAAAATTAGTTAGTTTGTGTGAGGAGGGAAACGCGTGTGTGGACGTGAGGAGAAGAGCTGGAAGATTGAGCAGAGTTCAGGCTCACTTCGAGCTGTAGCGCATGATCTGGAGTCCGGTCTCCAAGGTTGTACGGATACTGATGTTCCTGCAGCAGAAACCAGAGGAATAGGAAGCTGTAAATGCTCTGTTCCCTCATAAGACTCGGTGGCACAACAGCAACATGTGACCCAGAAGAAGAAGGCTACAGCTGTCTGCCATACGAGGGAGTTCCAAAAGAGAGCAAGCAAGAGGAACTTCAGTTTAACTCAGTACTGTATGTACCTCAAATAAGCGCTAGAAAGGAGACTACACAACCCATCTGCATAGAGAGATTCCTAAGTTGCTTCCAGGCTGGCCAACTCCTGTTCCATCTGTAATCTGGATCCTGGACTGCACTTACAAAGCACAGTAAAGGTAACGGAAACTGCACCCTGTTGTGTCATTGCATTCTTCCTGCAAAACCCTCCAGCACTGCTACATCTTTGTGCCAGACACTACACCCTCTTCCTCAACACCTATTACCACTGCCCTGGGACCACAGCTCCCAGCTATTACATCTTGCTGCCTTATACCATCTGTCCCAGAGGATCTGCCTGCAGCGTCGGCTTAACCCCTTCATTGCCGACCACCACAGGTGGCATCACGTATCATCCACTTATAAACTTTAACCAGCCACTCTTAACCCCTTTTACATGGACACCCAGGGCCACGGACCTGGTCACTGCTACTGTGACACTTCCCTCTGAGATACCGGCCCGGTACCGAGTACCCCACTGCCCTGACGGGCGACCCATTTTGGCGTCACAAACAGGATTTACGGAGCCCGGGGTCCCCGGATCCTGTGTGCCAGACTGTTGTATGCAATAGACTATCTGCGCAATTGCCACCATTACCCCGCCACTTGGCGCGTGCGGGAAGCCAAAGGGGGCGGGCCGTCATGGCCAGAGCCAGCCGAAAAGCTCAAAAAAGTGAAGTGTTGCGTGGGAAGAGGCCAACGCGTGGGAAGTGAGAAGAAGAGGCCTGCAGTCCCGGCGTCCCCCCGATCATCCAGCCTGCAAAGCGGCAACCGGTAAGCCAGCGCAACACAGGGCCTGGCCAATGTTAACTAGGGGGGAGGAGAATGTCTGAGGCAAGAGCAGATGCAGCGGTGGATGCCACCGCACCCCCCACAGCGCTGCAAGATGCAGGGGCCAGCGCAGCTGCGGCTCCAATGGCACCGCAGAATCCAGCAGTTCGCGCTGCCTCCAGAGCACCACAAGAATCAGCGCCCACCGCAGCAGTCCCCATAATGCCACTGTCCATGCCCTATATAGCGGCCTGGTTACCGCAGTACTCAGGGGAGTCACTTACCCTGAGTGAATTCAAAGAGAGACTGTGCAGTTTGTTTGAGGTGTATTCTCTGTCTGAAAACCAAAAAGTGAAAATCCTTATTGGGCAGCTAACTGGTGCAGCGCAAAGAGAAGTAAAAGCCTGGCAGGACACTGATAAAGAAACTGTTAAAAAGATTCTGGCTAAGCTAAGAAGCACCTTTGGCACCCGCACTGCAGCTGAAATAAAAATGAGATTCTTTGGGTGTAAGCAGAGAGCTCAGGACAGTATACGGGACTATGCTCTTAACCTGCAGGAGGCGCTGCGAGCCATAAAGCAGATTGACCCAGACAGTGTGAAAGATGGAGACAGACTGTTAAAGGAGCAATTTATTGAGGGCCTCCTATCCAGTACCCACAGAGCACAGCTGCGCATCATAGTCCTACAAAACCCTGACCTAGACTTTGCAGACTTCAAGGACAGGGCTATCCGGGCGCTGCATGAACCAAATGTCAGCCGTCCAGTGCCCCCTAGGCACACAGCGATCACATACCACCAAGAAGCAGCATCTTTCCCTCCCAGCCCTGTGGGGGCTGATGCACAGACTCTGGATAATGATCCATCTACAGAACTGCGCCTTCAGGTCTAAGAGCTGGCCATAAGTATGGCTGCACTAGCTAAAACTGTGCAGTCCATGCAGCTGTCCTCAAAGGAGAAGATCCAGCTGGCCTCCAGTCCAGATGATGTCCCGTGGCTACGGAAGAAGAGGATCCCACCACGCCGAGGGAGAGACAATGATCGCTATGACCAGGACGGACGTCCCATCTGTCGTCGCTGCTGCAAGGCAGGCCACATCGCAAGATTCTGTTATTTAAACGAGCAACCCCTGGGGCAGAGGGCCAACCCCCAGGAGTAGGACCACAAGGCCCAAAGAACTGGTGAGCCAAGTATGTTGGAGGGTGACAGGTCCTCCCAGTGGTGATTGACGGCATCCCCATGAACGCTTTGCTGGACACTGGCTCTCAGGTGACAACTATGCCATATATCCTTTACAAGCGGTACTGGGCTGACTCTGAACTTACTTGCGGCCCAAGTGATGACCTGACAATAGTTGCCAGCAATGGTCAGTCTTTGCCGCAAGTAGGATGTAAAGAGATTACCATTAAAGTGGGGCGAGTAGAGTTAAAATCTCAAGGTCTGATAGTTGTAGACATTGATTGATGAGAATGTAATCCCATGATGACCTTAGGTACTAATGTGATTGAAAATTGTCTTGCCGAGGTTGTTGTTTTGTTGCAACAGGTAGCCGAGACTGCTGGTTCCAGTGAACAACGAGTCCTGCAGAAAGAGATCAAGGCCCTGATGCAAAGACAGCAGGTAGAACTGTCTGGTGGAGAAATTGGTAGCGTCAGAGTGAGTGATTCTTTCCCCATTGCGATACCCCCCAGATGTGAAATGTTAATTTGGTGTCGGGCAGCTATAGGCCTCAGAGGAAAAGATTACCAAGCCTTGGTAGAGGCAGTTTACTCTGATAGCCGCTCCACTGTCCTGACAGCCAGAGGGGTAGTTGATGTCCGCAAAGGGAGAGTACCTGTACGCCTCTTGAATTGTGGGGAGGAAGAGGCCACAATACCTCGGTATGCCACAGTTGCTAAGCTGCTTACTGTCAGTAACAATGCAATACGGGCAGCAGAGCCCTTGGTCTCATCCGACCAGGTGGAGGACGATGGCTCTGTAAAGCAGCTGGAGGAGTGGTGTCAGCAGCTGCATGTGGGAACTGACTCCACCCCTTCATACCAAAAGAATGGGATTTACCGAGTGACTCAGGAGTATGAGTGGGTATTCAGTAAACACCCCCTAGACTTTGGGAAGGCAAAAGGGGTTTAACACCATATCCCCACTGGAGATCATCCACCCATTAAAGAAAGGTACCGGCCTATACCCCCCAACACAATACCAATGTGTCAAAAGTATGTTGCGGGAAATGAAGGAGACTGGGGTGATCAGAGACAGTTGTAGCCCCTGGGCAGCTCCAATAGTCTTTGTGAAAAAGAAAGATGGTACCATGAGAATGTGTGTTGATTACCGAAAAATTAACAGCATTACACATAAGGATGCCTACCTGTTACCCAGAATTGAGGAGTCATTAGCCGCACTTAAAACTGCTAACTATTTCTCCACCTTAGATCTCACTAGTGGGTATTGGCAGGTTCCCGTGGCAGAGGCAGACAAGGAGAAAACAGCATTTACTACACAAATGGGTCTCTGCGAGTTCAACTACATGCCGTTCGGGCTCTGCACCACCCCTGGGACATTTCAGCGGCTAATGGAATGCTGTCTTGGACACAAGAACTTCGAGACAGTCCTGTTGTACTTTGATGATGTCATTGTTTTCTCCAAGACTTATGAAGACCATCTGAAGCACCTGGCTGAGGTGTTTGAAGCCTTGTCCAACTTTGGCCTGAAAGTGAAGCCTTACAAATGCCACCTCCGGAAGCCCAAGGTACAGTACCTCGGTCATACAGTAAGTGCAGAAGGTGTGGCACCGGATCCTGACAAAGTCACTGTCATCCGGGACTGGCAGAAGCCCAGCAACCTCCATGAGGTACGTCAATTCCTCGGGTTGGTAGGCTACTACCGAAGGTTCATCAAAGGCTTCACTGAGATAGCCACGCCTATGCAAAATCTTCTGGTGGGCCAGCCCAAGAAAGACAGAAAGAAGAGTCCTACATTTGAATGGAATGAGGAACTGGAGAGGTCCTTCACTCGACTGAAGATGGCTCTCACAGGAGATGAAGTTCTGGCCTACCCAGATTATGACCAACCATTTGTTTTGTATACTGATGCCAGCAACGTGGGACTGGGAGCAGTACTGTCACAGGTACAGAATGGCAAAGAAAGAGTGATCTCCTCCGCCAGCAGGAATCTTCGTCCCACTGAAAGGAACCCTGACAACTACAGTTCCTTCAAACTGGAGTTCCTTGCCATAGTCTGGGCTATGACTGAGCGATTCAAGCATTACCTAGCTTCAGCCAAGTTTACCATCTTCACAGACAATAGCCTGTTGAACTCACTTGGAAACTGCCAAACTAGGTGCACTGGAGCAGCAATGGATGGCCCGGCTGTCTAACTATGAATTTACCATCAAGCACCGAGTGGGGCACAAGAATGCCAATGCTGATGCGCTGTCCAGAATGCCCAATCTGCCAAATGCAGGAGAAGACCCTGAGGCACTCGAAGAAATAGAGTTACCTGCCTTCCACCGGCCAATTGCGGCCCAACGTGCCCAAGGAGTGAGAAACAGACGATCTGTCGTGAAAGAGGCCACCCTAAATCCATTGCCTCATCATGACTGGGCAGAAACCCAGGATAGCGACCCTGCAGTCCGCCTGGTAAAGGAGCTTTTGTCACAAGCTGACTCACGCCCAGATCCAGATGCTCCTGAAGAAACCCAGCAGTTGTGGAAGGAAAGAGGCCGGCTGTTCATCTTTGAGGGAAAGCTGTGTTGGAGGAGTATCAGTGCTCGCACTCATGAGTTGGTCTGGCAAGTGGTAGTGTTGAGGGAGCTTTTAGGGAGTGCTAAATTAACCCTTCACGGTTGATCCAGTGATTTCCAAATTAATTCACAGGGCGTTGCTAGCAACTGGGAATGACCACACGGAGAAGAGGGTCTCTGTACGGGAGGATCCAGGCAGATCACTGAGCCCCTTTATTTTAGTCACTTTTTATAGTATTTTGCTTAATTATGCAAAGTTCTCAACCACCAATAACTTCATTTCCCTTTGTAAGCCAATAATATTGCAAGAAAACCAGAATATGTCCCTAGTTACGTGACGTAGAGAATAGAACAATAGCACATTCTTTTAGGGTCTCATATCTTGTACAAGCTAGAACAGTCTAGTTTCATAACAGCTGTGAACTTTCACCTAATTACAAAATTTATCTTGTAAGCAACAAAATGGCGTCGCAAGCACAAAAATGGAGTCTGAAGAACAAGATATCCCGTGCATCTGAATACTGTACTTCACAATCCCCCCTAGATAAATTTTGTTAACATATATGCAGCATCAGAGGTGCTATCCCAAGCCATAAGCTCGAGGGGTACTGGTCTTCACATGACTGATGCCGTGTTATCAGTCATGGCTGTCGCGGTGTACCCATCCCCCTGTATACTGCAGTTCACGAATAACAATTTTTGATAACGGTGGTGGAGATCTTTTGTAGGTAGCCATGTGCTTGGCTTCAACATCTTTATCAAGTAGCCTTTTGAGATCGGTTCAGAGAAGAGCAGGGGCAACGGCGCCTTTGGTATCATCATTAGCTGTCTTAGTGCAGCATTTCCTAATTCATACAGGAATACACCAAAGAACAAGTTTTAGTATCACATATACAACAAGGATACAGGCAGTAATGTGTAACAAGCTTTGTAAGATCCCAGCTATCCAGCCCCCAATTCCCTTAAACCAATTGGCTGGATTGAGAAAGGAGAAGGTGTCTGACCACCAACTGTCCTTATTACGATCATTGTCTTTATCGTATTGATCTCTGAGTCATTGAATATCTTCTAACTTTAACTTTTAACTTCTAATAATATGGAAAATGTGGAAAACCAAAACATTATGCACCTTTATTTGCTATTGGCTTGTTGGGTGATGAGGAGGACTTCATAGGGACCGTCATACAAGGGTTCTTGTCCGTGCTTCCTGACATGCCTTTTCACGACTACCAAATCACCAGGCTTCAGGTTATGACAGGTGTCAGTTTCTGCTGAATCTGGAAAAGAAGAGGAAACTAGAGCATGGAAGTTAGTAAAAAATTTTGCTAAGCTGAATAACACATTGAACAGCACGGTCAGTTTCTTCTGATAACTGCTGAGGCTGGAAATTTGCAACTGGGGGCCTAGCACCAAACTATATCTCATATGGGGACAGGCCATATTTTGCAATAGGGGTAGTACGGATATGATATAGTACAATGGGCAGGAGCTTTGGCTATGGATCCGTAGTCTCCTGCATCATTTTGGTCAATTGTCCCCTCAGTGTGCCGTTCAGCCTCTCAACTGGTACAGAGTATGGAGGGCTACAGTGGATCCAAGCATTGTTAGAACTTCTTGGTACACATGAGAAGAAAAGGCCGGACCTTGATCACTTTCAACAACTTCTGGAACCCCATATCTGCATATAACTTCCATCACCAGTTTCTTCGCTGTGGTTTTTGCAGTCATGTTGGTAACAGGGAATGCTTCCGGCCAACTGGAGAACATGTCAACAACAACCAAACAGTATTCGTACCTTCCAGACTTAGGTAACGTGATATGGTCCACCTGGAACCTTTGGAAAGGATCGTCGGGATTAGCAAGATGCTTCGGGGGTACACGTTGAAGTTGACTGGGATTACAAGTCTGACAGATATTACAGGAACGGTTGAGCGCTGTCAAAACTGTGGAAATTCCCGGGGCCCAGTAGAATTTTTGCACCAGTGCGAGGGCCTGATTCTTTCCTCGATGTGTAGGTCCATGTGCCCATGTGGCAATAGCAGGGTACATCCGCTTAGGGAGACACACGAGTTAGTCCTTTTTCCAGAGACCATTATCCATACGTGCCCCATCAGTCTTCCATTGCTTCACCTCTTCCTTTGGAGACATTCTCTGCATCGTCATTAAGCGGTCTCGCAGGGTCCGACAGAAAACTTCAGTCTGTCGTAGATCATCAGGTTCTTGTAGGGTCAGTGCTTCTTGTAACTGTTTACGCTGAGAGCGTGTGGTCACCATAGTTGGTATGGTTGGTTCAACGGGTAAAACTGCTGTGGCTTTTGCTTGCATATCCGCAAATGCGTTGACAACAGTCTATGGACTGGTCCTAGGACCGTGAGCCTTAACTTTGATAGTAGCCACCTGAGTAGGTAATTTGATCGAGTCCATGAGGGTTTTAACAGCTTCAGCATTTTTCACTGGGGTTCCGGCAGTAGTAATAAACCCTCGATTGGCCCATGGAGCCCCAAAATCGTGAGCAATACCAAATGCATACCGTGAGTCCGTGTATATATTAGCCCGTCTGTTCTTGGCCAAAGTACATGCAGTAGACAGAGCCTGGAGTTCTGCTTCTTGTGCTGACTGTGAGGGCGGGAGTGCATCTGCGTGCACTACAGTGTCCTCTGTGGTAACAGCATATCCCGTGTGGAATCTACCAAACTCGTCAGCATATCTTGAACCATCCGTGTATAACACCAGATCGGGATTTGGGAGTGGATTCTCACTGACATTTGGTGGAGTAGCTGTTTCTTCAGTCAGAAGTTGGGAACAGTCATATTGGAGGTAATCCTCATCACTGCCATCTTCCCTTATAGTTCATTATACCGTCTTTCAAGGCATTGTAAAGGGGTTGCATTATGTGAGATGCATTCGGTATCCACTGACAGCAATAAGTGCATAAGAAAACGCTGGAGTTCAGTTTCATCTTTTGGGAAAGAAAGGGAGCTGACAGTTATTTTTCATTCTTCTGCGAGGTGTCTGGCACCCTGAAGGAGACAGTGACCCAAGAATATCACTTGAACAAGGCAGAACTGAAATCTCGAGGCCGAAACCCGACAGTTCAGTGCTGCCAGATACTTAAGGAGGCTAACAATGGCAGCAATGGCAAAAGACACCTGCTCATATTTTTTTTTTTTTGCAAACTGGTTGGGACTGTTTTGGGCCCCTTGTGGCATATGTGGGAAAGGCATGAAAAATACAGATTTCCTCACTGTCTTCATCTACATAGGGATTATGTAACGTAAGAGCCATCTGACCATCATCTTAGAATTGTATTCTGGGGCAGAACTGTGATAATAAATCTGTCCCTAGTAAATTTACAGGACATGTGGGAGAGATTACGAACTGAACAGTATCCTCGGGGAAGGGTTTTATGGGGTTTATAAAACTATATTAATTGGGTCTGCCATCTACCCCGATTAAAACAGCAGCCTGTATGACAATGTCTCTGAAAGTGTCCGAGTCTGGCACAGCGCCAGCATTGGCAGGGAGGAGCGGGGGAGTAAGGTTCTCAGTCATAGAATTAGGAGCTGAAGTCTGAGGGGGGGCCAGAGTTTGCTGTATGGGCTGAAGGGCACACTGATAAGGGACAAACTGTGATAAGGGACAGACTGTGTGCTCGCAGCTGTGCTGAGCGCGATGGGAGGGGGCTGGAGCAGCTACGGCTGCTAGCTTGTTTTTTTTTTTCTTTTTCTCTCTCTGCTGAACAGAGCGGGTTAAATTCAGATGGTTTGATGTCAGGAGAATTTGTGAGTGACTGCTGGAGGAGAGATGGTATCCTGTACCATTCGTATTGAGATGGATCCAGACTTGCTCCATTGAAGTGCTATCCCAGACCATATGCTGAGGCTTCAGTACTGTAAGTCTCCAGCGTGTGGGCTCAGCATCGGTCGACAAGATGCTTAACCTTGTTTTCCTGTGGTTGTTTTAGCGCCGAAGATTTGGGGACTGCCTGCAGCCGATGCAAATTATATGCCCGAGTAGAGACTCAATTCAGGTTAATAGTACCGTAGTAATAGATACACAGGTATCCACAGATTAAGTGTTTAAGAACTTCAGATATATTTATATGTATTGTTATTGTGGGTTTTAAATGGTTTATACTCAGTGTGCCAATCCAGGGGGTCCCATAATAACACGTCATCGGATTTACACCTGTTTACACCTTAGTATCTGGTGTAACAATTCTATATGTACTATGGAATCTGCTTGAGATAATGTGACACTGAGACCAAAGTTGATGCAAATAAGTATAATTTAACTAGTGTAAACTAACAGGGCACTTCCTGAAATAGTAACGAAAACACAGCACAATATAGAATAATGCAAGTAAAGCAAAATTAACAGCGCACTTCCTGCAATTGTAATGAAAACACAGATCAATATAGAAAGTCCAGAGTAACTGAAGAGCAGGGCGCGACCGCTAATATAGCCAGTCCAACAGTAGTATAATGCACACTGCATTTAATGAGGCAGTCCAGCGATATTAAGAATGAGCACACACACACAGAACTAAAGTGTAGAAGTCCAGCAATCATAAAGGTGGGAATGCACTCGGCACTTAAACGTGGAAGTCCAGCTTTATACAGGAGTGGCATTAACAAGAGACTGTCACTATGTGTACCTTTTGGGCTGTAAGTCCCGCACAAGTCCCGCACAACAGCCCACACAAACACAGGCCTAGAGGAGAGGATGATGTCAGGATTCCTTACAGGCCACAGCAGTTCCAGGGGCAAATAGCTCCAACTAGAATTCAGACAGTAGTTAAGCACAGAGAACATCATGTCATGGAGATGCCCAGAGGACTGTAGGAAGCAGAACATGGAGAGGCAGAGCACCGAGTAAGGAGCAGCAGCAGCAGGGAGTCCACCAGCAGAACCGCAGGAGCTCAGGACCCAACAGCAACAAAATACTCAGGCAAAGAGGAGCACATGACCTGGACTTAAATAATCAGGACAGACAGGACGTTCCATGGCAGGGTGAGATACAAGACTCCATCTTCGATCAGGGAAAACAGGCACAAAGGAAAGTCTGGTATCCTTACACCTGGTTTTACCTTTTGGACAAGTAAATTTATTCAAAATCTCAGTGTGTAACACACTCAAAGTGGGAACTTTGGGATTGGCACATTGATTTCAGCTTTGAGTGAGTGTAATTAATAAGGGAATTTCAGTCTGCTTTCTTCAATACTAGATCTCACTCCATCTGTCATTTTAGTAAAGACAGTATAGTTATTTATGCCTCAGTCTCGGTTTGTGACCCCCTGGATTATGCAGAGTAAATCACGCTAGTCCAAGTACCACAGGAGAGGGCAAGACCTCTAGCACATAACAATTGATTAACTCCAAGTGCATTCCCCTAACTGCAAATGTATCACTCAAACGACCTGAGTAAATACCACTGGCTCAAGGGTGCAGAGTAAATGGCAATTATGGGTATAGGTCTAGACAGCTTATGTGGTTTGAGACCCTGGTCCTGAACAAACATGGTGTCAGTCAGATTAAATCCCGCCCCCACTGACCAGAAAGGCAGAAATAACCACCTTATTTTTCAAAAGGGATCTTGGCCAGTAAAAAAAAATGTGACCTTCCCACAAAGGAAATATGTACACTAGGATTGCTAACCTCCCTGAAACCCGGGCTCCTTAGTTTTCCAGTGGCTGTTTGTGGGTCGCCCTCCCAGGGCTGTGGGGTACTCGATACCGGGCCAGTGTCAGTGGGATGTGTCACAGCGGCGGTGACCCGGACAGTGGCCCTGGGCGCCCAAGTAATGGGGGAATGTAGTTAATAGAATGGAATAGTTCGTGACGCCACCTGTGATGCTCGGCAATGGAGGTGTTAAGCCGACGCTGCATGCAGATCTGCAGGGACTGATGGTAGGGTGCAGCAAGGGTGTAAAAGCTCCCCACAGGTGAAGCTATAGTCCCAGGGCATTGTAGAGGTGGATGGCATGGTGATGTAGCAGTGCCGTAAGGGTAGGAAGCAGACAAGACACAGTGGGGTGCAATTTCTGTACCTTTACTTGATAACTGCAGTCCAGGGTCCTGATTACAGATGGTAACGGAGTAGGCTAGCCTGGAAGCAACTCAGGGATTCTCTCTCAGCAGACGGGCTGTGCAGTCTTCTTCCTAGCGCTCGTTTGAATGAAGTACTCCTAGTACTGAGTTACACTGAAGTTCCTCCTGTCAGATGTTCCCAAGAACCTTACTTGCACGGCAGACAGCTGTAGCCTCTCTCGGGGACTCCTCGCTCTGAGTCCTGGCTCACTATTCAATCTGCTGTTGCGCCTCAAGTCTTAGATGGGAGTAGGGCAATTACAGCCTCCTACTCCTCTGGTATCTGTTGCAGGACCGTTAGTATCCGTACAACCGTGGAGACCAGGCTCCAGTTCATGCGCTCACTGTGAGGGAGCTCTCCTTTCCTAGCTCAACCTCTAGCTTCTCTCTCCACGTCTGCACACTTCACCCTCCGCAGACTAACTGACCACTCCTTCCTCTTGGCCCTCAGAGAGCACTCCTCCCCTTAATCCAGGTTCAGAATTCCCCCTGCTGGCCTGGAGTGGAACTGTGTTGCATGAATGGATTGACTGCGAGAGAGACCCATCATTGCCTCCAAGCCTGGCATTACCCTCCCCTGGAGGAAGGCAAAGCCACTGTGAGATCATACCCCTGGGGGCGCCACATTTGCGGTTATGTATGTCAGGACAAGTACCCACAAAATTACCCTTCCTACAACAATAAAAACACTAAAAAGCACTAAAAACACCTGACTCCAGGGAAACCGGGGTCTCATACAGGGCAAAAGCATTCTTTACCCTCACATTGTCCACATAGACTTTGCTAGTTTCAGAGTCCCTGTTTCTTAAATTAAACAGGGTGTGTCTGACCATGTCACACACCACTTGCCGGGTAATGTAGCAAAATTTTAATATTACATTTACCTGTGACTACCGGTGGGTGTAGTTTTATTTCACCCTCTATTATGTCATCTACTGTAGTTATAGAACAGCGAATTATGGTGAGAGATGACCTGGCAATTATGGTGTGGGGGAAGCGTTTTTTTTTTTTTTTTCTCTTTTTAATTGTGACTCATATACAAGTCATTATACAGAAAATGGAAAAGAAGACTGGCCCATAAGTCAGGATACATATTAGTAATGTAAAATGTATGCTTTATTTGGAATGATCAGGCGGTAACAAAAAGATATATAAAAGAGCAGGGGCACACGCACAAGAATAAAAAATATTTTGGAGGTGAAAATAGCATGCTAATATTACATACAGTATATATATATATATATACACACACACACACTTGTATAAGGTAAAGACATATAATAACAGTCATATTCTGTGAACAGAGAGAGCGTAATCAAGTAATGTAGGCTGTACTTACTGCAAAGAAGAGAAAGAGAGACCCCCAGCTGTGGCGCCCACCCCGACGCTCATTTCGGTGTTGACTCAGAAGCGATGAGCCAGCAACAGAGCAAATGGTCATTGCAAATTGTAAGTAAAGAATGATCGAGCAGAGATCAGCGCCATCGCCGCAAGTGACTTCACTTGCAGCGGCGGCGTTGGCCTCTGCTCGCTCGTTCCCTCCTTACAGAGCACACTGACAGTGTGCTCTTTTGCCAGCTCACCACTTCTGATCAGAAGAGTGCATGTTGTAATTGTGTACTGAGAAGAACAGTGCACAGTGACCAGATCCTACTGAACATTCGTTGGAATTGACAACCAACACATGCTCAATAGATCAGAGACCAGCCCAGTCCCTGAAATGGGGATCAATGGGAGGGGGCAGAGGCTGTGACAGTGACTGCAGCCTCTGCCCCCTGATGATGACATGTTTGAATATCAGAAAACAGCAAAAGAGCAAAAAGGTTTACCCGTCCAGGCCTCCAGACAAATGCACTATCAGGATGCAGTGGACCCATATAATTAAGATGGCAACACAGGTGCAAGAATACCGATGAAACAACCGCTCACAGCCTACCAATACATGGAGGGGGCGGTTGCCTGGTATGTTAATGCACAATAAAAAATTTGTATGCGGCGCTGTTCACACTAAGGCCATGCACAGCATCCAGGCCAGCCTAGTGGTGACACCCTTCTATTAGTTCAGGCGGGCTGCCCAGCGCTATCAAAATGCATGCCATGCGAACAGACACCGTAGTTTACAAGACCAAATGGGCCCAACTGCACCCTGAATAAAAAGTGCAAAAAACACATTAAAAAATGTGGAGTATTAGCTGATATTTTGGCCAAAATACGTGAGCCCGTAACCTGCACCAAAGGTCTCCACGTTTACGGGTACCTAACACTAAATCCTAACACTGAAATAGCACAGAGAGAGGACTTAAAAATCCTCCAATAATAGAAAACAGCAAAAGAGCAATTATTTATTGTGCATTAACATACCAGGCAGCCGCCCCCTCCATGTATTGGTAGGCTGTGAGCGGTTGTTTCATCTGTGTTCTTGCACCTGTGTTGCCATCTTAATTATATGGGTCCACTGCATCCTGATAGTGCATTTGTCTGGAGGCCTGGACGGGTAAACCTTTTTGCTCTTTTGCTGTTTTCTGATATTCAAACATGTCATCATCAGGGGGCAGAGGCTGATTTCTATTATTGGAGGATTTTTAAGTCCTCTTTCTGTGCTATTTCCATGTTTGAATATCCCAGCATGCACTATGATTCTCAAACAAAGCCTCATCCAGGAGGAAGTAGTAGAACAATAATAAAGCAGTTAGATAATTAAGTAATTAATTAAAGTATAATAGAAAAAAATATTAGATTTTGACATTGAATAGATAAAGATTTAGGAGTAAATAAAGTTTAGATTACCCCTTTAAGTTGCTTAGTTTTTGATGCTTCCTGGTGCTTGGCTTTAACAAAAATTTATAGAGCAAATAATGATAAATTGAAGGTGGGGTACAGCAAATGATAATGAACTGAGGGTGCGTGGAGAGCAAATGATAATGAATTGAGGGTGGAGGGAGAGCAAATGAAAATAAAATTGATTGGGGGATGGGGACAGCAAATGATAATGAATTAAGGATGGGGAGAGTAAATGATGATGTATTGAGACTGGGGGATGATGAACTGAAGGTGGGGGAGAGCAAATGATGAACTGAGTGTGGGGAAGAGCAAAAATTGGAGGTGGAGATGGGAGAGAGAGAGGATATGACAATGAATTTGGGCAGAGGGGGGCATATAAATATAATGAATCGGGAGAAAGAGTACAGGTGTTAATTAATTTCTATATTTATTAGGTGGGAAAAGTGGCTATTTATAGTTAGTGGGGGCAAAGTGGTGGATTACAATTTATATTTGTAATGCTGGGTTGCATAATAACTAATTATATATTAATGGTGGGCACATGTCTGTATTCACCTGCGTAGTGTAGAAGTTGGGAAAAAAGTTGGAAATGTGCTCTGGAAGCAGTGCTCTAGATAACTGTGCTATTTTCTGCAGAGACAAATCCTGGCTGGAAGAAATGATGGTGGTCTGTGCTGGATGAAGAAGCAAAGATGAAGAACGTCAACTAGAGCCGTCATCGGTGAGTCAGTGCATTATCTGTACACTTACACTATGCACTGTATTCTATATATACAGTACTCCTGTGTATAATGTCACTTGCGAACAATGTATTACCTGTACATTGACACTATATGCAGAGCTCCTGTGTATAATGTCACACGTGATCCCTGTAATACCTGTACACTGACACTACATACAGAACTCCTGTGTATAATGTCACTGGTGATCCCTATATTACCTGTACACTTGCATTATATATAGAGCTCCTGTGTATAATGTCACTGGTGATCACTGTATTATCTGTACACTGACACTATATGCAGAGCTCCTGTGTATAATGTCACACGTGATCCCTGTAATACCTGTACACTGACACTACATACAGAGCTCCTGTGTATAATGTCACTGGTGATCCCTATATTACCTGTACACTTGCATTATATATAGAGCTCCTGTGTATAATGTCACTGGTGATCACTGTATTATCTGTACACTGACACTATATGCAGAACTCCTGTGTATAATGTCACTGGTGATCACTGTATTACCTGTACACTGACACTCTATACAGAGCTTCTGTGTATAATGTCACAGGTGATCCCTGTAATACCTGTACACTGACACTACATACAGAACTCCTGTGTATAATGGCACCGGTGATGCCTGTATTAGCTGTACGCTATATACTAAACTCTTGTGCATAATGGCACTTATGGTAGTATTAGTATTGTGATTTTTTATTAATGATCAGTATTGTAGTATTCTGTCACTATGTGGTGGTATTATGTGGCCTGGTCATGATGTGGTGGTATTTGTTCCTTATATGTGGTAACATTCAGTCACTATGTGGTGATAATAAGTGGTCCGCTATTGTGTGATGGTGTTTGTCCCTTGCATGTGGTATTATTGGTCATTTTTAAAAAATTATGTGATACATTCCCTTAAAGAAAAATAAATAAAAATATACCTAAAAAGAATGTAGGATATTTTAAGAAATGTTTAATAAGTTACAGTAGAGTAGGGCCTCACCAAAAGAATATACCTTGTCCTGGTGGCAGGCTGAATTTTTTTGGGCCAAAACAAAAGCTACTGGCTATGAATGTGATATGGTGATTGGTAGGAACTGCTAATGTGTGATTGGTGAGCACGAGGTGCAGAAGTGGAGTTTTTCCAAGCGTGGGCGGTGGGACTGTGGAAGGTTTGAAGGGTAGAGGCGGGGCTGGGGTGGAGCCTGCCAGTATGGGGCCCTAAAATTTCTGGAGAAAACCCTGCTAGAGGCTGTTCTAGATGATTCATAGAGCCCTCTGTAAATATTATCAAGCTATGTCGTGTCTAAATCTCTCATTAATTGTGTGCATAACAAAAGTAAAAAAACATGTAGGCTCGTAGGTGCTAGCTGAGAAGTTGCACCGTCTTAGGTTGGTTTCACATTTGCGTCTGTGTGCGGAGCGTTTGATCTGCATAGATCCGCATGTGTCATGCGTACATATATTTAACATGGTGCACGCAGTGAAATGCGTTCGCATGCTTTTGCATGTGTCGTTTCGCGATGTGTGGTGGGTGCGGTGAACGCAACATGTTGCATTTTTGGAAGCAGCAAAAATCCGTCAAATATGTGCAGTCATGCGCATGCGGATGAGGATGAGAGTGTCAAAAAAACGCATTACTGTCTATGTGAATGCATGCGTATGCAAGGACATGCATATGCCATGCGTTCGATACGCATGCGTTCTTCAAAATATAAATAGAAATCCCATGAGACACGCCCATTTTTGTCTGATGTCATATCGAACGCATGCACATAAACAACGCAAACGCATGCAAACACAGCAGTTTTCTTGGCGTCATGCGTAAGATGATGCAGATAAAAAAACGCGTAAACATGCATTTGCATGCGTTTACGGATGCGGATGATACGCTGTGGACTCAAACACTAATGTGAACCTAGCCGGAGTGGGTATTTTTTTGCCCCTCTGTAAATAAGACCTATCTAGCACACAATACGGATAAAATGTATTGCAGCTTAAAATTTGTAAAAAATTGTACTTACCAAGATCCCAATAGAAAACAATCAACCCCAATAAGACCCATAAACACCTCTGGCCAGAAGTGATTAAGAATACATATAAATAAGATGCACGCATTCACCTTTGCAAAAGTGTGTGGCCAAAAACGAAGTACATAAAATCAACAAACAACAAAACAAAAAGTGGCCTTACTTACATCAAATCACAATTCAAATGCCTTATCAGGGTGCAGGTGACCCCCATAATAAAGGCGGGGGCAGCACAGGTGCAAAATACACTGCTCTAAAAAATTAAGGGAACACTCAAATAACACATCCTAGATCTAAACAAATGAAATATTCTCATTGAATACTTTGTTCTGTACAAAGTTGAATGTGCTATCAACATAATCACACAAAAATCATCAATGGAAATCAAATTTTTGAACCAATGGAGGCCTGGATTTGGAGAGACCCCCAAAATGAAAGTGGAAGCAAGTCAAAATGAAAATCAAAAGAAGACAAAATTAAAGTGGAATCAAGTCAAAATGATGCTCAGTATTGTGTGTGTGGCCTCCACGTGCCTGTATGACCTCCCTACAATGCCTGGGCATGCTCCTGATGAGGTTGCAGATGTTCTACTGAGGGATCTTCTCCCAGACCTGGACTAAAGCATCCGTCAACTCCTGGACGGTCTGTGGTGCAATGTGACATTGGTGGATGGAGCGAGACATGCTGTCCCAGATGTACTCAATCAGATTCAGGTCTGGGGAACGAGCAGGCCAGGCCATAGCTTCAATGCCTTCATCTTGCAGGAACTGCTGACACACTCCAGACACATGAGGTCTGGGATTGTCCTGCATTAGGAGGAACCCAGGGCCAACCGCACCAGCATATGGTCTCACAAGGGGCCTGAGAATCTCATCTCGGTACCTAATGGCAGTCAGGCTACCTCTGATGAGCACATAGAGGGCTGTGCGGCCCTCCAAAGAAATGCCACCCCTCACCATTACTGACCCACTGCCAAACTGGTCATGCTGAAGGATGTTGCAGGCAGCAGATCGCTCTCCACGGAGTCTCTAGACTCTGTCACGTCTGTCACATGTGCTGAGTATGAACCTGCTCTTATCTGTGAAGAGCACAGGGCGCCAGTGGCGAATTTGCCAATCCTGGTATTCTCTGGCAAATGCCAAGTGTCCTGCATAGTGTTGGGCTGTGAGCACAACTCCCATCCGTGGACATCGGGCGCTCAGACCATCCTCATGGAGTCAGTTTCTAACCGTTTGTGCACATTTGTAGCCTGCTGGAGGTCATTTTGCAGGGCTCTGGCAGTGCTCCTCCTGTTCCTCTTTGCACAAAGGTGGAGATAGCGGTCCTGATGCTGGGTTGTTGCCCTCCTCCGGCCCCCTCCACGTCTCCTGGTGTACTGGCCTGTCACCTGGTAGCGCCTCCATCCTCTGGACACTACGCTGACAGACACATCTACCCTTCTTGCCACAGCTTGCATTAATGTGCCATCGTGGATAAGCTACACTACCTGAGCAACTTCTGTGGGTTGTAGACACTGATTCATGCTACTGTACAGTACTGTGCAATCATATAATCCCTTTAAAAATATGAAACTTTAATAAATTGAGGTAAAAAAACACCCCTTAGTGCAATAACACAATTAACAAACTCTATACAATAATAACCTTAAGATAGCCCTACACTAACCTGCTATCCCTTCCTGACAGTGGAGGTTGGCACCCTAAAAGATATGATTTGGCGCCCCCACTCCGTGGCGGCTGTCCCAGACTCGCCCTAAATGACCATTATAAACTACAGGTGAGAAAACAATAAGCAAATAAAAGAGATGAAAGATAGTGCTTAATATAATACACAGACTATTAATGTACAATATATAAAAGACAGGCTATTACATGTAAACATAGAGAAACCTCTTGTATTACCAATAGATAGCAGCAAGTCTTGTCTTTTTGGGTATTAATACACCACAGAAAATATAGATTCCATAAGCTACCAGTAGATAGTGGAAATCTTGTCTTTTTTGGTATTAATAGACTACAGAAAACATAGATTCCATATGCATTATCAAATAAAGCCAAAAAAACTCTGCAGTAAAATCAGACAAGCACAGACAAGAAGTAAAAAATAGTGTGGTTCAATAATGGAACATCAGACTTATATCCATATTGGTTCCCATAGAAGGCGATGGATGATAGCTATTGCCAAACAAACAAAAAAAAAATTATAGAAACAGCTGGGGGTTAACCCAAACTTAGCTTCCAGCCTCGACGCGTTTCCCCGTCCACACGGTTCATCAGGAGGCACAATAAGGAACCAGCCAATTCATGGATGTGAGGTGTCCAGATAGAGAGGCAAACCTCAAACTTACTGTACAGTACCTCTAAAGATGAGAGCAATGATAAATGCAAATGTGACCAAAGCAACAACCAAAAAGGATGAGAAAAGAGAAATAGTCTGTGGTCCCCCCTGCAGAACCACTTCTTTATAGGGGGTGTCTTCCTAGTTGCCGATCATTTCTACCTGTTGTCTTTTCCATTTGCACAACAGCAGGAAAAAATTATTCACAGTCGGTGTTGCTTCATAACTGGACAGGTTGATTTCACAGAAGTGTGATTGACTTGGAGTTATATTGTGTTGCTTAAGGGTTCCCTTTATTTTTTTGAGCAGTGTACTAATAAAGCAACCACTCAGACACCTACCATTCATGGAGGGGATTGCCTATGTTAGGGCTGGCGGAACGCACCAAATTATAAATAATAGTTGGTGCGTTCGCAGCCCGGGGTCCACCGTGCAGAGGTGGTACACTGCTGCTAGGTAATGGAAGAATAGAAAAACAGTCACACGTGGGATACGTCACCCAGTGTGAACAGGAGCGAACTCTGTTGACTCACAGAGCCGCACAGCCGCTGAACGCAAATACCGGAGCCTGTTTAGCTCACAGAGCCTGGCCAAAAAGCGCACAGAAAGCGGCCACAGAACTCTACCCCAAGGAGACAGTTCCTCTAGGCCCTCTGAGCGCACGGCGTCGCTGCCGCGAACCCCGCTATAAACGCTGGCTATGGAGTGTGGAGCACGTGCACTGTGGCGTGCCGAGTCACTGATGGGGACTAATGCCTGACTCCGACTCTGCCCTACCTACACCTAAGCCTGGGCGCTAGCAGGCTAGGCTGCACAACACATGCATACCTAGAGTAGGGGTTTCATAATGAGTCAGTCACCAGAGACATTCATACGTGCATACATCACTCACTCCTCATGGTCTGAAAATACAGAGTACTCTAGCGCATGGCCGAGCGGCCATGCGAACCTTTTATAGCCGCGAGTGTCCGGGACCTTCCTGGCTTCTCGGATGGGCCAATCCGAACAGGAGCAGGACCTGAGCACGTGACCTTCGATCTCCAATGGGAGATCACTCCACGGGCTTGCTCGGTGGCCCGACATGAGGACTTAGTCCCTGGAGAATCTCGCTGCTGAGCAGCCTGCATTGCCATAGCTGTGCCAGAGGTGGCAGCAGCAAGCAAACCCACGGAGGTGGTCTGGGCAGAGTGCTGGGACTGACGAGTTTGCTGAGCAACCTCCTCTGCAGCTGGGGAGGAATGAGAGACCGCCAGGAGCAGGGCTCGGGATTCTTGCTGTGCAGCAACAGGAACCTGATGCCTCACAGCCTAGTAGTACATGCACACAGATAAGGACAAGGTTAACATATAGTGCCAGTTAGGCCGGGGTCACACTAGCGTTGAATATGGACGAGTGCTATGCGATAAAACATCGCATAGCACTTGGACCAGTATTAATCTATGGGGCAGCTCCCATCACCGTTTTTTTCCTCGGACGTATTCTACATGTGAGTGAAATCGCAGCATGCTGCGATTGTATGCATACATCGGCTGAGTCTTGCCAATGCAATTCTATGGGTGCGAGGGGAAAAAAAATAAAATCGCACACTACACAGACCATCAGTGCGACTTGCGAGATAAAACAAACAAAAAAAAGTACAAATGAAGCAACAAATGAACATAACATCATCATATGTGATCAGGGGCGGACACAGACTGTAGTGGGCCCCTGTGCAAGAAAATTTTCGGGCCCGCCCAACCCTTCATAGGGCAACAAAGTTATTTGTTGTTATCTAATATTGAGGCTATACAGGGCTGGATTAATATCTGTATAGAACATAATGTAACCCCCCCATAGAATATAATGCAGTGACCCCCATATAGTATAATGCAGCCCCTCCATAGAATATATGGCAACCCCCTCATAGGATATAATGCAGCCCCTTATATAGTATAATGCAGCCACTCCATAGAATACAATGTAGCCCACCTCATTTAGTATAATGCAGCCCCCAAATAGAATATAATACAGCCCACCTCCCCATAGAATATAATGTAGCCCCCCATATTATATAACACAGCCTCCCCTTATAGAATATAATGTAAAATGTACCCCCCATGGTATATAACACAGCCGCATAATATATAGCCCAGCACCACATGATATATAGCCCAGCCCACCATGGTATATAGCCCACCATGGTATAATACAGCCCAGCATGGTATATAGCCCCCCCAGAATGGTATAATACAGCCCAGCATGGTATAATACAGGCCAGCATGGTATATAGCCCCCCAGCATGGCATAATACAGCCAAGCATGGTATATAGCCCCCCCAGCATGGTATAATACAGCCCAGCATGGTACATGGTATATAGCCCCCCCATCATGGTATAATACAGCCCAGCATGGTATATAGCCCCCCCAGCATGGTATAATACAGCCCAGCATGGTATATAGCCCCCCAGCATGGTATATAGCCCCCCCAGCATGGTATGATACAGCCCAGCATGGTATATAGCCCCCCAGCATGGTATAATATAGCCCAGCATGGTATATAGCCTTCCCCAGCATGGTGTAATACAGCCCAGCATGGTATATAGCCCCCCCAGCATGGTATATAGCCCCCCCAGCATGGTGTAATACAGCCCAGCATGGTATATAGCCCCCCCAGCATGGTATATAGCCCCCCCAGCATGGTATGATACAGCCCAGCATGGTATATAGCCCCCCCAGCATGGCCCCACAGTCCAGTACTCACACTGATTTAAAAAAAAGCCAAAAAACAACACACTCCTCACCTTCTCCTCATGCCTGCATTGCTCCCGGCTCCTGTCTCCTCTCCTGCACTGCTTGGTACACAGTGAGAATGCGATGATGTAGGGAAGGTGACCTGACAGATGGACTGACTGGTCAGGTTTCAAAAGGGAAAACAGCTAGGAAAGTGTAGGTGACGTGCAGTATCTTGAACTGACATTAGAGGGCAGGGAGGAGTGTGAGCATAGGACTTGACATCAGCTTAGGGCTAAGAAACCGTTGGTCATGGGGGGCGGAGTTACAGGGAACCAGGAAAGCTATAAATTTGACAGGAGGGTTCCAGAAAATTCCAGTCCCCAGGGGGAGCTCAAGTGACGAGGAGACTGTGACAGTTGCTGCACTGTGAGGAAAACCCAACCAAGGTGACTGAGGAGAAAGGAAGTCAGGGGGGTGGTCCTGACACGAAGTACCGCAGTATAGACGAGGCTCCGGGTGTGGGACACCGTAATGGAACGACGCTTGACCAGTAACATTACTGTTGGTGTATAGGCCTAAGGCAGCCACAGTGACGAAGCTGTCAGAGCGTCACTGAGTGTAAAGGGGACGGTACGTAAATATACGTCCCTGGAAAAAGTGTGTCACCCTGTGTTCTGTAACCGGAGAACTGTGAAGAAAAGTGCGGTGTGCTCTGAGGCCGTCTGGCGGATGGTGAGAGAAAGAATAAACTTGGACCTGTTGCACCCGAAACTTGCCTCCAGCTTGTGTCTCTACGTTACTGCGCGGTATCCAGAGGGACCACCCCCCAGCCCGGCATACCGACCCTACAATGACGTCATCGCGACCCCGCTGTGTCAGAGGCAGAGCGGGGAATGATGGGAGAGGGAGCGTTAGCTGACGCTCTCTCCTCTATCACTGCCTCCTTCAATGGGGGGGTGGAGTCAGCGCTGGGGGCAGGCGGGCCCCCCTGCCTCACAGGGGCCCCTTTGTCTCCCGCAGCGCTGCTCTCATTGCACTACACATGGCTAATTTGAATTTTGACATAATTAGCCATGTGGTGCTGAAGCTGGAGGGGCCCCCTCTATCCCGGGGCCCCGATGCAATGCATGGTCTGCACGGGCGGTAGGTCCGCCCCTGTATGTGATGCTGTTTGTAATATCCTGCCTATTTCACACTTTACACTTGCCAAGTAGCAAGCCACATTACACTGTAGCCTACATTTGGCAAGGCAAACACTGTGATTGAAAATTAAAACCTTTATTGTGTTACTTTGCAGTGTCTGATGTCACTAGACGGTGGAGCAGCTGCCGAAACCAGTGCCGACGTGAGCGACAGCAGCTGACCAGGTGCTGAGGCCCCCAAAAAAGGAAATATATATATATATTACGACAGACTTAATTTTCTGGCTCCCATTATGGATCTCAGACCGTAAGTGCATGACCCCACAGTTTACACATGGCCTTACGGGCAAAACTTAATATTTTTTTCCATTTCGTCCCTCCGGACAGCACCATGGAGGTATATGAACATAAGGATGAGTGACCTCATGGAGATCAACATCCAACACTGCGGAGACACCATCACATGTTTCTCAACGCAGTGATCTAGAGCAATGCCCCCATCCCTTATGGGAAAAATGCAAAAGCATGTAAATCAACAGCCGCGGAGACACCATCACATGTTTCTCAACGCAAGCAATGACTAGCCAGGTCTTTCCCCGGGAAGGAACAACCACGGGAAGGGCAGTCTCCAATGAAGGAAACCACCTATGCCAAAACATGGTATCCATCCACAGACAGCTGTTTCGGGGTATTGCCCCTCATCAGTGTGGAGTAGGAAACTGGCTAGTAGGAGCAATGCCTAGTGAAAGGCTATGAACATAAGGATGAGTGACCTCATGGAGATCAACATCCAACACTGCGGAGACACCATCACATGTTTCTCAACGCAGTGATCTAGAGCAATGCCCCCATCCCTTATGGGAAAAATGCAAAAGCATGTAAATCAACAGCCGCGGAGACACCATCACATGTTTCTCAACGCAAGCAATGACTAGCCAGGTCTTTCCCCGGGAAGGAACAACCACGGGAAGGGCAGTCTCCAATGAAGGAAACCACCTATGCCAAAACATGGTATCCATCCACAGACAGCTGTTTCGGGGTATTGCCCCTCATCAGTGTGGAGTAGGAAACTGGCTAGTAGGAGCAATGCCTAGTGAAAGGCTATGAACATAAGGATGAGTGACCTCATGGAGATCAACATCCAACACTGCGGAGACACCATCACATGTTTCTCAACGCAGTGATCTAGAGCAATGCCCCCATCCCTTATGGGAAAAATGCAAAAGCATGTAAATCAACAGCCGCGGAGACACCATCACATGTTTCTCAACGCAAGCAATGACTAGCCAGGTCTTTCCCCGGGAAGGAACAACCACGGGAAGGGCAGTCTCCAATGAAGGAAACCACCTATGCCAAAACATGGTATCCATCCACAGACAGCTGTTTCGGGGTATTGCCCCTCATCAGTGTGGAGTAGGAAACTGGCTAGTAGGAGCAATGCCTAGTGAAAGGCTATGAACATAAGGATGAGTGACCTCATGGAGATCAACATCCAACACTGCGGAGACACCATCACATGTTTCTCAACGCAGTGATCTAGAGCAATGCCCCCATCCCTTATGGGAAAAATGCAAAAGCATGTAAATCAACAGCCGCGGAGACACCATCACATGTTTCTCAACGCAAGCAATGACTAGCCAGGTCTTTCCCCGGGAAGGAACAACCACGGGAAGGGCAGTCTCCAATGAAGGAAACCACCTATGCCAAAACATGGTATCCATCCACAGACAGCTGTTTCGGGGTATTGCCCCTCATCAGTGTGGAGTAGGAAACTGGCTAGTAGGAGCAATGCCTAGTGAAAGGCTATGAACATAAGGATGAGTGACCTCATGGAGATCAACATCCAACACTGCGGAGACACCATCACATGTTTCTCAACGCAGTGATCTAGAGCAATGCCCCCATCCCTTATGGGAAAAATGCAAAAGCATGTAAATCAACAGCCGCGGAGACACCATCACATGTTTCTCAACGCAAGCAATGACTAGCCAGGTCTTTCCCCGGGAAGGAACAACCACGGGAAGGGCAGTCTCCAATGAAGGAAACCACCTATGCCAAAACATGGTATCCATCCACAGACAGCTGTTTCGGGGTATTGCCCCTCATCAGTGTGGAGTAGGAAACTGGCTAGTAGGAGCAATGCCTAGTGAAAGGCTATGAACATAAGGATGAGTGACCTCATGGAGATCAACATCCAACACTGCGGAGACACCATCACATGTTTCTCAACGCAGTGATCTAGAGCAATGCCCCCATCCCTTATGGGAAAAATGCAAAAGCATGTAAATCAACAGCCGCGGAGACACCATCACATGTTTCTCAACGCAAGCAATGACTAGCCAGGTCTTTCCCCGGGAAGGAACAACCACGGGAAGGGCAGTCTCCAATGAAGGAAACCACCTATGCCAAAACATGGTATCCATCCACAGACAGCTGTTTCGGGGTATTGCCCCTCATCAGTGTGGAGTAGGAAACTGGCTAGTAGGAGCAATGCCTAGTGAAAGGCTATGAACATAAGGATGAGTGACCTCATGGAGATCAACATCCAACACTGCGGAGACACCATCACATGTTTCTCAACGCAGTGATCTAGAGCAATGCCCCCATCCCTTATGGGAAAAATGCAAAAGCATGTAAATCAACAGCCGCGGAGACACCATCACATGTTTCTCAACGCTCTTCATTGGAGACTGCCCTTCCCGTGGTTGTTCCTTCCCGGGGAAAGACCTGGCTAGTCATTGCTTGCGTTGAGAAACATGTGATGGTGTCTCCGCGGCTGTTGATTTACATGCTTTTGCATTTTTCCCATAAGGGATGGGGGCATTGCTCTAGATCACTGCGTTGAGAAACATGTGATGGTGTCTCCGCAGTGTTGGATGTTGATCTCCATGAGGTCACTCATCCTTATGTTCATAGCCTTTCACTAGGCATTGCTCCTACTAGCCAGTTTCCTACTCCACACTGATGAGGGGCAATACCCCGAAACAGCTGTCTGTGGATGGATACCATGTTTTGGCATAGGTGGTTTCCTTCATTGGAGACTGCCCTTCCCGTGGTTGTTCCTTCCCGGGGAAAGACCTGGCTAGTCATTGCTTGCGTTGAGAAACATGTGATGGTGTCTCCGCGGCTGTTGATTTACATGCTTTTGCATTTTTCCCATAAGGGATGGGGGCATTGCTCTAGATCACTGCGTTGAGAAACATGTGATGGTGTCTCCGCAGTGTTGGATGTTGATCTCCATGAGGTCACTCATCCTTATGTTCATAGCCTTTCACTAGGCATTGCTCCTACTAGCCAGTTTCCTACTCCACACTGATGAGGGGCAATACCCCGAAACAGCTGTCTGTGGATGGATACCATGTTTTGGCATAGGTGGTTTCCTTCATTGGAGACTGCCCTTCCCGTGGTTGTTCCTTCCCGGGGAAAGACCTGGCTAGTCATTGCTTGCGTTGAGAAACATGTGATGGTGTCTCCGCGGCTGTTGATTTACATGCTTTTGCATTTTTCCCATAAGGGATGGGGGCATTGCTCTAGATCACTGCGTTGAGAAACATGTGATGGTGTCTCCGCAGTGTTGGATGTTGATCTCCATGAGGTCACTCATCCTTATGTTCATAGCCTTTCACTAGGCATTGCTCCTACTAGCCAGTTTCCTACTCCACACTGATGAGGGGCAATACCCCGAAACAGCTGTCTGTGGATGGATACCATGTTTTGGCATAGGTGGTTTCCTTCATTGGAGACTGCCCTTCCCGTGGTTGTTCCTTCCCGGGGAAAGACCTGGCTAGTCATTGCTTGCGTTGAGAAACATGTGATGGTGTCTCCGCGGCTGTTGATTTACATGCTTTTGCATTTTTCCCATAAGGGATGGGGGCATTGCTCTAGATCACTGCGTTGAGAAACATGTGATGGTGTCTCCGCAGTGTTGGATGTTGATCTCCATGAGGTCACTCATCCTTATGTTCATAGCCTTTCACTAGGCATTGCTCCTACTAGCCAGTTTCCTACTCCACACTGATGAGGGGCAATACCCCGAAACAGCTGTCTGTGGATGGATACCATGTTTTGGCATAGGTGGTTTCCTTCATTGGAGACTGCCCTTCCCGTGGTTGTTCCTTCCCGGGGAAAGACCTGGCTAGTCATTGCTTGCGTTGAGAAACATGTGATGGTGTCTCCGCGGCTGTTGATTTACAAGCACCATGGAGGTAGTCCTCCCTTGACCTATAGCGGTCAGGATCACAGAGAGGTTAAAAGGCCCCTCCCACCTCCACCCTCCAGTGTTTTTCTTGTTCCAAAGGGGACGGTTGTATGAGAGGCAGAGTCCTTGAGTTTTGGACCAAGATGCAACTTCTGTTGCTTCATTCTTGGCATCCGGGATAGCCAAAAAAAAAGCAAAAACACCTATGCTTGAATTGGCTTAGTATAATAGAATTTCTTCTGGCTGGAACAGAACTCTCAGGGAGCTACTGCCTTGAGTGCTAAAGGCAAGTCTATTTCATAATTAGCTTTAAAGGGAGACATACATCTTTGGGTTCATCCTACAAGGAACATGCTACTGTCCTGGGAGCAGTAAATCCCAGGAGGGAGAAGGACAGAATCCTTCCCAGCTCCACATACATCAATCAGACTAGTTGCCTTTATCAACATCCAGTAGACAGATGCTTATCACATAAGTCTGTTGTATTATGTTTACCAGGGACTGCATCACTGCCTTTGTACCCTGTGGTGAAATAGCAGCACTGCGTAAGGTGGCAGATGATCCCACACCCACTGTTCTTACAGCAGTCAGGGCTCCGAAAATAAAGAATCAGGACTCTTACAGTCCATAGTCCCATTGCCTCACAGTAGATAATCCCCCTCTGTGATGGGGAGAAAACTACTCTCTCTAGCTATAGGGTATGGTTACTCCCACCATGGCAGTCTGGGTGTATAAATATCACTGAGAAGATTTCCTTTTAGGCCATGTGGGTATATATGTGTGTATATATAGATAGATAGATAAGTTGACTTATATATAATGTCTGGACTAATGACTCGTTTAGAGTCAGTTCGAAATAATCTCTCGTATCAGAGGATTTTTACCGACAACCCCCCACCAACACCCCTTTCATCGATTCCAGAGTCCAGACTCCCTGTGTCTTACATACTGTAGGTAAAACAGGAATGATGATCCACGTTTCCCTTTCCGTGCTTCTAATGAGAAGGCCGATGTTGGTAATGGCAGGAGATATTACCTGCCAGATAGCGTATTTCCTTAGTTTCTATAATATATAAAACCCTTACTTGGGGTTTAGACATCAAAGGATTCGGAATAGACGTGATCTCCTGAGTAATGTACTGTATGTGCATCCCAATGCTCTGCCATTATCCATGTACTAACTGTTATTGGTTTGATCTTCCCGCAGTCCAGGGTCTCTGTCTTGCAGGTTTCCTTGTACTATTGTAAGCTGATCTCTAGCCTGGGTTTAACCTGAGCCCAGGAGGACCGATGAAGGAACAGTCTTTTGTTGTTAACCACATGCAGCTGATTACTGGTCTGTACAGTCCTCATGGTGTTGTGGCTGTGGCTATCACCATACTTTGCTGGGCAATAAGGTTTTTAAACCTATTCTGTGGCGGCGGTGTTTATAAGTATCTGTCACAACAACTATAATTCACTGCAGTTCATTATTGGTATTGGGATACAAGGGGTGTGTTTCACTCTGTTTCTGCTGCATACCTTGTTTACCACATTCATAATGAAATTGGCCATTATAGACATAGATCAGACACTCACTACAGTGTTTATCTTTGTGGATTTCTTTAGATATCTATATTTCTTTTGATCTTTCAGATCATTTCTATACTGTATCTGGCCTGGTTCTTGCCTAGGACTTTGGTCTTTGGGTTTCTGTACCCACCCTGGGATCTTTCCTTTGGTATTCTCCATGGTGCTGTCCGTAGGGACGAAATGGAAAAGGGGAATTAGACCTACCGGTAATTCTGTTTCCAGTAGTCTCTCAGGACAGCACCCTTAATTCCCTCCCTTACGTTTGTCTTTAAGCTTGCACGGGATCAATCTTCTGGCAGATCTTTCGTCCGTCAGGTCGCCATGGCTCGAGACTAAGATGAAGCTGTTAAATGGTCTCTTATATACGCATTTGTAAGGGCGTGTGTAGACCATTTCCATCCATCCTCGGTGGTACTTTGAAAAAACACTGGAGGGTGGAGGTGGGAGGGGCCTTTTAACCTCTCTGTGATCCTGTCCCGCTATAGGTCAAGGGAGGACTACCTCCATGGTGCTGTCCTGAGGGACTACTGTAAACACAATTACCGGTAGGTCTAATTCCCCTTTTATTTTCTACTTTGCTTAAAAAAAGAACTGACTCAAACCTTACTGAGAGGGAAACTGTTCCGACTCTGAGGTAAACATTGATCCAGTTGGTGAAGGTGAAGAAGTGGCTGGCCCATCTTCTTTAGTTTTGGGCACCGGTGCTCAGGAAGGATAATGTCTTTTTTCGGCCTTACTTACTATGTTACTTACCGAGAGGGAAACTGCTTCTGACTCTGAGGTAAACATTGATCCAATTGGTGAAGGTGAAGAAGTGGCTGGCCCATCTTCAGCAGCATCATCCAGCACCCAACAGCCACCAGTAGCAATGCCTTCTGCACAACAGAAGGCCAATCCAGAGGACCAGGGCCACAGTAGCAGTCCAACATAACCACTAGACACATCACCCCAGGCTGCCACCATCCCACGCTGTGGCCGGCGCATGAGGGAGCTTTCCACCACCGGCAACAGGAGACAAGTGGACACTGGGGTGTTGGACTACCTTTCACGCACTGTGAATGACGATGGTGAGGAAGCATATGCACGCAGTCTGGCACGCTACCTATGTACAATGCTCCGTGAGGTGAGGCTGCAGGCCAGAAGGGCAATCCAAATTTTAATAGATGCTTGTACCCCACCAAATAATCCCAACCTGGTATTTGTATTCCTAGAAAGGTGGCAAATGTCCAGCAGTAACCAACTTCAAATGCCTGGAATCCAGGATGAGCAGGCTCTAAAAGTTGCTGAACCACCTCCCCGCCTATGCCAACCCTTCAGCCACGCACACCACAACCCAACATCGGCCAACACATGTCCAATTTTCAGATACTGCTGCACCTGCCCAATATGGCCACTTGAGCAGACCCACTGTTGGATAGTGGTCCCAACATGGGTATGCTTGACATGGCCATATTGGGAGGTATGGACAAATGGGCCACGCCACTACACAGGATTACCAACATCCATACAATACTGCACAGTACCCTGCTACCCAACAGGTACCTACCTTGGGCCGAAGTCCTGGTTCATCATCAGCCATCTTGCAGGGTCACACTCAGGTTGCCACACAAAGTAGCCAAACCTCGTATGCTGTCCTCCCACCATCACCACCCCTAACCTACCATAATTTGTAAGGCAAAGTGTCATTGTGACAAATGTTTTGGTTTCTTTTTCAGGTTTGTATAGGCCCAGTTTTAGTGGCCCAATATGCCATATGCTTAAAATATGTTTTTTTTGTCAAAAAGCATGTTTTGATTACAACATTTTAATTCAATGTGAGTGGTTTTTGGTGTTATAACGATATAGATGATGTGTTTCATATCAGTTCTTGATCATTATTAGACCAACACACCACACACTTCAAACATTAACATAGCTTTATTTTTCAACAAAAAAAACCCATCACAACATAGAAACTGCATTGTCTTGCCATGGAGTATATCCCTTTGGTGAAGAGAAATAATTAGTAAACATATCCCGCACTTTAAGTCCAGAGGGCTGACGACGTGGCTGAAGTACATGTGTAGTAGCCATGCCATTATATCCATCCGCCACTTCATCACCATCAATTGATGTACAGTCATGGATTCTGGTGAAGTTATGAAGTATCACACAGGCTTTAATAACCTCATTTACATTTCCTTCACATTTCCTTCACTAAGTTGAATGGCGGACTGCAGGACCTGCCATTTGGCACAGAGAATGCCAAAGACACACTCCACCAGTCGTCGTGCTCGCGATAGGCGGAAATTAAAGATTCTGCGCCGGTGGTCCAGGGCTCTACGTGGATAGGGCCTCATGACGTGGGTTAATTGAAAGGCCTCATCAGCAGCCATCACATAAGGCACCGCATCCATTGTAGACCCAGGTAGCTGACGTGGGGGTGGGAGGTCCAAGTCATTAGTGTGCAGCCGCCGACCCATTATGGAAGAATTGAAGACTCTGGAGTCTCCAGTTCTTCCATAGGCCCCAATATCTACAATTATAAGCCTGCATGCACTGTCGACCAGGGCCAACAGCACTACAGAAAAAAACTGTTTATAATTATAATATTGGGACCCTGAGTTTGGCGGCTTACGGACACGGATGTGCTTCCCATCCAGGGATCCAATGCAGTTTGAAAACTGGCACGTTTCCTCAAAGCCACGGGCTATCCATAGCCAGTCTTGTTTTTTACGCTCAGGCATTACTGATTGATGCAGTCAGGACCATATTTCTGAGCACGTAGAAGAGACAATGCCTGAGATGATGGATTTCCCACTTAAAAATTCAAGAGGAAGAGCCGCATAGGAGAGCCCAGTGGATAGGAATCTATAAGTGAATAGAAAAAAAATTATAAATTGACATATTCATGCCTCAACTAAACAGCATAGGACTTCCTAAAAGCTATGGGCAGTGCACACTAAGCCCTGCCTAAACAAAACACAACACAATTCAATGCCTATGGAACTATTACAAACAGCATGGAATGTCAAAGGCAAAATGTGATCCAAAAAATTATTTTAAAAAAGGGAACAAACCATTACAACAAAAGGATTGGATCAGTGCATTTAGCTAAAACACAAATAAAATACATTGTCAACATAGAGGATGAATACATACTGTAAAATAAGTAAAAGGTGCTCCTCTGTGGAAATACACTTGCGCATCTTGATGTCTTTGAAGGTGATCCCAGGGCGCACAGTCTCAAGCAGAATGTCAAATGCTGGCACACTCATCCGACAATACTGGTAGAACTTGTCAGGATGGCTGCATAGAGAAGCATACTGACAGTGGAAATGCCCCTTAGTCAGCTGTCGCCTCAAAAGCAGATGTACCCACATTTGTCTCCACCTCCTCGGATCCACAATTACTGGGTAAGGCTCCCCAAAACGTCGGGAGAAAACCCAGTGGAAAAGAACCAGTTCAGTAGTGTTGAAAGTAAGCCTGTCTAACATGTTTGACACAAAGCAGCAATACCAAAACACAAGCACGGACTCTAATGCAAAGATTGGAGGGTGGAATTGGGTCGCCCTCCCAGGGCTGTGGGGTACTCGGTACCGGGCCGGTGTCAGCGGGATGTGTCACAGCAGCGGTGACCCGGTCCGTGGCCCTGGGTGCCCAATTAATAGGGGAAGTTTGAATGGTGGAATGTAGTTAATGGAATAGTTCGTGACGCCACCTGTGGTGTTCGGCAAGTGAGATGATAAGCCGATGCTGCATGCAGATCCTCTGGGACTGGTGGTGTGGTGCAGCCAAGATGGTGTAGCTCCCCACAGGTGGAGCTGTAGTCCCCGGGCAGTGTAGATGTAGGGTTAGAGGAGAGGCACAGGCGGTGTAGAAGCTGGTACCCCGATGTAGTGGTACAGGGTGTGTTAGTGCGGGAATAAGTGGAGGACACCAGGGCATGTAGTTCCAAAGCTTTACTCACAGTCTGTAGTACACACAGGTGCCTGCCTCCGTGCTGTGTCCTCCGGGTCAGGGACCCAGTCAACCTCCAGGTCAGATGGAATGCTCCCTTCCAACACTCCGTCAACATGTGCCTTTCTGAACGTCTCCTCTTATAGCGCCTTTGGTGTGAAGTACTCCTAATACTGAGTTACACTGGAGTTCCTCCTGTACAATGTTCTTATGAACTCTACTTGTACGGCAGACAGCTGTAGACTGCTTCGGGGACTCCTTACTCCTGAGTCCCGGCTCACTATCCAAGTTGCTGTTGTGCCCACAAGTCTTAGATGGGAGTAGTGCATTTACAGCTCACTACTCCACCGGTGTCTGCTGTAGGATCATTAGTATCCATACAACCTCGGGGACCGGGCCCCGGCCTTGCGCTTAGAACTTCTAGGCAGGGTTCTCTCCTAACCCACGTCCTCTGTTCCCTTTTACTCCTTCGTTCCGTACTAGTCTCTCCTTCTGATGGAAGATCAGGTTTCTGTTCAATGTCTTTCTCCTTCTTTCCTTTCCCGTGCCAGCAGACCCAGGTCACTGAGGTCTGCTACAGCACCTCCTTCCTCCATTCCTCTCCCAGGGATCTTCTCTCCTCACTCCTCTCCACTCACCGACTGACTGACTGACCTCAAATCCTAAACCTTCCCACTCTTTTATGTATTCTAACTCTACCCGCCTCCCAGCACATTTCGTGTTCCAAGCAGGGAGCCACCAAAGGTGCTCTGCTACACTCCAAGCAGGGAGCCGCAATGTGGCTTTGCTGAACTACTGTGTTGTGTGAGATGCAGGTGTTGAAGCGTGGTCAGGAGCCTCCAACCTACCTGGATGGTGGGATACCACACCTCAGGAGGAGGTACAGTACCTCCGCAGCAACTGAATCCTCAGGGGCGCCACAGAACCTGTTGTTGAGCCGATAAATAGGGTTGATAATTAGGAATTTAATTTATTTCAGGCTATGGATCCATTATATGTTCATTTTGCAAGTGTGCGATAAAATCACGGCATATGCATGACAAACGGATACCATACGGATGTCACATGGATACTTAGATGTGAGCCACATTGCATTGCAAATGGATTACACACAGATCACCATACGGAGAACATTGGTGCGATTCTCGGCCTAGAAAATCGGACCAATTTTTCATACAGCAAGTGTGACACTGGCCTTACACAGATATCTGGTGCACAGTTTCTGGCCTACAGCCTATTAATGATGTAACTAGACAGGCTGACCAAAACTACGTATATATGTGCACCTCACAAGGATAGACCCTATTTACCCAGTCAATATTCATGGGACCTAGCTGCATCCTGTGTGCATTTATAATAGTAGACAACAACCACCTCCTTATTTGGTAGGCATATGAGTGGTTGCTTTATTAGTATGTTACACTTGTGCTTCCCCTGCATCCATCTACAGCATTTGAATCGTGATTTGCTGTAAGTAAGGCCAAAGAGTGTGTGGGCCCAGAGAACAAGTCCGTCTCCGTTCAAGAGATGACAATACTGTTTGAATCCCTGTAAAGCACTTTTTTATTTTTTTTTACAGTACATAAACTGTAGTTGAGATAACTCTGCTGTTTTCAATAAGCATAGTCTGCCATTTTTAATTGCTGCACAATTCTATTCTATTAATTCCATGTCCCATTCTTGTTATTCTACAACATGCAAGGCAGAGACGTAAGTGTCTGGTTATTAATTCAATATGTTTTCTCATATATGCAGCATGCACCAAACTTATTGGATGGGGGTGACGCTAGCTCTACTGATAGCGATATGGTCTTACTCATGTCCATCCTATCCTTAAGTTATACAGTCATATGTAAAAGTTTGGGCACCCCTATTAATGTTAACCTTTTTTCTTTATAACAATTTTGGTTTTTGCAACAGCTATTTCAGTTTCATATATCTAATAACTGATGGGCTCAGTTATATTTCTGGATTCAAATGAGCTTTATTGTACTAACAGAAAATGTGCAATCTGCATTTAAACAAAATTTGACCGGTGCAAAAGTATGGGCACCCTTATCATTTTCTTGATTTGAACACTCCTAACTACTTTTTACTGACTTCCTGAAGCACTAAATTGGTTTTGTAACCTCATTGAGCTTTGAACTTCATAGCCAGGTGTATCAAATCATGAGAAAAGGTATTTAAGGTGGCCACTTTCAAGTAGTTCTCCTATTTGATTCTCCTATGAAGAGTGGCATCATGGGCTCCTCAAAACAACTCTCAAATGATCTGAAAACAAAGATTATTCAACATAGCTTTTCAGGGGAAGGATACATAAAGTTGTCTCAGAGATTTAACCTGTCAGTTTCCACTGTGAGGAACATAGTAAGGAAATGGAAGAACACAGGTACAGTTCTTGTTAAGCCCAGAAGTGGCAGGCCAAGAAAAATATCAGAAAGGCAGAGAAGAAGAATGGTGAGAACAGTCAAGGACAATCCACAGACCACCTCCAAAGACCTGCAGCATCATCTTGCTGCAGATGGTGTCACTGTGCATCGGTCAACAATACAGCGCACTTTGCACAAGGAGAAGCTGTATGGGAGAGTGATGCGAAAGAAGCCGTTTCTGCAAGCACGCCACAAACAGAGTCGCCTGAGGTATGCAAAAGCACATTTGGACAAGCCAGTTACATTTTGGAAGAAGGTCCTGTGGACTGATGAAACAAAGATTGAGTTGTTTGGTCATACAAAAAGGCGTTATGCATGCGCTGTATTGTTGACCGATGCACAGTGACACCATCTGCAGCAAGATGATGCTGCAGGTCTTTGGAGGTGGTCTGTGGATTGTCCTTGACTGTTCTCACCATTCTTCTTCTCTGCCTTTCTGATATTTTTCTTGGCCTGCCACTTCTGGGCTTAACAAGAACTGTACCTGTGTTCTTCCATTTCCTTACTATGTTCCTCACAGTGGAAACTGACAGGTTAAATCTCTGAGACAACTTTTTGTATCCTTCCCCTGAAAAGCTATGTTGAATAATCTTTGTTTTCAGATCATTTGAGAGTTGTTTTGAGGAGCCCATGATGCCACTCTTCATAGGAGAATCAAATAGGAGAACTACTTGCAAGTGGCCACCTTAAATACCTTTTCTCATGATTTGATACACCTGGCTATGAAGATCAAAGCTCAATGAGGTTACAAAACCAATTTAGTGCTTCAGGAAGTCAGTAAAAAGTAGTTAGGAGTGTTCAAATCAAGAAAATGATAAGGGTGCCCATACTTTTGCACCGGTCAAATTTTGTTTAAATGCAGATTGCACATTTTCTGTTAGTACAATAAACCTCATTTGAATCCAGAAATATAACTGAGTCCATCAGTTATTAGATATATGAAACGGAAATAGCTGTTGCAAAAAACAAAATTGTTATAAAGAAAAAAGGTTAACATTAATAGGGGTGCCCAAACTTTTACATATGACTGTAACTGTTACCAAATGTTCACAGATGAGTCTAACTTTAAGGCCGGGGTCAGACTTGCGCGAAACTCGGACGAGTCTCGCACGCCAATACCCAGCATTGCCGCCGGCACTCGGATCAGAGCGTTCAGCTGCAAGCATTTCTATGCAGCTAAACGCTTCGATCCGAGTGCTGGCGGCAGTGCCGGTTATTGACGTGCGAGACTCGTCCAAGTTTCCCTCAAGTCTCACCCTGGCCTTAAGACCTTCCTTCTAAACATAAAGGCTGCATCTTTATATATGATTTATGTTTCCCTCCCAGACACCACTCGGTCAGTTTATTAAAGGACAGTGAGGAGAAGACAGTGTATACAGTATTTTAAACACATCGATAGGCTCCCATACACCCAATGTGTCCTTTTGGCACATACAGCTTTTATATATACATTGTAGGGATCCGCTCTGGTAGGTAATGGCAGGGATGCAGTATCGAGGCAACACACAGGCTTAAAGTCTAATTTCAGTGGTTTAATGTCACTTTGCAAACAGCAGGTTAACAGAAAATAAGGAAAAACATAAATATACTCCAGCTCACTGGTCCCAGACTCACCCCTTGCACAGGACGGGCTTAACTAAACGGCTGCCAGGTCCTGCAGCATCTGCCAGATGCCATTCCCAGGGTTGTTGAGAGTCTTGCTGCTATAGTCCTGCAGCACGGGGATCCTGTATACAAGTTCAGGCTAAGTCCAGCCAAGTTCCTGTAACTTCCAGACACACACTCACCATGTGCCAAATACCAACCTCCATTACATAGCTCATAACCCCTCCCACCGGTGAGGTAGCCATCACATGGGCTGATCACATGACCATGACATCATCGCAGGTCCTGTCTTTAGGGAAAAACCCGGCCAAACATTAATCTGCTGGGAGAAATGTATCTCCCATCCAGTAAAACACCCTTTACTGTACCACATACCTACCTCCTATGTTCAACCCTAGAGGGGTGGATTCATGACATACAGTGAACTCTTGACAGGGCATCTAAAATGCCCTGTAGTCTGCCTGCCCGATGTTCTACTGAAAATTTAAAATTTTGCAGGGACAGGAACCACCTGGTGACCCGGGCATTCCTCTCTTTAGCTTGACTCATCCACGTAAGAGGGGAATGAAGTCACCAACCAAAATGTTCTCCCCAGCAAATAGTAGCGCAATGACTCCAGTGCCCACTTGATGGCCAGGCACTCTCTCCCCACAATACTGTACCTGGTGTCAGCTGGGGTAAGTTTCCAGCAGGAAACTAAAGGGATGCTCTTCCCCGTTAACCTCCTGAGACTGCACGGCACCAAACCCTATCTCAGAGGCAACAGTTTGCACAACGAACTCTCTTTTGAAATTTGGAGTGATCAGGACTGGTGTACCACACAGTACCTCTTTTAACTTTGTAAAGGCCCCCTCTAACTGATCATTCCAGTGGACCATCACAGATTTCCTTCCTTTTAAGCAGTCTGTTAAAGGCGTGTACATGGTTGCAAAGTTGGGAATGAACTGCCTGTAATATCCCACCAAACCTAAAAAGACTTTTAACTGTTTTGTTGTGAGAGAACGGGGACAGTTCTGAATTGCCTCCACTTTGTTTACTTGAGGCTTGAGAACTCCTCTCCCAATGACGTAACCCAAGTACCGAGCTTCCTCCAACCCTATGGAATACTTCTTTGGGTTGGCAGTTAGCCCTGCTTGTGGCAGAGAGTCTATCACTGCCTGTACTTCTGCTAAGTGACTTTCCCAGTCGGTGCTGTACACAATAATATCGTCTAGATAGGCTGAGACATAGCGGCGATGGGGACGGAGAACAATATCCATTAATCGCTGGAACGTTGCTGGTGCACCATGCAACCCAAAGGGTAACACCTTATACTGCAACAGACCCTCAGGCGTTACAAAAGCCGTTTTTTCCTTTGCCACCTCTGTTAGGTGTACCTGCCAATAACCTTTTGTGAGGTCCAGAGTTGTAAAATACCGTACCTGCCCAAATCGCTCTATCAACTCGTCAACCCGAGGCATGGGGTAGGCGTCAAACTTTGAAATGTCATTTAAGCTTTCTAAAATCATTACAGAATCTTAGAGACTCATCAGGCTTGCGTATTAGGACTATAGGGCTTGCCCACTCACTTTGGGACTCTTCTATGACCCCTAACTGTAGCATAGTTTTCACCTCTACCGAGATGGCTTGTTGTCGGGCCTCAAGTACCAGATATGGCTTTAGTCGGACTTTGGCCTGTGGCTCCGTGACAATGTCATGTTGGATTAGGGAGGTGTGTCCGGGGAGCTCTGAAAAAACGTTTCGGCTAATGAACTCCCGGACCACCTGAACCTGTCTAGGAGACAAAGTATCTGCAATTTTGACAGCGGGTTGGGCTTCTCCTGCCTCGCCCCGAGGTAATGGAGCCTTCTCCATCTGAAGCGCAGGCAGCGGACTATCCCCATCAAGGTTTTCTCTATCATTCCATGGTTTAAGCAAATTAACATGGTAAACCTGTTCTGGCTTTCTCCATCCTGGCTGGTGTACTTTGTAGTCTACTGGCCCCACCTTTTCCATGATCTCGTAGGGTCCCTGCCACCTTGCAAGGAATTTGCTATCTACGGTAGGCACAAGTACCAACACCCGATCCCCAGGGCTAAACGTTCTTACCCGAGCCCCCCCCCCGGTTATAGACCCGACTCTTTGACTGTTGTGCTGCCTCCATATGTTCCCGGACTAAGGGTAGGCCTGTCTAAATTCTTTCTTGCATTTTTGCAACATGTTCTATCACACTTTTGTGGGGGGTAGGTTGGTTCTCCCAGGCCTCTTTGGCTATATCGAGTAAGCTCCGTGGATGTCTGCCGTACAATAGTTTAAAGGGCGAAAACCCCGTAGATGCCTGAGGCACCTCCCGCACTGTAAACAAAAAATATGGCAATAAGAGATCCCAGTCCTTCACATCTTTGGAAACTGCCTTTTTTAACATGCATTTCAGCGTCTTATTGAACCTTTCTACCAGACCGTCTGTTTGGGGATGATAGACCGATGTGCGTGTGGCGCCCCTGAGGCTCAGTCGCCACAGAGGTACTGCACCTTCTCCTAAGGTGTAGTGCCCCACCAACTAGGTAAGTTGGGAACTCCTTTCCACACTCCAACACCTGCACCACACACAGGATAGTTCAGCAATGGACCAGATTGCGGCTCCATGCTTAGAGGATAGCAGAGCACCTTTTGTTGGTCCTTGCTTCGTAACACGAGATGTGCTGGGAGGTGGGTGGAATTGAGATTCATATAAAAGGTTGGGAAGGTTTAGAATTACAGATCAGTCTGAGGTCAGTCTGCAGTCCAGTCAGACGGGGAGTTTGAGTCAGAGAGCAGGCTGACAGGAGGTCAGCCTGACGGGAGCTCAAGGTGGAGGAAGACAGTCAGTCAGGCGAGGCTGAGGACTGGTCTTAGTGGAATGAGCTCCCTAGGAAAGGAACAGAAGGAGAAAGACGTAGAACTGCAACCTAAGCTTCCATAAGAGAGAGAAGGAACAGCGCGGAACGATGGAGTAGGAGAACAGAGAGGAGTTGTGGGTTGGGAGAGGAACCCTGCCTATAGGTTCTCAACGCAAGGCCGGGGCCAGGTCCCCGAGGTTGTATGGACACTTATGGTTCTGCAGCAGACACTGGTGGAGTAGTTGGCTGTAAATGCACTACTCCCATCCAAGACTTGGGACACAACAGCAACACGGATAGAGAGCCGGGATCTAGGAGGTCCCTGATCAGGCTACAGCTGTCTGTCATACAAGTAGAGTTGTTAGGAACATCTGACAGGAGGAACTTCAGAGTAATCACGGTACTGGAGCTCTTCACACTAAAAGGCGCAATAGAGTAGTCGTTCAGGACAGGTACATGTTGGCAGAGTGTTGGAGAGGAGAAGCCTGACTTGCCCGGGAGGTTGATTGAGTCTCTGCCCCAGAGGACACGGCACGGAGGCTGGCACCAGTGTGTACCACGAACAGTGAGTAAAGCTTTGGAACTACAAGCCCTGGTGTCTTCCAGTCATTGTGCACCAACACCGGCAACACCGCTACATCTCGGTATCATCCTTTACACTACCTGCACCTACACACTGCCCTGGGGTTACAGCTTCACCTGTGGGGAGCTACACCATCTTTGCTGCAACACACCATCAGCCCCAGAGGATCTGCATGCAGCATTGGCTTAACATCTTGCTTGCCAAACACCACAGGTGGTGTCACGAACTATTCCATAAACTATTTTACAAACAACCATTGATTTGGGTGCCCTGGTTAACGGACCGGGTCACTGTTGCTGTGACACATTCCCCTGACACCGACCCGGTACCGAATACCCCACAGCCCTGGGAGGGCGACCCAATTTTAGCGTCATGAACAGAATGACGAGACCCGATGCCATCGGGTTCTGTGCACCTGAAATTTGTGAGACTTTGTGCTTTTGAAAATGTGCAGAAGATCTGATTTAATAGACTGTAAAATGAACATTAGAAATGTCCGCTGGCGCGGAGAAGAAGGGCGTGAAGAGATGGGAGGTCCTAGGAAAAGACCGCAAAGAGTATTGGGCCTTCCCTGCCTGAATTACTATGTGACAGCGACATGGCCCACCCCCCGAGGGGTTCGTATACTGGCTTGGTATGGAGGCGCTGGTAGAAGACGCCGCCCCTGGAAGGAGGGGCAGAAGAAGCCAGTGGCAGGAAAGGGGCCGAAGCAGGAAGAAGAACGCCAAGATGCCATGATGGAAGGAGCGCGGAGGCCAGAAAAAAATGACGGGGGGAAGTCACCCCCCCCCAGGCAGCACTCGCGGAGCGTACCACCACTCCGACACCCTTTACAGCGCCCGCCGCTGCCGCCAGGCCGGTGCTGTCATTGGATGCGGCCTGCCAGGAGAAGATACATGAGAGTCCCGGAGATTGTGGGACGGGAGCGGAGTCCCAGCCCGAAGCCGGCGCGGCTACGCAGGCTCCTGCCGGGCTGTCCTGATCCTGAACCGGAACGGATACAACCACCGGCCGTACGACAGACGACCCCAGGGGTTGCGGCTGCCATCGTTCACGATCCAGTGCCCCCCGCAGGAGCCGGAACAGCACCGGGAGGCAGCAGGTATGATGACTGCCCCTACCATGATCCTAGTATTAGGAGCCGCACCCGCAGATAGAAACGGTCCAGTGATCGTGCCGACATCAGGAGGTGGCCACCAAATTGCTTTATACCCGCAACAGCCGGCCATAGTATCCTTCGCTGTGATACCCCCTGCAGTCGCAGCGCAGAACAACAACTATCGGTACCCGCTGCCGCTTTGGCCGAATCGCTGACGGCAGAAATACAGGCTGCAACCCCTGCAGAACCCCAAAGTAACAGACCCATCAGCTTCCAGAACCCCAGGAGGGGGATCAGCACTAAGAAAATTTACAAATCTCGTTACCCAGGAGGGTTTGTTTGCACCAGTTGTGCCTTGCTTTTGCTATCACGTTTTTCTGGTAGCACTTTTGTTGCCTAGTTTTTGCAATGGCAGCGTTTTCCCAATTTGAACTAGCGATCATGAACTTGGAGTGATCCAAAAACTTTTATTGTAAATAGTTGCACCTCTTTAGGTGCCCTTTCTTGGTTTTACATAAAAAGACACTTTGCGAAGATAATGTTTTTGCATGGACACTTTTCGAAGATGATGTCTACCTCAAAGGACAGTGCAAGAGATCCCGGCTGGGAGTGGTGTCCAGCACCTTACAAGAATAACTGTTGAATATTTTACTGTGAAGTATTTGATAATGTGTTTTACAAGAGTATTAGTAACTGAGAAATGGCTTTTATAGAAGAATTAGGAATGTCTGATATAGAGATGAGTGATGCGAATAAAGAATTGAAAGTAGACAGGTGACGGACCAGGTACTTGCGGTCAGCGTCTTGCGTCTAGAAGAGACAGTGAAAGTAGAAAAATAAATGTGTACTAGAGAAGGAAAATGAGAGAAAAATGTGTTACAGAGAATAGCACTTTGAATTGAGAATTGCACTTAGAATTAAATTTTTTTTTTTTAGATAGGATTTAAGATAGAATTGTTTGTAACGTTCAAGATGAGTACCTCCTATACTAGGAAGATTAGTATAAGAAAAGTTTGTTATGCATTACAAAATTTTTGAATGTTTCTTTGCTGTCTACTTTGTTATCTTGCAGCCCGCGGACATGCTGTGTTTAACGGGGGGGTATGTGGCGCCCCTGAGGCTCAGTCGCCACAGAGATACTGCACCTTCTCCTAAGGTGTAGTGCCCCACCAACTAGGTAAGTTGGGAACTCCTTTCCACACTCCAACACCTGCACCCACACACAGGATAGTTCAGCAATGGACCAGATTGCGGCTCCATGCTTAGAGGATAGCAGAGCACCTTTCGTGGGTTCTTGCTTCGTAACACAAGATGTGCTGGGAGGTGGGTGGAGTTGAGATTCATATAAAAGGTTGGGAAGGTTTAGAATTACAGATCAGTCTGAGGTCAGTCTGGAGTTCAGTCAGACGGGGAGTCTGAGTCAGAGAGCAGGCTGACAGGAGGTCAGCCTGACAGGAGCTCAAGGTGGAGGAAGACAGTCAGTCAGGCGAGGCTGAGGACTGGTCTTAGTGGAACGAGCGCCCTAGGAAAGGAACAGAAGGAGAAAGACGTAGAACTGCAACCTAAGCTTCCATAAGAGAGAGAAGGAACAGCGCGGAACGATGGAGTAGGAGAACAGAGAGGAGTTGTGGGTTGGGAGAGGAACCCTGCCTATAGGTTCTCAGCGCAAGGCCGGGGCCAGGTCCCCGAGGTTGTATGGACACTTATGGTTCTGCAGCAGACACTGGTGGAGTAGTTGGCTGTAAATGCACTACTCCCATCCAAGACTTGGGACACAACAGCAACACGGATAGAGAGCCGGGATCTAGGAGGTCCCTGATCAGGCTACAGCTGTCTGTCATACAAGTAGAGTTGTTAGGAACATCTGACAGGAGGAACTTCAGAGTAACCACGGTACTGGAGCTCTTCACACTAAAAGGCGCAATAGAGGAGTCATTCAGGACAGGTACATGTTGGCAGAGTGTTGGAGAGGAGAAGCCTTACTTGCCCAGGAGGTTGATTGAGTCTCTGCCCCAGAGGACACGGCACGGAGGCTGGCACCAGTGTGTACCACGAACAGTGAGTAAAGCTTTGGAACTACAAGCCCTGGTGTCTTCCAGTCATTGTGCACCAACACCGGCAACACCGCTACATCTGGATATCATCCTTTACACTACCTGCACCTACACACTGCCCTGGGGTTACAGCTTCACCTGTGGGGAGCTACACCATCTTTGCTGCAACACACCATCAGCCCCAGAGGATCTGCACGCAGCGTTGGCTTAACATCTTGCTTGCCAAACACCACAGGTGGTGTCACGAACTATTCCATAAACTATATTACAAACAACCATTGATTTGGGTGCCCTGGGTAACGGACCGGGTCACTGTTGCTGTGACACATTCCCCTGACACCGACCCGGTACCGAATACCCCACAGCCCTGGGAGGGCGACCCAATTTTAGCGTCATGAACAGAATGACGAGACCCGATGCCATCGGGTTCTGTGCACCTGAAATTTGTGAGACTTTGTGCTTTTGAAAATGTGCAGAAGACCTGATTTAATAGACTGTAAAATGAACATTAGAAATGTCCGCTGGCGCGGAGAAGAAGGGCGTGAAGAGATGGGAGGTCCTAGGAAAAGACCGCAAAGAGTATTGGGCCTTCCCTGCCTGAATTACTATGTGACAGTGACATGGCCCACCCCCCGAGGGGTTCGTATACTGGCTTGGTATTGAGGCGCTGGAAGAAGACGCCGCCCCCGGAAGGAGGGGCAGAAGAAGCCAGTGGCGGGAATGGGGCCGAAGTAGGAAGAAGAACGCCAAGATGCCATGATGGAAGGAGCGCGGAGGCCAGAAGAAAATGACGGGGGGAAGCCACCCTCCCCCAGGCAGCACTCGCGGAGCGTACCACCACTCCGACACCCTTTACAGCGCCCGCCGCTGCCGCCAGGCTGGTGCTGTCATTGGATGCAGACTGCCAGGAGAAGATACATGAGAGTCCCGGAGATTGTGAGACGGGAGCGGAGTCCCAGCCCGAAGCCGGCGTGGCTACGCAGGCTCCTGCCGGGCTGTCCTGATCCTGAACCGGAACGGATACAACCACCGGCTGTACGACAGACGACCCCAGGGGTTGCGGCTGCCATCGTTCATGATCCAGTGCCCCCGCAGGAGCCGGAACAGCATCGGGAGGCAGCAGGTATGATGACTGCCCCTACCATGATCCTAGTATTAGGAGCCGCACCCCCAGACAGAAACGGTCCAGTGATCGTGCCGACATCAGGGGGTGGCCACCAAATTGCTTTATACCCGCAAAAGCCGGCCATAGTATCCTTCGCTGTGATACCCCCTGCAGTCGCAGAACAACATCTATCGGTACCCGCTGCCGCTTTGGCCGAAACGCTGACGGCAGAAATACAAGCTGCAACCCCTGCAGAACCCCAAGTAACAGACCCATCAGCTTCCAGAACCCCAGGAGGGGATCAGCACTAAGAAAATTTACATATCTTGTTACCCAGGAGGGTTTGTTTACACCAGTTGTGCCTTGCTTTTGCTATCATGTTTTTCTGGTAGCACTTTTGTTGCCTAGTTTTTGCAATGGCAGCGTTTTCCCAATTTGAACTAGCGATTATGAACTTGGAGTGATCCAAAAACTTTTATTGTAAATAGTTGCACCTCTTTAGGTGCCCTTTCTTGGTTTTACATAAAAAGACACTTTGCGAAGATAATGTTTTTGCATGGACACTTTTCGAAGATGATGTCTACCTCAAAGGACAGTGCAAGAGATCCCGGCTGGGAGTGGTGTCAAGCACCTTACAAGAATAACTGTTGAATATTTTACTGTGAAGTATTTGATAATGTGTTTTACAAGAGTATTAGTAACTGAGAAATGGCTTTTATAGAAGAATTAGGAATGTCTGATATAGAGATGAGTGATGCGAATAAAGAATTGAAAGTAGACAGGTGACGGACCAGGTACTTGCGGTCAGCGTCTTGCGTCTAGAAGAGACAGTGAAAGTTGAAAAATAAATGTGTACTAGAGAAGGAAAATGAGAGAAAAATGTGTTACAGAGAACAGCACTTTGAATTGAGAATTGCACTTAGAATTAAATTTTTTTTTTTAGATAGGATTTAAGATAGAATTGTTTGTAACGTTCAAGATGAGTACCTCCTGTACTAGGAAGATTAGTATAAGAAAAGTTTGTTATGCATTACAAAATTTTTGAATGTTTCTTTGCTGTCTACTTTGTTATCTTGCAGCCCGCGGACATGCTGTGTTTAACGGGGGGGTATGTGGCGCCCCTGAGGCTCAGTCGCCACAGAGGTTCTGCACCTTCTCCTAAGGTGTAGTGCCCCACCAACTAGGTAAGTTGGGAACTCCTTTCCACACTCCAACACCTGCACCCACACACAGGATAGTTCAGCAATGGACCAGATTGCGGCTCCATGCTTAGAGGATAGCAGAGCACCTTTCGTGGGTTCTTGCTTCGTAACACGAGATGTGCTGGGAGGTGGGTGGAGTTGATATTCATATAAAAGGTTGGGAAGGTTTAGAATTACAGATCAGTCTGAGGTCAGTCTGGAGTTCAGTCAGACGGGGAGTCTGAGTCAGAGAGCAGGCTGACAGGAGGTCAGCCTGACAGGAGCTCAAGGTGGAGGAAGACAGTCAGTCAGGCGAGGCTGAGGACTGGTCTTAGTGGAACGAGCTCCCTAGGAAAGGAACAGAAGGAGAAAGACGTAGAACTGCAACCTAAGCTTCCATGAGAGAGAGAAAGAACAGCGCGGAACGAAGGAGTAGGAGAACAGAGAGGAGTTGTGGGTTGGGAGAGGAACCCTGCCTATAGGTTCTCAGCGCAAGGCCGGTGCCCGGTCAACGCGGTTGTATGGACACTTATGGTTCTGCAGCAGACACCGGTGGAGTAGTTGGCTGTAAATGCACTACTCCCATCCAAGACTTGGGACACAACAGCAACACGGATAGAGAGCCGGGATCCAGGAGGTCCCTGATCAGGCTACAGCTGTCTGTCATACAAGTAGAGTTGTTAGGAACATCTGACAGGAGGAACTTCAGAGTAACCACGGTACTGGAGCTCTCCACACTAAAAGGCGCAATAGAGGAGTCGTTCAGGACAGGTACATGTTGGCGGAGTGTTGAAGAGGAGAAGCCTGACTTGCCTGGGAGGTTGATTGAGTCTCTGCCCCAGAGGACACGGCACAGAGGCAGGCACCAGTGTGTACCACGAACAGTGAGTAAAGCTTTGGAACTACAAGCCCTGGTGTCTTCCAGTCATTGTGCACCAATGCCGGCAACACCGCTACATCTGGGTACCATCCTTTACACTACCTGTGCTTACACATTGCCCTGGGGTTACAGCTTCACCTGTGGGAAGCTACACCATCTTTGCTGCAACACACCATCAGCCCCAGAGGCTCTGCACGCAGCGTTGGCTTAACATCTTGCTTGCCAAACACCACAGGTGGCGTCACAAACTATTCCATAAACTATATTACAAACAACCATTGATTTGGGTGCCCAGGGCCACGGACCGGGTCACTGCTGCTGTGACACATTCCCCTGACACCGGCCCGGTACCAAGTACCCCACAGCCCTGGGAGGGCAACCCATGCGCAACTGCTTAACATTTAGCAAACGGCAGAGTTCCTTCATCATTTTTTACATAAAGGGGGTTCTCTGGTCTGTTAAAATCTCTTGAGGAATTCCCACCTGCGAAAACATACCCATGAGTTCCTTTGCTATAAGCTTAGCTGATGTGTGGCGCAGAGGACTGTCCTCAGGATATCGGGTAGCATAATCTAGAACTACCAGGATGTGTTGTGTCCCCTTGCTGACTTATTGAGAGGCCCCACCAGATCCATTGCCACTCTCTCGAAGGATACCTCTATAATTGTCAAAGACATCAAAGGACTCCAAAAGTGAGGCTGGGAACTGGTTACCTGGTACATTGGACAGGAATTACAGTACCGTTTAACTTCTTCATGGACCCCTAGCCATTAGAACCGCTGCAGAATTCGGTCTAGGGTTTTCTTTTGGCCCAAATGCCCACCAAGTACATGCGCATGTGCTAAGTCCATTACCAGACTATTTTCTTCACTCGGTACAACAAATCTTGGTGTAGCTTAAAGCGTCGCAGCACTGTAGCTGCCCCAGGTTGTTGGGGTTCCCCATTGACAAACAATACATTTTCTCTAGCCCGGGCCAAAGTAGGGTCTCGGAGTTGCGCTATACCAAAATTGTCACCTGACACATTCAAGTCTGACAACTCGGGTCCCGGCGGCAAGTCTTCCACCTCTCCAGTCAATACTTCTATGGGAGAATTCTTTCCCTCGTCCACCGAAGGGAAGGTTACCCCTACCGCCAGCACTTCTTCTTCCGGGCCACCAGGTTCATGTCCAACTTCTGGAGAATGTAACCTGGCTGCCTCTGGTGCCGGCAGTTGCTCCGTGGGTGAGACAACAGATGGCCACAGCATAGAAAATAAAGGAAAGTCTCTTCCAATTATCACCTCTCAATGCAAATTAGTCACAACCCCCTCCTCGTGGCACCGCCTCCCCGCTGGCGTGCTGATCACCACAAGTGCAGTGGGATAGTCTTTTAAGTCCCCATGTATACACAACACCCCAATTTTCCAACCCGCATCCTCGCTGGTTTGTATCCAGCTGGCTCGTACCAGGGTTACAAGACTCCCTGAGTCCAATAGGGCCACGGCCGGGGTGCCCTCCACTTCAACCTGACACAAATGTTCCATATTGGGACCTTTCAGGGTGCCCATTGCACACATCGGTTTGACATAGTGAGACTGGCGGTACCCAAAGTTGGTGCCCATGGGCTCAGCCAGGTGGGGGCAATCAGCTCTCATATACCCTGGTTCCTGGCACCGCCAGCAGATTATGGGGCTCCTTACTTCCTCAGATAAGTCCTGAGCAGCCTTCCTGGTCTCCACTCGCCGAACCAGGGGTAGAGACTTAGGGAACCTTCCTGTTACCTTCCGAGGAGTCCCTCTCTGTAGCTCTTTGGTAGCCCCATACCTTTCTATGAGGTCTATCATCTGCATGGCATTAGTAGGGGATGCCTGTCTGACTCATGACTAGAGGGAGGGGGGCAAAGCTCTCCAAAACTTATCAGTCACTATGTGGTCCAGCATGGCCGTGGGGGACAACATCTCAGGCTGCAACCACTTTCGTAACAGGTGCATCAGGTCGTAATACTGGGACCGAGCCGGCTTGGAGGGGGTATACTCCCACTGGTGTACCTGCTGGGCCCGAACTAACACATTTACCCCAAGACGTGCCAGTATCTCACCCTTGACGACTGTGTAGTCCGCCCTTTGCTCCATGGGTAGGTTCTGATACGCTTTCAAAGGTCTTGGGACCAGAAACGGAGAGATGATTTCTGCCCACTGGTCCCAGGGTAGCTTCTCTCTCTCAGCGACTCCTTCGAACATCTCCAGGTACGCCTCCACATCGTCCAACTTCTCCATTTTGGGAACCGCTGTACGAACCACTTTCTGGACATCATGCATTCCCCGGTTAGTTCCTTTTGTCTGTGCTGTCATGATATGCTGTATCAACAGCTGATTGGTCTCCTGCTGCTGCTGCATAGCCTGCTGTCGCATGGCCTCCTGCTGCTAATGCCACATGGCCTCTTGCTGCTGCTGCATAGCCTGCTGCTGCTGTGTAGCCTGTTGCTGTCGCATGGCCTTTATGAGCGTTTTGACCGTGGCCTCCATTTCTGGAAAGTTCCCCGCCTGGGTCTGTGCCACTTGTTTCACCCAGGACATAGGCTGGGGTACAGATCAAAAATAAGTAAAAACAGCCTGGCCTCATTGCGTTTGCCCGCATTCAGTCCGCCAATTGTAGGGATCCGCTCTGGTAGGTAATGGCAGGGCTGCAGTAAAGAGGCAACACACAGGCTTAAAGTCTAATTTCAGTGGTTTAATGTAACTTTGCAAACAGCAGGTTAACAGAAAATAAGGAAAAACATAAATATACTCCAGCTTGGAGACTCACCTCTTGCATGGAACGGGCTTAACTAAGCGGCTGCCAGGTCCTGCGGCATCCGGCGGGTGCCATTCCCAGGGTTGTTGAGAGTCTTGCTGCTATAGTCCTGCAGCACGGGGATCCTGTATACAAGTTCAGGCTAAGTCCAGTCAAGTTCCTGTAACTTCCAGACACACACTCACCATGTGCCAAATACCAACCTCCATTACATAGCCCATAACCCCTCCCACCGGTGAGGTAGCCATCACATGGGCTGATCACGTGACCATGACATCATCGCAGGTCCTGTCTTTAGGGAAAAACCCGGTCAAACATTAATCTGCTGGGAGAAATGTATCTTCCATCCAGTAAAACACCCTGTACTGTACCACATAATATACTGTATATATTGTATATACTGTATGTTTTATTTGTCCTTTTGCTATATGGAATATCAAAGGAGACTGCTCTATTCCATTTAAAGGTGTCTAGTAAAATCTTGGATGTATAAAAAAATCCATAAGGGGTAAACATGCCCTAAAGGGCATGTCACGCTAAGCGATATCGCTAGCAATATCGCTATAACTTGTGACGTTATAGCGATATTGCTAGCGATATCGCTGTGTCTGATACTTACCTCCGACCGGCTCCCCCGCTGGTTATCGCTGATCGCGCGAGAACAGGCTGGACCGTTTCTCGTCGTCTGCTTCCTGCTGGGCTTCCTGCTGTGACGACGAGCGAAGCGTGGAGCCGGGCGGGAGGACGCAGGATCGCCTGGTGTGACAGGTAAGTAGCGATCCCCGTCTCCAGCGATGTCGCTGGTGAGATCTGCCTGTGTGGCAGCTCACTAGCGACCACTTAGCGATGTACCAGCGATCCTGACCGTGTCATATCGTTGGTCGGGATCGCTGGTACATCGCTAAGTGTGACAGTACCTTAAGTGGACATTTGATGTCACATTGTCCAAAAGTGGATTTTTAGGGCACACAGCGTTTTCTGCCACAGTCAAAAATGAAATTTTATCAGCAGCATGCATACTGGAGCACTGCCTCTGTCACACTCCTTGCCGCGGTTATCTGGTTAGGAGCACAAGGGACTGATCGTAAATGATCATGGCACAAAATCTATGATAAAGTTGCGATAAGTTAAATTCTTGCTTTCTCTTAACATTGTGCTGTTACATATACAGCAGTTAGTAAATCCTTATCTAATCCGGAATTCAGTATCTCATTTCGGTGTTTGGAACAGATTGCTGAATACCAAATCTAGGGAGCTCATGTGTAAGCAGATGTGATTGGAAATGGATGTCTTAAATTAATCAGTGGTCAAACTGAAACCTAAGCAAATACCCAGAAGTAATGTTAATGCTTCAGTCTCAATATAATAATCAATCCTTTTGAAACTGAGTAACTATGTATCAGGTGCCTGATAATCTTCTTTCCCAGAGATGGTTTGGTTGCTTATGGTTTAAAATTATTATTTATTATAATAGTGCAATTTATTCCATGGTACTTTACATGTGAAAAGGGCATGCGTAATAAAAACGAGTAAAGTAATCTTAACCCCTTAGTGACAGAGCCAATTTGCAGCTTAATGACCAGACCAATTTTTACAATTCTGACCACTGTCTCTTTATGAGGCTATAACTCTGGAACGCTTTAACGGATCCCGCTGATTCTGAGATTGTTTTTTCGTCACATATTGTACTTCATGTTAATGGTAAAATTTCTTCGACATGACTTGTGATTATTTATGAAAAAAATGAAATATGGCGAAAATTTTTAAAATTTTGTAATTTTAAAACTTTAAATTTTTATGCCCTTAAATCAGAGAGATATGTCACACAAATTTCTTAATAAATATTATTTCCCACATGTCTACTTTACATCAGCACAATTTTGTAAACAAATTTTTTTTTGTTAGGAAGTTATAAGGGTTAAAAGTTGAACAGCGATTTTTCATTTTTACAACAAAATTAACAAAACCATATTTTTTAGGGACCACATCATATTTAAAGTCATTTTGAGGGGTGAAGATGACAGAAAACACCCAAAAGTGATACCATTCTAAAACTGGACCCCTCAAGGTGCTCAAAACCACATTCAAGTTTATTAACCCTTTTCATGCTTCACAGGAACTGAAGCAATGTGGAAGGAAAAAATTAACATTTAACTTTTTTTGCAAAAAAATTACTTTTGAACCAATTTTTTTTATTTTCGCAAGTGTTAGAAAAGAAAATGAACAAAAAAATTCATTGTGCAATTTCTCCTGAATACGTTGATACCACATATGTGGGGGTAAACCACTTTTTGGGCGCACGGCAGGGATTGGAACGGAAGGAGCGCCGTTTGACTTTTCCAATGCAGAATTGGCTGGATTTGAGATCTGATGCCATGTTGCGTTTAGAGAGCTTCTGATGTGCCTAAACAGTGGAAACCCCCCACAAGTGACACAATTTTGGAAACTAGACCCCCTAAGGAACTTATCTAGATGTGCGGTGACCACTTGCAACCCCCAAGTGCTTCACAGAAGTTTATAACATACAGCCGTAAAAACAAAAAGATAATTTTTTTTCACAAAAATGATCTTTTTGCACCCAATTTTTTATTTTACCAAGGGTATCAAGAGGAATTGGACCCCAAAAGTTGTTGTGCAGTTTGTCCTGAGTATGCTGATACCACATATGTGGGGGTAAACCACTTTTTGGGCGCAAACAGAAGGAGCGCCGTTTGACTTTTCCAACGTAGAATTGGCTGGATTTGAGATCTGACGCGATGTTGCGTTTATAGAGCCTCTGATGTGCCTAAACAGTGGAAACCCCCCACAAGTGACACCATTTTGGAAACTAGACCCCCTAGGGAACTTATCTAGATGTGCGGTGACCACTTGCAACCCCCAAGTGCTTCACAGAAGTTTATAACGTACAGCAGTAAAAATAAAAAATCATTTTTTTTTTAACAAAAATGATCTTTTTGCCCCCAATTTTTTATTTTACCAAGGGTATCAAGAGGAATTGGACCCCAAAAGTTGTTGTGCAGTTTGTCCTGAGTATGCTGATACCCCATATGTGGGGGTAAACCTCAGTTTGGGTGCACGGTAGAGCCAGGAAGGGAAGGAGCACCGTTTCAATTTTAATCTCAAAATTGTGAGACCGGATGCCATGTCGGGTTTGAACATGTGCCTAAACAGCAGAAACCCCCCAAAACTGACCCCATTTTGGAAACTACACCCCTCAAAGATTTTATCCAGGGGTATATTGAGCAATTTGAACCCACAGATACGACACAGAATTTGATAACATTGTGTCGTCATATTGAAAAAGTTCATTTTTTCCACAAAAATCTTGGTTTAGACCTGAATTTCTCACTTTTGTCAGAGATTACACCAAAAAGTTGACCCAACAATTTGTTATCCACTTTCTTATGAGCGTGGCGATATCCCATATGTAGTCAAAAAGGACTGTTTGGACAAACTGCAGGGCTCGGACAGGAAGGGGCACAATGTGACTTTATTTGAAAATCCTTTCAGGAATTATTACTCACAGAGGGAGGCATGCTCCTAAAAGTACTTTGGCTGATTATAAAACTTGGTCTTGCTAACAAAACAGTTGTCCCACATTTGCGTTAATTGTAGCAGGAAGAAAAAACTGTATGGAATGAAGGGCAAAATGTGGAGGAAAATGCAGCCAACTATGTGGCAAAGCTGAGTTTGTTCCAAAGATGAAAGAACACCAGCTGGACTAGAATTGCACAGACTTTCAGGGACCGGTCGTACAGCGTCCTTTTAGCTCCATCAACCCCTATATGAGAGACGAATGTGCCAATAGACGTGGTGCACCATAGCAAGCTCCCACCCGCCAAGGTCAGAACCGCTATATGCACAAAACAATCAATCCCCTACAGAATCTGTATTGTCTGGTACCAGAGGTTCGGCAAGAACCTTACGGTAAAGTCCATAGTGTATAAGTACGGAACTTCCTCATTTTTAGAAATCCTCCAATAAAATGATTATGCCCGAATCACCAACATAAATATAAGTAATATAAATGGAAGCCAAAGTTTTGTGTAGCAAGACAGTCATAAAAACAGTCAAAGTTAGGTAAATGGTAAAAAATGTTTGTGAGTAATCAGGTCTTAGAATTTTCAAATGACTTGACTTTTCAGGAACATTTGTGGGGTCCACACTCGAGCGTACAGACTGGGTACGTGGACGAGAATTTGTTGGAATAGCAGTTTGGTATGGGATTGATCAAGCCCTAGAATTTTCAGATGACCTGACTTTTCAAGAACATTTGTGAGGTCCACACTCTGGGTTGTACAGACGTGGGTACGTGGATGAGAATTTGTTGGAATAGTAGTTTGGTATGGGATTGATCAAATGTTGGAATTGTGGAATGGGGTAAAAGGGGACTACTAATGAAAATTTCTCTATTACTTGTTCCAAATTACTCTACTGAGGCCAATAAGCAGAAAATAAAACTTATATAAAAAAAACTAATAATTGTGGGTGGTGTGGTAGGTCTCAAAGCAGGGGGAGATACAAAGGCCTGGTTGGGATGGGCATGTGGGGCAGTAGTACCGGGAATCACTCCGTTTGCCATGCTTCCTGCAAACCCGGCATCGTTTTTGAGGATACCTTTGGGTGGGCGTGACAGGGACAGGGTGTGGTAAATGGCGCTCTGCAAGTCTCCGGGAATCCTCAGACTGAAAGGCTTCCCCCGGTGCCATTGACTGAAACAGGAGGCCCTCAACAATTTTTTCCTGAAACTGGAGGAATGTAAGGGGTCCTTGGGCTTTTTTATATAGTACGAAACTGTTGTATGTGGCAGTTTGAATAAGGTAGATGGCCACCTTTTTGTACCAGGCCCTGGTCTTCCGCTTGACCAGGTAAGGTTGCAGAACCTGGTCTGATAAGTCAACGCCACCCATAAACTTATTATATTCTGTGACACAGACCGGTTTTTCCTTGTCCCTGGTGGCACCCCTCTCTCTGACCGTCACAGTGGTGTCCGCATGCAGTGTGGTAAGCATGTAAACGTCCTTCCTGTCCTTCCACTTCACTGCAAGGAGTTGGTCATTTGCAAGTGAGAAAGACGCCCCCTGCTCCAAACGCCTGGACACCAACTGTGACGGAAACCCCACTCTATTTTTCCTGATTGTCCCACAGGCCCCTGTATTTGCAGCGTGGAGGTATTTATATAGAGGGATGCTTGTATAATAATTGTCCATATACACATGGTACCCTTGATTTAGAAAGGGTGTCATTAGCTCCCAGACAATTTTGCCTGGGATGCCAATTGTCTGGGGGCAGTTTGGAGGGTTTATTTGGCGGTCCCTACCTTCATAAATTAGGAAGGTGGAAGTGTACCCTGATGAGCTCTCACAAGTTTTGTATAATTTTATGCCGTATTTGGCACGCTTGGAGGGGATAAATTGGCGGAATGACAGACGGCCCTTGTAGCTCATCAAGGACTCGTCGACTGCCACATTTTTCTCTGGGGTATAGGAATTTAGAAATAAATTTTACAGGAGGGAAATTAGGGGTCTCAATTTATTTAGCCGATCATAATTGGGGTCAGTTCTTGGGGGGACTTGGGAATTGTCACTGAAGTGGAGGAATCTCATCAGGGCTTCATAACGAACTCGGGACATGACAGCTGCAAATACAGGGGTGCTGTGGACAGCTTTTGTTGCCCAGTAAGAGCGGAGTGAGGGTTTTTTTACAAAACCCATATACAGGGTAAGGCCTAAAAATTTTTTTATTTCAGGGACATTGGTGGGCATCCAGGAACGGGAATGAAAGGCAGTGGGTTTTTGGGAAATATATTGTCGGGCATATAGGTTTGTCTGGTGGACGATCAATTCTAGGACTTCGGGGCTAATGAAAATTTGGAAATAATCAATGGGGGTAAAATTAGTGACATCTACTGTTATTCCAGGGACAGCAGAAAAAGGGGGAATTTGAGGGGAAAATGAGGTGTCATTATACCACAGCGATGGGGGGACTGTGGTACTTGGCCCTGCCTCTGAAGCTTCAGCAGTGACGACCGACTCCGCTACCATCGGGCTGAGGGATCCCGTGGAGGAAGAGTCGTCGTCACTGTCAGAAAGCTGCTCAGCTTCAGAGGCAGATTCTGTTTCACTGCCGGAGCTGCCGGAGCAAAGCAGGCTGTAAGCTAGCTCCGCGCTGTACGTTTTCTGCGCCATTTTATTTCTCTGCCTAATGAATACTAACTCTAATCTCACCCTTTTTTTCCTCCTAACCCTAATATGTGTAACCCTAACCCTAGTAGCACGTATACCCTAACCCTAGTAGCACGTATACCCTAACTCTAGAGGCACGTATACCCTAACCCTAGTAGCACGTATACCCTAACCCTAGTAGCATGTATAACCCTACCCCTAGTAGCACGTATACCTTAACCCTAGAGGCACGTATACCCTAATCCTAGTAGCACGTATAACCCTAACCCTAGTAGCATGTATAACTAGCACGTATAGCCCTAACCCTGGTAGCACGTATAGCCCTAACCCTAGCCCTAACCCTAAAAAAATTTTTTTTTTATTATCCCCTGACAATGGGGATGGGGATGTGGGGGATTTGGAGGGGTAATCTGATTTTTATGACGCTGCGGACGCAGCAAAATCAGATTTCACTTTGCTGACAGGGCAGCACTTGAGCTGTAGTTTATCTCTCTTCTCTCCCAGAACAACTACAAGGAGAGAAGAGAGACAGCACAGCCCAAGTGTTGCCATATTTACAAATATTGGGGGCTATGATCACTGTGATAGGGTCTATCACAGTGATCAAAACCCAGCAACCAATGAGAAAATTCTCACTGGTTGCTGGGTACAGTCAGGCAGATCTTGCCGGGCGCACTGCGCATGCGCCCGCCATTTTCTTTCTGCCGAGGAAGGAGGGGGGCCAGGAGTGCAGGGTGGAATCGAAAAGGTACCGGGGGGGATCGGAGGACCCGTGGACCACTTTTCTCTGCCCTCGATCACATCAGAGGGGAGAGAAACTAAATATAAAATCACGTTTTTTTTTTTTTGGTTGCGGTCGCCGTTATAGGGTTAATAACGGCGATCGCAACCCCGGGGTCGGTAAATACCGACCTGGATGATGTTCTCCAGGGTCTCGGCTGCCTGCAGTAAGGCAGATCTTGGCGGGCGCCATTTTCTTTCTACCGAGGAAGAAGGAGGAAGGAGGGGGGCCAGGACAGGAGGAAGGAGGGGGGCCAGCAGTGCGGGGGGGAATCAAAAACGTACCGGGGGGGATCGGAGGACCCAGGGACCCCTTTTCTCTCCCCTCGATCACATCAGAGGGGAGAGAAACTAAATATAAAATCGCGTTTTTTTTTTTTTTGCGGTCGCCGTTATAAGGTTAATAACGGCGATTGCAACCCTGGTGTCGGTAAATACCGACTCGAATCATGTTCTCCAGGGTCTCGGCTGCCACAGGCAGCCGAGACCCCGGAGAAAATCCGACTGTGAGGGGCGCTGTTTCCTTTCTCCACAGCGCCGTTAATTAACGGCGCTGTGGTTTAAGTACCCATAGCGACCGCCGTTAAAAGGCGTATCGGCGGTCGTTAAGGGGTTAAACAATACAAGTCACGACTGGTACAGGAGGAGAGAGGACCCTGCCTGTGAGGGCTCACAATCTACAAGGGCTGGGTGAAGATACAGTAGGTGAGGGTAGAGCTGGTCATGCAGTGGCTTGGTCGATTGGTGGTTACTGCAGGTTGTAGGCTTGTCGGAAGATGTCCTTATATGCACTGGTATTCTGATGATTTTGTCCTTAAAGGGAACTTGTCACGGGAAAAAACACTATTAACCTGCATATATGGGATTAACCTGCAGGTTAATAGCACACTTAGACCCCAGTAGGAAATGAACTTTATTCCTCCGAGTAGTGTCAGAGTTTCTGTCATGGGAGCGACGTCGCCACGGGTTCAGTCACTGCTCTGTGTATAGAGCATGGCAACTGTTGCCACGCACTCGGCATTAACTGACAGCAGCTCAGCAGGAGGACCGGCTATCAGTTAGTTCTGGAGGCACACATACAGCCACCGCTTTCTATACACAGAGCGGTGAGTGAAACCGTGCCAGCAACACCCCATCACGGAATGCTGAATGCTACCGGGAAGAGTAACATTAGCTTACTCCCTGCAGCAGGGATCTAAGTGCCAGTGCCAGGCATGTTCAGAATGCTATTAGCCTGCAGACTAACCCTATAACTGCAGGCAGGGCTGCCACCAGGAATTTTGGGCCTTCATAATGGCAACATTTTCCGGCCCCCTTGAGATTCCGCTCAGGCTCCACCCCCAGCTCCACCTCCAACCCTCGAACCTTCCACAGTCCACCGCCCACTCATAGAAAAACTCCACATCTGCACCATGTCCTCACCAATCACACATTATCAGTTCCCATCTAATGCCAGATCACATACATAGCCAGCAGCATTTGTTTTGGCTAAAAGATTTTTTTAAAGCCGCCACCACGACAAGGTAGACTCTTTTGGCCGGGCCCTACTCTACTCTAAACTACTAAATATTTGTTAAAATATCCAATACTCTTTTTAGGTATATTTTATTTATGTTTCTTTAACACCTTCATGACCCAGCCTATTTTGACCTTAATGACCAGGCCATTATTTGCAATTCTGACCAGTGTCCATTTATGAGGTAATAACTCAGGAACTCTTCAACAGATCCTAGCAATTCTGAGATTGCTTTTTTCATGGCATATTGGGCTTCATGTTAGTGGTAAATTTAGGTAGATAATTTTTGAAAAAAATGGAAATTTGGCGAAAATTTCGCAATTTTCAAATTTTGAATTTTTGTTCTGTTAAACCAGAGAGCTATGTGACACAAAATAGTTAATAAGTAACATTTCCCACATGTCTACTTTACATCAGCACAATTTTGGAAGCAAATTTTTTTTGTTAGGAAGTTATAAGGGTTAAAAGTTGACCAGCAATTTCTCATTTTTACAACAAAATTTACAAAACCATTTTTTTTTAAGGACCACCTCATATTTGAAGTCACTTTGAGGGGTCTATATGGCAGAAAATACCCAAAAGTGACACCAATCAAAAAACTGCACCCCTCAAGCTACTCAAAACTACATTCCAGAAGATTATTAACCCTTCAGGTGCTTCACAGGAACTAAAGCAATGTGGAAGGAAAAAAATGGACATTTTAATTTTTCCAACAAAAATTTTCTTTTAGCATCAATTTTTTAATTTTTACATGGGCAACAGGATAAAATAGATCCTAAAATTTGTTGGTCAATTTCTCCTGAGTACACTGATACCTCATATGTGGTCATAAACCAGTGTTTGGGTTTGTCCAGTTTTTCCTGAGTACGCTGGTACCCCATATAAGGGGGGAACCACTGTTTGGGTGCACAGCAGGGATCAGAAGTGAAGGAGCTCCATTTGACTTTTTGAATGGAAAATTAGCTCCAATTGTAAGCGGACACCATGTCGTGATTGGAGAGCCCCTGTGTGCCTAAACTTTGAAGCTCCCCAACAAATGACCCAATTTTGGAAACTAGACCCCCTAAGGAACTTATCTAGATACATAGTGAGCACTTTGAACCCCCAGGTGCTTCACAGAAGTTTATAACGCAGAGTCGTGAAAATAAAAAAATTTTTTCCTCAAAAAATGATTTTTTAGCCCACAATTTTTTATTTTCACAAGGGTAACAGGAGAAATTGGACCCCAAACGTTGTTGTACAGTTTGTCCTGAGTACGCTGGTACCCCATATGTGGAGGGAACCACTGTTTGGGCACACGTCGGGGCTCGGAAGGGAAGTAGTGACGTTTTGAAATGCCGACTTGATGGAATGGTCTGTGGGCATCATGTTACGTTTGCAGAGCCCCTGATGTTTTGTTTTCAATGTTTTATTTATTGAAACAATATTGGTAACTTGACAGCAACGCAATAGATACCACAATGCAGGTATGTTACATCACAAATAATACAATACAGTGTTCAAAGGACTCTTTTGATCTCAAGAATGGTAATGAGTACTAGAGGATGTCCATATCTATAGGGATGTAAGCACTCACATCTTCGTCGAAATATCGTTACCTTGTAAAAATGACGATTAAGTCTTACTTGTTATTAATAAATTAGACATACATTTGGCACAGGACCTGGGCCCAATGTTGAATAATAAACCTTGAAGTGGAACAATTAGCTTAGTAGGAACCCAGTCAGGGCCCAAGAAAATGGAGAGAGTAAACCATAGGGTTCTATCAATAAACCGGGTGGGGGAGGGGGAAAGAGGGAGGGGGTCGAGAAGAGGGGGGGAGGCAGAGGTCTGCAAACATGATGCTCAAGTCCATAGTTTAAGATGTAGAGTCAGGTGTATACATAGAAATGAATTTTTCTGATTTCCTGTACGATACCCAAAGACTCCAAACATATAAGAAAGCGGAAAAGCTATGTGTAGAAAGTGCTACCAACTCTTCAGCATGGTATAACTGGTCAATTTTAGTTAATAACTGGCTCCTGCTTGGGATGTTGGACGTAAGCCAATATGAAGACAGAAGGAGCTTGCCGGCTGCAGGATGAAGGACACCAGTTTCGATATGGCTTTGTTATTTGGGATACTTGGGAGATTGAGGAAAACATGTTCCGGTATGAACTTTATGTGGGTACGTGCTACTTCATCTAAAACTTGTGATACCATGTTCCAAAATTTTTGTATGACAGGACAGGCCCACCAAATATGAAGATATGACCCTCTGTCCATCTCGCATCTCCAACACAAGTCCGACAAAGTGGGGAACCATTTATGTAGCATAAGTGGCGTCGTATACCAATGAGTTAGTATTTTATAGCTATTTTCTTGGGCTCTCACACAGTGCGAGGGTCCATATGAAGACTTATATGTTAAATTAATTTGGGAGTCAGAAAAGGAATGGCGCAGCTCTCTCTCCCATCTCCGCACAAAGGCTCTTTTTTGAGAAACTTGTTGTATAAGCAGCATACTATAGAGGGCGGAGAGCACTTTTTTCGGAGTTTTTGTTTGGGAGCATAATGTTTCAAACGTGGTTAAAGGTCGTGTAAGGTCGCCTTTGATCATAGCGACTTCCTTAGGGATTCATAATGAAGAAAGGTGCAATTAGACACTGTAGGTAGTTTTTTCATATCTTGAAAGGATATAAAGAACCCCTCTTTATATAACTGATCTAATAGAGGTGATTTGTCAGTTGATGACGGATTCGTCAGTTCCCAAGCCATGGTATCCGAGACCTTAGCTAGCGGTGAGGGGGTTGGCGCTAAGCAAATTGCCACTGATTTCCAGCATTTAATCGTCACCCGAGTAAGGAGGTTCGGATAGGAAATTTTAGGTGTTGTTATAGGGGAGAGGATAACAGAACATAATTGAATCGGAGCCATCTGTTCTTCAATATTGAGCCAGGGTTTCTCTCCAGTCCTCCTGACCCAATCAACAGTCCTTGACAGGACAGCAGCCAAATAGTAAGTGTGAATGTTGGGGGCTCCCATACCACCTTTCCCTCTAGGTAATGAAAGTGTATGGGAGTTAAGTCTAGGACTATGTTTATTCTATATGTACCTAAAGATAGAACTATTGATCTGGGCCAGGAACGATCTGGGCAAATCTATAGGCAGCATCTGAAACAAATAGATTAATTTAGGTAAAAGGATGCTCTTAACCAGATTTTTTCTGCCTATCCAAGAAAGGTATGAGGCCCTCCATTTTTTAGTGTGGTCTGCAACCAAGTTAAGCATTGGCTTACAATTCAAGTTGAATAAATCTTTAAAGGACTAACTAATTTTTATGCCCAAATACTTTATATAATTGCCCGGCCAGTGGAAGGGGAATTGAGATTTGAAATCATTTATAGTGCTAGCAGGTATATTTATGCCCAGTGTTTCGGACTTAGATGGGTTAATTTTGAAATTGGAGAAAGAGCCATATCTCTCCAGGATCCGCATGATGGCTGGTATACCTCTATGAGGGCAAGTCATGGTGACTAATAAGTCGTCAGCGAAGGCCATAGTTTTATGCGAAGTACCCTGAATGTTCACTCCCCTATATCTTGACACATTTTTATAGCTTTGATGAGGGGTTCCATCACTGCTATGAATAGTAATGGTGAGAGAGGGCACCCCTGTCTTGTTCCGTTAAGAATCTCAAAGGAATTGGTAAGGGAGTTGTTAAGTTTAATTCTGGCTAAAGGGTGTGAGTACATTTTCAATATGGCCTCTACCAACAGAGGAGGAAAATTGAAGTTAAGGAGGGTTTCCTGCAAAAAGATCCAATCCACTCTGTCAAAAGCTTTTTCTGCGTCTGTGCCTAATAGCACCAAGGGTATCTTATGTAAGCTAGAATATTGCATCAAATGTAGAACTCTCCATGCATTTTCTTTGCCTTCTCTAACGCTAATGAAGCCGGTCTGATCAGGGGAGATCAGTTTAGGTAAATACTCCGCAATGCACCTCGCAAGCATACTGGCATAGATTTTCAGATCCATGTTCAGTAATGATATGGATCTGTAATTGCTGCAAAGCTCTGGGTCTTTGCCCTCCTTATGGTTTAGAGAGATATGAGCTTCCAAGGATTGGGGAGGGAAGGGTTTGCCTCGAAGTATTTCATCACAGAGAATAAGATAATAGGGTTCTAGGATCTCCGAAAAGGTTTTATAATATATAACAGGAAGACCATCGGGGCCAGGAGCTTTCCCGGAGGGGCTATTCGACAGAGTGGATCAGACCTCCCCCTGCGTGAAGGGCCTAGTCAGAGATTTTTGTTGTTCTGATGTGAGTTTGGGGAGCTTGAGGTCGGCTTAAAAGGACTGGACTTCTGTTTGTTTTCGTAACCTGTCGACGTCAGATTGACCAGGTTTCAGATTATATAGGCTTGAATAATATTTTAAAAATTCCTGAGAAATCAGGTCAATGTCAGACGTTTTACTGCCATTAGAAGTTTTCAGGGAGTGGATATAGGTCTTAGCTTGTCTAACTTTGATTAATGACATCATAAGTCTGGAGGCCTTATCGCCATGCACAAACATACGATTTCTCCAACTAATATACTGCTTTGCAGACTGCTTATTCAGTAGATCTTTTAGTTGTAAGCGTTTGGCTGTAAGTGCCTCCAGATTCCGACGTAGTAAGGTTCTTTTGTGTTACTTTTCTAAATTAACTATCTCTTCATATAGATCTTGTATTATCTTTTTGCGATGTTTATTGATTTGTGAAGCTATAGATATTAGTTCACCTCTGACCACTGCTTTGTGGGCCTCCCATATTGTTGGGAAACTCACCTCTGGGGAGACATTATTCTTGAAATAGTCTATTAAAGCATTCTTAATTCGTTGTTTATTAGTGTCTGAGATTAGAATTGAGTCGTTTAGTCTCCATGAGCGATACCCGTACTGAGGGGAGAATTTCTGCTTTAACCCCTTCCTGACATCCGACGGTATATCCCGTCCATGGGACCTGGGCCCCTATGCCCATGGACGGGATAGTACGTCGGGCGCGATCAGCGGCGCCCACGTGATGAGCGCCGCTGATCGCGGCCGGGTGTCAGCTGATTATCACAGCTGACACCCGGCACAATGTGTCAGGGGCGGTCACGGACCGCCCCCGACACGTTAACCCCTTGCACACCGCGATCAAACATGATCGCGGTGTACCGGGAGTTAAAGGGAAGCATCGGCAGGGAGGGGGCTCCCTCCGTGCTTCCCTGAGCCCCCCACGGCAGCGCAATGTGCAGCGCTGCTGCGGGGGACTCCTTTCCTCCAGGCCCCCGAATCCAAGATGGCGACGGGGGCCTTCGGGGGCCTGAGGAAGCTGGCTTCCTCAGTGCCTGCAAAGCGCAGGCATGAGGAAGCCTTCTGCAGTGCCTGTGTCAGATCGCTGATCTGTCACAGTGATCTGTGATGTGACAGATCAGCGATCTGTCACAGGACAGTGATGTCCCACCTGGGACTATTTAATAAAGTAAAAAAAAAAATAAAAAAAAGTGTAAAAATAATTAAAAAAAAATCGCCAAATAAATTAGAAAAAAAAAAAAAATATTCCCCCAATAAATCCATTTTTTGGAAATAATAAAAAAAACAAACAATAAAAGTACACATATCAGGTATCGCCGCGTCCGTAACGACCCGCCCTATAAAACTGTCCCATTAGTTAACCCCTTTAGCGAACCCCTTAAAAAATAAAAATAAAAAACGAAGCAAAAAATAATGATTTATTATACTGCCATTACAAAAAGTGTAATAACGCGCGATCAAAAAGACGCATATAAATATCCATGGTACCGCTGAAAACGTCATCTTGCCCCGCAAAAAACGAGCCACCACACAGCATCATCAGCGAAAAAATAGTTATAGCTCGCAGAATAAAGCGATGCAAAAATAATTATTTTTTATATAAAATAGTTTTCATTGCATAAAACCGACAAAAACATAAAAAAAGACCTAAATGAGGTATCGCTGTAACCGTACTGACCCGAAGAATAAAACTGCTTTATCAATTTTACCGCACGCGGAACGGTGTAAACGCACCCCCCCCAAAAGAAATTCATGAAACGCTGGTTTTTCTTCATTCTGCGTCCCAAAAATCGGAATAAAAAGCGATCAAAAAATTTCACGTGCCCGAAAATGGTACCAATAAAAACATCAACTCGTCCCGCAAAAAATAAGACCTCACATGACCCGGTGTGTCAAAATACGGAAAAATTATAGCTCTCAATATGTGGTGATGCAAAAACTATTTTTACAATAAAAAGCGTCTTTTAGCGTGCGGCAGCTGCCAAAAATAAAAACCGCCATAAATAGTAAATCAAACCCCCCGTTATCACCCCTTAGTTAGGGAAAAATAATAAAATTAAAAAAATGTATTTATTTCCATTTTTCCATTAGGGTTAGGGCTAGGGTTAGGGCTAGGGGTGTGTTGGGGTAGGGCTAGGGTTAGGGTTAGGGTAGGGTTAGGGTTAGGGCTAGGGTTAGGGTTAGGGCTAGGGTTAGGGCTAGGGTTAGGGTTAGGGCTAGGGGCATGTTGGGGTTCGGGTTGGAGTTAGAATTGGGGGTTTCCACTGTTTAGGCACATCAGGGGCTCTCCAAATGCAACATGGCGTCTGATCTCAATTCCAGCCAATTCTGAGTTGAAAAAGTCAAATGGTGCTCCTTCCCTTCCAAGCTCTGCCATGCGCCCAAACAGTGTTTTACCCCCACATGTAGGGTATCAGCCTACTCAGGACAAATTGCAAAACAATTTTTGGGGTCCAATTTCTCCTGTTACCCTTAGGAAAATAAAAAATTGGGGGCAAAAATATCATTTTTGTGGAAAAAAATGATTTTTTTATTTTCACGTCCGAGTGTTATAAACTTCTGTGAAGCACTTGGGGGTTCAAAGTGCTCACCACACATCTAGATAAGTTCCGTGGGGGGTCTAGTGTCCAAAATGGGGTCACTTGTGGGGAGTTTCAATAGTTTAGGTACATCAGGGGCTCTCCAAAAGCACATGACACCCGCAGACCATTCCATCAAAGTCTGCATTCCAAAACGTCACTACTTCCCTTCCGAGCCCCGACGTGTGCCCATACAGTAGTTTTCTCCCACATATGGGGTATCAGCATACTCAGGACAAATTGGACAACAACTTTTAAGGTCCAATTTCTCCTGGTACCCTTGGGAAAATAAAAAAATGGTGACTAAATGATCATGTTTGTGGAAAAAATACGAATTTTTTATTTTCACGCCCGGGCGTTATAAACTTCTGTGAAGCACTGGGGGGTTCAAAGTGCTCACCACACATCTAGATAAGTTCCTTGGGGGGTCTAGTTTACAAAATGGTGTCATTTGTGGGGGGTTTCCACTGTTTTGGTACATCAGGAGTTTTCCAAACGCGACATGGTGTCCGATCTCAATTCCAGCCAAAAACGTCAAATGGCGCTGCTTCCCTTCCGAGCTCTGCCATGCGCCCAAATAGTGGTTTACCCCCACATGTGGGGTATCAGCGTACTCAGGACAAATTGCACAATAACTTTTAGGGTCCTGTTACCCTTGGAAAAATAAGAATTGAGGGTGAAAAGATCATTTTTGTGGAAAAAATATGATTTTTTAATTGTATGGCTTTATGTTATAAACTTCTGTGAAGCCCATGGGGGTTCAAAGTTCTCACCACACATCTAGATAAGTTCCTTAGGGGGTCTAGTTTCCAAAATGGTGTCATTTGTGGGGGGTTTCCACTGTTTTGGTACATCAGGGGTTTTCCAAACACGACATGGTGTCCGATCTCAATTAAAGCCAAAAACGTCAAATGGCGCTGCTTCCCTTCCGAGCTCTGCCATGCGCCCAAATAGTGGTTTACCCCCACATGTGGGGTATCAGCGTACTCAGGACAAATTGCACAATAACTTTTAGGGTCCTGTTACCCTTGGGAAAATAAAAATTGGGGTGAAAAGATCATTTTTGTGGAAAAAATATGATTTTTTAATTGTACCGCTGTACGTTATAAACTTTTGTAAAGCCCTTGTGGGTTCAAAGTTCTCACCACATATCTAGATAAGTTCCTTGGGGGGTCTAGTTTCCAAAATAGGGTCACTTGTAGGGGGTTTCCACTGTTTAGGTACATCAGGGACTCTCCAAACGTGACATGGCGTCCAATCTGAATTCCAGCCAATTTTGCATTGAAAAAGTCAAACGGCGCTCCTTCCATTCTGAGCTCTGCCATGCGCCGAAACAGTCGTTCCCCCCCACATATCAGGTATCTGCGTACTCAGGACAAATTGCACAATAACTTTTGCAGTCCAATTTCTCCTGTTACCCTTGGTAAAATAAAAAAAATTGAACCTGAATTATTTTTTTTATGAAAAAAAGTTAGATGTTCATTTTTTTTGAAATATTCAAAAAAATTCCTGTGATGCACCTAAAGGGTTAATAAACTTCTTGAATGTGGTTTTGAGCAGCTTAAGGGGTGCAGTTTTTAGAATGGTGTCACTTTTGGGTATTTTCTATCATATAGACCCCTCAAAGTGGCTTCAAATGTGATGTGGTCCTAAAAATAAAATGGTGTTGTAAAAATGAGGAATCGCTGGTCAACTTTTAACCCTTATAACTTCCTAACAAAAAAAAATTTTGGTTCCAAAATTGTGCTGATGTAAAGTAAACATGTGGGAAATGTTAGTTATCAAGTTTTTTGTGTGCCGTATCTCTGTGATTTAAGGGCATAAAAATTCAAAGTTGGAAAATTGCGAAATTTTCAAAATTTTCGCCAAATTTCCGTTTTTCTCACAAATAAACGCAAGTTATTTGAATGAAATTTTACCACTAACATGAAGTACAATATGTCACGAGAAAACTTTGTCAGAATCACCGGGATCCATGGAAGCGTTCCAGAGTTATGACCTCATAAAGGTACAGTGGTCAGAATTGTAAAAATTGGCCCGGTCATGAACGTGCAAACCACCCTTGGGGGTGAAGGGGTTAAAAAAGATTTGGTAACAAAGATCTTGGTAGGAAGACATAATCAATTCTGTGGTAGGAATTATGGGTATGAGAATAAAAAGTGTAATCAAGATCATTAGAGTGCATGTGCCGCCATCCATCGATTAATGAAAGACTATGTAGGGATTTTTTTATCCAAATAATATTTTAATATGATATCTGACATTTTTTCATGGACGAATCCAAGATTGGGTCTAGAGGAATATTCAGGTCCCCTCCAATAAGCGGTACACCTTCTAAGAAGGAGCGGAATTGGTTTAGCTTGGATGTAATCCATTTAATTTGCTTCTTGTTGGGGGAGTATAGGATGCCAATAGTGACCAAGGTTCCTCCCAGTAGGCCTTTTATAAAAATATATCTCCCCTCTGTGTCAACCAACGAATCAGATAGTAAAAAAGAAGTATTCTTATCAAATGCAATTGACACCCCTCTAGAACTCTTCTGGGGGGAAGTGGCATGGTACCACTGGTTGCAATATGAATTCTCAAAAGAGGGTAATTTCTCAATTTGAAAATGCGTTTCTTGCAAAAGAAGAAAATTAAAATTTTCCTTTTTCAACCAATTTAGTGTCTGTGTTCTTGGTATGGGTGAATTTAGGCTGTGTGTGTTAAAACTTGCTAATTTTAGTGTGTCCTGTTTAGCTTCCATACGAGTTGGAGTGGGTGAGTAGGCCACTATTCTGAAGTGCGACCTCGCAGGACCAACCAGGGGAGGACGGGGATAAGAACAAGGGGTAATTAGTGTATAAAGGTGATAAGGTTACTTTAACTGGGGTAGTACACTGGTCGAGGCCAGTGCTAAAAACAGTAACACAAACCATATTATGTTGAAACAATTAACATTTCAAAAGAGGGGAGTGAGTAGGATGCCGCCAATGTCACGGGCATCATGAAATGAATAATCAACTTTTTCCCATCTCCTGAGACAATGCCCCCCCCCACCTGCAGACAGTATACATTGAAAGTGGAGCGAGCAGGCCCCCCGAGAGAGAAAACAGCAATACATTGTTCTAAGTAGTACTCTACTCACACATGGCGTCCATGGGATCTGCCATAGATAAGCGATTGATGCCGCAGCTCGATCTTTCTACCTGAAACCAAAAATTAAAAAACACAAAAGAACACAGGTATACATTAAAGTCAAACTATGCGGCCTCTAGATGGCTCTATCATTAGTGATCGGCCATGAATGACAGGCAGTCTCTATATCATGGACAAGTCTTTGTCCTGGGCTGCCAGTTCTTCAGTTATCTTCATCCAGATGGTTAGAATTTAGCTTTGCTGCTTTACGTCGGTTTCGAGTGGATTTTGTAGACTGGGCCATACTCCAAGGCTCGGGCTGGGCGAGAGGGCACAGTGAAGGGACTGAATGGTATACCTCTATATCTGGATACTTTTCCAAGGTGATCCCCAGCTCCTTGCACGCTTTTTGAATTTCCGCCGAGGTCCTGGCCTGGATGCGTTTGTCCTTAGAGGTTATTGCAATGCCAAATGGGTATAACCATCGATATTTTTTATTGGTTCTGTCGTAAAGCCTCAGTAAAGGGTTTCAGAAGACGTCTCTTATTTAATGTCGATGTTGCTAGGTCTTGAAAGATCAAGATTGGGGAATCCTCAAATGTAATAACTTCTGCTTCTCTTGACCGTCTTAATATTAAGTCCTTAGTACGATAATCCAAAAAACGGCAAATGACGTCCCGGGGAGGGTCTCCCATTTTGGGTCGTGGCTTTAGTGACCTATGGGCCCTAACCATTTCAATTTGCGAGGGGTCGTTTTGAGACAGCAGTTTAGAAAATATTTCAATCAAGGTTGCGATCAATGCTTCAGCAGCTACTGATTCAGGGATGCCCTTTATCCGCAGATTATTCCTTCTTTCTCTATTCTCATGATCCTCAAGGATAGAATATATTTGGTTAATATGTACCCCTTGGCTCTGGGAGCAAGTTATGACCTCATTGGTTTGCTGAATTATGGTGGAATTAGAGGCCTCGAGCGTATCCACCCTATGGCGTATTTGAGATATTTCTTGCTTAAAGTCTTTTACCACCGGTTCAAGAGATTTAGTAAGTATCCTCTTTATGAAGGATCTAGAGTCAGGCTGGTCTCCCATAGTACTATCATCATCCATGTCGCTCATATCAGAATCAAGGTCACCCTGCGAGTATTGATCCATATGTACAGGGGGTTTTGATTTAGTTGCGGTGGCTTTAATTTGTTTGCAGAGCCCCTGATGTGCCTAAACTGTAGAAACCCCTCCCAAGTGACTCCATTTTGGAAACTAGACCCCCTAAGGAACTTATCTAGTAGTGTGATCAGCACTTTGAACCCCAAAGTGCTTCACAGAAGTTTATAACGCAGAGCCGTGAAAATAAAAAATAATTTTTTTTCCTCACCCTTACATCACGGGACATTTTTGTCAGGGTCTGTCACCTAGGCTGCAGGATACTCTGGTGCAGTACGCTGCCCCTAGGTCATTGGAAGCCACCATGTCCCTTGCTTTCCGGGTGGATAGACACCTCAGGTAGAGGCATACACCAAATCTGCCCCCTGTTGTCCTACCTAGGGAGGAGGACACACTGGTGCAAATGGATGAACCCATGCAGGTTGGAGGAGTTGCATCTCAAACGGGATTGCCTGCGGTTCGCCGTGGTATGGGGCATGTTTCTACTGTGTCCTGACTGGTCATTTCATCAATGTCTGCCCAACTCGTGCCAAATTACCTACGCCGTCTCAGAAGCCGCATCCCCCTGGTCGTGTGGAGGGAGGTAACCAGGGTATGTATATTTCCTCCATTTTCTCTTCTCAATGTACCTTATCTGCTGAGGTGGTGGTTGGTTCATCTCACCTATACCATCCCCGTTATAAGTGTATTTTTCCATTAGCTGACAGACCATCCGCTGGGTTGAGTCACATCGTGACAGTCACACGGTGACAGACAGTTTCATCTTAACGTTAAATGTTTATTTATATTCGTCTTTGTGTTTGTGTTTAATTCCACGTTTTGTTTGGTGGTATGATGATAAAGCATTGTTTTTATCCTTGTTTTCATTTTTTTATGGTGTTCATTAAAGGGGTTAACTAGTGGGATAGTTTTATAAGTTGGGTCGTTCTGGATGTGGTGACACCAACTATGTGTTTTTTGTCATAAAAATATTTACGTATTGGTACTATATATATGGGTCGCCCTCCCAGGGCTGTGGGGTACTAGGTCCCGGGCCGGTGTCAGTGGGATGTGTCACAGCAGCGGTGACCCAGACCGTGGCCCTGGGTGCCCAAGCAATGGGGGAATGTAGTTAATGGAATAGAATAGTTCGTCACGCCACCTGTGGTGTTCGGCAAGGGAGGTGTTAAGCCGACGCTGCAAACAGATCCTCCGGGACAGATGGTGTGGTGCAGCAGTGATGGTGTAGCCCTCCACAGGCAGGGCTGATGTCCCAGGGCAGTGTAGTTGTAATGGTTATGGAATGGCACGGGCAGTGTAAAGGATGGTACCCAGATGGAGCGGTGCTGAGCGGGTTGGCGCAGGAATGAATGGAGGACACCGAGGCTTGTAGTTCCAAAGCTTTACACACAGTCTGCGGTACACAAGGGTGCCTGCCTCCGGGCCGTGTCCTCCGGGTCAGAGACTCAGCCAACCTCCAGGCCAGATGGGAAGCTCCTCTCCAACATGTACCTTTCCTGAACGACTCCTCTATAGCGCCTTAAGGTGTGAAGATCTCCAGTACCGTGGTACTCTGGAGTTCCTCTTGTCAGATGTTCCCAAGAACTCTACTTGTATGACAGCTGTAGCCTGCTTCGGGGACTCTCTACTCCTATGTCCCGGTTCTCTATCCGTGTTGCTGTTGTGCCCCAAGTCTTAGATGGGAGTAGTGCATTTACAGCCAACTACTCCACCGATGTCTGCTGCAGAACCATAAGTGTCCATACAACCTTGGGGACCAGGCCCCGGCCTTGCGCTGAGAACCTATAGGCAGGGTTCCTCTTCCAACCCTCGTTTCCTCTCTGTTCTCCTACTCCTTCGTTCCGTACTGATCCTTCTCTCTCTTATGGAAGCTTATGTTGCAGTTCTACGTCTTTCTCCTTCTTTCCCTTTCCCGTGCCAGCTGGCTCAGAGCACTGAGGCAGCTGCAGCACTCCTTCCTCCATCCCTCCTTCCAGGGATCCCCACTCCTCCCGAGTGGCTTCCTTCCTCACTGACCTTCTGTCAGACTGAACCCGTAATCCTACACTTTCCCACTCTTTTATATATCTCAGCTCCACCCACCTCCCAGCAGATCCAGTGTTCCAAGCAGGGAACCACCAGAGGGGCTCTGCTACTCTCTAAGCACTGAGCCGCAATGTGGTTGTGCAGAACTACCCTGTTGTATGGGGTGCGAGTGTTGGAGTGTGGAAAGGAGTTTCCACCTTACCTGGATGGTGGGGCACTACACCTTAGGAGAAGGTGCAGTACCTCTGTGGCGACTGATCCTCAGGGGCGCCACACATATATATATATATATTATATATTGTAATTGTTTTGTGATTTTATTTAAAATATTTTTACAATTTTTCTTAACTTATTCCCACTATATCACTTTCACTTTCTCAGTCCCATGACAGTTATGAGGCATAGCAATGCAGGCGCATTGCTATACCTTAAGCCTGTCAGTGCTGCAGACACAAGTTAGATCATGCACTGCGCATGATCTAACTAACTTCCTAGTGCCTGGTGACCCAGATGTTTTCCAGCGACATTGGGTCACCACGTCTCCAATCCATGGGTAGAGGGGCTTTCTTCCCTCTGCCTGTTCCCGAAATGCAGCGATCGAGTTTAATTGCAGCATTTAGGGGGTAAAGTGTATGGGAGTGGTGCGGTACAGCTCCTGGCACCGAGTGCCAGATGGCAAATGTCAGAATCAGCTGACACCTGGCGGCAATCGCTTGCGCACAGAGTTTGTGTTGTGCATGCAGAATCGCTTAGACATATCTATACTCCCCAGGTCGGTAAGTAACAGGCCTCAGGGACATATGGAAACATCCAAGGTGGTAAAAGGGTTCATAATGTCCTTCATGTATTTTTTCCACACTGTTAAAATTCTTCTCTTTCTGCAGAAGTTTTCTATTTGTATACCTCACATCAACACATTTGGGACATCAGCGATTTAAAATAATTTATATAGCTTTTCTTTTGTTACTAATGACTTTATTTGTGAGAAGGTCACAAAGTCCCAGGTCACTATTGTACCAACAATCGCTGAAGCTTATTATTGTGTAAGAAATAATTCTAATGCAGCGCTGCAAAACTTTTGCAAATGAATGTAAGCAATGATTTATTTGAGAGGTTTTTTTCTTCAAAGTCCTATATATTAAAAATGTAGTGGTAAAAAGAAAAATACAAGCAGTGAAACATAAAAATAATCTAAGCTAGAACACTGTACTGTTAAATAATCATACTTTATCCAAATAGTTAAAGAGTTTATCGAGGACTTAGTTTTTAGGCTCATAGTAAAAAAAAACAAAAACAGACAGGTATTTGCTACTAGCTGCCTGTTCTACATGGCGCCAGAACAGAGTGGTCATTGACCTCTCCTGCAAGTGATTCAGCTTCTCATTGTCAAAAGAGCAGCTCTTCCTCTTTCGGACTGCTCAGTTGAAAGGGCGTGACTGCTAATGTCATGCTGATTGACAGCGGGCTCCTGAAGTTAGTCCTCTTTCACATGTCCTGATATTTCTGGTACTGGAAAAACCTATACCGGAGATATCCATGTCTGTGTGTCTGTTTCATACGTGTGGCAACCGTGTGCTGCGTCAGTATCACACGTACTGGCACCTGAAAAAAAGCGCCGGGAGCTGAAGGCAGCTCACCTCATTGTCACCTGCTCGCCCTGAAATCTCATGGTGAACTGTGTTGATCTCACTGAGGTCTGCACAGTTCATGGGCTGTGGTGAGTCATTCTCCCCTGCTCTTCAGCATGAAGAGTGGTTGATGAGCAAATGTCGCACAGATGGATTATGGTGTGGAACACTATGGATTCATTCACCTTTGGACATGTGAGGGATATTGTTGTTTTTTATTTCTGTTTTTTTTTTTACATAGGACAGTAGCTTCAAGGGATTAGGTGTTGATTTGAGTATAATGTGTTTTTAAATTTTATTCTTAACCCCTTAATGTCCATTGATGGACATAGTCCGTCATGGCCGGGTGTGAGTTCCCGCATCATGATGGACTTTGCCCATCATGCATTTAAACTGTCACTGCATGTAAACACGTGTAAGATAACAAGCAGGAACACGGGATGCAGTGACGGGACGCAGGCAGAGCAAGGGTTAAAAAGGTTTATTTACAGGGGAATGTACTCCATGCAGGGACTGAGGGATTGTAGGGTGATGATAAGGAATTGGGCAGAACTGGGAGAGTAGCAGGGTAGGTCAGGGACAAATGAAAGTTCAGTAATAAAGAGGTGAAACTTATCAGTCTGTAGTCTTCTTGGGTGCAGATCCTGTCACGCCGTCTCTGCATACTCACCCGGCCATCGCTCCCACGCTGCAAACCCTCGCCGCCCGACAGCCATGGCAGTCACCTCTGACAGGCGCGTGACAGACGGCGTCTTTGCATGCAATGCGCATGCGCCATAGGCCATGGCCACGCCTCCCTTCTGCTTCTTGTGCTCCAGCTATGCCCTGACCCGGAAGCACCCCCTGACCAATGGCAGACCAGACGGGCATATCAGGCCACTTCCCCCTGAGGGAGGCGCCTGATCGTTGTGTTTCCTAGCACACTGGGCCTCGCTTCTTCGTGTGCTGTCTGCAGTCTCACAGTCCCGTTCTCGTGTGCTCCCTACAGCAGCCTCGCAGTCTGGCTATCCGGGTCCCCTGCTGTACTCCAGTCCTGCCTCCGGTGTTACTGTTCCATACTGCTCCAGTCCTGCCGTCCTACTCTAGTCCTGCCTCCTGTGTTCCTGTTCCATCTTGCTCCAGTCCTGCCGTCCTACTCCAGTCCTGTCTCCGGTGTCCCTGTTCCATCCTGCTCCAGTCCTGTCGTCCTACTCCAGTCCTGCCTCCGGTGTTCCTGTTCCATCCTGCTCCAGTCCTGCCATCCTACTCCAGTCCTGCCTCCGGTGATCCTGTTCCATCCTGCTCCAGTCCGGCCATCCTACTCCAGTCTTGCCTCCAGTGTTCCTGTTCGATCCTGCTCCAGTCCTTCCGTCCTACTCCAGTCCTGCCTCCGGTGTTCCTGTTCCATCCTGCTCCACTCCTTCTGTCCTACTCCAGTCCTGCCTTCGGTGTTCCAGTTCCGTCCTGCTCCAGTCCTTCCGTCCTCCTCTAATCCTGTCTCCTGTGTTCCTGCTCCAGCCATCCCTCCACGTTCCAGTCTACTGTCTTACTCCATTCCTGTCTCCTGTGTTCCAGCTCTGTCCTGTCATCTACACTTCAGTCCCTCCATGTTCCAGTCTACAGTCTTACTCCACTCCTGTCTCATGTGTTTTCAGCTCTGTTCTGTCAACTACACTTCAGTCCCACAGTCCTACTCCAGTCCATCCTGAGCCGCCCCTCTCGGTACCGGCTACCGTGGTACTCGAACCCCTGGGCCTGCTACTAACGGTCCCTGTATAGGGGTCGGTTCCACCTAGCAGCTCGCCCGGGGCCCCTCAGTGCCACGGCCCAGAGGGTCCACTCCTGGAGATTCCGGCTCCAGACCAGCCACGCTAACAGTTCCTCAGGGTTCAAATGGTGGCACTGACAACAGATGTCTCGGTGAGGTCTGTAACAGGCAGGGATCCAACAGTGGCACCGACATCAGGGGTACTTGACATCTCGGTGAGGTCTGCAACAGGAGGGAATCAAGCGGTGGCACCGACAACAGTGGCGCAGGATGTCTCAGCGAAGTCTCTGGGAGGCAGGAAGATTTCCCATGCTCAAACGTATCTAGCATGCTACTGAGTCTAGTGTGGGGAACTCCCGGAACGAGACTTCGCTCCGCGGTGTACACAAGTCCTTGGTAGCGAGGCTCTGTCCTGGCCGTCTGTCTCTCTCTCTGTGCGTCGCACTCACAGTGCAGTCTCTGCCTTCACTAGGGTCATCTCCTAGCTTGGAGGGTAGCAGGCAGCTGACAGTCGGTCGTCCACAATCGATGGACCAGTATGCAGGGGTCTGTCAAGTATGCGGTCACTCTTGGGCAGAGCGTGTGCGGTACTCACTATCATGCCAGGTACGGCACCTGGCTCAGCTTCACTTTGCTGGCATGGCTCTGCACGGCTCTGCTCTGCTGGCACGGCTCCACTCTGCAGACGACGGGAACTCCTTCTATACAGCCCATCGCCACACCGGTACTTTCTGGTGGGGGGCAGCAGAGCGCGCTGTTCTCTGCTCTGTGCGCTGCTCTCTGCGCTATCCTCCGCACTGTTCTGCGCTGACTCCAGACTAACTTTTTTGGCACGCTTCTCACTTTTATCCCCCTGCTGCTATGTGCGCTTTCCCGGCTCTACAGGGTGAGCAGGGAGCTCTGTCTCTCCCCTCCTTCCCTCCTGCAGCAGGGAATGGTCCGCCTCTCTCAGACTTCCCCCCAGAAACAGAGGATGCAGCATTTTTTACTTCCGGACCTGGCATGCAGGTACCCGCGGTTCGGTCAACCTCCTTACACACACAGTGACAGTTCCGTGCCAGCTGTCACAGACAGCTGAGAGGCACAGGAAGAGGTGCGGGGACCCATGCCGTCAGTCCCCGCACCCAGAATGCTATGATCGGTCAGTCAATCTGACTGACCCATCACAGCATGACCACGCAGAAGATGCTGAAATATCAGCACCTCCCGCCCGGTCAGTGCAGGAGCTCAGCGCTGCCAGTGGTTGAGCTTCTGCACTAACAGCCAGGAGCAGTGTCCGCGCCACCCCTGGCTGTTAACACCCTAATTGCTGCGATCGAGCGCAATTGCAGCATTCAGGAGGGAGGCAGAGCGACGGGAGCTCCCACTGCTTTTAGATCGGCGTCCCCGTGACGTTATTGCGGGGCCTGATCATTGCCATGATGACCCAGGGTCGTCATGACAACCTCGGGTCATCAAGCTACGGAAAACCTCTGAGACCATGCTCACAGCATGGTATCAGAAGCTTTGAGTATAGGTATAATGTACTGCAATGCTAGTGCATTGCAATACATTATACCTGCAACCAAAGAGTAAAAAGTGAATGTCCCTACTGATGTCTCAATTAATTTTACTTTTATTGATATCTATTTTTATTTTTTAAATTCACCAGTAGCTGCTGCATTTTCCACCCTAGGCTTATACTCAAGTCAATAAGTTTTCCCAGCTTTTTGTAGCAAAATTAGGGGGGTCGGCTTATACTCGGGTCAGCTTATACTCGAGTATATACGGTAAATGTGGCATCTCTCTAATCCTACTGACCCAAAGAATAAAGCTGCCTTACCAATTTTACCACATGCAGAACGGAGTTAAAAAAAAACAATTCCAGAATTGCTGGTTTTGTTGATTTTGCCTCGACAAAAATCAGAATAGAAAGCGATCAAAAAAAGTCAGGTGCCCGAAAATGGTACTAAAAAAAATGTCAGCTCGTCCTGAAAAACACAAGTCCTCACATTACTGTGGGCTGAAATATGGAAAAACTATAGCTCTCAAATTATGGCGATGCAAAAACTTCTTACAAAAAAAGGGTCTTTTAGTGTGTGGCAGAAGCTAAACAAAAACAAAATATAGAAATCTGGTATCGCTGTAATCGCTCCAACCCAAAGAATAAAGTCGCCTAATCACTTATTTCGCACAAGGAACGGTGTAAAAAATAAAACCAATTCTTCACCTGTTGTAGATTTGTTCATTCGGCCTCCCAAAGGTCTCAGTAATGCAATCACAGTGGATTACCTCCACATATGGGGTGTCGGCATACTCAGAACAAATTGCACAACAACTTTTGGGGTCCAATTTTTCCTGTTACCCTTGGGAAAATAAAAAATTGGGGGAAAAAAGATCATTTTTGTGGAAAAAATATGATTTTTTATTTTCACGGCTCTACGTTATTAACTTCTGTGAAGCACTTGGGGGTTCAAAGTGCTCACCACAGCCAGTTAAGCTCCTTGGGGGTCTAGTTTACAAAATGGGGTCACTTATGGGGGGTTTCCACATCAGGGGCTCTCCAAGCGCAACATGGCGTCCACTCTCGATTCCATCCAATTTTTCGTTCAAAACCTCAAATGGTGCTCCTTCCCTTCCAAGCCCTGCCATGCGCCTAAGGAGTGGTCTTCCTCCACACATGGGGTATCAGTGTACTCAGGAGAAATTGCACAAAAAATATTGTGGTTAGTTTTCTCCTGATACCCTTGACAAAATAAAAAAAATTGTATCCGAAGTAAAATTTTTGTGAAAAGAAGTTAATTGTTCATTTTTCCTTCCACATTGCTTCAATTTTTGTGAAGCACTTGAAGGGTTAATAAACATTTTGAATGCGGTTTTGAGCACCTTGAGGGGTGCAGTTTTTAAAATGGTGTCACTTTTGGGTATTTTCTGACATATTGACTCCTCAAAGTGACTTCAAATGGGAGGTGGTCCCTAAAAAAAATTGTTTTGTAAATTTTGTTGAAAAATAAGAAATCGCTTGTCAAATTTTAACCCTTATAACTTCCTAACAAAAAAAATTATGCTTCAAAAATTGTGCTGATGTAAAGTAGACATGTGGGAAATGTTATTTATTAACTATTTTGTGTGACATAATGCTCTTATTTAGGGGCATAAAAATTAAAATTTGAAAATTTGTGAAATTTTCAAAATTGTTGCCAAATTTACATTTTTATCACATATAAACACAAGAAATTTTGAAGAAATGTTACTACTGTCATACAGTACAATATCTCACGAAAAAACAAGCTCAGAATCAGTGGGATACGTTGAAGCGTTCCAGAGTTATAACCACTTAAACTGACAGTGGTCAGATTTCAAAATTAAGACCTGGCCATTAACCTACAAAGTGGCTTGGTCCTTAAGGGGTTAATTATACACTCAATGTAGACAGTGCGAGATGAATACATCTCTCAACATTGTCCCCTGCTCGTGATGATCTCAGCACAAGCAGGTGACAATGATGATAGCGGTCTCAAGAACCGGCGCCGGGGATCAGTGTGAGCAGTACCGCTGACTCCCAGGTGATGACAGGTGTCACATCCATGAGTCATCAGTGTGCACAAGTGCGGGACGCTTTGCGGCCTGTGCTGCTGATAAAAAATGGATGTGTCAGTGTGTTTTGTAAACACACTGACAAATGCGCATTCATTCACTTAAATGGGTCTACACGTGTGAGGTGGACCTTAGGCAATGGATAGCTGTTATGATTAGGTAACCGAGGAGGATAACAGGGGAATAGACAAGGCAACCAGATAGCAAGAGAGGTTGGTAGCTTAGCGGATTGCAGACCCCTAAACTGACAACACAACTAGAATTAACTGTGGGACGTACCTACGATGCCCTAGACGCCTCGGCACAGCCACAGAATTAACTAAGCCTAAAGAGAGAAATGGGGAAGCTAAACTGCCCCGGAGTAGAACCCCAAAGGAATAGATAAATCCCGAACATATATTGCCGGTGAGACAAGATGAAACACAAAACACAGGCAGAGAATAGTGTAAGCAAATGATGGGGCCCAGACTGTCTAGATAGAACAGTACAGGAAAGGATACTGTCTGCAATCATGCAGAAAACCCTAAAAAAATCCAACACGTCTGATATGCAAAAATACTGAGGCCACACGACCTCTCCCCCACTAAATCAGAACTCTGTTATGAACTGGTTACTAAAAAGACTAACATATGCTGTGGCATATGGAACAGGGTCCAGCCCAGGTCCCAGCAGGGAACCAGGCTGAACTACACCAGCAAAGCAACAGAGACAAGCAAAAATGGATCCAATGCAAAAAAAGATTCAAGAAGACAAACAACTTATCTGAAAGATGCAGGACGGAGCAGGAGACAAGCAGACTTCAAAATATGCTCAGGAAGCAAACCAAATCACCGGCAAGAGCTGAGGTAAGGTTTTTCACTTAAATCTCCCCAGTCTGTAACACCTGACCTCCAATCATCTTGCTCAAGTGATTGACTTGTGTCAGCTAGACCAGCTCCATTACCCGCAGCAACCACCAAAGGGAGCCCCAACTCAGAATCCAGGTCAAAAGTGTTCACAACAGACAGCTGTCTGTCAATCAGCATGGCATCATGTTCTATGATGATGTCCACCTAATATGCTCAGTGTCTCAGCTCGACCTCCTTGATCTTCTTGTTCATGGGCAGTGATTCTTGCGGTATGTAGACTAGCAAATCCAAATCAGAAACTCCCTGACAAAGCAGCAGCAAAACGCGTGTTGGAGTGGTTTGTGGGGGGCAGTGGAGTGCCAGATTAGTTGTTATGTGATTTTCCATTCACCTTTACTATCGCACTTTATTTCATTGATCATGGTTGATCAGATTGAAGCATTGACTATCTAATGTGCAGTTTATTTATTTTGTATGGGAATTATTACTATTTTTATTATGTTATTCACACTTTTTTCCCATCTAATTATATAATATTCAGAATATATTGACAGTATCATAAAATCTGCCACATGGTGTTAAATTATTGAATCACTGTCACTGTGCACTTTCTATTTATTTCATTTTATTTAGCAATCAGAGTTATTTATTTGTATATTATTATATATGGGATGGAGGATATGTATGACGGGTATATGGGCACGGGACTATGGGATGGCGGATATGTATGATGGGTATATGGGCACGGGACTATGGGATGGAGGATATGTATGATGGGTATATGGGCACGGGACTATGGGATGGCAGATATGTATGATGGGTATATGGGCAAGGGACTATGGGATGGAGGATATGTATGATGGGTATATAGGCACGGGACTATGGGATGGAGGATATGTATGATGGGTATATGGGCACGGGCCTATGGGATGGAGGATATGTATGATGGGTATATGGGCATGGGACTATGAGATGAAGGATGTATGATGGGTATATGGACACTCGACTATGGGATGGAGGATATGCATGACGGGTATATGGGCACAGGACTATGGGATGGCAGATATGTATGATGGGTATATGGGCATGGGTCTATGAGATGAAGGATGTATGATGGGTATATGGACACTCGACTATGGGATGGAGGATATGCATGATGGGTATATGGGCACGGGACTATGGGATGGCGGATATGTATGATGGGTATATGGGCACAGGACTATGGGATGGAGGATATGTATGATGGGTATATAGGCACGGGACTATGGGATAGAGGATATGTATGATGGGTATATGGGCATGGGACTATGAGATGAAGGATGTATGATGGGTATATGGACACTCGACTATGGGATGGAGGATATGCATGACGGGTATATGGGCACGGGACTATGGGATGGCGGATATGTATGATGGGTATATGGGCACGGGACTATGGGATGGAGGATATGTATGATGGGAATATAGGCACAGGACTATGGGATGGAGGATATGTATGATGGGTATATGGGCATGGGACTATGAGATGAAGGATGTATGATGGGTATATGGACACTCGACTATGGGATGGAGGATATGTATGACGGGTATATGGGCACGGGACTATGAGATGAAGGATGTGTGATGGGTATATGGACACTTGACTATGGGATGGAGGATATGCATGATGGGTATATGGGCACAGGACTATGGGATGGCGGATATGTATGATGGGTATATGGGCACAGGACTATGGGATTGAGGATATGTATGATGGGTATATAGGCACGGGACTATTGGATGGAGGATATGTATGATGGGTATATGGGCATGGGCTATGAGATGAAGGATGTATGATGGGTATATGGACACTCGACTATGGGATGGAGGATATGCATGACGGGTATATGGGCACGGGACTATGGGATGGCGGATATGTATGATGGGTATATGGGCACGAGACTATGGGATGGAGGATATGTATGATGGGTATATAGGCACGGGACTATGGGATGGAGGATATGTATGATGGGTATATGCGCATGGGACTATGAGATGAAGGATGTACAGTCATGGCTAAAAGTTTTGAGAATGGCACAAATATTAGTTTTTACAAAGTCTACTGCTTCATTTTTTCTAATGGCAATTTGCATATACTCCAGAATGTTATAAAGAGTGATCAGCTTAACAGCAATTACTTGCAAAGTCAATATTTGCCTAGAAAATGAACTTTATCCCCCAAAACACATTTCAACATCATTGCAGCCCTGCCTTAAAAGGACCAGCTAACATCGTTTCAGTGATTGCTCCATTAACACAGGTGTGGGTGTTGATGAGGACAGGGCTGGAGATCAATCTGTCATGATTAAGTAAGAATGACACCACTGGACACTTTAAAAGGAGGCTGGTGCTTGGCATCATTGTTTCTCTTCTGTTAACCATGGTTATCTCTAAAGAAATACGTGCACTCATCATTGCACTGCACAAAAATGGCCTAACAGGGAAGAGTATCGCAGCTAGAAAGATTGCACCTCAGTCAACAATCTATTGCATCATCAAGAACTTCAAGGAGAGAGGTTCCCTTGTTGCCAAAAAGGCTCCAGGGCGCCCAAGAAAGACCAGCAAGCGCCAGGACCGTCTCTTAAAAGTGTTTCAGCTGCGGGATCGGGCTACCAGTAGTGCAGCGCTTGCTCAGGAATGGCAGCAGGCAGGTGTGAGTGCATCTGCACGCACTGTGAGGCAGAGACTCTTGGAGCAAGGCCTGGTCTCAAGGAGGGCAGCAAATAAGCCACTTCTCTCCAGGAAAAACATCACGGACAGACTGATATTCTGCAAGAGGTACAGGGAGTGGACTGCTGAGGACTGGGGTAAAGTCATTTTCTCTGATGAATCCCCTTTACGATTGTTTGGGACATCTGGAAAACGGCTTATTCGGAGAAGACGAGGTGAGCGCTACCACCAGTCTTGTCTCATGCCAACTGTCAAGCATCCTGAAACCATTCATGTGTGGGGTGGCTTCTCAGCCAAGGGAATGGGCTCTCTCTCAGTCTTGCCTAAAAACACAGCCATGAATAAAGAATGGTACCAGAATGTCCTCCAAGAGCAACTTCTCCCAACCGTCCAAGAGCAGTTTGGCGATCAACAATGCCTTTTTCAAAATGATGGAGCACCTTGCCATAAAGCAAAGGTGATAACTAAATGGCTCAGGGAACAAAACATAGAGATTTTGGGACCATGGCCTGGAAACTCCCCAGATCTTAATCCCATTGAGAACTTGTGGTCAATCATCAAGAGACGGGTGGACAAACAAAAACCTTCAAATTCAGACAAAATAAAAGCATTGATTTTGCAAGAATGGACTGCTATCAGTCAGGATTTGATCCAGAAGTTGATTGAGAGCATGCCAGGGAGAATTGCTGAGGTCCTGAAGAAGAAGCGTCAACACTGCAAATATTGACTTGCTGCATTAGCTCATTCTAACTGTCAATATAACCTTTTGCTACTCATAATATGATTGCAATTATATTTCTGTATGTGATAAAAACATCTGACAAACACTCATAAAAACCAGAGGCCAGCAGATCATGTGAAAATATAATATTTGTGTCATTCTCAAAACATTTGGCCATGACTGTATGATGGGTATTTGGGCACTCGACTATGGGATGGAGGATATGTATGATGGGTATATGGGCATGGGACTATGAGATGAAGGATGTGTGATGGTTATATGGGCACTCGACTATGGGATGCAGGATATGTATGATGGGTATATGGGCATGGGACTATGAGATGAAGGATGTATGATGGGTATATGGGCACTCGACTATGGGATGGAGGATATGTATGATGGGTATATGGGCACGGGCCTATGGGATCGTGGATATGTATGATGGGTATATGGGCACGGGACTATGGGATGGAGTATAATTATAATTTGCTATAACTAACCACAGTTAGTTACTATGCCCGGGCAGCGCCGGGCTCTTCAGCTAGTTATATATATAAAGCTCAAGTGTGTGTATGTATGTATATATGTATGTATGTGTGTGTGTGTATGTCCGGGATTGGCATCCGCACCGTCGCAGCTACAGCCACAAAATTTGGCACAGTCACACGTCTGGACCCCGAGAGCGTCCTAGGCTATGTTGTGAGGCAAAATTTTAACCTCGCGCGTTCCAATTCACCAAACAATTTTGCCCCTATCTACATAATGGGGAAAAAGTGTGTGTGTATCAAGCCCCGCCCCTCATCATAATGGTTGCCATGGCAACGCTGATGTCATCATAGGTTGCAAGCCCCGCCGCTCATTATGATGTCATAATGGTTGACTATGGGATGGCGGATGTGTGATGGGTATATGGGCACTGGACTATGGGATGGAGGATATATATTGCGGGTATATGGGCACAGGACTATGGAATGACGGATATGTATGATGGGTATGTGGGCACGGGACTATGGGATGGAGGATATGTATGACGGGCATATGGGCATGGGACTATGAGATGAAGGATGTGTGATGGGTATATGGGCACTCGACTATGGGATGGCGAATATGTATGATGGGTATATGGGCATGAGACTATGCGATGGAGGATGTGTGATGGGTATATGGGCATGGAGCTATGGGATGGAGGATGTGTGATGGGTATATGGGCACTCGACTATGGGATGGAGGATATGTATGATGGGAATATGGGCACGGGCCTATGGGATCATGGATATGTATGATGGGTATATGGGTACGGTAATATGGGATGGAGGATAATATAATTTGCTATAACTAACCACAGTTAGTTACTATGCCCGGGCAGCGCCGGGCTTTTCAGCTAGTTATTATATATTTTGTATTTTTTATATGAAATTATATTATTTTGCTGACTTGTCTGCCATTCCATGCCCCTTGCATCACACATGCATTTTATTTGCTTTTGTGAATTTTTAAAAAATAAAATATTTTTGTGACATCATTCTTTTATGGTATTTTGTGTAATCATGTTTTTTTAGATGTTAATAAAGTGATACATTTTTTATTAGTACTTTGAATATCTTTTTTTGGATTATATCTGGTGCTTGGAATTCTTAGTCTTTTATGATCAATATAGTAATGGTATTTATTTTCTATGTAGGTGTCTTGCTGTATGTAGACTTGCAAATCCAAATCATAAACTCAAAACAGCTTCTGCTCACTAGATCTGGACATATTAAGATAGATTCTCATAAATGAAATGCTTTCTACTGAGCACTATGCCACAGATTCTGTTGAATTCACTAAAAAAATGTATTCCGATGGGAACCCTGGTGTAGTGCTCAGCAGAAAGCACTGTATTAATATGAGCCTTGCCTATAAATAAACAATCTATGTAAGAGCAATATCAAGATAGAGGAGCATTTTTTATTGACTCAAATGGAGAACTTATTTTGTTGTGCATTATATAATTAAATAAATTAATATTTCATATCAGGACAACCTTTTAAAGTTCTGTGAAGAAGGTGAGGCAATATTCATTGCAAAAGAGGGAGTATTTTCTAGACTGAAACTTGTGTACCACATCTACTTGGTCCTAGACCTAAGCCACCACTCTCCAACCAGTGGCATGGAAGCCACATATGTCCCACCCACTTTTATGGTCTTTATGGTGCATCCACAGGACATAACGATTATCCAATCTGTAATGGATTACAGGTCCAGCCATGCAGATAAGGTTTGAACAAATTGATCTGTGAGTTGAATTAGGGTATAATTATGTCCCTATTGCGTTGTGGTCCTCAGACTTAGGCATTCTCTTTGTCCCCACTAGCCCCAGATGGTCTTCTCTTGATGCCTTTTTTGATGCCTTAGGGATGATCTATGATAAACCTGATAGGTTCCAGGTTATGAAGGCTAAGATCATGAACCTGACGCAGGGAGACGGCACCGCTGAGGATTATTGTTCAAAGTTCTGGCAATTGTCCTCTGAGGTTCTGTGGAATGGTGCTGTCATGATCCAGACCAGGGTTGCAGTCCTGTTTTCCCTTTTTCACGGTCTGGTCATGAAAGGGTTAACCTTTCTCAGCCTCAGTCTGGGTTTAGGTTTGCTATTTATCGCTGCTGCTTCCTGCAGGCTATGTCGGTTATAGTTTTGCCTAGGGTTGCTGTAGCTGACTCTGATTGCTCTGATTTGTCCTCCTGCGTTTGCTGCCTGAACCTGTGTCTCTGTTTTCCCCCTTTCCTGTTTTGACTGTGTTTACCTTTAATGTATTGACCTCCCGGTTCTGACTAGGCTTGTATCCTGACCTGCTTCTGTCTTTTGTATTTTGTCTTATCCGCTTCTGACCGCTACTGACCTTCTTTGCTTGCCTCTGACCCTGAGTTTGTCAATTCCGCTTTGTACTGTGCTACAGTTTGTTGCTTGACTCGACCTGTCTGACTAATCTACTGCCACCTGTGGTAGCCAGACTGCTACATTGCAAGCCTGCTCTGTTTTTGTGCAGTTCTACGTACATTCTACTGCCATCTAGTGGAGCCTGCACCTATCTGAATTGCAGCAGCCTTGACATTATAACCAACCAGAAACAGCAAGTTTTTTTCTCTGCTCTGCTTTCTATGGATTTGCTCCATACCTTGTCAGATCAAATGGATAGTTTGTCACAAATGATGCAGGATCTGTCTGTGAAACATAGGGCCTTGGCCTCTTCTCATAACCACCTGGAAAAGGAACTTTCTGTCTCAGTAAAATCTTTGCAGGGATTTTCTTCCCAGTCTGTCTGTAAGTACTCTAACACTGATGTCTCACTGCACTCTCCTGAACCTACAGTCAGGCTCCCAGATACCTTCTCCGGGGAAAAAGAGAGGTTCCGTACATTTAAGGAGAGTTGCTAGCTATTTTTTTCTCTTAGACCCCGAACCTCTGGAGATGAGAGTCAGTGGGTGGAGATAATCATTTCCTTACTGCAGAGGACACTTCAATCGTGGGCTTTCTCTTTACCTGCTTCTGCCCCTGAATGTATGTCTGTGGATAAGTTCTTTGAGACCTTAGGACTTATTTATGACGAGCCTGAGAGTGGCAGAGGACATAATCATGAGTATCTCTCAGGGAAAGCTCTCGGCTGAATGGTATTGCTCCGAGTTCCGTTGATGGTCCACTGAGGTGTCCTGGGATGACTCTGTGCTGAGATGTCAACTCAAGAGAGGACTGTCAGATCACCTGAAGGACGCTCTGGCTCTCCATCCACCACCCAGCTCATTGGAGAAGGCTATGACTCAGGCTATCCGTATGGATCGTAGACTAAGGGAGAGAGGTGTTACACAGCGAGAGGCTCCGTTACTCTCTGCTAATCCTGTTGTTTTGCCACCATCTGAACCCATGGAGGTGGGGGCCACCAACCTCAAGGAGAGGGAGAGGAGACGGCGGAGATCCTGGACATTGGAAAAAAGACTGCTCCTCCTGCCCACCGACAAACAAGCAGCTGAGTTTGGGTGATTGTCGTGGAGGTCACCCAGACTCTCAGGTACATTTTTCCTCATTTTCAAAAGTATTGTTGGAAGTGGAACTTAGTTGTGGGAGTTGCTGCAAGCCCACTTCTGCTTTTATGTACTGCGGGTCGTCCATGAACTTTATTGACTCTAACTTGGTGGCCAAGTTAAAGTTAGGGACAGTTAGGCTGGAGACTCCTATTCATGATGTTGCCAATGACAAAACACCACTGGTTAAGAATGTCATCAAATTTGTCTCTGAGGAGTTTCTTCTTAAAGTGGGTTCCTTGCACCAGGAACGTATTTCATGTTTTGTTCTGGACAATCTGCCTGCGGGACTGGTGTTGGGGTTCCCCTGGTTACAGTCATATAATCCTGTGATAGAAGAAAACACCGTGTGCACGACTGTAACGATGCCAAGGTAGGTTCCCAAACCATATATGATAAAATGAAAACCTGGCACTCAACTTAATGCTTGGTGTGATAATTTATTGTAGTACCAGAAAACGTTTTGGTCAATATAGACCTTCATCGGTTACGTGCTAGTATGTTTGAAAGTAGTTTGAAGGAGGGCACTTTATATAATTTTCACTGGTAAAGCCTATAGTAAGATAAGCAGAGTGCCTCTGTAATGCAGAGTAATCTTAACAGTTGACAGTATAAGCGCAGCCTGGTCCTCCTGGACGCGGGTAAACACCGCTTGTCCAAGACCCGCGTCCAGGAGGACCAGGCTGCGCTTATACTGTCAACTGTTAAGATTACTCTGCATTACAGCAGCACTCTACTTATCTTACTATAGGCTTTACCAGTGAAAATTATATAAAGCGCCCTCCTTCAAACTACTTTCAAACATACTAGCACGTAACTGATGAAGGTCTATATTGACCGAAGCGTTTTCTGGTACTACAATAAATTATCACACCAAGCATTAAGTTGAGTGCCAGGTTTTCATTTTATCATAATCCTGTGATAGACTGGGAATCTCAGGGCATTGTTAAATGGGGTCCTAATTGTAGTAGAAGTTGCCTTACTACTGTACTTGTGCCATCCGTTAATCTGGAAGGTATTCCAGAGCACCTGAAGGAGTTTGAGGATGTTTTTTCCTAAAAGGGGTCCAAGGTCTTACCCCACCACACAGTTCTTTTGATTGTTCTGAAAGCCTGCGTAAAGACCACATCCGTCCTTCTGTCTCTCCTGTGGCAGCTGGATTCTTTTTTGTAAAAAACAGAAAGATGGTGGTTTGCGCCCGTGCCAAGATTTTCGAGAATTGAATAAGATCACAGTGAGAAATACCTACCCCCTCCTGCACATCCCTGATTTATTCAACCAATTGTCGGGGACCAAATGGCTTTCTAAATTGGACCTCAGGGAGCGTATAATCTTATCCGTATTCAGGAGTGGGATGAGTGAAAAATGTCATTTCTCACTTCTGAATGATTATTTGAAAATTTGGTTATGCCCTTTGGTCTCACCAATGCGCCAGCTGTTTTTCAAAATTTCATTAACCATGTATTTTCTGATTTTATTGGGCGCTTTATGGTGGTGTATTTGGATGATATCCTCATGTTCTCATCTAACAAACAGGTTCACATGGATTATCTACGTGCGGTTCTCCAGAGGTTACGGGAGAATTCGCTTTTTGCAAAACCTGAAAAGTGTACATTTTTTGTCCAAGAATTGTCCTTTCTGGGGTTCATGCTGTCTGACAAAGGGTTTCGTATGGACCCTGGGAAGGTAAGGGCCATTGTCAATTGGGTGGAACCCAGAGACTTAAAGGGTCTTCAGCGTTTTCTAGGGTTTGCAAACTATTATAGGAAATTTATTAAGGGGTTTGCACAGGTGGTCAAGCCCCTCACTCAGTGGCGGATTATAATGAGGTCATTCTGGGTGGTAGCCCAGGGCCCAGTGGTGTGGGGGGCCCTCCAGCCCAAGGTAAATTGTCCCATTATAATCCGCCACCATAGCACCACGGCCCCCCATGTACCGACGCCATCCTCGCGCTCCCAGACAAGCCCACTGGCCACTGCAGCCACTGCCCCTCACTCAAATCCCCGCTCTGTGAGCACAGGACCTGTGATGAGGTCACAGGAGGGGAGGAGTCTGGGGTCACATGATCAGAGGCTTCAGTCCGAGACCCCTGATCATGTGACCCCTGACTCCTCCCCTCCTGTGACCTCATCACAGGTCCTGTGGGAACAGCCCTCGATGTATTGTATGCAGGACTTTGCTGTGCAGGTTGTCATCATGCTGGATGTGGGAAGTATGTGTGGGGTCAGGAGGGGTTTACAGGGCGTATGCAGCAGAGCTATGTGTGAGGTGTATGGAGCGGAGCCGTGTGTGTGCGAGGTGTACGGAGCAGAGCCACGCATGTGCAAAGTGTATGGTGCGGAGTGTGCTCGAGGTGGACGGAGCAGAGCTGTGCGTGCGTGAGGTGTATGGAGCGGAGCCGCGCATGCACAAGGTGTGCAGAGCGGAGCGTGTACGAGTTGAGTGGAGCGTGTACAAGTTGTGTGGAGCGGAGCTGCGCGTGTGTGAGGTGTGCGGAGCTGAGTGTGTACGAGGTGTGCAGAGCGGAGCCACGTGTGTACGAGGTGTGCGGAGCAGAGCCACGCATGTACAAGGTGTGCGGAGCAGAGCCGCCATGTACAAGATGTACGGAGCAAAGCCGCATGTGTGTACGAGGTGTACGGAGCGGAGCCCTATGTGTACAAAGTGTACAGAGCTGAGCTGTGTGTTTACGGAGCGGAGTCGCGTGTGTACAAGGTGTATGGAGCAAAGCCGCATGTGTACAAGGTTTACGGAGTGGAGCCATGTGTGTACAAGAAGTACGGAGCAGAGCCGCATGTGTACGAGGTTTACGGAGTGGAGTCATGTGTGTACTGTGTGGAGCCGTGTGTGTGCGAGGTGTACGGAGCGGAGCAGTGTGTGTACGGGGCATACAAAGTGGAACCGTGTGTGTATGAGGTGTGCGGAACTATGTGTGTACAAGGTGTATGATGGGGAGCATTCATACCTCCCAACAGTCCCAGATTTTGAGAGTCTGTCCCACTGCACCGACCGGGAACTTACTTTTCCCGCGGACACAGGAGTACACGGCGGAGCCCCGAGGAGCACTTGAAAACTCGCACGTGACGTTCCATCGGAAGTGACGTGCTGGAAGCTGACTGGAAATGAGGTAATTTCGGGAGGAGATTGTGACGGAACCATGGAGGCACTTCAGGGAATGCTTCAGATCCATCACCGTGTCCTCCAACAGCGCGGACAGCGGGATCGCCTTGGACACGGGGATGTTGGCCATGTGATTGGATCATGATATGTCCTGCACCAGGAGGCTCAGGTGGGCATTACAATGGGAGCCGGGTTGCTATAGTATCTTTATAGAATCTTTCTTTCTTTCTCTCTGTGTTCTTTCTTTCCCCTCTTTCTTTCTCTCTCTGTTCTTTCTTTCTTCTGCTCTCTGTCCTTTCTTTCCCCTCTTTCTTTCTCTCTCCCTCTCTGTTCTTTCTTTCTTTTTTCCCCTTTCTTTCTTTCTTTCTTTCTTCTCTCTCTGTTCTTTATTTCCCCTATTTCTTTCTCTCTCCCTCTATGTTCTTTCTTTCCCCTCTTTCTTTCTTTCTCCCTCTCTGTTCTTTCTTTCCCCTCTTTCTTTTTTTTCTCTCTATCTCTGTTCTTTTTTTCTGTCCCCTTCCTTTCTCTCTTTTCTTTCTTTCTTTCTTTCTTTCTTTCTTTCTTTCTTTCTATCTTTCTCTCTGTTCTTTCTTTCTCTCCTTTCATTCTCTCTACTTTCTTTCTCTCTTTTCTTTTTTCTCTCTCTGTTCTTTTTCTCTTTTCCTCAGTACCAGTCAGTATACTCATAATGCCAGCCACTGTGCCCACAATACCAGCCACTGTGCCCATAATGCCAGCCACTGTGCCCTCAGTACCAGTCAGTGTGATCAGCAGTGCTAAATGGGTGTGGTTGGGGCATGGACATGGGTGTGACTAGTTGTGAAATAGGTGTGGTAGGGGGCCGGTAACCAATCATCATAGTGGAAGTTGTTTGTTTCCATCAACTTTGTTATATGTGGGCAGTGGGCACATAACTTTGCTATATGTGGGTCTTTTTTGTCCCCCCTTTGTCCTCCACATGCTGAACATCTAGGACATGACTAACATTGCGCAATGTGCACTTGTTCGTCACCAGATGCAGTGTCGTGTCCAGTGTGTGAGGAGACGGTGACTTGTCTGTGGCGTTAACCCCTCTGCTGCCATGTTGGGCACAGCCTGTGATGAGGAGCGTCTCTTCCTGTGTATCCAACCACAGGCTGCACATCGGAGGCTGCTTCTTCTATCTGGGGAAGTTCATGAAGCAGAAGCCCCTGTGTGACTCATGTGAGGTGACTTGTCTGACAGGTCATGGGTCCAGGTCAGCAGGTCATTGCAGACTATTAGCTGGTTTCGATGTTTGGTACAGGTGAGTCAGGACTAGATGTTTGGTGGAAGCCTTCCAGTATTTGTAAGGCCTCATGCACACGCTGAGTATTTGGTGAGTTCTTACCTCAGTATTTATAAGGCCTCGTGCACACGCTGAGTATTTGGTGAGTTTTTCGCTCAGTATTTGTAAGGCCTCATGGACACGCTGAGTATTTGGTGTTTTTTACCTAGTATTTGTGAGGCCTTGTGCACACGTTGTGTATTTGCTGAGTTTTTTTACCTCAGTATTTAACCCCTTCCCGCCCCTTGACGCACCGTATGCGTCATGAAAACTAGTGACTTCCTGACCCCATCACATGACCCCGTCACATGACCAGGGCGGCCCACAGAGTCTGAACAGCCCGGGCCCCTGGCTACCCTTAATCCACCCCTGCCCTCACTGATCTGACTCGTAAGGGGGCTGATATCAAAAACTGGTCAGCTACGGCTGTGGAGGCGCTTGCTTTATTAAAGAAATGCTTTATGTCTGCCCCTGTTTTGGTCCAGCCAATCTGTCTAAACCGTTCATGTTGAAGTGGACGCATCGGAGATGGGGGTGGGGACGATGTTGTCCCAAGGACCCGCCACTTTGACTAACCTGAGACCCTGTGCCTTCTTCTCGAAAAAATTATCTCCTGATGAGAGAAATTAAGATGTTGGGAATCGGGGGCTTTTAGCTATCAAGTTGGCCTTTGAAGAATGGAGGCACTTTTTGGAGGGGGCTGTTCATCGTATCACGGTGATCATTGACCACAAGAATCTGTCTTATATTGAGTCGGCCATACGTTTGACTCCCAGACAGGCGAGGTAGTCACTTTTTTTCACTCTTTAATTTTTCTATCACCTTTTGGCCTGGTTCCAAGAATGTCAAGGCAGATGCCTTATCTTGCAGCTTGGATCCGATATCACCTCCCGAACCTCCTTCCTCCATTATTCAGCATGGGGTGGTCATGGCAGCTGTGTCCTCAGAATTGGAGCGGGAGATTTGTGAGGCTTAGTCTCTTGCTCCTCCTTCATTGCCTGACATCAAGCACTTTTCCCGGTTCAATACCTGTTGAGGGTGCTCCAGGAGTTCCATGATTCTGCTTTTAGTGGGCATCCTGGGATCTCAGACTCTCCAAAAGCTATTTCTAGGCTGTTTTGGTGGTCCTCTATGACCTCTGATATTGCCGTGTTTGTGTCTGCTTGTGATATTTGTGCCCGTGCTAAGAGCTCCCATAACCAGCCAGCCGGGGAATTGGTGCCACTGCCAATTCCAAATAGACCTTGGACTCATTTGTCCATGAACTTTATTACTGGTCTCCCTCCTTCTAATGGCAAAACTGTGGTCTGGGTGGTGGTGGATAGATTCAGTAAACAGGTGCATTTTGACCTTTGGTGGGACTGCCTAATGCTGAAACTCTTTCTAGGATGTTTGTTGAGCACGTGGTGCGATTGCATGATGTGCCTTTGAATGTGGTTTCAGATAGGGGGGTACAATTTGTGTCCAAATTCTGGAGGGCTTTTTGAAAAAGGTTAGGCATTACTTTGGCCTTCTCCTCGGCCTAGCATCCCGAAACCAATGGTCAGACGGAGAGGATATGGAGGGAGGTCCAGAGTAACATTGGGGAAGCTCAGGGCAAACATATACAGTTTGCAGATAAGCAACGATCTACAGGACCGATGTTCCTGGTGGGAGATAAGGTGTGGTTGTCTACCAAGAACATTCAGCTGAAAGTTCCTTCCGCTATGCTGGGTCCCAGGTTTATAGGTCCTTTTGAGGTTATTGAGGTTGTCAATCCAGTTGCCTTTCGCCTACATCTACCTCTGTCGCTGCGGATCCCCAATGTGTTCCATAAGTCGCTCCTGAAGCTATTTGTACCTTCCTCTGCAGGGTCTCCATCCGCTCCGCCTCCGGTTTCCTTGGATGGGCAGATGGAGTATGAGGTGGAACGGATTGTGGATCCGCGCATGGTCCGCAATTCCCTGCAGCATTTGGTCCATTGGAAGGGCTATGGTCCTTAGGATCAATCCTGGGTCCCGGCACGATTCACTCATGCTGATCGCTTGGTTCAGGTGTTTCATGGGCCCCCTTGACAGGAGGGTATGGTCATCATCCAGACCGGGGTTGGAGTCCTGTTTTCCCTTTTTTCTGGTCTGGTCATGAAGGGGTTAACCTTTCTCAGCCTCAGTCTGGGTTCATGTTTGCTATTTATTGTCGCTGCTTCCTGCAGGCTATGTCGGTTATAGTTTTGCCTAGGGCTGCAGCTGACTCTGATTGCTCTGATTTTTCCTCCTGCGTTTGCTGCCTGAACCCATGTCTCTGTTTTCCCCCTTTCCCGTTTTGACTCTGTGTTCCTCTTTAGTGTATTGACCTCCCGGTTCTGACTTGGCTTGTATCCTGACCTGCTTCTGTCTTTTATCTTATCCGCTCCTGACCACTACTGACCTTCTTGGCTTGCCTCTGACCCTGAATTTGTCTATTCCGCTTTGTACCACGCTATAGTGTGTTGCTTGACTTGGCCTGTCTGACTAATCTGCTGCCACCTGTGGTAGCTGGGCTGCTGCATTGCAAGCCTGCTCTGTTTGGGTGCAGTTCTACATCCTCTCTACTGCCATTTAGTGGAGCCTGCACCTATCTGCATTGCAGCAGCCCTGACAGGTGCTGCTCTCAGGTGTCCATTTCGCATTGACCTTAAGAACGCTCTGGCTTTGCATACTCCACCTTGTTCTTTAGGGCAAGCCAAGGCTCAGGCCATTAGTATGGATTGTAGAATTCGAGACAGACTTGATGATTGACAAGGGGTTTTGGACATTCTTTCTGAGTCTGTTTCGTTACCTGAGATGCAACCATTGGAGGTTGGAGCAGCCAGCTCTCGAAACATGGAGAGGAAATGTCAGCGCGATCTCGGATTCTACCTCTACTGCAGATGCGCTGGCTGGGCATTATCTCAAGGACTGCTCGATTTGCCCTCAAGCAAACAAGCCATCGGGAATCGCCTAAGTCTGGGTGATTATCGAGGAGGTCACCCTTTCTCCCAGGTACCTTTTTACTCCTCAGATAAAGTACTGTTGAATGTGGAACTATGTTTTCAGAGCCTGTGGTTATGTGCACTTGCTTTCACTGACTGTGGGTCTGTTGGAAACTTTATTGATTCTGGATAGGTTTTTAATTTAGGATTAGGGACAGTTAGATTGGAAAGACCCACTCAGATTGCCGCCATTGACAAAGGCAGATTTTAATGTGCTCAGAAAGAGGGTAGAAAAGGGCCAATGGCTGGATGTTCTAAAGGACAGAAATGTCAAAGAAGGATAGGAGACTTTGCTAAATGAAATTCTCACTGCACAATCAATAACAATCCCAAAAAGAAGAAAGAATTGGAAGCATTTAAAAAGACCAGAATGGATGAACACGGAGCTAAAACACTTGTTAAAGAGGAAAAAATGTATATTAAATGGAAAGAGGGGGTCATATCTAAAAAATAATATAATGCTGCAGGGCAAGAGTTAGAAGAGCTAAAGCCAGTAATGAAGTGAAGCTTGCAAGGGAGACCAAAAGAAATAAAAAAGGATTTTGAGGGTATGTCAAAAGCAAACGAAATATCAAAGATGCTATAGAATATTAACAGGATCAAAAGGGGGAAAGTGGTGAAAAATGATGTTGAGAAGGTCAATCTTTGAAATTCCTATTTTGCATCTGTGTTCTCTAAGAAAGTAATTGTAACTTCAATTGATCTTCATGGCGCTATCAAAGGAATATAAGAATTCACACTATCTATAAACAGAGAGCTGGTGAGGGAACACTTAGCTAATTTAAATGAATTTAAATTTATTGGTCCAGATGAATTTTTCCTAGGGTACCGAAAGAGTTAGCAGAGGAATTTACAGAACCACTAGCTAGAATCTTTGAAAAATCCTGGAGAACAGGAAAAGTCCCAGAAGATTGGAGAAGGGCAAATGTTGTCCCTATCTTCAAAAAATGAAAGAAGATGGAACAATGAAATTACATGCCAGTGAGCCTTATTTCGATACCAGATCTTTGAACAAATTATTAAACTGCATATATGTAAGTATTTGGATAAGAATACAATAACTAACCACGCCCAGCATGGGTTTGTAGCAAACAAGTTTTACCAGATTAATTTAATTTCCTTCTATGATGAAACCAATGACTAGGTGGATCAGAGAAATACAGTATATATAGTATATATTGACTTCAGCAAAGCATTTGATAAAGTAACTCATACTATCCATATTGAAAAAATTACCACATATGGGATAGACAAGGCTACAGTTAGGTGGATTCATAACTGGCTCACTGATCATACTCAAAGAGTGGTGATAAGTGGTTGCATGTGAAATTGGAAGAGTTTGCATCCCCCCAATCTCCATCAGCTTCCATGGCTCCTCTTATGATTCTTCCATTCTTTTACCAATGGGTCTAATTTTCAGGCTGCTCTTCTTTGATACACCACAAGAATTGGTTTGATGTTTCATTTAATACTTTTCGTATATAAAACTTATTGCCTCTGTGGTCACTTAGTGGACCAGCCCATTCGGCTTATAGTTTGTGCACTTTAGAACATATTTTTTCTCCTTGATCCTATAGGTCATTTGTTTTTTTTGTACTTAGTCATCTATATGGTGCTGTGAATAGGTATATGCAGTATTGCTTATTTGTATTTAAATGATTGGTCCCATTAATATTCAAACATATTGTGTCTTATTTATTTTTATATGACATGTATTTGCCTTTTGCTCAGAGCCACATGTTGATATGTATATTGCTGTTGGGGAATTAGTGCGGGTTAGTTATTGCCATATTATGAGCATAACTAGACATTTTTTCACTGCTTCTTTTTAAATGTTTTTATTGAGTCTGTGCTGTGTCTTTTTTTTGCTTGTGTTGTTTTGCTGATCAATAAAATTTAACTTCCCTTTTTGCTGAATCCTGGGTGTTCCCAATTTCGTAGGCATGTTTCTTCTTTCTTCTTTTGTTCTTTACACTGTGTTTATCAGCATGCTTTTGGAGGACCCCTTTCTCAGTATTGTGTAGCGGTGCCCTCAATATCCCCTCTCATTTCGTTGCAATTTGAAGAGTGTTTCAATTGGAGTACCACAAGGCTCTGTTCTGGCCCCAATGTTGTTCAATATTTTTTATAAATCATCTAGAAGTACTGAACTGAAGGTAAACTAATCAAATTTGCAGATGTTACAAAGCTAAGAGGGATTGCTAACACTAGAGAAGAGAGAGAAAGGATTCAGAAGGATCTAGATAAGCTTGAACAATGGCCAGAAACTAATAGAATGGTATTTAAAAGGGAGAAATGCAAGCTTCTACATCGGGGAAAGAAAAGCGAAACATATATCTACAGAATGGGAGGAATAGAACTAACCAACAGCACAAGTGAAAAATTCTTGGGTATACTAATAGATCACATAGCACATAAGTCTACAGTGTGATGCAGCAGTAAAAAAGGCAAGCACAGTTCTAGGAAGTATTAAGAGAAGCATAGATCACGTTAAGTAGTTATATCCCACCTCTACTCCTCCTTGGTCAGGCCTCTTCTGGAATACTGTGTGTGACATTTTAAAAAAGACATTGAAAAACTGGAGCAAGTTCAGAGAAGAGCTACCAGGATGGTGAGCGGACTGCAAAGTATGTCCTACGAGGAACGGTTAAAGGATCTGGAGATGTTTACATTGCAACAAAGAAGGCTAAGAGGAGACTTAATAGCTGTCTACAAATATCTGAAGGGATGGCACAGTGTAGAGGGATCATCCTTATTTTCATTTGCACATGGAAACACGAGAAGCATTGTAATGAAACTGAAAGGGAGAAGATACAGATTAGATATTACAAAAAACTTTCTCAGTGAGGGTGATAAATGAGTGGAACAAGCTGCCATGAGAGGTGGCGAGTTCTCCTACAATGGAAGTCTTCAAACAGAGGCTGGACTATCTGTCTGAGATGGTTTAGTCAATCCTGGAATGAGCAGGGAGCTGAATATGATGACCCTGGAAGTCCCTTCCAACTCTAACCTTCTATGATTCTAAGACAGTGTTACTCAAGAACTTTGTCCAGCTTATAACAGTGGAATTCACACTAAGATTGGGAACTCTTCACTCTGAGTCCATCTCCTGTTATGTCTTGGATAATTTACCTGCTGGGTTGGTGTTGGAGTTTCCATGGCTGCATATTCATAATCCTGTTATTGATTAATGTCAGAAGGATATTGTTAAGTGGAGTCCCAATTCATTCCATAAGAAATGTCTTTGGTTCAGTACAAATTTGCTTTGCTAGACTAGAGGTTCTGCCGGCGTACCTGAAAGAATTCGGAGATGTGTTCTCAGAAGAAAAGGCAGAAATACTACCTCCCCATTGTTCTTATGATTGTGCTATTGATGTTATTCTTAAAGTCAAAATGCCTAAAGCTCGCCTGTAGAATTTGTCAGGACCTGAACGGACAGCTATTAAAGAACATGTAAATCAATGTTTATGGAAGGGTCATATCTGTCCTTCCTCGTCATCTGAAGCTGCTGGTTTCTTCTATGTAAAAAAGAAAGATGGGAGGCTCCAAACTTGCCTCGATTTCCATGAACTAATCAAAATTACAGATAAAACTACTTACCCACTTCCACTCATCCCTGACCAATATAATCAGTTTACTGGGGCTAAATAATTTTCTAAACTTGATCTTAGAGAGGCTTAAAATCTGTTATGCATCCCGGAGGTTGATGAGTGGAAGACAGAGTTTTTAATGTCTAAAGGTCTGTTTGAGAATATGGTCACGCCTTTTGGTTTAAACAATGTACCAGCTGCCTTTCAGAACTTTATGAATTACATTTTTTCTGATATTATTGGAAAATTTATTGTGATGTAAAGGTACTGGAAGTGAACTTTGTTGGATGCAGTGAAGAGCAGGAGGCAGCGTGCGAACCTCTAATGGGCTCGCTATGATCAGAGCGAGTAAAAGTATCTTTCACTGCGAGCGATTAGGACCGGATCGGTACGGGAACATCCAGGGGCATCTCAGTCAGAACTCTCTCTGATGGTAAGTCAATCTACAGGCAACTGGAGTATGTGGCATTCCCAGTTGGAGCAGTGGGGAGGGAGTCAACCTTCACCCTCTTCTCATGTCGCCTTCCTGCCAAATCCCCCTGTTCCTGCGCTCAATCCCTTTTATCTTCGCTGCGCCCCCTACTGTCCAGTGCAAAGGTCCTCTGCCCTTGGATACATCGTCCCCCGGCAGCAGTGGTGACAGTCCCGATAGTTTCGGCCCCAAAATGCATAGAGAACCGCAGACTCTGTTCTGGCTCATCTTCTTACACCGGTATAACTTAATGAAATTCTAATTTTTTCATCTAACCTGAACTCACACTATGAGCACGTTTGTTATGTTTTACAAACTCAGGGAAAATTCTTTGTTTGCTAAATTAGAAAAGTGTACTTTCTCTGTTCAAGAAATACTGTTTCATTCATTCAATGGGTTTAAGCTGGATCCTGGGAAGGTGCAGGCTATAATTGATTGGGTTTAACTTCGAGACCTTAAAACACTACAGTGGTTTTAGGATTCAGAAATTACGATACAAAATATAATAGGGGTTTTTCGCACATATCGTTAAACCTCTTATGGATCTCACACCTAAGGGGGCAGATCTTAAGGTTTGGTCATGGGATACCATATGGTCATTTAATAAACTAAAAGAGTGCTTCATGTCTGCTCCAGTTTTGATTCAATATGATCTTCAGAAACCTTTTATCATAGCGATAGATGCCTCAGAGGTGCAGTTTTATCTCAAGATTCCAAAACTCTGACTAACATATCACCATGTGCATTTTTTCTAGGAAATTTTCATCTTCTGGGAAGGATTAAGATGTTGGAAATCGCAAGCTGCTCGCTGTCAAGTTAGCCTTTGAAGAATGGAGGCATTTTTTTGGAGGAGGCTATTCATCAGTGTTGTGTCCCACGAATGTGAACTACCTGTAATATATATGGATATTTCTCTGTGTTTAGTTTTTCCCCCAATCAGCAAAATTCCCTGTTGTTGCTAGGTAGAATTACACTGTGTGAAGATCATCCCTATGTCCCTCCTGTAGTTGAGCTCTGTATTAGGTTGCTCCTCCTTTCTTCTTCAGTTTAGCCCACAGCAGCCATTACTCAAGACGCATGTGTACTCCCCTGTACAGATTACTCCTTTTTACCTACTTTCTATTGTAAACTAATACAAGATTTTGGAAGAAAACAGCATCGTTTCTCCTGGTCTTTCTACAGTTGCAGTGGCGGTTGAGGTAAAACTATCTGCGGATGCCTGGTGGTGTGACTATGAGTTATACAATTATCTAAGAAGCTGATAGAACGCTTGGGATTTGCATCCATCAGGAACAGACAGAATAGTAAAAAGGAATAGCTGTTATAAGGAATAGTATACAGCTGTAATCCAAGAATACGATTGTTTATAAGTAGTGTTGAGCATTCCGATACCGCAAGTATCGGGTATCGGCCGATACTTGCTGTATCGGAATTCCGATACCGACTTCCGATATTTTTTCAATATCGGAATTCGGCATCGGAATCGGAAGTTCAGTTGATTGACGGCCTGACGTCATCATGATGCGCGGTGTGTGCGCATCATGATGCGCCGTCATTTCGGGCCTTCCGGGGGTCTCTGCCGGCCTGCCGGGGGGCTGTGCCGGCCTGCCGGGGGGCTGTGTGGACTGCCCGGGGTCTCTGCCGGCCTGCCGGGGGGCTGTGCCGGCCTGCCGGGGGGCTGTGCACCCTGTGGGGGTCTGTACCGGCCTGCCGGGGGGCTGTGCCGGCCTGCCGGGGGGCTGTGCACCCTGTGGGGGTCTGTACCGGCCTGCCGGGGGGCTGTGCCGGCCTGCCGGGGGGCTGTGCTGATGTCCGGGGGTCTGTGCAAGCATCGTCCGATGGGACTACAAGTCCCATCGGGCGATGCCTGCTACCATGACAGTGATTGACACATTAGCCAATGATGGGACAGTAGTAGTCCCATCATCCGGCTAATGTGTTAAATGTTAAAAAAAAAAAAAAAAAAATACTACATACATACTACATGCTACATACATACTACATATATACTACATACATACTACATACATGCTACATACATACTACATGCATGCTACATACATACTACATGCTACATACATACTACATGCATGCTACATACATACTACATGCTACATACATACTACATATATACTACATACATACTACATATATACTACATACATACTACATACATGCTACATACATACTACATGCATGCTACATACATACTACATGCATGCTACATACATACTACATGCATGCTACATACATACTACATATATACTACATACATACTACATACATACTGCATGCTACATACATACTACATACATACTACATACATACTACATGCATGCTACATATATACTACATGCTACATACATACCACATGCATGCTACATATATACTACATGCATGCTACATACATACTACATATATACTACATGCATGCTACATACATACTACATGCTACATGCATGCTACATACATACTACATACATGCTACATATATACTACATACATACTACATATATACTACATGCATGCTACATATATACTACATGCATGCTACATATATACTACATGCATGCTACATATATACTACATGCATGCTACATATATACTACATACATGCTACATACATACTACATACATACTACATATATACTACATGCATGCTACATATATACTACATGCTACATACATACCACATACATACTACATACATGCTACATATATACTACATGCATGCTACATACATACTACATATATACTACATGCATGCTACATACATACTACATGCTACATGCATGCTACATACATACTACATACATACTACATGCTACATACATACCACATATATACTACATACATACAATACATTCATACAATACATACATAGACATACAGTACATATAACATAGAGTAACATACTTACCAATACTTGTCACATTGTTCCCCGAAGCCATTGTCGTCTACGGAATAAATATTAACATAACAAACCACAAAAATACTCACCCACGATCCGAAGCAGTCCACGAGTGTGTCCCACGACGATCTTGGGTAGAGAACTGCAGCATCAGATGATGCTGCCGTTCTCTACGGGCTGCAGGAATCCAATGACGGAAGGTAGGTATCCTTCCGCACTGTATTCCTCCGCCACTTAAAAAAAAAAAGTCCCTAGTCTCACTTTATGCCATTGCTGCGTGGGAATTTCCCACACAGCAATGGCATAAAGTGAGACTAGGGACTTTTTTTTTTTAAGTGGCGGAGGAATACAGTGCGGAAGGATACCTACCTTCCGTCATTGGATTCCTGCAGCCCGTAGAGAACGGCAGCATCAGCTGATGCTGCAGTTCTCTACCCAAGATCGTCGTGGGACACACTCGTGGACTGCTTCGGATCGTGGGTGAGTATTTTTGTGGTTTGTTATGTTAATATTTATTCCGTAGACGACAATGGCTTCGGGGAACAATGTGACAAGTATTGGTAAGTATGTTACTCTATGTTATATGTACTGTATGTCTATGTATGTATTGTATGAATGTATTGTATGTATGTAGTATATATGTGGTATGTATGTAGCATGTAGTATGTATGTAGTATGTATGTAGCATGCATGTAGCATGTAGTATGTATGTAGCATGCATGTAGTATATATGTAGTATGTATGTAGCATGCATGTAGTATATATGTAGCATGTATGTAGTATGTATGTGGTATGTATGTAGCATGTAGTATATATGTAGCATGCATGTAGTATATATGTAGTATGTATGTAGCATGTATGTAGTATATATGTAGTATGTATGTAGTATATATGTAGCATGCATGTAGTATATATGTAGTATGTATGTAGTATATATGTAGCATGCATGTAGTATATATGTAGTATGTATGTAGTATATATGTAGCATGTATGTAGTATGTATGTAGCATGCATGTAGCATGTAGTATGTATGTAGCATGCATGTAGTATATATGTAGTATGTATGTAGCATGCATGTAGTATATATGTAGCATGCATGTAGTATGTATGTGGTATGTATGTAGTATATATGTAGTATGTATGTAGTATATATGTAGCATGTATGTAGTATGTATGTAGCATGCATGTAGCATGTAGTATGTATGTAGCATGCATGTAGTATATATGTAGTATGTATGTAGCATGCATGTAGTATATATGTAGCATGCATGTAGTATATATGTAGTATGTATGTAGTATATATGTAGCATGTATGTAGTATGTATGTAGCATGCATGTAGCATGTAGTATGTATGTAGCATGCATGTAGTATATATGTAGTATGTATGTAGCATGCATGTAGTATATATGTAGCATGCATGTAGTATATATGTAGTATGTATGTAGTATATATGTAGCATGTATGTAGTATGTATGTAGCATGCATGTAGCATGTAGTATGTATGTAGCATGCATGTAGTATATATGTAGTATGTATGTAGCATGCATGTAGTATATATGTAGTATGTATGTTGCATGTAGTATGAATGTAGCATGTATGTAGTATGTAGTATGAATGTAGCATGTAATTTTTTTTTTTTTTTTTTTTACATTTAACACATTAACCGGATGATGGGACTACTACTGTCCCATCATTGGCTAATGTGTCAATCACTGTCATGGTAGCAGGCATCGCCCGATGGGACTTGTAGTCCCATCGGACGATGCCTGCACAGACCCCCGGAGCCTGCACAGACCACCGGCAGGCCGGCACAGCCCCCCGGCAGGCCGGCACAGCCCCCCGGCAGGCCGGCACAGCCCCCCGGCAGGCCGGCACAGCCCCCCGGAGCCTGCACAGACCACCGGCAGGCCGGCACAGACCACCGGAGCCTGCACAGACCCCCTGGCAGGCCAGCACAGCCCCCCGGCAGGCCGGCACAGCCCCCCGGAGCCTGCACAGACCACCGGCAGGCCGGCACAGACCACCGGAGCCTGCACAGACCCCCTGGCAGGCCGGCACAGCCCCCCGAAAGGCCCGTACAGACCCCAGAGAGGCTGTACAAGGGCAGGAAAGGGTTTTTCTTATTCCGATACCGGAAGTCCCATAGACTTGAATGGGACTTCCGGTATCGGAATCGGCGATACCGATACTTTTTTTAAAGATCGGCCGATACCATCCGATACGATACTTTGAAGTATCGGATGGTATCGCTCAACTCTATTTATAAGGCTAATGTAAAGCCACAGCAACAGCAGCTTACATAGACTGCAGACATTCTCTGTGCTCTTCACTTCAAAAAATTGCACAGCCAAAGATATACCTGTTGCTAAGAACAGTTCACAGCCTGGAATACAGAGAAAGGATCATCTATAAGCTATTGAGAAGCTGCAGTTTTCATAGACATGTATCACATTCTGTACTCTACCAGCTCAACTAGTTGCAACTCTGCATTGGTCTCCTCGACAACCAGGAGCAGAACAGCCCCCACTCCTGCCACTATGTCCCAGACTAAAAGAACCCTTTCACTGCCAGTCCTGCAGCAGTAAGAAATGGAAACAGAACTTCTCACAGTTCGCAGTGAAATATCCAAACGATCAACCAACCCTACATGGAAGGTCAAAGAGAACCTAGAATCCACTAAAAGTGAATTGCTACACCACACAACTTCCCTATGGAAAAGAGTGCTAAACCAAGTGACTGTATTAACTGTGCCCAGCTCTCACGAGTTACCACCAGAGGGAGCCCTTGAACAATTGTACATACCAGTCTTATAAAGACACTTGTAAAAAATATTTCTCTACTCTGCTGAAATTAAGTATGCCAGAGTCTCTAAAGGAAATCCAGGACTTCCAACAGCTCAATGCCGAATGAGACTGCACCATGCATGACATTGTGTACAAAACAGAAGCAAAAATCGTACAAATGTCAGAAGCAGCATCGCACAGATCCAGGTCCGCTAGGAGCTCAAAGCACTCAGTCAAGTCAAGCTCATCTAGGTACTCAGCCCTCAGTGAGCAACTCATAAGAGCGCATGCCGAAGCGGAATCTACGAAAGTGCAAGCCATTTTCGCCCAAAGGAAGGCAGAGAGGGAAGCTGAATCTGCACTCAAGAAAGCAGAGATGGAAGCTGAATCAGCACACACGAAAGCAGAGATGGAAGCTGAATCTGCATGCGAGAGTGCGGAAAAAGAAGCCCTGCAGAAGGAATGTGAACATGCAGCAGCCATGGCAAAGCTAAAGGTCTTCCAGCAAGCCCTAGGTGGGAGCCGAGGAAACAGCCTCAATTTGTGCGAATTCGACACGGAAGACTCACTTAAGCGCACAAGAGACTACGTGCTGAGCCAAGCCAGCGAACCTATGACCACCACCAACATTCCCGTCCGTACTGATCCTTCTCCAAAGCATCAAGATGTCGATCCACCTGCAGCTCTCAGCTTTCAAGGTCAGTCCAGGGTGCCACAAACATTCAAACCCGAACCTCCTTCATGCTTCAGTACACAGCCAGATCCTACACGCCAGCAAAGCCACACAGCTCCAGTCACATCTATGGCAGAAACTATTCTCAGTAAACCGGTTACTGCACTAAATGCTTATGCCGCACCATACTATCCTACGTTTCTAATTCAAGATGCTACAGACCATATGAACAGCGCTACTCAGCCAGCAATTGTCTTTCCAAAGTTATAGAAAACCGACATATCTGGCTTTGCAAGGTACATGGTTCGCCATGAACTTACTAAGACCGGTCTCGCAAGGTTCGATGATCAACCAGAAAAATGGAAATGTGCCTTTAAAGTCGCAATTAGTGACATTGGCATCACTGCTGCTAAAGAGCTGGATCTGCTAATCAGGTGGCTCGGACCTCAATCCACAGAGCGGGTCAAGAGGCTCAGATCCGTCCACATCAGTAATCCAGCAGCTGGTCTCATGGCTGCATGGGAAAGACTAGAACGTAGCTTTGGCAGTCCCAAAGCTATAGAGAATGCATTGTTCAAGCATCTACAGGATTTCCCCAAAATATCCGGCAAGGACAGTTCAAAATTCCAAGAGCTCAGCGACCTGCTCTTAGAGCTCCAGTTAGCCAAGGCAGACACACACCTACCTGGCCTCAGCTACCTGGACACCGCTCGTGGGGTAAAACCCAAAATTGCCAAGTTACCATACAACATACAAGAAAGCTGGACCATATGAGGTTCAAACTGCAAAAGACAATACCAAGTCTCTTTTCCTCCATTTTCCTATTTCTGTGACTTCATAAAGGAGATTGCAGAGTGCAAAACCGACCCCAGCTTCTGCTATGAAGAACCCAGTGGCTCTGCGTCATCTCCTAAGTACGAGAGTTCGTGCTCTCACAGCAGTAACTGCAGCGGTCCGGTGTCTGCAAAAAAAGACAGAAGTTCTGCCTACAGCGACATCAGCGCCAGACAAAAGCAATGAAGATGAGAAGGTGGAAAATCTGAACCACCAGTGTCCAGTTCACAAACTGCCACATCCTCTGAAGAAGTGCATCGGCTTCAGGAAGAAACCCCTTCAAGAACGAAAGGAGCTCTTGAAGAAGTTTGGAGTATGCTTCAGGTGTCTACTGAACATCTTGCAAAGGACTGTGTCATCACCATCAAGTGTCTAAAGTGCGACAGCGAAGGCCACGTACAAGCGCTCTATCCATCACAGCCTGTCTCTGCGTCTACACCTTCTCCTACCACAAGCCATGGTGGGGAGAGATCAGACCAAGCGACAAGCCATGTTACGATATTTTCCTCATGCACCGAAGTCTGCAGAGAAGGTCTTCGAGACAAGTCCTGTGCGAAGATTTGCCTGGCAAGGGTGTATCCCAAGGGTCATCCAGAGAAGGCAGTCAAGGTGTACGTTAGTCTAGACGACCAGAGCAACAAATCACTGGCCAGGTCAGAACTCTTTGACTTGTTAAACTTAGACTATGTTCACACGTAGCGGAACTCTCGCGGAAGTCACCGCAAGAATTACGGAATTCCATTCCATTTCAAGCGTAATTAGCTTGCAGAATGCTAGCATTTTCCAAGCGATCTGGAGCATCGCTTGGAGAACTGATTGACAGGTTGGTCACACTCGTCAAACATAGTGTTTGACAAGTGTGACCAACCTTTTACTACTGATGCTGCTTATGCAGCATCAGTAGTAAAAGATAAAATGTAAAAAATAATAAAAAAATAAAAAATATTGTTATTCCCACCTTCCGGCATCCCGCACAGCCTTCCCGCCTCTCTCCACGCTCCCGATCCCAGTAATCCTTTGCGCGAATGACCGCGAGACATCGCGTTCCCGTGAGATCTCGATGTCACGGTGGTCATTCTCGCAAAGGATTACTGGGACCGGGAGCGTGGAGAGAGGCCGGAAGGCTGCGCGGGACACCGGAAGGTGAGAATAACAATATTTTTATTTTAATTCTATTTTTTACAGGGATAATGGTACCCACAGCCCGGAGGACAGTCTCCTCTTCTCAGGACCGTGGGTACCATCCGCAAATGTCCTGCGGCACGTCCAATCCTTCCCCCTGTCAAGCAGCCTGGGGCTTATACTTCCCAGTGGGGAGTCACTTAGCCGCAGAGACCAGTCGAGTGGACGGACTCCTGAGTAGAGCTGCTTTCTCCCGATGGGGGGCTCTTGGCTCGGACGCCGGCCAGCAGAGCACTGCTACTTCTGGAAGTTGCACGGTGGAGAAGGCCATCGTGCTTCCGGTGACATCAGAACGGGGCACAGGGACATAAGGTCGGTGTGCGTTCCATGGTGGAACGTGGAAGTACAAAACAGGTCAGGCCACAGGCCGGTTACCTGGATCTCGTGGGGCACAGGAGAGGAAATCATCGGCAGTAATGCAGCATTCCTGACGGGACACTGCTTCCCTCCATGGCGGGCTCTCGGTGCTACCAGCACCTCTGTTTTTCTAGCAGGTATGGAGCCAGTTCAGTGAGTGCATGGTGGAATGTTGCGTTGATGTCCTAGTCCTCTGGGCTGATGCTAGTCTCATGCCTTTGTGCCGAAGCTGGGCCTAGTGCCACATGTGCTGAGATATGTTTTCACATATACGCTGCTAGGCTTTGGACCTCTAGGCTATAGTAAGGCCATATGTCCAGGCTACATCTCATGATTTAACTTCAGTTAGTTGCATGTCATGTCTGCACAGAGCCTTTTGATTGGACTTCAGAGTGACTTTGTGAAGCATGTATTCTATTTTTTTGGTTCGATAAACAAGTGTTTCACTCTTCTTTGCAACTTACCTACTCCATCCATAGGAGGACACGTGGTGTTAATGCAGCACATTGTCTCCATAAAGACTGCCCTCCAGCTGCGGCTCATTAATTGGCTCCTTCGGGTAGGGTCAGTCTAACAATTGAGATGACTATTCAGAGTGGAGGTTCATCTGGAACTCTGATAGATTGCTCTCTTGGATGTAACTGTGGGCCTGGTCTCTTATTTGACACTTTCAAGCACGGCCATAGTCTGGTTGTGCATCTTATTGCATCATAGTGATGAGTGAACGTGTTCGCCACTACTTGTTACTCACCCGAGTATCATGGTACTCGGTGTACTCGGCGAACACCGAGCATTTCTAGTATTACTCGGCAGGAACTTGGGTCTCCACCCAGCATTTTTGGCGGACTTTAGAGACCCAATCACGCTGCAGGGATTGTCTGCAAGGCAATGAAATGCCGCAGCCATCTTTGTTGTGGTTGTGCAGTGATTGGCTGGCCGCACAGCCTCATCAGAGGTATAAGAGACCGGGCACTGCCCTTCTCGGCGCATTCAGCTCTGGATTTAGATAGTGTAGGGAGAGCTGCTGCCGATATAGAGTCAGAATTGGGGATTTATTAGTTGGTGTGGGGTCTACCATCCTAAACTACTCACATCCAGCTAAAGCAACAGTCCTTCTAAGGACTAATTCTGGAGTATATAGGTTCCAGCGTTAGGTAGGCAGGGTAGTGTACGTCGCTCTATACACATCAGTGCAATTCTTGCAGGCACTGTATGTGTGTATATAGATCATTGCATACATCAAGAGGGTCCATTCCCTTCCTGTGTTCTGGTGCTACCTGTAGGATATATTAGCCATATATAGCTAGGTGTAGAGTTGAGCGACTTTTGGTTTTTTAGGGTCGCGTTTCGTTTCGTGAAACCCGACTTTTCCAAAAGTCGGGTCGAGCAAGATCGTCCGATTATAGGGAAAAGTCGGGGTCGTCCCGAAACACGAAACCCAATGTAAGTCAATGGGGAATAAAAGTCGGCAGTGAGAGGAGGACAGGAAACACACCAACAGTGCCCATTTGAATGCCAAAAGCATCAATTCTTCTTACTTAAGCTTGTCAACCTTAATTAACTTCATAATACAAGTTACGCACTGAAAAATGGGGGTTATTTGGCTAAAGTTGTGGGGGGGGAGGGCTGGCTCCAGGTTTTCATGTGCCCTGGGCGAAAGAGCGCCCCTTTAACACATACCACAACTCATCATGCTCCGATACGGCAGAGAAATATCGGTATAGTACAATGAAAAATACTTCACTTTTTACATCTCATGACAAGGCCCATCTGTTTCTCCATACAGAATCATTGGTCCCATATAATGTTTGAAACAGTATATGATGAGCTCCACATAATGCTACAGTATATGTTGGTCCCCATGGATGAAGCTCCACTGTCTTATGGGCCCAAATAATGCTCCAAACATAAAGGGCCCCATTTCTAATGCTCTAGTGTATAATGGGCCCTGTAAATGCTGCTCCAGTGTCTGATGTCCACCTTTGGAATGTTCCAGTGTATGGTGGGCCCCATCTATCATTCTCCAGAGTATAGTGCTCCCCAAAAATTGCTGTCCCAACATTGAAAACAATCAAATAAGTCTCCTCGCTAGGGAATCCATGTACTAGTCTGGACTCCTCGTCGTTCCCATCTTCCATCTCACTGCACAGTATTTCAACCTTGCAAGTGCTGTGATCCTGAGCAAGCAGGGGGGGCCCACTCGTTGGCGACGGCACTGGCACAGGGCCCCTGATAGTACGGTGGTGTGTCTGATGGCGGGTGGGCCGAACCTGCACTTTCATCTGCAGCTTCCTCTTTGTCACCATGTCAGATGGAACTGTATATGGGAAGGGTAACCTGAGTTTCATCAGGGTCAGATTCAGGCCGTGTAGCGTGCGAGGGGAATGTAGTGGTCTGGGTCAATGTACCAGCAGATTCATCGAGCAGTGGCTGGGCATCAGTGCACTTGTGTCGCCCCCAGGAGTACGGTCGCCACAGTGGCATTACCTTCCTCCTAGGGAGTGTGATGTCATGCTTGGGAGCAACGAAGGATCTCTCTAGCAGGTTAACTGATTGGGCGGTGTTATTCCCATGAGTCATGACCCTCCAAACAGCGTTCATGAAGGCAAAGTGTTTGTTTTACGTGGGCAGTATGGTTGCAAAGCTGAACCTTAAAGGAATGTCCAGAAGGGCACCACCAGGAGTGGAGCCTACGGTTTAATTCGACTCCACCTGGGAAACCTCAACCATGCAAGCTACAGAACAGATGCACACATTGCAAGCTTAATTCCGTTAACGAACGAGACTCCGTCATGCCCCGCGGTCCGAGTCTGGCTTACTAGAGGGACACGTGAGGCTCTGGCACATGAGATTGGTCAATAACTGGTGTGTCATGCCCTTACATGTCCGTGGCTGCATGTGCGCTACACTGAAAAGGCCAGCGTTTGTCGCTTACAGGTGCAGATAACCCGCTGAACAACGTTAGTGATGGGGATCTGTGATTACAATTATTACCCGCGAACGATGATTTCCCAGTAAGTGCAGGTCAACCGCAGTACCGGAATTAGGCCTAACCGTCATTCCTGAAAAAATGAAAAACTTACGTGTGCAAACCACAGGTGCTGTAGCTTGCTTAACAGCTCGCCATCTGTTCTCAGGCCCAGTATGGATTACACGTGATTGCACAAAGGTGAGAAAGGGTACCGTATCCCCGGATAACATGTATGGATAGCATAGTGTACACATTCAAAATATATGTCTATACATCAGGAGGCAGGCTCAGACGGTGTCAGGCCCAGTATGGATTGCACGTGACTGCACAAAGGTGAGAAAGGGTTCCGTATCCCCAGATAACATGTATGGATAGCGTACACATTCAAAATATATGTCTATACATCAGGAGGCAGGCTCAGACGGTGTCAGGCCCAGTATGGATTGCACGTGATTGCACAAAGGTGAGAAAGAGTTCCGTATCCCCAGATAACATGTATGGATAGCGTACACATTCAAAATATATGTCTATACATCAGGAGGCAGGCTCAGACGGTGTCAGGCCCAGTATGGATTGCACGTGATTGCACAAAGGTGAGAAAGGGTTCCGTATCCCCAGATAACATGTATGGATAGCGTACACATTCAAAATATATGTCTATACATCAGGAGGCAGGCTCAGACGGTGTCAGGCCCAGTATGGATTGCACGTGATTGCACAAAGGTGAGAAAGGGTTCCGTATCCCCAGATAACATGTATGGATAGCGTACACATTCAAAATATATGTCTATACATCAGGAGGCAGGCTCAGACGGTGTCAGGCCCAGTATGGATTGCATGTGATTGCACAAAGGTGAGAAAGGGTTCCGTATCCCCAGATAACATGTATGGATAGCGTACACATTCAAAATATATGTCTATACATCAGGAGGCAGGCTCAGACGGTGTCAGGCCCAGTATGGATTGCACGTGATTGCACAAAGGTGAGAAAGGGTTCCGTATCCCCAGATAACATGTATGGATAGCGTACACATTCAAAATATATGTCTATACATCAGGAGGCAGGCTCAGACGGTGTTAGGCCCAGTATGGATTGCACGTGATTGCACAAAGGTGAGAAAGGGTTCCGTATCCCCAGATAACATGTATGGATAGCGTACACATTCAAAATATATGTCTATACATCAGGAGGCAGGCTCAAACGGTGTCAGGCCCAGTATGGATTTGACGGCCCAGACTACACAGCGGAGGAGCAGGGAGAGGTAAAGATTGCAAATGCTGGGGCCCTGCCCAAGCAAGGGGGGCCCACTCGTGGGCGTCGGTACTGGCACTGGGCCCCTCATAGTACGGCGGTGTGTCTGACGGCGGGTGTGCACCACCACCGTCAGAGACACTTGATTGCACTATGCGGGACCCTGTGCCAGTGCCCGCGCCCAAGAGTCGGCCTACCCACCTGTCCAGGGCAACGACACTCGCACGGTGTCGTGCGCTAGGTGGTGACCCCAGCCATGGGGGGGAGGCAGCACAGTTAGGGAGTTTTAGAAAGTGGCATATGTTGATGTTGGACATTCAGCTGATGCAAAAGGTGAAATAGGTCAAGTCCCAGGAAGAGGTGGACCAAAGCAAGCCATTTTTCTGTCACCCTATGTGTCATCAGGGGAAGGTGGGACAAAATCCTTGGAAACCCATGCGTGGTTCATTTTAATGAAGGTTAGATCATCCACATTTTGGGTTGACAGACGGGTCCTTTTTTCTGTCAGGATTGATCCAGCTGCACTGAAGACTCTTTCCGATAGCACACTTGCAGCTGGGCAAGCGAGCTCCTGTAAGGCATATTGTGCCAATTCAGGCCAGGTGTCCAGTTTAGCGGCCCAATAGTCAAAGGGGAATGACCTGTGTGGGAGAACATCGATATGGGAGGAAAAGTAGTTTGTAACCATAGTTGACAACTGCTGTCTCCTGTCACTTTCCATCGATGCAGTATTACCAGTTGTGTGAGCGGTACTTGAAAAATCAGTCCACAACATTGTCATGAAACCCCTGTCTCCAACGCCACTTCTGCTGTGTGCACCACGAACACCTCTGCCAAGCTGACCCCGGCCCGTACGGCTCGTGTGAGAACCATCACCGCTGCTGTGTGCTGGGAATGCCTCAAGCAACCGATTTACCAGAGTTGCTTGTTTATTAGCCAATATTAGGTCAAGGTTCTCCTGTGGCATGATGTTTTGTAATTTGCCTTTATAGCGTGGATCCAGGATGCTGGCCAACCAGTAGTCGTCATCGTTCATCATTTTGGCAATGCGGGGGTCCCTTTTTAGGATCTGAAAGGCATAATCTGACATGTGGGTCAATGTTCCCGGTGTCAATGATGCACTGCGAGTGCTGGTTGGAGGAGCACTTTCTGGCAAATCCACATCCCTTCAGTCACGCACAAACCCTGTACCAGACCTTGCCACGCCAACATTTTCACTTGCCCCACGAGATGCATCCTCCTCCCCTAAGTAATCATCCCCATCATCCTCCTCCTCCTCCTCCTCTTCTTCCTCCACCTTGTCCAGGAGAGGTCCCTGAGCAGACAATGGCTGAATGTCATCAAGGATTCCCTCCTCCTCTTCCTCCTCATCAACATTGGCTGCAGAAGCCTGCTCCTTAAGGTGCGTCAAAGTTTGCATGAGCAGACGCATAAGTGGGATGCTCATGCTTAGGATGGCGTCGTCTGCACTTACCAGCCGTGTGCATTCCTCAAAACACTGAAGGACTTTACAGAGGTCTTTCAGCTTCGACCACTGCACACCGGTCAACTCCATGTCTGCTCTCAAAGTGCCTGGCCGTGTATCCTCCCACAAATGCATTATGGCCTGTGTCTGCTCGCACAGCTGCTCCACCATGTGCAGGGTGGAGTTCCACCTTGTTGCAATGTCGATAATGAGGCGGTGGTTGGGAAGGTGGAGCAATCGCTGCAGCTTCTGCATACGAACGGAGTGTGCAGGCGACCGGCGGATGTGCGCGCACAGTCTTCGCACCTTCTGGAGCAGGGCTGTTAACTCCGGATAATTTTTGAGGAAGCACTGCACCACCAGGTTCAAGGTGTGAGCCAAGCAAGGTATGTGTCTGACTTTTGAAAGGGCTATGGCTGCCACAAAATTACGGCCGTTATCACTAACTACCTTGCCTGCCTCAAGATGTACACTGCCCAGCCATGACTCAGTTTGTCGCTGAAAGTACTCGGCCAGCACCTCGGCGGTGTGTCTGTCGCCCAAACACATCATCTGCAACACAGCCTGCTGACGCTTTCCACTAGCTGCTCGATAGGGGGACACCTCGTGTGCAACAGTGGCAGCTGCAGATGGAGTGCTCGTACAACTGCGCTCTGTGGATGAGCTTTCGCTTCTGGAGGAGGAGGAGGAGGAGGAGGGTCGAACGCCTACAGCCAACTGTTTACTATACCGTGGGCTAGGCAGCACTGTCCCACCACCGCTGTCCCCTATGGACCCTGCATCCACCACATTAACCCAGTGTGCAGTGATGGACACGTAACGGCCCTGGCCATGCCGACTGGACCATGCATCAGTTGTGAGGTGCACCTTTCCGCTCACTGACTGCTTGAGTGCATGGACAATGCGGTCTTTCACATGATGGTGGAGGGCTGGGATGGCTTTGCGAGAGAAGAAGTGGCGACTGGGTAGGTCATAGCGTGGTACTGCATAGGCCATGAGTTCGTGGAAAGCTGTGCTTTCCACCAACCGAAAGGGCATCATCTCAAACGAGATTAGTTTGGCAATGTGGGCGTTCAAACCCAGTGTACGCGGATGAGAGACTGAGTACTTTCTTGACTTACTCATAGTGTCTGGGAGGGTGAGCTGGACTTGAGAGCTGCATATGGTGGAAGTAGCGGTGGACAGGGCGGACTGAGAGAGGGTTGATGATGGTGATGGAGTTGGTGTTCTTTCTGATGGCCTAGAATCAGTCTTTCGTTGATATAACAGTGGGATTCCCTGACTGCTGTGGCCTTGCAACGACACCTCAACATTTGCTGCTGTGCTAACCGGTGGGCTTACAGTGGGGGAAACAATGTAGCGTTGCTGACGACCTTCGTTGTGATCAGTTGCACATGTGGCACTTGAGGTTTGGTGTTGTGTCCACGCTTGCAAGTGCATGCTGGTTAAATGTCTAAGCATGCAACTGGTATTCAAATTTTTCAGATTTTTCCCTCGGCTAAAGTTCTTTGCGCACTTCTTACAGATAACCTTGGCCTGATCATGAGGATTTTGTTCAAAAAAGTGCCACACTGCACTCTTCCTACTTTGGAAGACATTTTGCGGCCTAGCACGCTGTGCTATTTTGACCGTCTGGACAAGCTGTCCAGCAACTCTTTTGATTTTTGGAACCTGTCTTTGGAGTGCTCCGGGCCTGCCAGATAACAGCTGTTGCGATGTCGATGTCTGCTGTGGATGCTCCTCATCTGAGCTATTGGAAGCAGCACCCTCTTCCCCCAATGGATGCCAATCTGGGTCAACAACTGGGTCATCCATCACCTCCTCTTCAATGTCATGTGCACCTTCCTCTGTGTCACCGTGTATGGTGGTATAGTGTGCGGGAAGGGGCACCTGAGTCTCATCAGGGTCAGAATCTGGCTCTGTACACTGCGAGGACAATGTAGTGCTCTGAGTGAAGGTACCAGCAGAATCATCCATCAGCGGCTGTGCATCAGTGCACTCCATGTCAGATTCATCTTGGCCTGGGTAGTTCACCATTTCACTTGATAATCCAGGCATGGTATGTGAAAACAGCTCCATGGAGTAATCAGTAGTATGGCCTGCGTCATCCTTCAATCTTGGTTGGGGTGAAGGACACAAGGAAAGGTGTGGTTCATGAACATGAGCCTCCAATGATGACTCAGTGCTTTTTACTTTTTACAACTGAAGAAGAGGAGGCGATAGAGCTGGAGGCTGAGTCAGCAATGTAAGCCAAAACTTTTTCCTGATGCTCTGGCTTTAAAAGCGGTTTGCCAACTCCTAGAAAACTAAGCCTTCGAAGCCTTATGGAGCCAGACGATGACGCAGGCTCAACACCTCCTGCATTCGGTCCTATTTTGCTCTTGCCACTACCATCAGATCCACCACCAACACCATCATTACCAGCTGGCAACCCCCGCCCAATTCCACGGCCTCTTCCACCAGCATTCCTCATTTTTGGTAAAAATGTACACAAAATCCCACAAACTATATAGTAATGTAAAACAAGGTACAAGGTGTATATAGGACAGGGGAGACGTCGAATTTCTGAACACACTTGTGGACACTGTTGGATTGTGTGAGGCCCAGTTAATATCACACCGCTGTGTCACAGGCTCAATGTCATAGGTGTGAAAAATGTCACTATAGGACAGGGGAGATGTAAAATTTCTGAACACACTTGTGGACACTGTTGGATTGTGTGAGGCCCAGTTAATATCACACCGCTATGTCACAGGCTCAATGTCGCAGGTGTGAAAAATGTCACTATACGACAGGGGAGATGTAGAATTTCTGAACACACTTGTGGACACTGTTGGATTGTGTGAGGCCCAGTTAATATCACACCGCTATCTCACAGGTTGAATTTCTTCTCACACTAGTGGACACTGGACACTTTTGGATTGTGTGAGGCCCAATGAATATCTGAGCGCTTTGTGACAGGCTCGATGGCACTGCTGTGACCAAAGTGACTAGAGGATAAGTGAGATTTTGAATTTCTTCTCACACTAGTGGACACTGGACACTTGTGGATTGTGTGAGGCCCAATGAATATCTGAGCGCTATGTGACAGGCTCGATGGCACTGCTGTGACCAAAGTGACTAGAGGATAAGTGAGATTTTGAATTTCTTCTCACACTTGTGGACACTGGACACTTTTGGATTGTGTGAGGCCCAATGAATATCTGAGCGCTATGTGACAGGCTCAATGGCACTGCTGTGACCAAAGTGACTAGAGGATAAGTGAGATTTTGAATTTCTTCTCACACTAGTGGACACTGGACACTTTTGGATTGTGTGAGGCCCAATGAATATCTGAGCGCTATGTGACAGGCTCGATGGCACTGCTGTGAGCAAAGTGACTAGAGGATAAGTGAGATTTTGAATTTCTTCTCACACTAGTGGACACTGGACACTTTTGGATTGTGTGAGGCCCAATGAATATCTGAGCGCTATGTGACAGGCTTGATGGCACTGCTGTGACCAAAGTGACTAGAGGATAAGTGAGATTTTGAATTTCTTCTCACACTAGTGGACACTGGACACTTTTGGATTGTGTGAGGCCCAATGAATATCTGAGCGCTATGTGACAGGCTCGATGGCACTGCTGTGAGCAAAGTGACTAGAGGATAAGTGAGATTTTGAATTTCTTCTCACACTAGTGGACACTGGACACTTTTGGATTGTGTGAGGCCCAATGAATATCTGAGCGCTATGTGACAGGCTCGATGGCACTGCTGTGACCAAAGTGACTAGAGGATAAGTGAGATTTTGAATTTCTTCTCACACTTGTGGACACTGGACACTTTTGGATTGTGTGAGGCCCAATGAATATCTGAGCGCTATGTGACAGGCTCGATGGCACTGCTGTGACCAAAGTGACTAGAGGATAAGTGAGATTTTGAATTTCTTCTCACACTAGTGGACACTGGACACTTTTGGATTGTGTGAGGCCCAATGAATATCTGAGCGCTATGTGACAAGCTCGATGGCACTGCTGTGACCAAAGTGACTAGAGGATAAGTGAGATTTTGAATTTATTCTCACACTTGTGGACACTGGACACTTTTGGATTGTGTGAGGCCCAATGAATATCTGAGCGCTATGTGACAGGCTCGATGGCACTGCTGTGACCAAAGTGACTAGAGGATAAGTGAGATTTTGAATTTCTTCTCACACTAGTGGACACTGGACACTTTTGGATTGTGTGAGGCCCATTGAATATCTGAGCGCTATGTGACAGGCTCGATGGCACTGCTGTGAGCAAAGTGACTAGAGGATAAGTGAGATTTTGAATTTCTTCTCACACTAGTGGACACTGGACACTTTTGGATTGTGTGAGGCCCAATGAATATCTGAGCGCTATGTGACAGGCTCGATGGCACAGCTGTGACCAAAGTGACTAGAGGAAAAGTGAGATTTTGAATTTCAGCAGACACTTTTGGACACTGGACACTTTTGGATTGTGTGAGGCCCAATGAATATCTGAGCGCTATGTGACAGGCTCGATGGCACTGCTGTGACCAAAGTGACTAGAGGATAAGTGAGATTTTGAATTTCTTCTCACACTAGTGGACACTGGACACTTTTGGATTGTGTGAGGCCCAATGAATATCTGAGCGCTATGTGACAGGCTCGATGGCACTGCTGTGACCAAAGTGACTAGAGGATAAGTGAGATTTTGAATTTCTTCTCACACTAGTGGACACTGGACACTTTTGGATTGTGTGAGGCCCAATGAATATCTGAGCGCTATGTGACAGGCTCGATGGCACAGCTGTGACCAAAGTGACTAGAGGATAAGGGAGATTTTGAATTTCTGCAGACACTTGTGGACACTGGACACTTTTGGATTGTGTGAGGCCCACTGATATCTGAGCGCTATGTCACAGGCTCGATGGCACAGCTGTGACAAAAGTGACTAGAGGATAAGGGAGATTGGATTGCTTTTAAAAAAGCAGTTTGCAGAGCAGTGGGTAAACAGCAATGCCAGCCTGTCAGGAAGCCTTAAAAGGCAGCCCAACAACCAACACCACTGATACACCACATTATAGCCTCCCCTTGCACTGCACACACAGTGACTGGTGTGTTGTGCAGGCCAAATCGCTAGCAGCAGAAGCAGTTTTTTTGTCTTCTTCCCTGCCTAACGCTCTCCCTACAGAATCAGCAGCAACCTCTCCCTATACTGAGATCGGCAGAAGTAAGATGGCGGTCGGCGTGCACGCCCTTTTATACCCCCTGTGACGCCCACCAAAGCAAGCCAATCACTTGCATGCCCTTCTGAAAGATGGTGGTGACCCGTGCTTATGTCATCACGTTGCCCACAGTGTCCGTGGATCCTGATTGGCTGAAAAAGAGCGCAAAACAAACTTTTGAAACGCGACTTTGGCGCGTAAGTCGCCGACCTCGTGGCCGACCTCATCCTAGGGTCGGGTTTCGTTTCATGAAATCCGACTTTGCTAAAAGTCGGCGACTTTTGAAATTTTTCGACCCGTTTCGCTCAACTCTAGCTAGGTGTATTTTGAATATAGGCCACACATTGTTTGGTGTGATATCTCCGTGTCAGCTCATATTTGAGTGTGCTCAAAGTTTGGCCAGTTTACGGCACTTTTCTTTTTTTGGCCTTGCTGACACTGTAGTTAAATGCAGCAGTATTTAGCAGAAAAAAAATACAGGCCACACATTTGTCGTAGTAGTATCTCCGTGGCAGCTCATATCTATGTGTGCTCAAAGTTTTGCCAGTTTACAGCAGTTTTCTTTTTTTGGCCTGGGTGAAACTGTACTTATAGACAACACTAGAGTTGAGCGACTTTTGCTTTTTTAGGGTCGAGTTTCCTTTCATGAAACCCGACTTTTCCAAAAGTCGGGTCGACCAAAATCGGCCGACTATAGGGAAAAGTCGGGGGTCCGACCGAAACACGAAACCCAATGTAAGTCAATGGGGAATTAAAGTCGGCAGTGAGAGGAGGACAGGAAACACACCTACAGTGCCCATTTGAATGCCAAAAGCATCAATTCTTCTTACTACTTAAGCTTGTCAACCTTAATTAACTTCATAATACTAGTTACGCACTGAAAAATGGGGGTTATTTGGCAAAAGTTGTGGGGGGTAGGGCTGGCTCCAGGTTTTCATGTGCCCTGGGCAAAAGAGCGCCCCTTTAACACATACCACAACTCATGATGCTCCAATACGGCAGAGAAATAGCGGTATAGTACAATGAAAAATACTTCACTTTTTACATCTCATGACGAGGCCCATCTATTTTTCCATATAGAATCATTGGTCCCATATAATGTTTGAAACAGTATATGATGAGCTCCACATAATGCTACAGTATATGTTGGTCCCCATGGATGAAGCTCCACTGTCTTATGTGCCCAAATAATGCTCCAAACATAATGGGCCCCATTTCTAATGCTCTAGTGTATAATGGGCCCTGTAAATGCTGCTCCAGTGTCTGATGTCCACCTTTGGAATGTTCCAGTGTATGGTGGGCCCCATCTATCATTCTCCAGAGTATAGTGCTCCCAAAAATTGCTGTGCCAACATTGAAAACAATGAAATAAGTCTCCTCGCTAGGGAATCCATGTACTAGTCTGGACTCCTTGTCGTCCCCATCTTCCATCTCACTGCACAGTATTTCAACCTTGCAAGTGCTGTGATCCTGAGCAAGCAGGGGGGGCCCACTCGTTGGCGATGGCACTGGCACAGGGCCCCTGATAGTACGGTGGTGTGTCTGACGGCGGGTGTGCCGAACCTGCACTTTCATCTGCAGCTTCCTCTTTGTCACCGTGTCAGATGGAACTGTATATGGGAAGGGTAACCTGAGTTTCATCAGGGTCAGATTCAGGCCGTGTAGCGTGCAAGGGGAATGTAGTGGTCTGGGTCAATGTACCAGCAGATTCATCAAGCAGTGGCTGGGCATCAGTGCACTTGTGTCGCCCCTAGGAGTACGGTCGCCACAGTGGCATTACCTTCCTCCTAGGGAGTGTGATGTCATGCTTGGGAGCAACGAAGAATCTCTCTAGCAGGTTAACTTATTGGGTGGCGTTATTACCACGAGTCATGACCCTCTAAACAGCGTTCATGAAGGCAAAGTGTTTGTTTTACGTGGGCAGTATGGTTGCAAAGCTGAACCTTAAAGGAATGTCCAGAAGGGCACCACCAGGAGTGGAGTCTACGGCGTAATTTGACACAACATGGGCAACCTCAATCATCCAGCCACAAAAAAGATGCACACATTGCAAGCTTAATTCCGTTAATGAAGAAGACTCCGTCATGCCCCGCGGTCCGAGTCCGGCTTAATAGAGAGACACGCGAGGCTCTGGCACGTGAGATTGGCCAATAACTGGTGTGCCATGCCCTTACATGTCCGTGGCTGCATGTGCACTACACTGAAAAGGCAAGCGTTTGTCGCTTACAGGTGCAGATAACCCGCTGAACAACGTTAGTGATGGGGATATGGGATTACAATTATTACCCGCGAACGAAGATTTCCCAGTAAGTGCAGGTCAACCGCAGTTCCGGAATTAGGCCTAACCGTCATTCCTGAAAAAAAGAAAAACTTACGTGTGCAAACCACAGGTGCTGTAGCTTGCTTAACAGCTCGCCAGCCGTTCTCAGGTCCAGTATGGATTACACGTGATTGCACAAAGGTGAGAAAGGGTACCGTATCCCCGGATAACATGTATGGATAGCATAGTGTACACATTCAAAATATATGTCTATAGATCAGGAGGCAGGCTCAAACGGTGTCAGGCCCAGTATGGATTACACGTGATTGCACAAAGGTGAGAAAGGGTACCGTATCCCCGGATAACATGTATGGATAGCAAAGTGTACACATTCAAAATATATGTCTATAGATCAGGAGGCAGGCTCAGACGGTGTCAGGCCCAGTATGGATTTGACGGCCCAGACTACACAGCGGAGGAGCAGGGAGAGGTAAAGATTGCAAATGCTGGGGCCCTGCCCAAGCAAGGGGGGCCCACTCGTGGGCGTCGGTACTGGCACTGGGCCCCTCATAGTACGGCGGTGTGTTTGACGGCGGGTGTGCACCACCACCGTCAGAGACACTTGATTGCACTATGAGGGACCCTGTGCCAGTGCCCGCGCCCAAGAGTCGGCCTACCCACCTGTCCAGGGCAACGGCACTCGCACGGTTTCGTGCGCTAGGTGGTGACCCCGGCCATGGGGGGGGAGGCAGCACAGTTAGGGAGTTTTAGAAAGTGGCATACTGTATGTTGATGTTGGACATTCAGCTGATGTAAAAGGCGAAATTGTTCAAGTCCCAGGAAGAGGAGGACCAAAGCAAGCGATTTTTCTGTCACCCTATGCGTCATCAGGGGAAGGTGGGACAAAATCCTTGGAAATCCATGCATGGTTCATTTTAATGAAGGTTAGATCATCCACATTTTGGGTTGACAGACGGGTCCTTTTTTCTGTCAGGATTGATCCAACTGCACTGAAGACTCTTTCCGATAGCACACTTGCAGCTGGGCAAGCGAGCTCCTGTAAGGCATATTGTGCCAATTCAGGCCAGGTGTCCAGTTTAGCGGCCCAATAGTCAAAGGGGAATGACCAGTGCGGGAGAACATCGATATGGGAGGAAAAGTAGTTTGTAACCATAGTTGACAACTGCTGTCTCCTGTCACTTTCCATCAATGCAGTATTACCAGTTGTGTGAGCGGTAATTGAAAAATCAGTCCACAACATTGTCATGAAACCCCTGTCTCCAATGCCACTTCTGCTATGTGCACCACGAACACCTCTGCCAAGCTGCCCCCGGCCCGTACGGCTCGTGTGAGAACCATCACCGCTGCTGTGTGCTGGGACTGCCTGAACCAACCGGTTTACCAGAGTTGCTTGTTTATTAGCCAATATTAGGTCAAGGTTCTCCTGTGGCATGATGTTTTGTAATTTGCCTTTATAGCGTGGATCCAGGATGCTGGCCAACCAGTAGTCGTCATCGTTCATCATTTTGGCAATGCGGGGGTCCCTTTTTAGGATCTGCAAGGCATAATCTGACATGTGGGCCAATGTTCCCGATGTCAATGATGCACTGCGAGTGCTGGTTGGAGGAACACTTTCTGGCAAATCCACATCCCTCCAGTCACGCACACACCCTGTACCAGACCTTGCCACGCCAACATTTTCACTTGCCCCTCGAGATGCATCCTCCTCCCCTAAGTAATCATCCCCATCATCATCCTCCTCCTCCTCTTCTTCCTCCACCTCGTCCAGGAGAGGTCCCTGAGCAGACAATGGCAGAATGTCATCAAGGATTCCCTCCTCCTCTTCCTCCTCGTCAACATTGGCTGCAGACACCTGCTCCTTAAGGTGCGTCAAAGTTTGCATGAGCAGCCGCATAAGTGGGATGCTCATGCTTAGGATGGCGTCGTCTGTGCTTACCAGCCTTGTGCATTCCTCAAAACACTGAAGGACTTTACAGAGGTCTTTCAGCTTCGACCACTGCACACCTGTCAACTCCATGTCTGCTCTCAAAGTGCCTGGCCGTGTATCCACAAATGCATTATGGCCTGCCTCTGTTCGCAGAGCCGCTCAACCATGTGCAGGGTGGAGTTCCACCTTGTTGCAATGTCGATAATGAGGCAGTGGTTGGGAAGGTGGAGCAATCGCTGCAGCTTCTGCATACGAATGGAGTGTACAGGCGACCGGCGGATGTGCGCGCACAGTCTTCGCACCTTCTGGAGCAGGGCTGTTAACTCCGGATAATTGTTGAGGAAGCACTGCACCACCAGGTTCAAGGTGTGAGCCAAGCAAGGTATGTGGCTGAGTTTTGAAAGGGCTATGGCTGCCACAAAATTACTACCTTGCCTGCCTCAAGATGTATACTGCCCAGCCATGACTCAGTTTGTCGCTGAAAGTACTCGGCCAGCACCTCCGCGGTGTGTCTGTCACCCAAACACATCATCTGCAACACAGCCTGCTGACGCTTTCCACTAGCTGCTCGATAGGGGAACACCTAGTGTGCAACAGTGGCAGCTGCAGATGTAGTGCTCGTACGACTGCGCTCTGTGGACGAGCTTTTGCTTCTGGAGGAGGAGGAGGTGGGTCAAACGCTTACAGCCAACTGTTTACTATACCGTGGGCTAGGCAGCACTGTCCCACCACTGCTGTCCCCTGTGGACCCTGCATCCACCACATTAACCCAGTGCGCAGTGATGGACATGTAACGGCCCTGGCCATGCCGACTGCACCATGCATCTGTTGTGAGGTGCACCTTTCCACTCAATGACTGCTTGAGTGCATGGACAATGCGGTCTTTCACATGATGGTGAAGGGCTGGGATGGCTTTGCGAGAGAAGAAGTGGCGACTGGGTAGGTCATAGTGTTGTACTGCATAGGCCATGAGTTCGCGGAAAGCTGCGCTTTCCACCAACCGATAGGTTATCATCTCTAACGAGATTAGTTTGGCAATGTGGGCGTTCAAACCCAGTGTACGCGGATGAGAGACTGAGTACTTTCTTGACCTACTCATAGTCTCTGGGAGGGTGAGCTGGACTTGAGAGCTGCATATGGTGGAACTAGCGGTGGACAGGGCGGACTGAGAGAGGGTTGATGATGGTGATGGAGTTGGTGTTCTTTCTGATGGCCTAGATTCAGTCTTTCGTTGATATAACAGTGGGATTCCCTGACTGCTTTGGCCTTGCAACGACACCTCAACATTTGCTGCTGTGCTAACCGGCAGGCTTACAGTGGGGGAAACAATGTAGCGTTGCTGACTACCTTCTTTGTGATCAGTTGCACATGTGGTACTTGAGGTTTGGTGCTGTGTCCACGCTTGCAAGTGCATGCTGGTTAAATGTCTAAGCATGCAACTGGTATTCAAATTTTTCAGATTTTTCCCTCGGCTAAAGTTCTTTGCGCACTTCTTACAGATAACCTTGGCCTGATCATGAGGATTTTGTTCAAAAAAGTGCCACACTGCACTCTTCCTACTTTGGAAGACATTTTGCGGCCTAGCACGCTGTGCTATTTTGACCGTCTGGACAAGCTGTCCAGCAACTCTTTTGATTTTTGGAACCTGTCTTTGGAGTGCTCCGGGCCTGCCAGATAACAGCTGTTGCGATGTCGATGTCTGCTGTGGATGCTCCTACTCCTCATCTGAGCTATTGGAAGCAGCACCCTCTTCCCCCAATGGATGCCAATCTGGGTCAAAAACTGCGTCATCCATCACATCCTCTTCAATGTCATGTGCACCTTCCTCTGTGTCACCATGTATAGTGGTATACTATGCGGGAAGGGGCACCTGAGTCTCATCAGGGTCAGAATCTGGCTCATTACACTGCGAGGACAATGTAGTGCTCTGACTGAATGTACCAGCAGAATCATCTATCAGTGGCTCTGCATCAGTGCACTCCATGTCAGATTCATCTTGGCCTGGGTAATTCACCATTTCACTTGATAACCCAGGCATGGTATGTGAAAACAGCTCCATGGAGTAATCAGTTGTATGGCCTGCGTCATCCTTCAATCTTGGTTGGGGTGAAGGACACAAGGAAAGGTGTGGTTCATGAACATGACCCTCCAATGACGACTCAGTGCTTTTATTTTTTACAACTTCAGAAGAGGAGGTGATAGAGCTGGAGGCTGAGTCAGCAATGTAAGCCAAAACTTTTTCCTGATGCTCTGGCTTTAAAAGCGGTTTGCCAACTCCTAGAAAACTAAGCCTTCGAGGCCTTGTGGAGCCAGATGATGATGCAGGCTCAACACCTCCTGCATTCGGTCCTATTTTGCTTTTGCCACTACCATCAGATCCACCACCAACACCATCATTACCAGCTGGCAACCCCCGCCCAATTCCACGGCCTCTTCCACCAGCATTCCTCATTTTTGGTAAAAATGTACACAAAATCCCACAAACTATATAGTAATGTAAAACAAGGTACAAGGTGTATATAGGACAGGGGAGACGTCGAATTTCTGAACACACTTGTGGACACTGTTGGATTGTGTGAGGCCCAGTTAATATCACACCGCTATGTCACAGGCTCAATGTCGTAGGTGTGAAAAATGTCACTATAGGACAGGGGAGATGTAAAATTTCTGAACACACTTGTGGACACTGTTGGATTGTGTGAGGCCCAGTTAATATCACACCGCTATGTCACAGGCTCAATGTCGCAGGTGTGAAAAATGTCACTATACGACAGGGGAGATGTAGAATTTCTGAACACACTTGTGGACACTGTTGGATTGTGTGAGGCCCAGTTAATATCACACCGCTATCTCACAGGTTCAATGTCGCAGGTGTGAAAAATGTCACTATAGGACAGGGGAGATGTACAATTTCTGAACACACTTGTGGACACTGTTGGATTGTGTGAGAGCCCAGTTAATATCACACTGCTATGTCACAGGCTCAATGTCGCAGGTGTGAAAAATGTCACTATAGGACAGGGGAGATGTAGAATTTCTGAACACACTTGTGGACACTGTTGTGTGAGGCCCAGTTAATATCACACCACTATGTCACAGGCTCAATGTCGTAGGTGTGAAAAATGTCACTATAGGACAGGGGAGATGTAGAATTTCTGAACACACTTGTGGACACTGTTGTGTGAGGCCCAGTTAATTTCACACCGCTATGTCACAGGCTCAATGTCGCAGGTGTGAAAAATGTCACTATAGGACAGGGGAGATTTAGAATTCCTGAACACACTTGTGGACACTGTTGTGTGAGGCCCAGTTAATATCACACCACTATGTCACAGGCTCAATGTCGCAGGTGTGAAAAATGTCACTATAGGACAGGGGAGATGTAGAATTTCTGAACACACTTGTGGACACTGTTGGATTGTGTGAGGCCCAGTTAATATCACACCGCTATGTCACAGGCTCAATGTCACAGGTGTGAAAAATGTCACTATACGACAGGGGAGATGTAGAATTTCTGAACACACTTGTGGACACTGTTGTGTGAGGCCCATTTAATATCACACCGCTATGTCACAGGCTCAATGTCGCAGGTGTGAAAAATGTCACTATATGACAGGGGAGATGTAAAATTTCTGAACACACTTGTGGACACTTTTGTGTGAGGCCCAGTTAATATCACACCGCTATGTCACAGGCTCAATGTCGCAGGAATGAAAAATGTCACTATAGGACAGGGGAGATGTAGAATTTCTGAACACACTTGTGGACACTGTTGTGTAAGGCCCAGTTAATATCACACCGCTATGTCACAGGCTCAATGTCGTAGGTGTGAAAAATGTCACTATAGGACAGGGGAGATGTAGAATTTCTGAACACACTTGTGGACACTGTTGGATTGTGTGAGGCCCAGTTAATATCACACCGCTATGTCACAGGCTCAATGTCGCAGGTGTGAAAAATCTCGCTATACGACAGGGGAGATGTAGAATTTCTGAACACACTTGTGGACACTGTTGTGTGAGGCCCAGTTAATATCACACCGCTATGTCACAGGCTCAATGTCGCAGGTGTGAAAAATGTCACTATAGGTCAGGGGAGATTTAGAATTTCTGAACACACTTGTGGACACTGTTGTGTGAGGCCCAGTTAATATCACACCGCTATATCACAGGCTCAATGTCGTAGGTGTGAAAAATGTCACTATAGGACAGGGGAGATGTAGAATTTCTGAACACACTTGTGGACACTGTTGGATTGTGTGAGGCCCAGTTAATATCACACCACTATGTCACAGGCAGAAATTGGCTGGTGTATGACAAACTACAAGGTGGATATAGAATTGGGCAGAATAGGAATCTCCCTAGAGTGTAGGTCTGTAAGAACGGAACATGTCCTCGACTTATCCTTACAGAGTGACACACAGATAGCTTCGCTGTGGCCGTGATAACAGCTGTTACATGGTACTGAAAGAGGAGCGTGCACGTACACTGCTGTCCGGTGTCCGTAAAATTGTCAAGCTCCGTGTTTTTTTAGTATACGGACTGACACACGCTGTCTCTCTATAGTTTTGAATGTGATCAAACAGCAAATATACTTAACTGTTTGAAAAGCAGACAAAACTAGGTGTAGGTCTGTAAGAACGGAACATGTCCTCGACTTATTCTTACAGAGTGACACACAGATAGCTTCGCTGTGGCCGTGATGACAGCCGTTACACGGTACTGAGAGAGGAGCGTGCACGTACACCGCTGTCCGGTGTACGTAAAATTGTCAAGCTCCGTGTTTTTTAAGTATACGGACTGACACACGCTATCTCTCTATAGTTTTGAATGTGATCAAACAGCAAATATACTTAACTGTTTGAAAAGCAGACAAAACTAGAAGGTGTAGGTCTGTAAGAACGGAACATGTCCTCGACTTATTCTTACAGAGTGACACACAGATAGCTTCACTGTGGCCGTGATAACAGCCGTTACACGGTACTGTGTGAGGAGCGTACACCGCTGTATGGTGTGGAAAAATGCACGCTCAGTACCTCACCAGGACAAAAAAAACAATTTGGATTGCTTTTAAAAAAGCAGTTTGCAGAGCAGTGGGAAAACAGCAATGCAGCTATCAGGAAGCCTTATAAGGCAGCCTAACAACCAACACAGCTGATCCAGCAAAATATAGCCTCCACTTGCACTGCACACACAGTGACTGGTGTGTTGTACAGGCAAAATCGCTAGCAGCAGAAGCAGTTTTTGGTGTCTTCTTCCCTGCCTAACGCTCTCCCCACAGAATCAGCAGCAGCAGCAGCGCTCCCTATTCTGAGATCAGCATGAGTAACATGGCAGTCGGCGTGCACGCCCTTTTATACCCCCTGTGACGCCCCCTAAAGCAAGCCAATTACTTGCATGCCCTTCTCAAAGATGGTGGTGACCCCTGCCTATGTCATCACGTTGCCCACAGTGTCCGTGGATCCTGATTGGCTGAAAAAGGGCGGAAAACAAACTTTTGAAACGCGACTTTGGCGCTAAAGTCGCCGAGCTCGTGGCCGACCTCACCCTAGGGTCGGGTTTCGTTTCATGAAGTCGGCGACTTTTGAAATTTTTCGACCCGTTTCGCTCAACTCTAGACAACACTAGTTAGCCCAAAAATAAAAAAAAACAGGGCACACATTTGTCGTAGTGGTATCTCCGTGTTAGCTCATATCTGTGTGTGCTCAAAGTTTTGCCAGTTTACGGAGGTTTTCTTTTTTTGGCCTGGATGAAACTTTACTTATATACAGCACTAGTTAGCCCAAAAATAAAAAAAAAAACAGGGCACACATTTGTCATAGTGGTATCTCCATGCCAGCTAATATCTGTATGTGCTCAAAGTTTTGCCAGTTTATGGCGGTTTTCTTTTTTTGTCCTGGGTGAAACTGTACTTATATACAGCACAAAGTTGCATTTTTTTTAAAAAACTGGCCACATTTTACAGTGGGGTCTATCTCTGACACGCCTCATACATCCATGTGCCAAAAATGGAGTCATTTTAGGCCTAAATGATCTGTTTTGGGCAGTCTATCACTCTCGCTATATCCAGCAGTCTTTTGCATCCACCAAAAAAGAAACATATTTTACAGTGTGGTATACGATGTACAATACAAAATAATATTGTGGAACCGTGTTAGCCAGAAAAATAGGTGTAAATACTTATGTCCCCCCCAAAAAATGAGAAAAGTATTCAAGCAGTGATACCTTTATTTGCTTAACCAGAGAAATTATATTTGCAAGCAAGTTTTCAGGGCTCACAAGGTCCCTTCATCAGGCTAGATTACAAGTGAACTACTGAGAAGAGATGGCAACATTTAAATAGAAATTACAACAGGACGTGAGGTGATACAAGCCATGGAAATTAAATTATGGTGTTTGTTACACATGTAAATGAGGTGGCAGTGTTCTATTAGAGATCTGAAGACCTTCTTGTGGAGGTGTGAACTGTGTCCATGTAATGAGTCATGAATCCAGGTGTCAAATTCAGTCCTATTGTTAGAGATTGAAACATATTTATAAATTTATATTCCCAAATTTTCCTTTCTCTGTCACTATTAAAATGACCTTTCAATATTAGGACTTTTAGATCTGCCAAGCTGTGTCCAGGTCTAGAGAAGTGTATTCCTACAGGTGTGTCCAGCTCATTTTTTATTGTATGTCTATGCAGATTCATCCTTGTTTGTAGTTTTTGCTTAGTTTCTCCTATGTATGTCCCTGCATTGCACCTTGTACATTGTATCATGTACACGATATTGGAGAAAGTACATGAAAAATAGTCCATGATCTTATAGTCCTGATTTGTGCTGGGTATGGGGACTTTATCCGTTGGTGATATGTGGGTGCAGGTCTTGCATTTCTTACTGTTACAGGGGACTTGCCTGTCTCTGATGGTGATGCGAGAGCACTTCTGACAAAGATATTCCTTAGGTTGGGAGGCTGTTTGTAGGAGAGCAGTGGCAGTTCTGGGAATATTGCTTTCAGTCTGTGGTCTCTGTGGAATATGGGTTGGAGGTCAGCGCCAATTTTCCTTAAAATGTTCATGTGAGGGTTGTACGTGACCACAAGCGGCACCCTGTTGTTATCCTCCTTCTGTTTGTAATCCAGGAGGCTGCTTCTTGGAATCCTTGAAGCTCTGTGGATCTGTTCATCAATTACAAGTGGATGATATCCTTGGTGTAGGAATGTTTTCCTAAGTGATAGTAGTTGTAGTTTTCTATTCTCGTTGTCTGAACAGATCCGAATGTACCTTAGAGCTTGACTGTAGATTATTGATTTTTTTGTGTGTCTCGGATGAAAGCTGTTCCATCTCAGGTTTGTCGGACGTCCTGTGGGTTTATGGTAAATAGTCGTTTGTACGGTATTGTCTTTGATGTATATAGTTGTGTCTAGAAAATGGATTTGGGATTTTGAAAAGTTGAGGGTGAGCTTAATGGTTGGGTGGAACTTGTTGAAGTTTTTGTGGAAGGTAAGCAGGTTCTCCTTTGAGCCTTTCCAGGTTATTAGTAGGTCATCAATGTAGTGGAAGTATGCTAGAGGTTTGATAGTGCAGATGCCAAAAAGTCTTGTTCTAGTTTAGCCATAAACAGGTTAGCATACTGTGGTGACATTTTGCTTCCCATGGCGCTGCCCATGCACTGTTTTCATGCACATTGCTTTCTTTTGGAAACAATATATACCAACAGTGCATGGGCAGCGCCAACCTGTCTCCTCCATACATCTGTGACATGGTCTTCCAATGTCCAACTGGCTCATGACTTCTTCTACGCAAACCCAGTGTGCCGTCAGCGAGATGTACCATCCCTGCCCACAAGCACTTGTCCACGAGTCCATGGTTAGGTGCACTTTCCCTGTACCAGCATTGTTGATGGGCCGGGGTAATGTTGTGGGACATGTGCTTGCTTGTCTAATGTCGTGACAGCAGACCGGGAGAAATAGTGTCGGGTGGGGACTGAGTACCTTGTTACGGTCACCGCCATCAAGTTGCAGAAAGCGTCCGTTTTCCACGAGCCTAAAATGCAACATTTCGAGCGCAAGCTGAGAAGAAATTTGTTAATTTAGTACTGTGGCCTGTGGGGCGTTGGCTGCATCTTTCCGCTTATGGTCCAATGACTGGGGTATGGACAACTGAAGGCTGTGCTGGAACAAGGACGTGGACATGCTTGATGATGGTGCTATTTGACAGAGGTCAATTGCAGGTGCAGGGAAGGAGGCATCTTCACATGCACTGTGGACAGAGGACTGGCTTGCATGTACAACAGTGGAAGAAGCAGTGGTATCACCCACAGACACTGTTCATGGAGCCTGGTGTTCAACCAACAAAGTCTGTTGCTTTGCTGCCATGTGCCTGATCATGCTGGTGGTGGTAAGGCTGGTAGTTTTACTACCCCTGCTGATGCGGCCATGGCCATGGCCGATGGGGCAAATGTCCTTTTTGGGGTTATCGGCAGACTCTTTAAAAAACAAGAAGACTGGTAGGGGGCCATTCATTGTCTCCCTGTACCACACCACCTCCTCACCTCGACACTTGTCTTTTTTTGTTCTCCAAGGCTCTGTTCTAGGTCCCCTACTCTTCTCCATCTACACCTTTGGCCTTGGCCAGATGATGTAATGGCACGATTTGCAATATCATCACTACGCCGATGACACACAGATCTACCTATCTGTACCTGACATAACCTCCTTACTGACCAAAATCACACGTCTTGCCACCTAATCATCCTTCTTTTCTGCTCACTTTCAAAAAGTGGACATGGACAAATCAGAATACATAATCTTTCAAGCATCTCACGCTGAGTACACCTGAGAGCTGTGTTTGCCTCATTCGGTACCACTTTAGTAAGAGGTAAACTTTGCCCTAGAGAAAATGATTTTCCAGACATTCACTGCCTTTTTTGAACATTTTTTAGAGCTGTGATCTTTATCTTCTTGGTGTGGATGTGAAAATTTTCTAAGTCGTCATCAATTCCATCATCGTCCATATGTTATAAAGAGGAAATCAGGTTTTTCAAAGTGTCGGGGTTATGTAGGTTTTGTAGCATTCCTTTAACAATGTTGGTTACACTCGGACAATTAATTTTAGACAGTGATATTTGTTTATTATTGGTAATATATATGGGTGAATGTTGTGAATTCTCTTTCTGGGCTCCCTCTGGTGGTTACTGAAGGTAGTGGAGCTGGTCAGATTGACAGAGGTGTTGCAAGTTCTCTTTCTGGGCTCCCTCTGGTGGTTACTGGAGGTAGTGGAGCTGGTCAGATTGACAGAGGCTTGCCGCCTGATAATGATGATGACGATTGGAGATCTGGGATTTCTGACTGGTGTATTTAAGACAGCTGACTTCCTTCAATCCCTGCTGGTGATTTTCTTCCTGTGCCTTCTGAGATCTGATGTCTCCTGCTCTGTTCCTGCATGGTTCAGCTAAGTGGTTGATTTGCTAATCTTTTTGCATTTGATCTGGTTTTGTCTAGCTCTGCTTTGTGCGGGTCAGCTTACTCCTGCTGGGGCTGTGGTGGATCACCGCCCATATGTTACTGCTTGTGTCAGTTTGTTCTGTCCCCTGTTATATTGGTCTCTTTTTGCTTTGCTTTCAGTATATACCAGGATGCTGATATAGTGGGGGCGAAGTCGTGTGACTTCAGTGTTTTTTTGTGCATCAGATGTGTTGTTTTTTTCAGGGTTTTTTGCGTAATTGCAGACAGTGTCTTTCCTTTCCTGTCCTGTCTAGTCAGTTTGGGCCCCATCATTTGCTCAGTCTATTTTTCTGCCTGCGTTTTCATCTTGTCTCACCGACAATATATGTTTGGGGGCTATCTATTCCTTTGGGGTCTGCTCTGGGGCAGTTTAGATTTCACCTTTCTTGCTTTAGGCTGAGTTAGCTCTCCTGCTGCGCCGAGGCGTCTATGGCATCGTAGGTACGCTCCACGGCTACTGCTAGTTGTGTGGATAGGATCAGGGGTCTGCAATCTGCTTAGTTACCAACCTCTTTGGTTTTCTGTGGCTTAGCCTGGTCCTGCTTTCCTCCTCGGTGACCCATTCATAACATGTGAAGATGAAGAAGCTTGTGCCATGGGTGTATTTATTGTTACGGATGGTGCACTGCACTCCTCTTTAAACTTAGCTTTTCACGAGCATCCATCAGTTTGTTTGGTTGTCCTCCGACACTGATCTGCTTTATATAATTCAGCATCTCACAAACATGTTGCATTTTGCACTTTATACAGACATGTGCATGTTTGGCAACATATTTGGGACAGGCATTTCTTAGGGCGAGTCTCACACTCGCATCTGGTACACCGATCTTCTGACGGGCATGAAACTGATTCTGGTAATTGATGGTGGCTTAATGTCGAAACATTGTTGGCTGTATCCTGGATGTCATACCTCCCATAGTCACTGCTGTTATTAATCATGTACTTTCACATTCCTATCATCACCATGCCCCTTTTCCAGATCACTTCATCCAACGATTCGTCCACCATATTTTTACTAAAAACCTGCACCTTCCAAGCAACTGTGTATGAAACCACGTTACAGTTTTGCAAGGTGTTTATGATGCTCCCCCCAAAAAAAGGCCACACTATTTTGATATCTACCCCCAGGGGAAATGTTTGCCAGCCCATACACTTAGTGTATGGGCATTCCAAGTCTAGGAGAACTGCTCCTTTAAATTGGGCATAGTTTTAAATCATGCCTTCCTCCACTTCTCTTCATCCACCCCCATTATATCAACAGGGCTAGCATGTTCCGTGCTGCTACAGCCAGTGTCAAATTCCAAACTGTTATGCTGCTCTCACCACGTATCTTCCGGTCTCGCTTGCGGCGCTGAGGTCCCGTAGGGTGCGCACACGTGCAGCGAGCTCTTGACTCTGCGGCTGCGCGCCCGGTACCAGATCCCATCGGGCACACTTGCACACAACCCGCAGCTCTGACTGCGCCCGCACTGACTCTGACGTCTCTATTGTCCTGGAGGACCTGACCCGGAAGTCCCGGCACGCATTCCCTATATCAGGCTGCCTTTTCCTGTAGGCGGCACCTGATTATCGCTTTTGCTTCCTTGCAATGCCTGCTTGGTGCCTGCATGGTGGCTCTCTGTTCTCCGGTCCACTACGTTGTGTGATGGAAATATATATGTATTCCATATAGATCTCACTTGCTTGCTATATATACTCATATGCACATATAGATATATATTCACAGCTATGTTGAACTTTATAATCAACTAGCTGAAGAGCCTGGCGCTGCCCGGGCATAGTAACTAACTGTGGTTAGTTATAGCAAATTATAATCATCCTCCATCCCATAGTCCCGTGCCCATATACCCATCATACATATCCACGATCCCATAGGCCCGTGCCCATATACCCATCATACATATCCTCCATCCCATAGTCGAGTGCCCATATACCCATCACACATCCTCCATCCCATAGTCCCATGCCCATATACCCATCATACATATTCTCCTTCCCATAGTCCCACGCCCATATACCCATCATACATATTCGCCATCCCATAGTCGAGTGCCCATATACCCATCACACATTCTTCATCTCATAGTCCAATGCCCATATACCCATCATACATATCCTCCATCCCATAGTCCCATGCCTATATACCCATCATACATATCCGCCATCCCATAGTCCCGTGCCCATATACCCATCATACATATCCTCCATCCCATAGTCCAGTGCCCTTATACCCATTACACATCCTCCATCCCATAGTCCCGTGCCCATATACCCATCATACATATCCGCCATCCCATAGGCCCGTGCCCATATACCCGTCATACATATCCTCCATCCCATAGTCCAGTGCCCATATACCCATCACACATCCTCCATCCCATAGTCAACCATTATGACATCATGAGCGGCGGGGCTTGCAACCTATGATGACATCAGCATCGCCATGGCAACCATTGTGACATCATAATGAGGGGCGTGGCTTGATACGCACATACTTTTCCCCCAGTATGTAGATAGGGGCATTATGACATCATAATGAGGGACGGGGCTTGACACGCACACACTTTTTCCCCATTATGTAGACAGGGGCAAAATTGTTTGGTGAATTGGAACACGCGGGGTTAAAATTTTGCCTCACAACATAGCTTAGGATGCTCTCGGGGTCCAGACGTGTGACTGTGCCAAATTTTGTGGCTGTAGCTGCGACGGTGCGGATGCCTATCCCGGACATACACACACACACACACACACATACATACACACTTTGAGCTTTATATATTAGATTGCTGAAGATGACCTACTAACCCCATGAGCCAGTCTGGAGAACCAGCATTGTCCCGTGGTAGCATTGTCTTGTGATATATCTGCTGTAGTGAAACCTCCACCAGGGGGAGCTGGTGAGGGAAGAGAGGTTACACACTAAGAGTAGCAACGCTGAGCAATAGCACAGGTGTGACAGGTAATGAGAGAGAATGGTCAGACAAACCCAGTCAGAAACTAGCAGGAGCAGACGTACCAGAAGGAGCAGCAACACATGTAGTCAAAATACCAAGCCGAGGGTCAGAAAGCTAAAACATGAGCACGGGGTCCAAAAACGTGAGGCGAAATACGTGGTCGGGGTACAAGCCAGGAAGTCAAATGCCAGAGAGGGAACGTAGCAGCAGAGATGAATACCAAGAGACGGGGTCAGAGATCAGTCCGGGTCATGCACGTGGATTCTAGTCAAAGGCAGGAGGATCACCAAGGTACAAGGGTCAGAGGCTCTAAACTGGAAGCTTGAGCTATCACTAACACTGGTCAGCAGGATGTGAGAGACTGAAATAGCCCAGCTAGCTCCAGAACGAGGCCGAGAAGATTAACCCCCACATGACCAGTCCAGAGTGAAGACAGCAGAAAATAATCTCCGGACTGGACCATGACCTCTGCCAGACATGGGAAAAGAGGAAGTTGGACCAGATGCACCAGCCGATATCAGAGTTTTGCTGACATTGCAGAACAATGGATGCCGTAAATTATATTGCTAAAATCAGCTTTTTGTTAAACACTTCCATATATGTTCATGTATTCAAACCAGCCAATTAGATAAGAAGCTAAGCCTTATGTTAATTGAATAACCACCCCTTTCTATATGCATCTATAAATATACTGTATGTATGCACAATAAAGCTTCAGAGCATTGAAAGAATTGACTGCTGTCACGTGTACAGTTTCTTTCTTTCTTGATAAATTCGGTCAGGCCGCAGCACACACAGAGATATATCTATCTATACAAATTTCCATAACAGTTGTACTCAGGCATGCTTCCCAGCATGCGCTCTGCTCTGTCTTGTACCCAGGCGTCCTTCCCAGTATGCATCCTGCACCATCCTGTACCCTGCGTTCCCCCGTGTACACGCTCTACGCACTTCCATACCCAGCGTGCCCCGAGTACACGCTTTACATATTCCTGCACCCTGCGTACCCTCGTCGTCACCCTGCTAAACATGGTCTTTCATGCCTCCTTCGAGCCGGCCACCTGGCTCCAGCAGTTGTGGTACTTTATTCCCCTGGGCCTGCCCCTGACACTCCCTGTATAGTGGGTGGTCCTCACTAGGTCAGCTCACCCGGGGTGGGTTGGTATCACGGCCCAGAGGGCCCACTCCAGAAGTTGTCACACACACAGGGGTGGGTAGTTTTGCTGGGCATAAAAGACTTGTTATGGAAAAGGTTGAGGTGTAAAAAACACAGGGGAACATGTTTGCCAGCCAACACACTTAGTGTATGGGCATTACAAGTCTTGGAGACCCGCTCCTTTTTAATGGGACATTTTTTGTTAAGAGGCCCTCCTCCATGTTTCTTCCAAGGGGGATTAGGGTTATTGGGGTGCATATGACTTGGTAGTAGGGCAGGCCTTGAAGTCAATCCATAAGAAAACAGAATGGGAGTACAAAATGAATAATGTGAAGTGGATTTTCAGGGCCCATCCAGTATGTGGGTTTAAAGGCTTATTGGGGTGCATATGACTTGGTAGTAAGGCAGGCCTTGCAGTCAATGCATAAGAAAACAGAATGGGAGTAGAAAATGAATAACGTGAAGTGGATTTTCCTGGCTCATCCAGTATGTGGGTTCAAAGGCTTATTGGGGTGCATATGACTTGGTAGCAGGGCAGGCCCTGCTGTCAATGCATAAGAAAACAGAATGGGAGTACAAAATGAATAATTTGAAGTGAATTTTCCTGGGCCCATCCAGTACTGGGTTCTAAGGCAAATTGGGGTGCATCATAATTCTTGGCAGCCCATCCACTAACTGCATAAGCTATAACAGTTTAGGAGTCCCACTGTTTAATAATGGCCCTTTAAGCAAATTAATGCTGCCTGATGCACCTGTAAAATAGGCTCTGTGACTTTAAGAGTCTCTCCTTCATAAACTAAACAAGATGGGTCTGTTTATGTGTCACACACCACATGGCCATCTGGCGTTGGTAAATATTACAATGACATTTCCCAGTGAATGCATTTGTTTTGGTTGAAAGCAATGTTAAAGTGGAAAAAAGCTTAAAAAATGCTGTATCTGAACATAGCCCAAGTGGTGGAGGAACATTTTGGTCTGGGGTTAATTATTTTGCCTTATATGCATGTCATTAACCTGGAAAGGATGAACCTTAACATATTTCCCAGCAAAATCTGTTTTTGCTATGTTTTTTTGGTGCACCGGTAAAAATGGCATGAAAGTCTGACATCATTGCTTAAAGCTGTGAACTAGGAGTCAGCAATGCTTCCAGGGGCGATCCCCATGATGTCCCCATGTCATTTGAGCAGTGTTTCCATCATTTTCAGATGTTTTTAGACCTTAAAACGACCACTGGGGGGATTGCGGTAAAAATGCTCGGGTCTCCCATAGACTTACATTGGGCTCGTTGTTCTGTCCGAGTACCCGAGTATTCCAATTTGCTTGACCCGAGCAATGAGCACCCGAGCATTTTAGTGCTTTCCCATCACTAATCATAGTGCCTCTATGCATCATACTGCATCATATTGCATTACAGTGCCTCTGCATCATATTGCATCATGGTGCCCCTGTGCATCATATTGCATCATAGTGCCTCTATGTATCATATTGCATCACAATGCCTCTGTGCATCATATTGCATCATAATGCCTCTATGTATCATATTGCATCATTGTGCCCCTGTGCATCATAGTGCCTCTATGCATCATATTGCATCATAGCGCCTCTATGCATCATAGTGCCTCTATGCATCATATTGCATCACAGTGCCCCTGTGCATCATATTGCATCATAGGGCTTCATAGTGCCTCTATGCATCATATTGCACCATAGGGCTTCTGTGCATCATAAGTGAATCTGTGCATCTGTTATAAATATGCAGGTGCTGGGTATGTCACAACGGAACCGAGATAGATCAAAAGTTAAAGGGTTTTATTTACAGGGATATGATACACCTCGCAGGGAGAAAGCAGTGGGGGTTAAACTGGTTTTAAAGCAGTATATCAAACAGTCAAAAAGAATAACAGTTAGAAACGGGTGTTCTTGGAACTTATCAGTCTGCTGAGTACTTGCTTGTAGGATTGTCTTCTCCCATGTCGGCGCCGTCAGCAGTGGCACTTGTCGTCTCTCTAGTCGCTGTAGGCTCTGCAGTATCTAAGGACCCACAACAGGGGTCTCAGGGGTTAATGAAGAAAGGCAGGGGGAACACAAGGCATTCTGGGTGTCCCCTGCTATGAGTCTGTGCTTCAAAACTAGCAGTCTCTCCGCAGGTACGTTGCTCTGTGTCTCTATAAGTCCCTCAGCATGAGTCAGGGGCTCTGGGTCTCTATAAGTCTCTCAACAGGAGTCAGGGGCTCTGCACCAACACCGCAGGTACCGGGGTTACGCACAGGGGTCACTGTCTCTCTGCACGTGGGTCAGAGCGCACCTCTCCAGTCACTGCAGGCTCTGGTCTCACGTACTCACAAGATGCAGTCTCTCTGCACAGTCCCTCTAGATTTGTCCTCTGAACGGGAGTTCTCTCTTCTCCCCTGCGTGCAGCTGCAACCTGCTCTGTCCCCTATACACACTGCTCTGAGCTTCACGCACTCTCAGGCTGCCCTCTTTCCTGTTCCTCTTTCCTACCAGCAGTCACATGACCCAGCACGTCCAGGGCAGAAAGTCTTCCCCCTAGCAAGCCTGCTGTCTGGCCAAGTGGTTCCAGATCAGGAGCAGAGAAGGTAACTTCCTCTTAGTCCTCTTGTGCTTCACCCCCTTACACATTATATTGCATTATAGTGCCTCTGTTCATCATATTGCATCATAGTGCTTCATAGTGCCTCTGTGCATCATATTGCTTCATAGTGCCTCTGCATCATATTGATTCATAGTGCTTCATGGTGTCTTTGTGCATGATGGCGTTTTTATGCTTCATGGTGCTTCATAGTGCCTCTGTGCATCATATTGCATCATAGTGCTTCATAGTGCCTCTGTGCATCATATTGCTTCATAGTGCCTCTGCATCATATTGATTCATAGTGCTTCATGGTGTCTTTGTGCATGATGGCGTTTTTATGCTTCATGGTGCTTCATAGTGCCTCTGTGCATTATATTGTTGCATAGTGCCTCTGGGCATCATATTGCATCATAATACTTCATTAGTGCCTCTGTGCTTCATATTGCATCATAGTGCTTCATAGTGCTGCTGTGCAACATATAGCATCATAGCTAGTGATGGGCGAGCACTAAAATGCTTGGGTGCTCGTTGCTCTGTTCAAGCAAATGTGAATAGTCGTGTACTCGGACAGAACAACGAGCCCAATGTAAGTCTGTGGAAGACCCGAGCATTTTTACCGTGATCCCCCGGGGGTCCTTTTAAGGTCAAAAAACATCTGAAAATGATGGAAACTCTGGTCAAATGACACAGGAACATCATGGGGATCGCCCCTGGAAGCATTTCTGATTCCTAGGTCACAGCTGTAAGCAATGTTGTCAGAGTTTCACGCCATTTTTATAGGTGGACCGAAAAACATACAAAAATGAAACCAAAATGGATTTTGCTGGGAAATATGTTAAGGTACAGTACATCCTTTCCAGGTTAATGACTAGTATATAAGGCAAAAATATTAGCCCCAAACCGAAATGTTCCTCCTCCACTTTTGCTATGTCCACACGCAGCGTTTTTGATGCGTTTTTCAACTTTAAGGCTATGTGCCCACGTTGCGTTTTAAAACGCACACTGAAAACCGGACTCCTTCCCAGAAATCGCGCGTTTTTTTCCCGCGCGATTTCACCGCGATTTTACCGCGATTCTGTTCTCGATTTTGCTGCGATTTTCTCAAGCACTTTCCAAGCGATTTGAAGCATAGCTTGGAAAGTGATTGACAGGTTGGTTACACTCGTCAAACATAGTGTTTGACAAGTGTGACCAGCTTTTTACTATTGAGGCCGCCTATGCGGCATCAATAGTAAAAGATAAAATGTTAAAAATGATAAAAAAATAAAAAATCGGGGTATATTTACCTTCCGACATCCCGCGCTGCCATCCCGGGCATCAGCGTTCCCAGTAATGCCTTGCGAGACCTGTGATGACGTTGGTCTCGCGTTACTATAGCGATCTCGCGAGACCGCTAGAGTCACGCGAGACTACGTCATCACAGGACCTTGCCGCAAGGCATTACTGGGAACGCTTAGGCCGGGAATGCAGCGCGGGACGTCGGAAGGTAAATATACCCCGATTTTTTATTTTTTATTCTTTTTTTACAGGGGTATGGTACCCAGGGCCTGGAGGACAGTCTCCTCTCCTCCACACCGTGGGTACCAACCGCACATGAGATGCTTAACTTCCCGCATGGTGGGCATAGCCACATGCGGGAAGTAAGCGATTCTCATGCATTCCTATGGGTGCGGAATCGGGGCAATTCTTTGCGATTCCGCACAAAAGAATGAGCATGCTGCGTTTTTTTCCGCGATGCATTTCTGCAGCGGAAAAAAGCGCAGCATTAGCACAGCATGTGCGGAATGCCATAGGAATGCATGGGGTGCGTTCTGTACAAGATTTTTAAACGTTTTCGCAGTGTTTTCGCGCTGAAAATCGCAGCAAAAATGCTTAAAAATCGCATCGTGGGGACACAGCCTAACATTGCTTTCAACCAATACTAATGCGTTCACTGGGAAATGTCATTGTATCGTTTAACAATCATAGCTGGCCATGTGGTGTGTGACACATAAGGAGACACATCTTGTTTCATTTCTGAAGGAGGGACTCTTAAAGTCACAAAGACTGTTTTTAGAGGGGCATCAGGCGGCATTAATATTCTTAAAGGTCCATTATTAAACAGTGGGTCTCCTATGCTGTTATTGCCTATGCATTGAGTGGCTGGGCTGCCAAGAATTACAACGCACCCCAATACCGCTTTCATGAGAGGTACAGAAAGGCCTCCTGAAAAAATGTTGCATTGAATGCAAGGCCTGTAAGTCATATGCACCCCAATATGCCTTTGAATCCAGATACTGGAAGACCACATGAAAATACACTTCACAGTCTTCAGTTAGTCCTGCCATACAGTTTCCTTATGCATTGAATGCAAGGACCACCTTGACCCAAATTTACACGCACCCCAATCCCTCCTTGGAAGAAACATGGAGGAGGGCCTCCTAAAACAAAATGTCCCATTACAAAGGAGCGGGTCTCCTAGACTCGTAATGCCCATACACTAAGTGTATGGGCTGACAAACATTTCCCCATGGGGGGTACATTTTTAAAAAATATTTTATGGGGATCATAGACAGCCTTGCCAAAAATTGGACTGGCTGTAGCAGCACAGAACACGTTAACCCTGGTGATCTAGTGGTGGTGGATGATGAGACATTCAGAAAGGCCTCATTAAAAACTAGGCCCAATTTAAAGGAGCGGGTCTCCTAGTCTTGTAAAGCCCATACAATAAGTGCATGAGCTGACAAACAATTCCCCTGGGGAAGTAAAATTGTTAAAAATATTTTATGGGTATCATAAAATATGGGTATATTGCTAAAAATTGGACTGGCTATAGCAGACGTGAACCCTGGTGATCTAGCGGTGGAGAATGAGGTGACATAATGATAAATCATACTGTAATCAACCAAAAATAAATAAAAAATGTGAATCCACTTATGAAAGAAAATATCAAAAGGGAGGGGCAAGCACAGGTTCATACATATGAAGCCAGAATGTGTTCAACAAGATATGTTTGTCCCTAGCAACAGCTCAGAGACAGAGATATAAATAAAAATATAATATACCGTATATACTGGTGTATAAGCCGACCCCTTCTGGCATCTGCATATCCTGCTCTGCTACATCTCAGTCCCAGCGTCTGTATCTCCCTTCCTGTGTTCTTCCTGTGCGATCAAATGGCAAAGCTCATTAAAGTTAGGAATATGCGGCTCCACCCCTATGGGAAGAACACAGGAAGGGAGATGCAGACAGCCGGGAACGAGATGTAGCAGAGACGGATATGCAGATGCCGGAAGGATGAGTATCATGCCTCCTGCTCCCCCTCTCTCACCGGCTTTCAGGTGTATGACTTGTGGAGCTGAAAAACTCGGCTTATACACGAGTATATACGGTAATACTATTTCACTATTTTTATATTGGAGAGGTATACACTAGGTCATAAGAGGATGTTCCACAGATAAGAAAAATGTAAAATATAAGAATAAATGGGAAGAATATACGTACATCTCATTTTTATGAGATTTCCTGTTGTGAATTCCCTTGCTCGGACTTCTGATCCTGAGCTCCTTCTGCTCCCTCTGGTGGGAGTAGTGGAGCTGGCCAGGTTGATGGAAGTTTGCCACCTGATGACGATAATTGGGAATCTGGGATTACTGGCTGGGAGCATATAATTGAGCAGGCTTCCCTTGGTGGTTGCTGGTGATTTCCTCCTTGTGCATTTGGAGTTCTTTTGTCTCCTGCTTGCTGATCTGCATGGTTCAGTTAAAGGGGTTGTCCGGGTTTTTCACATAATCTCAGTGCATATCTGGGCTGCAGAATGTTGACAATCAGTAATTTACCTTCTGTGGCCAGTCTGCACGGTTTCCAAGATATGATCTCTTGCTTGTAAGAAAAACGTCCAGGGGGTGTGTGTTCTGGCATTGAAATGAGAAATGGTCGTTTCCTCCTCACTAGTTTCTGTTGTGAGTTCATTTTTCCCTTCACCATTGAGGTCTGATGAACTCCCTCCTCTAGTGAAGGAAGGTAGTGAGACTGATTACCAAACACCTGGGCAGCTAGATGATGACTGGGTGGCTGGAATTGAGGACTGGATATAAGGCTGCCGACGTCCTTCTTTCCTGCTGGATTCTTGGAGACCAGTCTGATTCCTGCATCTCAAAGCTAAGTTTTTCTGCTCTGGGGCAGTTTAGTTTTTCCCCTTTCTGTCTTTAGGCTATATCAGCACTCAGGTATATTCAGAAGACAGAGCAAAATATCAACAGATCAGAGACAAAAATGGAATTCAGCTCACCCCCGGCCGGGGATGGCAGAACTCCCAAAAAATAAGGCAAAACAAAAACAAAACTGAAGAGTACAAAGCAGAGCAGAAAAACTTAGCTTTGAGATGCAGGAATCAGACTGGTCTCCAAGAATCCAGCAGAAAAGAAGGGCGTCGGCAGCTGCACAACAAGTTTCACTTTCCATAGATCAGTGTTCAGCATGTGACTGGGGGAGGAGCAGCTGGGTGGTTCTGCTCTTTACTTATTGTCAGCATTCTGCAGCCCAGATATGCACTGAGATTATGTGAAAAGCCCGGACAACACCTTTAAGTGATTCTTTTGCTAATCCTTTGCATCTAATCTGGTTGTGCCTTTTTTTTGCTTTCTGCTTTGTTGCTAGGGTTCAGCGTACTCCCTGCTGGGGGCAGCGCTGGGCCCCGCTCATATGTTACAGCTTGTGTCAGTTTGTTCAGTCCCCTGTTATGTTAGTATTTTTTGCTTTGATTCCAGTTCAGACCAGAGTGCTGATCTAGTGGGGGTGAGGTCATGTGGCCTCAGGTTTTTTGTATAGTTTTTGGAGTTTTGTGTAAAATGATCAATATTTTGCTTTTTGCTTCATTCTCTTTTGTGTTTTTTCATTTAAGACAAATTAAATGAAGATCATAATACCAAAGAATTTGTGTTTGCAATCATTTTCAGGAAGAAACTGAGTATTATCTGACAGAATTGCAGGGGTGTCAATACTTTTGGCCACAACTGTAGTTCTCCGGCTGTGCCGAGGCGTCTAGGGCATCATAGGAATGCTCCACGGCTACTGGTAGTTGTGTTGATAGCATCAGGCGTCTGCAATCCTCTTAGTTACCAACCTCTCTGGTTTTCTGATGGCTTAGCCTGTTCCTGCCATCCTCCTCGGTGACCCAATCATAACAATTTCCCCTTGGGGGAGTCACATTTGTTTTGGTTTCAAATGATTAACGGGCATCATAAAAACATCCTTGCCTGTAGCAGCACAGAACACATTAACCCTGGTGATCTAGTGGCGGAGAATGAGAAGACATTGATGAAGGCCTCATTAAAAACTAGGCCCAATGTAAAGAAGCGGGTCTCCTAGACTTGTAATGCCCATACACGCAGTGCATGGTGCTGACAAACATTTCCCCATGCGGGATACATTTTTTAAAAATATACTATGGGCATCATAGACACCCTTGCCAAAAATTGGACTGTGTGTAGCAGCACAGAACACGTTAAGCCTGGTGATCTAGTGGCGGAGAATGAGGAGACATTGATGAAGGCCTCATTAAAAACTAGGCCCAATGTTAAGGAGCAGGTCTCCTAGACTTATAATGCCCATACACGCAGTGCATGGGCTGACAAACATTTCCCCATGGGGGGTACATTTTTTATAAATTAGTTATGGGGATCATAGACACCCTTTGCCAAAAATTGAATGGCTGTAGCAGCACAGAACCCGTAAACCCTGGTGATCTAGTGGTGGAGAAAGAGGAGACATAATGATAAATCATACTGAAATCAAACAAATAAATAAAAAAAGTGAATCCACCTATGAAAGAAAATTACAAAAGGGAGGGATGAACACAGGTTCATAGATATTGTCACGCTGGCGCCGCCTGTCAGGTCGGTATCAGCGCCGCCTGTCAGGTCGGGGCCAGCGTCACCTGTCATGCCTGGTCCCGCTCTGCCTGCTCCTGCTCCCTGGGTCTCCCCCGGCTCTCCGCTCACCGCTCCAGCCGCCGCACGGCACCCCCGGTCTCCCGTCCTGCAGCTCTGCACAAGGCTTCCTCCTCCTCTGCTCCCGTCTTGAGCATGCGCCTTAGGCCACGGGCACGTGCTCTTCCCCTCACTTAACCCCTTCTACACCAGCCTGGTGGAGCGATTGCCAATCAAGCTCCATCACAGGGTATATCAGGCGGCTCCTCCCTCCTGGAGGCGCCTGATTATCGTGTGCCTTCCGTACGGTACTCTGGCCCCGTCTGGTCACTCCTGTCGCTCCTGACTCCTGTCGCTCCTGACTCTGGTCACTCCTGTCACTCCTGACTCCAGTCGCTCCTGACCCTCTGCCTTGGTTGTCTCATCCGCACCTGAGCCGCCCCTCTTGGTATTAGCTGTCGTGGTATTCGACTCCTTCTGGCCTGCTCCTAACGGTCCCTGTGTAGGGGTCGGCACCACCTAACCAGCCTGCCCCAGGGATCCCAATACTGTGACCCAGAGGGTCCACTCTTGCTACTCCTGACAGTAAAATCATGCCCTGGACCCCGCTGGTGCCTCGGCAGCCACCCAAAAAGAACTACTTTTTTTGCGGGAGAACCAAACCCGGATTATGGCTTTTATAAAGTCCATGGACACTCGGTTATCTGCCATTCAAACCTCCAATCCAGGGAGCGCCCCTCTGCAGGAGCTCGCGCAGCAGCGTGATACCCAGTCCCATATTCTAAATTACATGGCGTCTGTTGATGACCGTTTGCAGTCCCTGCAGTCGTCCGCAGTGGCCTCTGCCCCACCCTGTGACCCTGCACCTCACCCACCGCCATGTTTGGGGAAGCCTCCTAGGTACAGCGGGATCCCAAATTGTGCCGGGGGTTTCTTAACCAGTGCCACCTACATTTCAAGCTGCTGCACCAGCAATACCCGTCTGATAGGGCTAAGGTGGCATTTATCGTGTCCCATCTCGAGGGGGAGGTCTTGGCATGGGTGAACCCCCTGTGGGAGTGGGATGATCTGGTGGTATCCAGCCTACAAGACTTCCTGGATACTTTCCGCCGGGTCTTTGATGAGCCCGGGCGTCTGGCCTCCACCACGGAGTCCCTTTACAATCTCTGACAGGGAACTCTTACCTTGGGACAGTACGCTATTCGCTTCCGGACACTGGCCTCAGAGCTGGGGTGGAATAATGAGGCATTTGTAGGGGCCTTTTGTAGGGGGCTTTCGGGGAAAATCAAGGACGAGCTTGCTGGTCGGGACACCCCCACCTCTTTAGAGGACCTTATATCCCTGGCTACTTGTATTGACTTGCGGTTCCAGGAACGCTCCCGCGAGACAGTCAGGGAGAGGCCTGTCTAGGTTCAACCCAGCCCTCAGCCCTCGGTCGTCCAAGCCTGCCAGTAGTTCTGCCCCGGAGCCCATGCAGGTGGATCACGTTAAGCTATCGGAGATGCGGCGCAGGGAAAGATTAGAGCAAGGATTATGCCTCTATTGTGGTGGAGCCAACCACTTTCTGCGTTTCTGTCCGGAGAGGCCAGGAAACTCCTCCGCCTAGGCCAGGAAAGAGAGGCCTCCCCAGGTGACTCTGTTCGCTCTCTACCCCTTACTATCTCAGCTTTAATTCTCCTAGGTCGGGAGCGTAGATCTGTGGACTCGGGTGTGGTGAGCAACTTCATTCGGATGGAAGAAGTGGACAAGTTTCGGATTCCTGTCGTCACCCTTGAAGAGCCGCGTGTGATCACCTCTGTGGATGGCAAGCCGTTACCTGTCCCCGTTACCACGGTCACTCTCGAGCTGGAAATGCAGATCGGAGCTCTACACCGGGAGAGAATTGCTTTTTATGTTTTGCCTAAATTGTCTCACGCTCTAATCCTTGGCCTACACTGGCTCAGGTCGCATGAGCCAGTCCTTGCTTGGCGCTCTGGGGAAGTCCTTCGCTGGGGGTCACTCTTGCAAAGAGCGTTGTCTGCTGCCTGTTACCCATACCAGTCTGCACCAAGTGCCCGCGGACCTTCCGGGGCTTCCCATGGCCTACCATTCATTTGCGGATGTCTTCACCAAGAAGGAAGCTAAGACCCTTCCTCCGCATTGGGCCTACGATTGCCCAATCAAGCTAGTTCCTGAAGCTACTCCTCCCAGGGGAAGAATATACCCATTGTCGCCTGCAGAAACCTCAGCCATGATGGAGTACATCCAGGAGAACTTGGCCAGGGACTTTATCCGGAAGTTGTCTTCTCCAGCAGGGGCCGGGTTTTTCTTTGTTCGTAAGAAGGATGGAGCCCTTCGATCTTGCATTGACTACCGAGGCTTAAATAACATCATGGTCAAGAATAGTTATCCTCTACCACTTATCCCCGAACTGTTTGACCGCCTGCGTGGTGCCCGGATCTTTACCAAACTGGATCTATGGGGGGCCTACAATTTGGTCCGAATATGTGCCGGAGATGAGTGGAAGACCGCCTTCAACACGCGGGATGGCCATTATGAATATTTGGTCATGCCCTTTGGGCTTTGTAACGCCCCAGCGGTCTTCCAAGAATTTGTTAACGACATCTTCCGGGATCTTCTGTACTCGTGCCTCGTGGTGTATTTAGATGACATCCTCATCTTTTCACCAGTCCTGTCCTCTCACAGAAGGAGTGTTCGCCTGGTCTAGCAACGCCTGCGGGAGAATCAACTTTATGCCAAGATAGAGAAATGCCTGTTTGAGCAGACCTCCCTACCCTTCTTGGGGTGTATCATCACGGACTCGGGGTTGCGAATGGACCCAGAGAAATTGTCGGCGGTGCTCAAATTGCCGCGATCTGTCGGAGTGAAAGCCATTCAACGGTTCTTGGGCTTCGCAAATTACTATAGGCAATTCGTCCCGCACTTCTCTGCTTTAACCAAGCCTATTGTTGCCCTTACCCAGAAGGGAGCAAGACCAAACATCTGGCCCTCGGAAGCTGAAGACGCATTCCTCGCCCTGAAGTGGGCCATTGCCACGGCTCCGGTTTTGCATCTGCCAGAGGTCAGCAAGCCCTTCATCTTGGAGGTAGATGCATCTTCTACTGGGGCTGGGGCGATTCTTTCCCAAAAGACGTTTACTGGGCGCTTGGCTCCGTGCGGGTTCTTCTCCAAGTCATTTTCACCCGCAGAATGTAACTACACGATTGGGGATCGAGAGTTGTTGGCCATAAAAATGGCGCTGGAGGAGTGGCGTTATCTCCTGGAGGGTGCAATCCATCCCTTCACCAAATTCACTGACCACAAAAGCTTGGCCTACCTCCAATCGGCTCAAAGACTCAACTCCAGACAAGCCAGGTGGTCATTGTTTTTCTCTCGCTTCGACTTTGAGCTCCACTTCCGACCCGTGACAAAAATACCAAAGCAGATGCTCTCTCTCGGTACCTGCAGTCACCCGAAGTGGAGGAGGCTCCATCGCATGTTATCGATCCTGTCCGGTTTATCACAGTAGCTCCTGTGAGTCTTCATTCCGTGCCGCCTGGCAAGACCCTAGTCCCGCAAGGCAAAAGGGTAGAAGTATTAAGCTGGGACCACTACTCTAAGATCGCTGGACATGTTGGCATCAAGAAGACCCTTGCGCTGGTTTCCCGTTATTACTGGTGGCCTTCTCTCCGCCAAGATGTGTTAGACTTCGTGGCCGCCTGCTCAATTTGCGCCAGGAACAAGGTACCTAGAAGCTTGTCCTCCGGCATCTTTCAGCCGTTGCCTGTTCCCGAAGCTCCTTGGCAACACATCGCCATGGATTTTGTTACCGATTTACCCCACTCTTCTGGATGTACGACTGTTCAGGTAGTAGTCGATCGGTTTTCCAAAATGGCCCATTTTGTCCCATTACCCGACTTGCCCACGGCCTCCGAATTGGCTATAATCTTCATTCATCAGATTTTCAGATTACACGGGCTTCCTCAGCGAATCGTGTCAGACCGCGGGGTACAGTTTACCTCCCGCTTCTGGAGAGCAATCTGTAAACTCTTGGGCAAATCTCTGGATTTCTCTTCCGCTTATCATCCACAGACCAACGGGCGAGTCGAATGGGTCAACCAAGTCTTGACCTCCTAGCTTCTCTAACGCCCATCATGACAATTGGGTCGATCTTCTTCCATGGGCAGAGTTTGCCCATAACAATCATTCCAATGAATCCACCACCAAGTCTCCGTTTTTTGTGGTCTCTGGTCAGAACTCAGGTGTACCTCTTCCAGTATCTTCATCCTCGGGCGTACCCACCGCCGATGCCCTCTCCCAGGAGTTTTCCCAGGTCTGGAGGAAGACCAAGGAGGCTCTTATACAAGCCGCGACCCGGATGAAAAAACATGCCGACAAGAGGCGGAGGGATCTCCCACCATACCATCCAGGAGACAAGGTCTGACTGTCGACCAAGCACATCTGCTTGAAAATCCCTTCTTATAAGTTGGGCCCCCGGTGCATCGGTCCTTTCGAGATTCTTGGACGCATCAACAATACGGCCTATAGATTGAGGCTGCCTGCTTCACTCTGGGTCCATAATGCCTTCCATGTCTCGCTCCTGAAACCGGTCATCCTCAATCAGTTCTGCCCTGCGCCTCCTGTTGTTCCTCAGCCAGTAGGGGCCTATGACGTCTTTGAAGTGAGAGATATTTTGGCCATGAAAAAGGTTAGGGGAAAGACCTTTTTCCTCAATGATTGGAGAGGGTTCGGTCCTGAGGAGAGGTCTTGGAAACCGCGAGAATGTGGATGCTCTGCGCATCATGGACCGATTCTTGGCCAATCTCAGAAGGAGGAGACATAAAGGGGAGGTACTGTCATGCCGGCGCCGCCTGTCAGGTCGGTATCAGCACCGCCTGTCATGTCGGGGTCGGCGTCACCTGTCATGCCGGGTCCCGCTCTGCCTGTTCCTGCTCCCAGGGTCTCCCCCCAAGTCTCCGCTCACCGCTCCAGCCACCGCGCGGCACCCCCGGTCTCCCGTCCTGCAGCTCTGCACAAGGCTTCCTCCTCCTCCTCCTATGCTCCTGTCTCGAGCATGTGCCTTAGGCCACAGGCACGTGCTCTTCCCCTCACTTAACCCCTTCTGCCCTTACCAATCAAGCTCCAGCACAGGGTATATCAGGCGGCTCCTCCCTCATGGAGGCGCCTGATTATCGTGTGCCTTCCGTACGGTACTCTGCCCCCATCTGGTCACTCCTGTCTCCAGTCGCTCCTGACTCCTGCCGCTCCTGTCTCCAGTCGCTCCTGTCTCCAGTCGCTCCTGACTCTGGTCACTCCTGACTCCTGTCGCTCCTGACTCCTGTCGCTCCTGACTCCTGTCGCTCCTGACTCCTCTCGCTCCTGACTCCGGTCACTCCTGAATCCGATCACTCCTGACTCCGGTCGCTCCTGACTCCTGTCGCTCCTGACTCCGGTCATTCCTGACTCCGGTCACGCCTGACTCCAGTTACTCCTGACTCCTGTCGCTCCTGACTCCTGTCGCTCCTGACTCCTGTCGCTCCTGAATCCTGTCGCTCCTGACTCCGGTCACTCCTGAATCTGGTCACTCCTGACTCCTATCACTCCTGACTCCAGTCGCTCCTGACCCTTTGCCTTGGTTGTCTCATCCGCACCTGAGCCACCCCTCTTGGTACTAGCTGTCACGGTATTCAACTCCTTTGGGCCTGCTCCTAACGGTCCCTGTGTAGGGGTCGGCACCACCTGGCCAGCTCACCCCAGGGATCCCGGTACCGTGACCCAGGGGGTCCACTTTTGCTTCTCCTGACAGATATGAAGCCAGAATGTGTACAACAAAATATGTTTGTCCCTAGCAACAACTCAGAGACAGGGATATAAATTAAAATATAATATAATAGTATTTCAATATTTTTCTATTGTATAGGTATGCACTAGGTCCTAAGAGGATGGTCCAGAGATAGTAAAACTGGAAAATATAAGAATAAATGGGAAGAATTTACATACATCTCATTTTTATGACAGTTCCCACTGGGGGAATAACATTTGTTTTGGTTGCAAATTAGTAATGAGCATCATAAAAACACCCTTGCACAAAAATTGAGTGACTTTTGCATCACGGAATACATTCACCATGGTGTTCTCCTGATTGTGGATGATGAGGATGAGGATAAGGAGGAGGATAAAACCAAATAGATCAAATCAGGAAGCAGATACCCATGTGTGGTTGTGAAGAGGTGCATAAGAATACACCTCCACAAAAAAAGACAATGTATTTGAGGTTATGTTTCACTGTTTTCATTCGTTGGTGTACAGAAATCTTTCCCAATCCAGCCCTTGTTCATTTTTATAAGAGTCAGCCTGTCAGCATTGTCAGTTGACAGGCTGATGCGCTTATCTGCTATAATTCCACCAGCAGCACTAAAAACCCGCTCTGACAGAACGTTAGCAGCAGGGCAATCCAGGACCTCCAAGGCATAGAGAGCCAGTTCATGCCACGTGTCCAGCTTGGATACCCAACAATTAAAAGGCAGAGGAATCCCGGAGGACATTTGTACGATCTGCAAGGTACTCCCTCAGCATCTTCCCAAACATTGCACTTCTTGTGCCAGCACCCCTTGCCTCTGTGTCGGCACGATGGGAGGGTCTGAGAAAACTCTCCCAGAACTTTGCCATTGTTCCCCTGCCTGAGTTGCATTGTACTTCTGACGTCTGCTGCCAGCGTTCTCACATGGGAATTTTTTCAGTAATTCCTCTACAAGGGCCCTCTGGTACAGCAACATTTTTGTACACCTGTCTGCCTCTGGAAGAAGAGATTGAAAGATCTCCTTGTAGCGTGGGTCTAGAAGTGTCACCAACCAGTAATGAGTGTCACCGAAAATTTTTATAATGCGTGGGTCATGGGAAACGCAGCATAAAGCCAGCCATGAGTGTCAGACTGCTAACAGACAAGACTTCTGTGTCCTCACCAACAGGACGACTGACCATGCTGTCCTCCTCATCCTCATCCTCCTCCTCCCTGTCCTCAGGCCTGAACAGGCGGTATGACAGCTGTGCTTGTAGTACCATCTATAGCGCATGAAAGTAGCTTCTGTTCTTTGTCCTCCTCCTTCTCCTCATTGTCTACCAATCCACGTTGTGATGACATGAGGCTGGGCTGAGTGTAGTCACCCTGTATGGTTCCTTGCTCCATGTCCTCATGCTCTGCCTGCAATGCATCCTTTTTAATTGTGAGCGGAGAGGTTTCCAGAATGCTGAGAAGCGGGATAGTGACGCTAATTATGGCGTCATCGCCGCTCACCATCTTGGTGTAGTCCTCAAAGTTCTGGAGGATGGTACATATGTCTGACATCCATGTCCACTCCTGAGGTCTTATGAATTGAATATCGATGGCCTTGTTGATGCTGGTAGTCAACAGCTGCCCTGTTCTGCTCACAAATCCTTTGCAACATATGCAGTGTAGAGTTCCAACGCGTGGGGACATCACACACCAGTCATTGAGCCGGAATCTGCAAATGCTGCTGAAGCACGGCAAAGCGGCTGAAGCTGTAGCTGGCTTTCTAAAATGGGCAGACAGACGGCGTACTTTCACTAGAAGATCCGGCAGCTCTGGGTAGCTTTTGAGAAAACGTTGAACCACGAGGTTAAGCACATGGACCAGGCAAGGTATGTATGTGAGCCCACCTTGCCTCAGAGCTGCCACCAGGTTCCGCCCATTGTCACACACGACCATGCCTGGCTGTAGGTTCAGCAGTGTCATCCAAATATCTGTCTGCTCTTTCAGCGCTGTCCACAACTCTTCTGCATTGTTCGGTTTGTCACCTATGCAGATTGGCTTCAGCACAGCCTGTTGCCGCTTGGCTGAGGCAGTGTTGCCGTGGTTTCAGCTTCTGACTGATGTGTTCATTTCAGAGATGGAGGCTGAAGAGGAGGAGGAGGTGCAGGAGCTGTAGACTGTGGGGGCAACCCTTATTGACCTAGGGCCCACAATCCTTGGCGTGGGTAGGATGTGCTCCATCCCAAGGTCCGACTGGGTCCCGGCTTCCACTATGTTAACCCAGTGTGTCATCAGTGAGATGTACCATCACTGACAACAAGAACTCGTCCACATGTCCCTGGTTAGGTGGACTTTAATGTTGTGGGACACATACTGGTGTAATGCAGGTGCAGCACAATGGGAGAAATAGTGGCGACTGGGGACCGAGTACCTTGGGATGGCCGCCGTCATCAAGTTGCGGAAAGCTTCCATCTCATCGAGCCTAAACGGCAACATTTCGAGCGCAAGCAGACGAGAAATGTTCAAATTAAGTACTGTGGCCTGATGGGCATTGGCTGGGTATTTCCACTTGCGTTCAAATGAATGGGGTATAGACAACTGAAGGCTGGGATGGGACAAGGACGTGGACGGGCTTGATGATGGTGCTGGTTGACTGTGGGCAACAACAGGTGCATGGCCCGAGGCATGTTCACAGGCACGGTGAACTGGGGATTGGCTTGTACGCAAAACAGTGGAAGAAGCAGTGTTGTCACCTGCAGACAGTGTTCCTGGAGCCTGAGGTTTGGCCCACAAAGTCGGGTGCTTTGCTGCCATGTGCCTAATCATGCTGCTAGTGGTCAGGCTGGTAGGTTTGTTACCCCTGCTAATGTGGGCATGGTAAGTGCTGCAAATGGCCTGTTTGGGGTTATCGGCAGAGTCTTTAAAAAATAACCAGACTCGGTAAGATCTAACAGTTGGAATGGCAACTTTCGTCATGTTGGTGTTACGGGTAACGGATGCACGCCTTCTGTCTGCGGCCACCACACTGCTTCTTCCTGCCTGTTGGGGTGATATGCCTCATTTCCCATGTGTGCTGCTGTCCTTCCTCTGCATGTCCTCCTGCCATGTTAGGTCAGTCACTATGTCATCCACCACCTCGTCTTCCACATGCGCACCCTGCTCCACCTCCTGACTTTACGGCAATTGTGTCTCATCATCGTCCACCTCTTGTGACCGTGGTTGCTCAAAGATTTGTGCATCGCTACATGGAATATCATCTTGCCCCGCTTCAAGTGGACCGGGCGAGAGGCACGAATCTCCAAATGGAAAACTTAACAGCTCTTCAGAGTGTCCGAGTGTGGGATCAGTTGTCTCAGGGCACTCGGCATGTTGGGAAGAAGGAGGATCAGGGTGTGGAAGACATGATGGTGGTGGAGGTGGCTAAGTGACTGGAAGCTTTATCAACTATCCAACCAACAACCGTTTCACACTGCTCTGGCTTCAATAGTGGTGTGCTGCGGTCGCCTAGAAACTGGAACAGGAAGGTTGAGCGCGAAGATGTGGGTCTTTGTTGTGGCCCACTTTCAGCTTGGCCACGGCCTCATCCTCTGCATGCACCATCAGCATCACGTCCACTTCCTCGTCCCTTGCCCCTTTTACATGGACCACTGAAATATTTGAAAAGCTCAATACAAATGGATTTATTTGGAGAAAAATTATATGTGATCAATATGCCTGCGAAGCAAAGATTTTAGGTTTTGTGTTAATTTTTAAAAACACAAAATAATGAGTAGAACAAGGCTATCAGACAGAACTATGCAACGTCTGCCTGCGAAGCATAGATTTTTACACCACAGATACACCACGCCTCAGCCTGAGATAACAGACTGTATAAATTTTTTTTTTATTTTTTGGATAAAAAAGACAGCTGGATATAACAAGAGTGACAGACTGCCCAAAGAAAGGGAAGTTAGGCCTAAAATGCCTCAATTTTTGTCAAATGGATGTATGAGGTGTGTCACAGATAGACCACACTGTAAAATGTGGCCTGTTTCTTAAAATAATGCAACATAGTGCTGTATGTAACTTGAGTACCAGACAGGAAAACACTGGAGTACCGGCCTACAGTCCAAAAATTTTTATCACACGGATGTATGAGGCATGTCACAGACCCCACTGTAAAATGTGGCCTGCTTTTTAAAATAATGCAACATAGAGCTGTACATAAGTACAGTTTCACCCAGGGCAAAAAAGGAAAACCGCTTAAACTGGCAAAACTGTGAGCATACACAGATATGAGCTGCCGCGGAGATACCACTATGACAAATGTGCGGCCTGTATTTTTTTTTTGCTTAATACTACTGTATTTAACTACAGTGGCAGCCAGGCCAAAAAAAGAAAACCGCCGTAAACTGGCCAAACTTTGAGCACACACAGATATGAGCTCCACGGAGATACCACTATGACAAATGTGTGCGCTGTATTTTTATAATTTTTGGGCTAACTGGTGCTGTATATAAGTACAGTTTCACCCAGGCTAAAAAAAAGAAAACCGCCGTAAACTGGCAAAACTTTGAGCACACACAGATATGAGTTGTCACGAAGATAACACTACGACAAATGTGTGGCCTGTATTTTTTTTTTGCTAAATACTGCTGTATTTAACTACAGTGACAGCCAGGCCAAAAAAAGAAAACCACTGTAAACTGGCAAAACTTTGAGCACACACAGATATGAGCCGCCACGGAGATACCACTACGACAAATGTGTGCCCTATTTTTTTATTTTTGGGCTAACTAGTGCTGTATATAAGTACAGTTTCACCCAGGGCAAAAAAAGAAAACCACCGTAAACTGGCAAAACTTTGAGCACACACAGATATGAGCCGCCACGGAGATACCACTATGACAAATGTGTGGCCTGTATTTTTTTGGGCTAAATACTGCTGTATTTAACTACAGTGACAAACAGGCCAAAAAAAGAAAACCGCCATAAACTGGCCAAACTTTGAGCAGGCACAGATATGAGCTGACACGGAGATACCACACCAAAAAATGTGTGGCCCTTATTCCAATTACACCTGGGGCTAGCTATATACTGCTAATATATCCTACAGGTAGCAGCAGCAGCACCAGAACACAGGAAGGGACCTTCTCGATGTGTGCAATGATCTATATACACACATACAGTGCCTGCAGTCCTTCCACAGATGTGTAAAGAGCAAAGTATGCTACCCTGTCTACCTAACGCTGGAACCTATATACTCTAGAATTAGTCCTTAGAAGGACTGTTGCTTTAGCTGGATGTGAGTAGTTTAGGATGGTAGACCCCACACTAACTAATAAATCCTCAATTCTGACCCTATATCGGCAGCAGCTCTCCCTACACTATCTCAATCTAGAGCTGAATGCACCGAGAAGGGCAGCTTCTGGTCTCTTATACCCCTGATGATGCTGTGCGGCCAGCCAATCACTGCACAACCACAACAAAGATGGCTGAGGTGTTTCATTGCCTGGCAGACAATCCATGCAGCGTGATTGGGTCTCTAAAGTCGGCCAAAAATGCTGGGTGGAGACCCGAGTTCCCGCCGAGTTATCCCGGAAATGCTCAGTGCTCGCCGAGTACACCGAGTACCGTGATAGTCGGGCGAGTAACGAGTAGTGGCGAGCACGTTCTCTCATCACTAATCATAGCTCATCATAGTGCCTCTGTGAATCATATTGCATCATAGTGCTTCACAGTGCCTCTGTGCATCATATTGCAGTCTCCATTCCCCACTTCATCATGTGTAGCCCTCTTCCCCCACTTCATCATGTGCAGTCCTCTTTTCCCCTCTTCATCTTGTGCAGTCTCCTTCCCCCACTTCATCATGTGCAGTCCCCTTTCCCCCCACTTTGTCATGTGCAGTGCTCTTCCCCCACTTCATAATGTGCAGTCTCCCTTACATCCCACCTCATGTGCAGTCCCCTTACCCCTCACTTCATCATTTGCAGTCCCCCTTAACTCCACTTCATCGTTTGCAGTTCCACTCACTTCATCATTTGCAGTCCTCCTTCCCCCCACTTCATCATGTGCAGTCCCCTTTCCCCCACTTCATCATGTGCAGTCTCACTCCCTCGCACTTCATCATTTGCAGTTCCTCCTCCTCCTTTTACTCATTTAATTCATTTTGTGAAAAAAACAAAAATGTTTTTTATACTTTTTTTTTTATACTTATGTCACAGACACTCCCCCCAGCAGCGCGGCTCTGCTTCCAGCGTCCAGTACATGTCGGCGCATACATGATGGTGTCATCACGTACACACTGCCACCATCACCTGGCAGGTAGTACACAGAAGATGGAGGGAGGAAGCGGGAGCTGCGCAGTTGTCAAGATTAGATGGCCGTGCACAGCTCCGAGAAAGCTTCCGGGCTCCTGTGCCGATGTGTACATTACAATGTGCACTACTTTAATGCATGATTGGGCCCAGTGAGCTGAAACACATAAGCGGGGCCCTGGACCTGCAGGCCCCTCTGTGTACTGCTGCCCAATGGACCCCATACAGCAGTTAATGCCATAATGCCCTGATGGCGGGCCTGTCTGTGTGTATGTATATGTGTGTATCTATGTATGTGTGTGTACAAATGTGTATGTACAGTATGTGTATCTGTATGTATGTGTGTGTTTCTATGTACAGTATATGTGGGTACCTATGTGTGTGTATGTATGTGTCTGTACATCTGTGTATGTATGCGTGTGTATATATGGTATATGTGTATGTATATGTGTGTACGGTATGTGTACACTATATGTGTATATAAGTCTGTGTGTATATATGTACGGTATATGTATGTACAGTGTTTGTGTGTATATACTGTATGTATGGTATGTGTGTGTATGTGTGGTATATGTGTGTATCTGTGTAGGTATGTACAGTATATGTATGTATGGTGCATGTGTGTATGTATATATGGTGTGTGTGTGTGTATGTATGTATGGTATATGTGTGTATGTATGTACGGTATATGTATGCATGGTATGTGTGTATGTATGTACGGTATATACTGTATGTTTATCTGTGTAGGTATGTTCAGTATATGTATGTATGATGTATATGTGTATGTATGTACAGTATATGTATGTACGGTGTATGTGTGTATGTATGTACTGTATATGTATGTACGATGTGTATGTATGTACGGTATATGTGTGCATGTATGTACAGTATATGTATATACGGTGTGTGTGTATGTATGTATGCTATATGTATGTACGGCGTGTGTATGTATGTACAGTATATGTATGTATGGTGTATGTGTGTATGTATGTACAATATATGTATGTACGGTGTGTATGTATGTATGTACGGTATATGTGTGCATGTATGTACAGTATATGTATGTACGGTGTATGTGTGTGTGTATGTACGGTATATGTATGTACGGTGTGTGTATCTATGTACGGTATATGTGTGCATGTATGCACAGTAAATGTATAAATGGTGTGTGTGTGTATGTATGTATGGTATATGTATGTACGGTGTGTGTGTACGGTGTATAAATGTACGGTGTTTGTATGTATGTATGTACAGCAGGGCCGGACTGATCATCTAGCAATTCTGGCAAATACCAGAAGGACCTGTCTGGTCGTGGGCCACCTTGTCTGCTACCTTGTTATCAGAATCTGCATCCGCCAATACTGTTAACAGTAGTGATGGAGCACAAAGTTGCTGGCTCCATCACTTGCCCCAGCAGGCTGTGGGTGTCCTTTCTGGCTGCGACGTGCTGGAGGCCAGCATCAACAGCTGAAGTCAGCAGTGTGATAACGTCACTGCCTTGCGCCGCCAGCATCCACTGCAATAATAGATAGACAAAGAGTCAGACGTTGCCGAGGATGAGCTGTCTGAATTAGGTGATTATAGGGATTTTTTAAATGTTTGGATGGTTGTGGGGGACCAGCACACTACATAGGGCACTGTGAGTAGGACCATCATAGTACATAAGGGGCTGTGGGGTGGACCACCATATTAAATGGGGGGACTGTGAGGTGGACCATCATATTATATAGGGAGCTATGAGGTGAACCATCATACTACATATGAGCTGTGAGGTGTACCATCATTATAATATAAGGACCTGTGGGTTGTACCATCATACTATATAGAAGGTGTTGTTAAGGGGACCCGTCATACTATATAGGAGGCATTTGGAGGGACCATCATACTATATAGGGGGCTGTGATGTGGACCATCATACTATATAGGGGGCTATGAGGTTAAACATCATAATATATGAGGGATTGTTGGTGGTACCATCATACTCTCTGGTCGCACTCTTATGTGTAATTCCCTAGAGGTAAGACCAACGTATATTATGGAGTACCCGAATGTCGCATAGTAGATCACATTAATGCTACCACGTGATATATGCTGTCTAATTTGGAATTGTTTTGTACTGTCAGATGACTGAAAAGTAGAGCAGCGCAGGACATTTGAGCAGGAAAGGCAGTGGCCGCAGGGAATGGAATTACGCGTAAGAGTGCGAGACCATGTGTGGGACATTTATGCGGCCAAGACGGTGGCCGACCCCTCTGACCTCAAGACTATCCCCCGCCACTTTAAGGCATACCATGACTGCGATGCTAGGACATTTAAAGTGATGGGGATTGATACTATCCACTTGGCAATCAGAGGGGGTAACTATAAAAAATACTTGCTCAAAAAGAGAAGTGGTTCGTGACCCTTGACAGTATGGCCCCTAAAGGCCTAAATGAGTCCCTTAGTTTTGCCTTATTTTTATAAATAGTGATATCTTAGGTTCCCGTTCTTGCATCCATCATGTATCCAGCTTTCCAATGGCTTTGTTTTTAATTGTTTTTCATTTTAATACTAATATTTTATTGTTTTTGCTTATTGTATAGTGCCATTACACCCATGGAATCACCTGTGGTCAAGTGTACTACTATATGTTCTACCTCTCATCATCTACTCCAGCGTCTGGCATTGCAGCAACTTCCTATGACATCATTGCCTCTGTATTTACTTAAATTTTGGATGAAATGCATTTTTATATGTTTGTCCTACTACTTGTTTCTACTACGTGCTGCTATATGTTTATTTTTGCTGGATATATGTCATCTACACGTTGTCATCCTTTTTTTACTATTCTTGCGGCCGTGCGCATGCGTGGTGCTTGCCCCTCATGCCTCACGTGGGGATTGGCATCTTTTGGCCTCTTGCGCATGCTCGTGAGCTTCCATCTCCCTGCGCATGCGCAGTGATGCTTGACGCCCTGTGCTGGGGGTGACTGGGCTCACTGCACATGCGCCAATAACGCCGCTGCTCATTAGCTGATTTGGATCAGGTGATAGGCCATGTGACTTGTTTCCATGGCTTCTAAAGGTCCTTACCACGGTATTCCCTCACATCCCCTTGAGAAAGTGGCCTTTGTGGACACAAAACATGAGTCAGGGTTTTCTGCCATCCGGGCTTTGGGACCATGCACACCTTTGTTGATGAGCTGTATTCTTATTTTGCGCACTAGTCACTTTAGTCTTGGTAGATATCTACCTATTCTGCATTTACCTTTGGGCTTTGTGTGCCTGACTACCTTTTACAGCTTGCCCTGTGATTCACAGCAAATCAACAGCAGATTTTTGCTATACATCTATACGCTGATACATAATTGTTCGTGCACATGATTCCATTACTTTTGGTACTTGTCTTGTTTTTGTGTCATATCTTATCTTTTTGCTCTTTGACTTTTCAAATAAAATTTGTACTTTTTTACTAAAATTTATTGGATACTCCGTTTCTTCTCCTATTGGTAAGAGCAAATATATACAGTCAGGAGTGTAGTACAAGGATAGGGTACAGATAGATTGCAATTACTGTGTTGTGTAGCATGTGACCACAGGGAGGTGCTGATGGATTACAGGTACAAATCTTAGTTACGTGATTCCCTGGTCACATCAGGTAATGGGCCTCCTGCCAGTAGAAAGACTAGGTCCAAAATGAGGAGTTGCCTAATATCCCCTAGGCTGCTCCCTCCCACATGCTGCACCCACCCCTGGGCTGGCCCACCTCCCTCCTCCCATATCTGAGAATATGGTTTTCCAGGCAGAACCGTGGATGGCCCATAACTTTCCACCCAAATGTCCAAATAAGACGGCAACGGCCCCACTGGATTCCACTGGATTTTATCTGTGCAGGTAGACCAAATATGGCTACTTTATTTAATTCCTGGTAGCTATGCTTTATAACTCCATAATGCAATGTTCTGGAGGTGGCTGCATGGTATGGGAATATGGGGAAATGAATGCTGCTTCTGATTATGTACTCGGCTAGGCTCAGAGATATTGCATTCTGTGATTATAGGTCATTTTCCAGATTCAAAATCTCAGAGTCTTGCTGGGATCTGTGGTGCCACGAAGATACATGTGGCTTTAGTCAGACAAAGGAATCCAGTTTGACTGGTCCTGCACATGAATTCACACCCCTGTGGTAATTGCTGGGGGCACAGGGTCTATACCTATCGCCCACCCCCAAGAGTGAGCTTCAAAGGGCTTGTTCCTGGGGTTAATTAAAGGAAAACATTGGACTGCTCTGTCCAAGGAAGTGTATTCACGGGATAATAATGTCCCATTGACTGAGGTGCATTTCATTCCCTTTTATGGCATGGAGGAATGCAAGGGTGGGGGCTGAGTTTGGAGCAAGTATTTTGGGCCAACCTGTATCTTATAGAGAAGTCTATCAGGTAGAAAAATGATATCAAGTAGATATTGTTTACCCATATCTCACATCTCCCCCTATAGAGGGCGTTAGGGGTTATCACATTCCTGTGTTCCCCCAAGCACACTCCCACAGTCTCGCCTTGCCCAGACAGCCCATCAGCATTGCCATGGTCGTGTTATGAATGGGCACTGAGGAGGATAGCAGGCCCAAGCTAAGCCACAGAAAACCAGAGAGGTTGGTAACTAAGCGGATGCAGACCCCTGATCCTGTCCACACAACTAGCATTAGCTGTGGAGTGTGCCTACAATGATCCTAGATGCCTCAGCACAGCTGGAGAGCTAACTAAGCCTAAAGCAAGAAAGGGGAAATCTAAGCTGCCCCAGAGCAGGCCCCAAAGGAATAGATAGCCCCCAAACATATATTGTCGGTGAGGCAAGATGAAAACACAAACGCAGGCAGAAAAATTGACTGAGCAAATGATGGGGCCCACACTGACTAGACTGGACAGGAAAGGAAAGACACTATCTGCAATCACGCAAAAAACCCTGCAAAAAGTCCAACACGTCTGATGCACAAAAACACTGAAGTTGCACGACTTCACCCCCACTATATCAGTACTCTGGTATATTCTGAAAGCAAAGCAAAAAGAGACCAATATAACAGAGGACAAAACAGACTGGCACATGCAGTAACATATGGGCGGTGATTCAGCACAGCCCCAGCCGGAGCTGGGTGACCTGCACACAGCAGAGACAAACAAAACCAGATCAAAAGCAAACAGAATATCAAATGATCCACTTAGCTGAACATGCAGGGAAAGAGCAGGAGACATCAGACCTCAGAGGGTACAGGAAGAAAATCACCAGCAGGGATAGAGGGAGTCAGCTGTCTTAAATCCCAATCAGAAACCCCAGATCTTCCTCATTATCAGGTGGCAAGCCTCTGTCAATCAGATCAGCTCCACTACCTTCAGTAATCACCAGAGGGAAGCCAGAGAGAGAATTCACAACAGTCGGGGCCCCTTTTGTGGCGAATGGAGAAGTGGTACTGCTGGAGCGTCAGGCTCCAACACAGCAACCTCCCATTTGTCCCTAGCAAATACGCAACTACAATTCTGTCCTTCTCTCATCAGCACCTCTCCCTGTGCTGCCTGTGTCCGGGGTACACTGTGCCGAGCATAGAGTAACGGGTCTTATGTAAACCTGATAATGCTATGCGGCCAGCCAATCACAGTAAGGCCACATCCAAGATGGCTACGGCAGTGATTGTCAGCCAATCCCCACATGTTCATTGGCTGGCTGAAAAATGCCAAATATGCAGGACAGAGGCTCCAGCTCCCTCTTGAATATTCAAAAATTATTCGCCAAGTAATGGGCATCCTGAGCACACTGATGCTCTAGCAAATGACAAGTAGTGACGAACACGCTCGCTCATCACTGATATAATAATAATAATAATAAATTTTATTTTTATAGCGCCGACATATTCCGCAGCACTTTACATTTCAGAGGGGATTTGTACAGACAATAGACATTACAGCATAACAATAATCACATACAGTAGATTATAACAAATACCAAGAGGAAAGAGGGCCCTGCTCGCAAGCTTACAGTCTATGAGGAAAGAGGTAGACACGAAAGGTGGGTGGTAACAGTTGCCCTGATTGTATGGACCAGCCATAATGTTAAGTGTGTGACAGTACAGACACAGAGGGCTAATGGATGCATAAAGCATGTGGGAACATGATGCGGGAAATCTGGTTATGGTAAAACTTTTGGCTGTGCCACACAGGGATAGATTAGGTTAATGTGTTGAGGCGATAGGCCAGTCTGAATAAATGTGTTTTCAGGGCACGCTTAAAATTGTGGGGATTGGGGACTAATCATATTGACCTGGGAAGTGCATTCCAAAGAATTGGCGCGGCACGTGTAAAGTCTTGGAGACGGGAGTGGGAGGTTCTGTCTATTGAGGATACTAACCTCAGGTCATCAGCAGAACGGAGGGCGCGGGTAGGGTGGTATACTGAAACAAGGGAGGAGATGTAGGGTGGTGCTGAGCCATGGAGTGCTTTGTGGGTGAGGGTAATAAGTTTATACTGAATTCTGGAGTGGATGGGTAGCCAGTGTAATGACTGGCACAAGGTAGAGGCATCGGTGAAACGATTGGTGAGGAATATGATCCTGGCTGCAGCATTCAAGACAGATTGGAGAGGGGAGAGTTTGGTAAGAGGGAGACCGATTAGAAGAGAGTTACAATAGTCGAGACGAGAATGAATAAGAGAAACAGTAAGAGTTTTTGCAGAGTCAAAAGTAAGAAAAGGTCGAATTCTAGAAATGTTTTTGAGGTGCAGATGACAAGAGCGAGCCAGTGATCGAATGTGGGGGGCAAAGGAAAGCTGATAGATATTTTGGTTTACTCCCTGTACTCTGGTGCTATTCATCTGTTGTACTCATCCTGTTCTTGATATAACTTGTGACTCCTGACTACATTAATCTTTATCATACACACTGAACTTACCTCAACTTATCTAAATTTGCTTTTTACTGACCTTCCCTTCCTGTATTCGACTACACCTTTTCCTTTGACTACTGTATTGCCTGCTGATTCTACCCCTAATTCTGGCCATTCTGTTACTCACCCTGCTTGTTTGAGTATCCTTCAAGCGAGAACCGGAGCAAAAAAGTCCATTCCCATATAAAAAATGTATAATTTTATTGGTCACATAAATAACATACAATCATGGCCAAAAGTATTGACACCCCTGCAATTCTGTCAGATAATACTCAGTTTCTTCCTGAAAATGATTGCAAACACAAATTCTTTGGTATTGTTATCTTCATTTAATTTGTCTTAAATGAAAAAACACAAAAGAGAATGAAGCAAAAAGCAAAACATTGATCATTTCACACAAAACTCCAAAAATGGACCAGACAAAAGTATTGGCACCCTCAGCCTAATACTTGGTTGTACAACCTTTAGCCGAAATAACTGCGACCAACCGCTTCCGGTAACCATCAATGAGTTTCTTACAATGCTCTGATGGAATTTTAGACCATTCTTCTTTGGCAAACTGCTCCAGGTCCCTGATATTTGAAGGGTGCCCTCTCCAAACTGCCATTTTTAGATCTCTCCACAGGTGTTCTATGGGATTCAGGTCTGGACTCATTGCTGGCTACCTTAGAAGTCTCCAGTGCTTTCTCTCAAACCATTTTCTAGTGCTTTTTGAAGTTTGTTTTGGGTCATTGTCCTGCTGGAAGACCCATGACCTCTGAGGGATACCCAGCTTTCTCACACTGGGCCCTACATTATGCTGCAAAATTTGTTGGTAGTCTCCAGACTTCATAATAGCATGCACACGGTCAAGCAGTCCAGTGCCAGAGGCAGCAAAGCAACCCCAAAACATCAGGGAACCTCCGCCATGTTTGACTGTAGGGACCGTGTTCTTTTCTTTGAATGCCTCTTTTTTTCTCCTGTAAACTCTATGTTGATGCCTTTGCCCAAAAAACTCTAATTTTGTCTCATCTGACCAGAGAACATTCTTCCAAGAGTTTAGGCTTTTTCAGGTAAGTTTTGGCAAACTCCAGCCTGGCTTTTTTATGTCTCGGTGTAAGAAGTGGGGTCTTCCTGGGTCTCCTACCATACAGTCCCTTTTCATGCAGACACCGATGGATAGTACGGGTTGACACTGTTGTACCCTTGGACTGCAGGGCAGCTTGAACTTGTTTGGATGTTAGTCAAGGTTCTTTATCCAACATCTTGCGTTGAAATCTCTTGTCAATTTTTCTTTTCCGTCCACATCTAGGGAGGTTAGCCACAGTGCCATGGGCTTTAAACTTCTTGATGACACTGCGCACGGTAGACACAGGAACATTCAGGTCTTTGGAGATGGACTTGTAGCCTTGAGATTGCTCATGCTTCCTCACAATTTGGTTTCTCAAGTACTCAGACAGTTCTTTGGTCTTCTTTCTTTTCTCCATACTCAATGTGGTACACACAAGGACACAGGACAGAGGTTGAGTCAACTTTAATCCATGTCAACTGACTGCAAGTGTGATTTAGTTATTGCCAACACCTGTTAGGTGCCACAGGTAAGTTACAGGTGCTGTTAATTGCACAAATTAGAGAAGCATCACATGATTTTTCGAACAGTGCCAATACTTTTGTCCACTCTCTTTTTTATGTTTGGTGTGGAATTATATCCAATTTGGCTTTAGGACAATTCTTTTTGTGTTTTTTCATTTAAGACAAATTAAATGAAGATAATAATACCAAAGAATTTGTGTTTGCAATCATTTTCAGGAAGAAACTGAGTATTATCTGACAGAATTGCAGGGGTGTCAATACTTTTGGCCATGACTGAATATTATACAGACTCGTAGAACACAAAGCGTATTCAAAAGCTCATGGGTGAGGACACACAAAACTGTTGTGAGTTCATTCTCTGGTTCACCAGTTGTGAGTTCTCCTTCCAGACTCCCTCTGGTGGTAACAGGAGGTATTGAGGTTGATTTGATCGGTGGAGATCTGCCACCTGAGAATGAGGATGACGATTGGAACTCAGGAGTCTCAGATTGGATTTAAGACAGCGGACGCCCTATTCAGTTGCTGGTGATTCCTTCTGGCTCTTGATTTTCAGCTCTGTTCCAGTCATCTAAAGCTAAGTTTTTCTGCTAATGTTCACACTTGACTTTGTTGGTCTATTCAGTTTTTTGGTGTGGTCAGCCAGCCCCGGCTGGGTGCTGTGCTGAATTTCCACTCGTATTTATCAGTATTTTGCCAATTTGCTTTTTGTCCCTTACTAGTTTGGTCTCTTTTTGCTCTGTCTCAGAATATTTCAGAGAGCAGATATAGTGGGAGAAGTCTAGTGACTTCAGGGTTAATTTTGCTATCAGAAGTGTTGGACATTATTTTTGTAGGGTTTTTTGCAGGTTGCAGACAGTGTCTTTCCTTTCCTTTCCTCTCTAGTTAGTTTGGGCCCCATCGTTTGCTCAGCCTATTTTCCTGCTTGTGTTTGTGCCTTCATCTTGTTTCACCGTCAATACATGTGTGGGGGCTATCTTTTCCTTTGAGGTCTGCTCTGGGGCAGTTAGTTTTCCCCTTTTCATGCTTCAGGCTTATTTAGTCCTCTGGCTGTGACGAAGCGTCTAGGAACATCGTAGGTACGCTTCACGGCTGCTGCTAGTTGTGTGGTAGGATCAGGGATATGCAATCTGCATAGTTACCAACCTCTCTGGTTTTCTGTGACTTAGCTTGTTTTGCTTTTTTCTCCTCAGTGACCCATTCATAACACAAAACACTGTAATCACAGCATGTGCACAACTTCACAATCCTCCATAAGAATTAGCACAAATTAGCGAGGAAGCCCACGCAAAATGCGCATCGGGGCTGCTACTGGGCACCTACACTGACAGCTACATAAGGGTAAGACTTGCACCTCCTTCCCTATGACTCTCTATGTTTGAATTTTTGGGATTTACTATTTAAGAGTCGTGGAGACCATTTTGCTACTATGCCTGCACTTTATATGCACTTGGCACTTTTCTTTACCCCCTTTCTGGTGTAGATATATATTGCTGCTTTTTGTGCTAATTCTTATGGAGGTTTGTGAAGTTGTGCCCATGCTGTGATTACAGTGTTTTGTGTGTCCTCACACATGAATTTTTGAATACGCTTTGTGTGCTACGAGTCTGTATAATATCTGTATAATATATGTTACTTATGTGACCAATAAAATTATATATATTTTATATGAGAATGGACTTGTTTTCTCCGGTTTTCGCTTGTAGGATTTGTATTCATTGGAATGTCCATGATTAGTAGTTGTCCTAATAATAGACATATTAATATTGTTTAATTGATATGTATTAGTGGATTTTTTTCTTTTGTTTGAGTATCCTTGCCTCAGGCTCGATCCTTTGGCAATCAGTTACTATATGAACGCAAACCAAGGAACCACTTTGTAAATTCAAATTCCTATAAAGGGATTAAAGAGTTAAAGATAAGACTTCACTGGAATCTGCTACACTGAAGGGCTAACGCCAAGTCTGTCACAGACTATTGAGACTTTTTGAGCTGATTTTACAGCGGCAAGGAGAATACGGCAGGTGAGCTAGCCTTGCTTTTTTATTATATTTTGGATACAATTTTACATAGTAACATAGTTATTAAGGTTGAAGGGAGACTTTAAGTCCATCTAGTTCAACCCATATCCTGTCCTAACCTGCCCTAACATGTTGATCCAGAGGAAGGCAAAAAAAACCCATGTGGCAAACAGTAAGCTTCACATTGGGGAAAAAAATTCCTTCCCGACTCCACATACGGCAATCAGACTAGCTCCCTGGATCAACGCAATATTAAGGAAACTAGTGTATATACCCTGTAATATTATACTTTTCAAGAAAGGCATCCAGTCCCTTCTTAAATTTTAGTAGGGAATCACTCATTACAACATCATATGGCAGAGAGTTCCATAGTCTCACTGTTCTTACAGTAAAGAATCCGCGTCTGTGAGTATGCTTAAACCTTCGTTCCTCCAGACGTAGAGGATGCCCCCTTGTCCCCGTCTCAGGTCTAAGAGTAAAAAGATCATTAGAAAGGTCTTGGTATTGTCCCCGCATATATTTATACATTGAAATAAGATCACCCCTAAACCTTCGATTCAAACTAAATAACCCCAAGTGTAATAACCTGTCTTGGTATTGCAGACCCCCTAGTTCCCTAATAACCTTGGTCGCTCTTCTCTGCACCCGCTCCAGTTCAGCTATGTCTTTCTTTTACACCGGAGAGCTGAACTGTACACAGTATTCTAAGTGTGGTCCCACTAGTGATTTATATAGAGGTAAAATTATGTTCTCCTCATGAGCATCTATGCTTCTTTTAATGCATCCCATTATTTTATTTGCCTTTGCAGCAGCTGCCTGACACTGGCTACTAAATGTGAGTTTGTGGTCCACCCATACACCCAGGTCTTTTTCAGTGACAGTTTTGCCCAGTGTTTTACAATTAATCAAATAATTATACATCTTATTCGATCTACCCAAGTGCATGACCTTACATTTATCCCCATTAAAGCTCATTTGCCATTTATCAGCCCAAGCTTCTAGTTTACATAAATCCTCCTGTAATATAAAATTGTCCTCCTCTGTATTGATTACCCTGCAGAGTTTAGTGTCATCTGCAAATATTGAAATTCTACTCTCTATGCCCCCTACAAGGTCATATATGTTAAAAAGAAGCGGGCCCAAAACTGACCTCTGTGGTACCCAACTGCTAACCGTGACCCAGTCCGAGTGTGTTCCATTAATAACCACCCTTTGTTTCCTATCCCTGAGCCAGCTCTTAACCCACCTACACATATTTTCCCCTATCCCCATTGTTCTCATTTTATGTATCAACCTTTTGTGTGGCACCGTTTCAAAAGCTTTTGAAAAGTCCATGTACACCACGTCCACTGCATTCCCTTGGTCCAGTCTTAGCTCTTCATAAAAGCTTATCAGATTACTCTGACAGGAACGGTCTCTTGTAAACCCATGTTGATATTGGGTCATGAGGTTATTCTTCTCCAGATACTCCAGTATAGTATCTCTTAGAAAACCCTCCAGGATTTTACCCACAGTTGAGGTTAAACTTACTGGCCTATAATTTCCGAGTTCAGTTTTTGTCCCCTTTTTGAATATTGGCACCACGTTTGCTATACGCCAGTCCTGTGGTACAGACCCTGTTATTATGGAATCTTTAAAGATTAAAAATAATGGTCTATCTATGACTGTGCTTAATTCCTGCAGTACTTGGGGGTGTATCCCATCCCGGCCCGGGGATTTGTCAATTTTAGTGATTTTTAGACGCCGCCGTACTTCCTGCTTGGTTAAGCAGGTGACATTTAATGGAGAATTTTTTATCCCTGATCATGTTATCCATCATGGGATTTTCTTGTGTAAATACTGTTGAAAAAAGTCATTTAGCATATTGGCTTTTTCCTCATCCTCATCCACCATTTCACCCAGACTATTTTTAAGGGGACCAACACTATCATTTTTTAGTTTCTTACTATTTATGTAGTTAAAGAATATTTGGGGATTATTTTTACTTTCTCTGGCAATGAGTCTCTGTCTCAATCTTTGCTGTCTTGATTTGCTTTTTACAGAATTTATTTAATCTTCTGTATTTAGTTAATGCCTCATCACTACCTACTTGCTTTAATTCTCTAAATGCTTTATTTTTGTCACTTATTGCACCCCTTACAGCTCTATTTAGCCATAGTGGTTTCCTCCTATTTCTCGCATGTTTATTCCCATACGGTATATATTGTGCACAGGTCCAATTCAGGATGCTAATAAACGTCTCCCATTTTCTTTGTGTATTTTTATGTCTCAGGATATCGTCCCAGTTAATTGCACCAAGATCATCTCTCATCCGTTGGAAATTTGCCTTCCTGAAGTTTAGTGTCCTTGTAACCCCTCTACTACACATCTAATTAAAGGATACATGAAAATTTATTAATTTGTGATCACTATTACCCAAGTGACCCCCAACCCTTACATTTGATATGCGGTCTGGACTGTTGGTTAATATTAGGTCTAGCAGTGCCCCCCATCTTGTTGGGTCCTGAAGCAGTTGTAAAAAAATTGTCTCTCATAGTTGTCAAAAACCTATTACCTTTCCTGGAACTGCAGGTTTCGGTTCCACAATGTATTTCAGGGTAGTTGAAGTCCCTCATAATAATGACTTCTACTTGAGTCGCTGCTTCATCTATTTGCTTTATGAGGATATTCTCTGTTGCTTCCATTATTTTTGGAGACTTATAACAAACTCCTATCAGTAATTTATTATTTTTCCCCCCTCCCCTTATCTCTACCCACAGGGACTCTACATTTTCATTAGATTCATATATATTATCATGAAGGATGGGTTTTAAGGATGATTTTACATATAAACACACGCCTCCCCCTCGTTTATTTGTACGGTCATTTCTGAACAGACTATAGCCCTGTAAATTAACTGCCCAGTCGTGGCTCTCGTCCAGCCATGTCTCAGATATCCACCTTGTCATAATTATGTTCCAACAACATTAACTCCAATTCCTCCATTTTGTTGGCGAGGCTTCTGGCATTAGTATACATGCACTTTATGTATCTCTCTGTACCTCTATTCTTTCTTAAATTATTTACTGTTCTAACCCCACCCCCCCAATTTTGGTGTAAAAAGGAAAGCATTGGGTATAAAAATTGACTAAAAGGGACCCTGTCGTGCAAAACTGCTATTTACCTGGAGATATAGAATTAATATGCATGTAAACTGTGTTAAAAAGCTGCCTAGATGCCTTACTGAAAACTGGCGAAAATGAACTTATATACTCCCGCGAGCTGCTCGCTTTCAGCCAAGTGGTTACGGTAATTTTGAGAGTGATATACTATAACTATGTATTTTGTGCTTGTAAGACTACATGTCTTTTAAGGTTCTTTAGCTCCACAGTATCTTACTGGAGATTTCTTGAATAGAAGTTATATTTCCCTTGGGAATAATTTCTTGACTATGTACAATCATTGGCTTTTAAGTCCTACATGATACTATAAAGCTCTATATAATTCCTGCCATGCTCTGCTGCCAAGATCACTTGGATAGTAATTGTAAAAACTAGAGTTGAGCGACTTTTGGTTTTTTAGGGTCGCGTTTCGTTTCGTGAAACCCGACTTTTCCAAAAGTCGGGTCGAGCAAGATCGTCCGATTATAGGGAAAAGTCGGGGTCGTCCCGAAACACGAAACCCAATGTAAGTCAATGGGGAATAAAAGTCGGCAGTGAGAGGAGGACAGGAAACACACCTACAGTGCCCATTTGAATGCCAAAAGCATCAATTCTTCTTACTTAAGCTTGTCAACCTTAATTAACTTCATAATACAAGTTACGCACTGAAAAATGGGGGTTATTTGGCTAAAGTTGTGGGGGGGGAGGGCTGGCTGCAGGTTTTCATGTGCCCTGGGTGAAAGAGCGCCCCTTTAACACATACCACAACTCATCATGCTCCGATACGGCAGAGAAATAGCGGTATAGTACAATGAAAAATACCTCACTTTTTACATCTCATGACGAGGCCCATCTATTTCTCCATACAGAATCATTGGTCCCATATAATGTTTGAAACAGTATATGATGAGCTCCACATAATGCTACAGTATATGTTGGTCCCCATGGATGAAGCTCCACTGTCTTATGGGCCCAAATAATGCTCCAAACATAATGGGCCCCATTTCTAATGCTCTAGTGTATAATGGGCCCTGTAAATGCTGCTCCAGTGTCTGATGTCCACCTTTGGAATGTTCCAGTGTATGGTGGGCCCCATCTATCATTCTCCAGAGTATAGTGCTCCCCAAAAATTGCTGTCCCAACATTGAAAACAATCAAATAAGTCTCCTCGCTAGGGAATCCCTGTACTTGTCTGGACAGGTGCTGTAGCTTGCTTAACAGCTCGCCAGCCATTCTCACGCCCAGTATGGATTGCACGTGATTGCACAAAGGTTAGAAAGGGTACCGTATCCCTGGATAACATGTATGGATATCGTACACATTCAAAATATATGTCTCAGGAGGCCGGCACAGACGGTGTTAGGCCCAGTATGGATTGCACGTGATTGCACAAAGGTTAGAAAGGGTACCGTATCCCTGGATAACATGTATGGATAGCGTACACATTCAAAATATATGTCTATACAGCATGAGGCAGGCTCAGACGGTGTTAGGCCCAGTATGGATTGCACGTGATTGCACAAAGGTTAGAAAGGGTACCGTATCCCTGGATAACATGTATGGATAGCGTACACATTCAAAATATATGTCTCAGGAGGCAGGCTCAGACGGTGTTAGGCCCAGTATGGATTGCACGTGATTGCACAAAGGTTAGAAAGGGTACCGTATCCCTGGATAACATGTATGGATAGCGTACACATTCAAAATATATGTCTCAGGAGGCAGGCTCAGACGGTGTTAGGCCCAGTATGGATTGCACGTGATTGCACAAAGGTTAGAAAGGGTACCGTATCCCTGGATAACATGTATGGATAGCGTACACATTCAAAATATATGTCTATACAGCATGAGGCAGGCTCAGACGGTGTTAGGCCCAGTATGGATTGCACGTGATTGCACAAAGGTTAGAAAGGGTACCGTATCCCTGGATAACATGTATGGATAGCGTACACATTCAAAATATATGTCTCAGGAGGCAGGCTCAGATGGTGTTAGGCCCAGTATGGATTGCACGTGATTGCACAAAGGTTAGAAAGGGTACCGTATCCCTGGATAACATGTATGGATAGTGTACACATTCAAAATATATGTCTCAGGAGGCAGGCTCAGACGGTGTTAGGCCCAGTATGGATTTGACGGCCCAGATTACACAGCGGAGGAGCAGGGAGAGGTAAAGATTGCAAATGCTGGGGCCCTGCCCAAGCAAGGGGGGCCCACTCGTGGGCGTCGGTACTGGCACTGGGCCCCTCATAGTACAGCGGTGTGTCTGACGGCGGGTGTGCACCACCACCGTCAGAGACACTTGATTGCACTATGAGGGACCCTGTGCCAGTGCCCGCGCCCAAGAGTCGGCCTACCCACCTGTCCAGGGCAACGGCACACGCACGGTGTCGTGCGCTAGGTGTTGACCCCGGCCATGGGGGGGAGGCAGCACAGTTAGGGAGTTTTAGAAAGTGGCATATGTTGATGTTGGACATTCAGCTGATGCAAAAGGCGAAATAAGTGAAGTACCAGGAAGAGGTGGACCAAAGCAAGCCATTTTTCTGTCACCCTATGTGTCATCAGGGGAAGGTGGGACAAAATCCTTGGAAACCCATGCGTGGTTCATTTTAATGAAGGTTAGATCATCCACATTTTGGGTTGACAGACGGGTCCTTTTTTCTGTCAGGATTGATCCAGCTGCACTGAAGACTCTTTCCGATAGCACACTTGCAGCTGGGCAAGCGAGCTCCTGTAAGGCATATTGTGCCAATTCAGGCCAGGTGTCCAGTTTAGCGGCCCAATAGTCAAAGGGGAATGACCTGTGTGGGAGAACATCGATATGGGAGGAAAGGTAGTTTGTAACCATAGTTGACAACTGCTGTCTCCTGTCACTTTCCATCGATGCAGTATTACCAGTTGTGTGAGCGGTATTTGAAAAATCAGTCCACAACATTGTCATGAAACCCCTGTCTCCAACGCCACTTCTGCTGTGTGCACCACGAACACCTCTGCCAAGCTGCCCCCGGCCCGTACGGCTCGTGTGAGAACCATCACCGCTGCTGTGTGCTGGGAATGCCTCAAGCAACCGATTTACCAGAGTTGCTTGTTTATTAGCCAATATTAGGTCAAGGTTCTCCTGTGGCATGATGTTTTGTAATTTGCCTTTATAGCGTGGATCCAGGATGCTGGCCAACCAGTAGTCGTCATCGTTCATCATTTTGGCAATGCGGGGGTCCCTTTTTAGGATCCGCAAGGCATAATCTGACATGTGGGCCAATGTTCCCGGTGTCAATGATGCACTGCGAGTGCTGGGTGGAGGAGCACTTTCTGGCAAATCCACATCCCTCCAGTCACGCACAAACCCTGTACCAGACCTTGCCACGCCAACATTTTCACTTGCCCCACGAGATGCATCCTCCTCCCCTAAGTAATCATCCCCATCATCCTCCTCCTCCTCCTCTTCTTCCTCCACCTCGTCCAGGAGAGGTCCCTGAGCAGACAATGGCTGAATGTCATCAAGGATTCCCTCCTCCTCTTCCTCCTCATCAACATTGGCTGCAGACGCCTGCTCCTTAAGGTGCGTCAAAGTTTGCATGAGCAGACGCATAAGTGGGATGCTCATGCTTAGGATGGCGTCGTCTGCGCTTACCAGCCGTGTGCATTCCTCAAAACACTGAAGGACTTTACAAAGGTCTTTCAGCTTCGACCACTGCACACCTGTCAACTCCATGTCTGCTCTCAAAGTGCCTGGCCGTGTATCCTCCCACAAATGCATTATGGCCTGCCTCTGCTCGCACAGCCGCTCCACCATGTGCAGGGTGGAGTTCCACCTTGTTGCAATGTCGATAATGAGGCGGTGGTTGGGAAGGTGGAGCAATCGCTGCAGCTTCTGCATACGAACGGAGTGTACAGGCGACCGGCGGATGTGCGCGCACAGTCTTCGCACCTTCTGGAGCAGGGCTGTTAACTCCGGATAATTTTTGAGGAAGCACTGCACCACCAGTTTCAAGGTGTGAGCCAAGCAAGGTATGTGGCTGAGTTTTGAAAGGGCTATGGCTGCCACAAAATTACGGCCGTTATCACTAACTACCTTGCCTGCCTCAAGATGTACACTGCCCAGCCATGACTCAGTTTGTCGCTTCAAGTACTCGGCCAGCACCTCGGCGGTGTGTCTGTCGCCCAAACACATCATCTGCAACACAGCCTGCTGACGCTTTCCACTAGCTGCTCGATAGGGGGACACATCGTGTGCAACAGTGGCAGCTGCAGATGGAGTGCTCGTACGACTGCGCTCTGTGGACGAGCTTTTGCTTCTGGAGGAGGAGGAGGAGGGTCGAACGCCTACAGCCAACTGTTTACTATACCGTGGGCTAGGCAGCACTGTCCCACCACCACTGTCCCCTGTGGACCCTGCATCCACCACATTAACCCAGTGCGCAGTGATGGACACGTAACGGCCCTGGCCATGCCGACTGGACCATGCATCAGTTGTGAGGTGCACCTTTCCGCTCACTGGCTGCTTGAGTGCATGGACAATGCGGTCTTTCACATGATGGTGGAGGGCTGGGATGGCTTTGCGAGAGAAGAAGTGGCGACTGGGTAGGTCATAGCGTGGTACTGCATAGGCCATGAGTTCGCGGAAAGCTGTGCTTTCCACCAACCGAAAGGGCATCATTTCAAACGAGATTAGTTTGGCAATGTGGGCGTTCAAACCCAGTGTACGCGGATGAGAGACTGAGTACTTTCTTGACCTACTCATAGTGTCTGGGAGGGTGAGCTGGACTTGAGAGCTGCATATGGTGGAAGTAGCGGTGGACAGGGCGGACTGAGAGAGGGTTGATGATGGTGATGGAGTTGGTGTTCTTTCTGATGGCCTAGAATCAGTCTTTCGTTGATATAACAGTGGGATTCCCTGACTGCTGTGGTCTTGCAACGACACCTCCACATTTGCTGCTGTGCTAACCGGTGGGCTTACAGTGGGGGAAACAATGTAGCGTTGCTGACTACCTTCGTTGTGATCAGTTGCACATGTGGCACTTGAGGTTTGGTGTTGTGTCCACGCTTGCAAGTGCATGCTGGTTAAATGTCTAAGCATGCAACTGGTATTCAAATTTTTCAGATTTTTCCCTCGGCTAAAGGTCTTTGCGCACTTCTTACAGATAACCTTGGCCTGATCATGAGGATTTTGTTCAAAAAAGTGCCACACTGCACGCTTCCTACTTTGGCAGACATTTTGCGGCCTAGCACGCTGTGATCTTTTGACCCTCTGGACAAGCTGTCCAGCAACTCTTTTGATGTTTGGAACCTGTCTTTGGAGTGCTCCGGGCCTGCCAGATAACAGCTGTTGCGATGTCGATGTCTGCTGTGGATGCTCCTCATCTGAGCTATTGGAAGCAGCACCCTCTTCCCCCAATGGATGCCAATCTGGGTCAACAACTGGGTCATCCATCACCTCCTCTTCTATGTCATGTGCACCTTCCTCTGTGTCACCGTGTATGGTGGTATAGTGTGCAGGAAGGGGCACCTGAGTCTCATCAGGGTCAGAATCTGGCTCTGTACACTGCGAGGACAATGTAGTGCTCTGAGTGAATGTACCAGCAGAATCATCCATCAGCGGCTGTGCATCAGTGCACTCCATGTCAGATTCATCTTGGCCTGGGTAATTCACCATTTCACTTGATAATCCAGGCATGGTATGTGAAAACAGCTCCATGGAGTAATCAGTAGTATGGCCTGCATCATCCTTCAATCTTGGTTGGGGTGAAGGACACAAGGAAAGGTGTGGTTCATGAACATGAGCCTCCAATGACGACTCAGTGCTTTTACTTTTTACAACTTCAGAAGAGGAGGCGATAGAGCTGGAGGCTGAGTCAGCAATGTAAGACAAAACTTTTTCCTGATGCTCTGGCTTTAAAAGCGGTTTGCCAACTCCTAGAAAACTAAGCGTTCGAGGCCTTATGTAGCCAGATGATGACGCAGGGTCAGCACCTCCTGCATTCGGTCCTATTTTGCTCTTGCCACTACCATCAGATCCACCACCAACACCATCATTACCAGCTGCCAACCCCCGCCCAATTCCACGGCCTCTTCCACCAGCCTTCCTCATTTTTGGTAGAAATGTAGACAAAATCCAACAAACTATATAGTAATGTAAAACAAGGTACAAGGTGTCTATAGGACAGGGGAGATTTAGAATTTCTGCACACACTTGTGGACAGTGGACACTTTTGGATTGTGTGAGGCCCACTGATATCTGAGCGCTATGTGACTGGCTCGATGGCACAGCTGTGACCAAAGTGACGAGAGGATAAGGGAGATTTTGAATCTCTGCGCACACTTTTGGACACTGGACACTTGTGGATTGTGTGAGGCCCACTGATATCTGAGCGCTATGTGACAGGCTCGATGGCACAGCTGCCTGTGACAAAAGTGACGAGAGGATAATGGAGATTTTGAATCTCTGCGCACACTTTTGGACACTGGACACTTGTGGATTGTGTGAGGCCCACTGATATCTGAGCGCTATGTGACAGGCTCGATGGCACAGCTGCCTGTGACAAAAGTGACGAGAGGATAATGGAGATTTTGAATCTCTGCGCACACTTTTGGACACTGGACACTTGTGGATTGTGTGAGGCCCACTGATATCTGAGCGCTATGTGACAGGCTCGATGGCACAGCTGCCTGTGACAAAAGTGACGAGAGGATAATGGAGATTTTGAATCTCTGCGCACACTTTTGGACACTGGACACTTGTGGATTGTGTGAGGCCCACTGATATCTGAGCGCTATGTGACAGGCTCGATGCCACAGCTGCCTGTGACAAAAGTGACGAGAGGATAATGGAGATTTTGAATCTCTGCGCACACTTTTGGACACTGGACACTTGTGGATTGTGTGAGGCCCACTGATATCTGAGCGCTATGTGACAGGCTCGATGGCACAGCTGCCTGTGACCAAAGTGACGAGAGGATAATGGAGATTTTGAATCTCTGCGCACACTTTTGGACACTGGACACTTGTGGATTGTGTGAGGCCCACTGATATCTGAGCGCTATGTGACAGGCTCGATGGCACAGCTGCCTGTGACAAAAGTGACGAGAGGATAATGGAGATTTTGAATCTCTGCGCACACTTTTGGACACTGGACACTTGTGGATTGTGTGAGGCCCACTGATATCTGAGCGCTATGTGACAGGCTCGATGGCACAGCTGTGACCTAAGTGACTAGAGGATAAGTGAGATTTTGAATCTCTGCACACACTTTTGGACACTGGACACTTGTGGATTGTGTGAGGCCCACTGATATCTGAGCGCTATGTGACACGCTCGATGGCACAGCTGCCTGTGACCAAAGTGACGAGAGGATAATGGAGATTTTGAATCTCTGCGCACACTTTTGGACACTGGACACTTGTGGATTGTGTGAGGCCCACTGATATCTGAGCGCTATGTGACAGGCTCGATGGCACAGCTGCCTGTGACAAAAGTGACTAGAGGATAAGGGAGATTGGATTGCTTTTAAAAAAGCAGTTTGCGGAGCAGTGGGTAAACAGCAATGCCAGCGTGTCAGGAAGCCTTAAAAGGCAGCCCAACAACCAACACCACTGATACACCACTATATAGCCTCCCCTTGCACTGCACACACAGTGACTTGTGTGTTGTGCAGGCCAAATCGCTAGCAGCAGAAGCAGTTTTTTTGTCTTCTTCCCTGCCTAACGCTCTCCCTACAGAATCAGCAGCAACCTCTCCCTATACTAAGATCGGCAGAAGTAAGATGGCGGTCGGCGTGCACGCCCTTTTATACCCCCTGTGACGCCCACCAAAGCAAGCCAATCACTTGCATGCCCTTCTGAAAGATGGTGGTGACCCGTGCCTAGGTCATCACGTTGCCCACAGTGTCCGTGGATCCTGATTGGCTGAAAAAGAGCGCAAAACAAACTTTTGAAACGCGACTTTGGCGCGTAAGTCGCCGACCTCGTGGCCGACCTCATCCCGACCCGACTTTGCCAAAAGTCGGCGACTTTTGAATTTTTTCGACCCGTTTCGCTCAACTCTAGTAAAAACATATCTGAACTTGAAACACAAGCCTGAAAAAGATATGATGCATGGATTAAAACAAGTTTACACACACCCACCTTGGATTACCCATTTTTTGTCCTCCAGAAATAAGCTTGTTTGTCCTTGAGGACGAAGTGGTACTTAGTAAATATGATATTTCCTTAATGCATTTATTCTCCACTTTACTAAAACTTTAGCAAATCCTTGTCAATATCATGGCTTTTCCATTGATATACCATTTTCAGTGCCACTTAGGATCACTGTTCAATAATGGCTGATAGAGGTGAGCCAATCTTCTGAAATTCGAATTTGCTAGCTTCGATAAATTTTTGTTAGAAATTTGATTTGTGGCAAGCAAATTTACATGAATCTCAGTACTGGAACCTTTGAAATTGCTCAGAAAATACACATAATAGACATAAGAGAAAGGGAGAACCCTGCTGATCATGATAGCTTACACTTTACAGGTGAGTGAGAGAGAAAGGACCCTTCTGACCATAAGAACTTGCACCCTAGAGGAGAGAGAGGGCCCAGTTATCATAAGAGCTTACCTTCAACAGGCAACATAGACAGAGTACCCCACTGATCATAACAGCTTACACTCTACAGTAGAGAGAGGACCCTTCTGATCAAAAGAGCTTACTGTCAGGATTCCTCTGCTCAGAGTGTCTGGGACTCAGTGATGGACAGCCCTGTCTTCCTATCCTGTGCTGGGGCATGCTGAGCTGTCAGTGCTTTGATTGACAGCTCGGTTTACCTATCTGAGACTGGGAGGTGCAGAGATTTCCACAGGTGCTCCCTGTTCTTGATAATTTCCCTGCTATTTAGGTGAGCTGTCTGGCCCAGATCACTGCCAGTCAAAAGCTTATGCTCTCTGGTGTGTGTTCACCTGATCCCTGTTCTGTAAGTTCTGATCTTCTGCTGCTGACCTTTGGAACTTGTTCTGACTACCCATTTGTTATTGCCCCTTTGCTTATGAGCTTTTGCTGCTGACCTTCGGACCGTGTTCTGACTACCCGTTTGTCATTTCCCCCAGAGCTATTTCTCTGGTATTCTGACCCTGGAATGTGACCTGACTTACAACTTCATATTTTCCCTTGGTTTACTATGTGCTCTTTTGGCATCAATCCCAGAATATCTGACTGCGCTGACTCACAGTCTGTCCGTGGGTTGTGACTAGCGTCACATTTTGACTGGCCTTAAGGTGGCAAATTTGACTCAGATGATTCTGGATCTGGCAAGGGAACACCAAAAGCTAGAATCTTCACAGTCCCAGTTCAGGATCAGTTTTCTAGAACTATGGATGCTTCCCAAAGCTCTCCACTATTGACTGTAGCAATGACTCTGGTACCTTCTGACATGCAGTTGGTCTTCCCTGAATGTGTAGTGGTCCTTTAGACAAATTTTCAGAGGAGAAGGATCAGTTTAGGGTGTTTAGGGAGAGATGAAAACAATTTCTTACCTTACGACCTCAGTCTTCAGGGGATGAGTCCCAGCGGGTGGGAATAATCATGTCCCTATTTAGAGGGGGTCCTCAGACTTGGTGTAATGAATGGAAATTGAGGCACAGATGTTGAAGTGTACATTAGTTTATTGAAATTTTTGTGGAACTATGGGACCACTGTCAGGGGAGCTCCGAAGGGGGTGTGACTATGCAAACCCCAGAGACCCATAGTAAGACCCTTCAAACAGAACCAGATTGGAATACCCGGGGAACGCAAGGTGCTACCTCCAATTAGACCCCGGACACGTGGAAGCTGACCCAGCTGGACAGGTGGGCTGGCAGGAACTGCAGGTAGCGGAGAACTTGGCAGATGGCGAGCGACTGAATCGGGTAGCAGGTAGCAGTGGTGCCTGAAATAGTACAACTCACTCAGCCATAGGTTGAGACTCTTTTAGGAATTAGCGTGCTGTCTCCTTAAGAGACTGGGAGTGCAGGCGTGTGCACCCTAAGTGCCGTGCCTGGAGACCTGCAGGTAGCAGCAGCAGAGGAAGGAAACACGGGACACAGGACAAAGGCTTCAGAGGATCGGCGTCCCTGCTGGGGATCGTGCCAAGGCGCCGGTCCCGTGGTAAAAGATGTGTATCAGGGAGCGCGCTGGGAATGGAGAGTACGACGGTATCCCTGCAGAGGAAGGAGACCGGCACTATTCAAGGGCACCGGCGCTACAGTACCCCCCTTTACGCCCCCTCTTCTTTAAGACTGCAAAAAATCTCTCCAGTAGGAGAGGTGCCTGGGTATTATCTTTTGGCTCCCACAACCTTTCCTCAGGACCGAAGCCCTTCCAATCTCCCAAGAAAAAGGTCTTTCCCTTTACCCTTTTTGTGTCCAAAATATTCTCTAACTCAAAGACATCCATGAGATCAGGAGTGGTACCCAAGAAAGGAGGTAGGCAAAAGCAATGAGGCAGGCAATTTCAACTTGTAAGAAACAGCATTAATTTGTTTTATGACCTCGAAGGGACCAAGGAAGCGAGGTCCCAATTTGTAGGATGGCATCTTCAGACGAATGTACTTGGTGGAGAGCCACACTTTATCCCCAGGCTGAAAGGTCGGAGCATCCAGGTGTCTCTTGTCGGCATGCTTCTTCTCTAGAGCGGTCTTGTTGTCTCTCTACACTTTAGAGAAATCCTCAGTAAGACCCTGGGATAGGAAGAGGGATTCCGGGTTGGAGTCCAAACACAACCTGGAAGGGAGACTTAGCAGAGGACTCACTTACATGGTTTTCATAGGCGTACTCAACCCACTGTAGTACCTTGACCCAGTCATTGTGATGCACGTTGATGAAGTGACACAGGAATCTGGACATGATCTGACTGATCCTCTCCACCTGACCATTGGATTGGGGATGATAAGCAAAAGAGAAATCCAGCTTCACGCTCATTAGTTCACAGGTCGCCCTCCAACACTTAGAAGAGAACTGGATACCCCTGTCGGACACAATGTGGAGAGGAAACTTATGGAGGTGGAAAATATGCTGAATGAAGTAGTCGGCAAGTTCAGGAGCAGAAGGAAGACCTGGCAGTGGAATAAAGTGAGCCATCTTGAAAAAACGATCCATCACAACGCAGATAATGGAGCAGCCAGAGGAGACCAGGAGGTCTGTAATGAAGTCCATAGCAATGTACTGTCAGGGGACTGAAGGAATGGGAAACGGCAGAAGGTGTCCGGATGGAAGGTGCTTCGCAGTTTTGTTTTGGGCACAGGAATGGCAAGCCGAGACACACTCCAAGATGTCTTTTCCCATGGTAGGTCACCAATAGTGACGGGAAATGAGTTGCAAAGTCTTCCTCTGCCCTGCATGACCGGCCAACTTGGAAGAGTGACCCCACTGAAAAACTCACCTCCTGTCCAAACTGGATACAATGTCTTACCAGGGGGGAACCTGAGACAGATTGACAGGCGCTACAGTCACCATTCTGGATGGCTCAATGATATGCTGAGGCTCTTCCTCCAAGTCGGAGGGCAGAGAAGCCCTAGAGAGTGCATCGACCTTGATGTTCTTGTTGGCAAGGCGAAAATGAAGTACGAAGTTGAATCATGCGAATAACAAGGACCTCCTGGCCTGGCATGGATTCAGCCTCTGTGCAGACTGGAGGTAGGCTAGGTTCTTTTGGTCTGTGAATATAATGACCTGGTGGACTGCTCCCTTGAGAAGATGACGACATTCTTGCAGAGCCAACTTGATTGCCAGCAACTCTCGATCCCCAATGGAATAGTTTCTCTCGGAAGCAGAAAAAAATCTTCAAGAAGGAGCCACAGGAGACCATTCGCCCCATAGAAGACTTCTGGGAGAGAACCACCGCAGCACCGGTGGAGGAAGCATCCACCTCAAGGAAGAATTGTTTATCCACGACGGGTTGATGGAGCACAGGAGCAGAAGAGAAGTGTTATGATTGGGTCACTGAGGAGGAAAGCAAGACCAAGCTAAGCCACAGAAAACCATAGAGGTTGGTAACTAAGTGGATTGCAGACCCCTGATCCTATCCACACAACTAGCAGTAGCTGTTGAGCGTACCTACGATGATCCTAGACGCCTCAACACAGTTGGAGAACTAAATAAGCCTAAAGCAAGAAAGGGGAAATCTAAACTGCCCCAGAGCAGACCCCAAAGGAATAGATAGCCCCCAAACATAGATTGTCGGTGAGACAAGATGAAAACACAAACGCAGGTAGGAAAATAGACTGAGCAAACGATGGGGCCCACACTAACTAGACAGGATAGGAAAGACTCTGTCTGCAATCACTCAAAAAACCCTGCAAAAAATGCCCAACACGTCTGATAGAAAAATACTGAAGTTGCATGACTTCGCCCACTATATCAGCACTTTGGTATATTCTGAAAGCAGAGCAAAAAGAGGCCAATCTAATAAGGGACAAAAACAAACTGGCACAAGCAGTAACATATGGATGGTGATTCAGCACTGCCCCAGCTGGAGCTGGCTGACCACACAAAACTGAAATAGACAAAACCAGATCAAATGAGAACAATAGCAAAAGAACACTTAGCTGAGCATGCAGGGACTGAGCTGGAAACTAAGACCTCAGGAGGCAGGAAAAAAATCACCAGCAGTAATAGAGGGAGTCGGCTGTCTTAAATCCAGTCAGAAACTCCAGATCTCCAGTCATCCTCCTCATTATCAGGTGGCAGGCCTCTGTTAATTAGATCAGCTCCATTAACTCCAGTAACCACCAGAGGAAGCCCGGAAAGAGAACTCGCGACCCCTCTGTCAATATAACCAACTCCACTACCTTCACTATTAACCAGAGGTAGGCCAGAAAGCAAATTCACAACAGAGAAGGCTTTCTTCTGCGAAGTAAAAGACTCCTCCGCCTCAGGATGCCTATCCTTGGAGTTGGCGCCCTGTAACTACACACGATTACAGGAGATCCCTAAAAATGTAATTCACAAACTCCTGAAAGACCGCGGGAATGTTTGCTCTGCCCTCTGTATATAGGGCAGATATGTTTGTATTATGTGCGGTTTAGTTATAGCACCATCTAGTGCTGGCTGAATTTATAGCTGTGTCTTTAATAGCATTTACAGCCTGTGCCTTTAATAGCAGACAGAGTGTTCCATTGTGGGATTGAAGCAATGTATTCTGGGATGAGGAAGATGCCATTTTCTTCTGTGTATTTCATAGAACACACCTTGTTTATTTGTCCTCCTGTAACTCCCCTACTTGAGCCGCTATCCTGGTAAAGCATATTTGGTAAGATTAATATCTTTTCTTGCAATGCAGTCTTGTACAGAGATGTTATTAACCGTATAGCAGTTAGTGCTCAGTAGATGTAATTAGACACCTGTGTATTCCATGTAAAGTTTGCATCACACTGTATACTTCCTGTAATTGTGTTAGCTGTGTGATTATCTGCCCAATACTTAACCATGTTGTTTGTATTCTTTATAGTTTTACCGCATGTTCTATACTCTTCACCAATAAACAAGTTAGACTACAGAGAACAGTCTGCTTATTTTGGAAGATTGAAGGTGGTTTATGCTGTATGCTAGATTGCACACCGTGTCAACGTGTATGAAGGCAGAACAATGTTACTGAGCCCGAACGGCATGACCCAGTATTCATATTGACCATCTCGGGTGTTGAAGGCCGTCTTCCACTCATCTCCCTGGTGTGTGTGGATCAGGTTGTAGGCCCCTGTGAGGTCCAGCTTGGTAAAGATCTTGGCTTCCCTGAGACGGTCAAACAGCTCCCAAATAAGTGTCAGCGGGTATTTGTTTTTTACAGTGATTTGGTTTAGGCCCCTATAGTCAATACAGGGCCGTAGAGATCTGTCCTTCTTCTTGACAAAGAAGAAATCTGCGCCTGCCAGATAAGATAACTTCTGAATGAATCCTCTAGCTAGGTTCTACCTTGATGTATTCCGACATGGCTTGGGTCTCTGCCTGGGATAGAGGATAGATTCGACCTTGAGGAGGAGACAATCTTGGGAGCAGAGCAATAGGACACTCATACGACCTGTGGGGAGGCAGCATCTCCACTTCTTTCATATCAAAGATGTTGGAGAATGACCAGTAGGAGGATGGTAAACCTGGCAGGGTAGATGGAGCCACAGGGAGGCAAACAGGACGGATGGGGGCGAGACATCTGTTGAATCAGGAGTTTCCCCAGGGAAGAACTTTGCTATTCTTCCAATTTAATACAGGCTCATGCGCTTGAAGCCAAGGTAGACCTAAGAGCAAGGGGTGAAACAAACCAGGCAAAACATGAAAAGAGATTTTCTCAGAGTGTATCAGGCCTACCTGAAGTTCCACTGGCTCAGTCTTGAAATGAACGGGATCGGTCAGGGCTCTGCCATCCACGGAGGTCACCAGCACAGGGTTCTGGAGGCACTGGACAGGAATCTGGTCCACCTCGGCTTGCTGGATGAAGTTCCCAGCAGACCCGGAATCCAGTTAGCCTGACTTGGAAAAACTGACTGTTCCAAAGGACAAGGACATAGTCATCAGCAGAGAAGGAGTGGAACGATCCTCAACCAGGGAAGCCTCTCCTACAAACCCTAGACTCTAACACAGTAAAAACACAATATAACAAACGTGCAAAAATACTCTGCTGTAAAAAATATATAACAGTAAACAGCAAGTGCTAGTAAAAAGATGATAACAAAAACAGGGTATTTAGTTGATAATGTTTTTTGCAAAAAATGTATACTTAGGCTAGTTTCACACTAGCGTTTATGAGCGCAGCGACGGCCTGCGCATGGCCGCCGCTAAGCCCCGCCCCCTGCCGCACCTCCGCCGGTAGCTCCGCCCACCGGCGCATCACGCTGCATGCGCCCTGCGTCCCCTATCTTTATCACAGGGGGCGCCGACCTGCGCCAAACGCAACCTGCTGCAATTTGGTTGCGTCGGCGCACCGTCAAAAAGGCGCGTGCGCCGCCAAACGCATACTGCGCACGGCCTGCGCCCCCTGTGATAAAGATAGGGGACGCTGCGCTCATAAACGCTAGTGTGAAACTAGCCTAAGCCACTTCACCAACGTCACGTTATACCCATCTCGGAGCAGTCCAATCTAATGTATTTAAAACCTGATCATGTGAACAGTACCTATATGTTACATCTGGTGTGGGGATTGCGTCATCCAGACAAATCATTGTTGAGCCCAAGGTCGCGCTGCCAGACAGGTTCTCTGGTGGGCGGAACAAGTTTTTTGTGTTCCGTGAGGCCTGTAAACTATATTTCCAGCTGCGTCCGGTATCCTCCAGTACGGAGGAGCAACGGGTGGGGATTTTTATCTCGCTCCTGCAGGGGGACCCACAAGCATGGGCATTTTCTCTCCCATCTGACTCACACTCACTCCAGACTGTAGAGAGTTTCTTTCAGGCTGTGGGCTTGGTGTATGATGACCCTGATCGCGTCTCCTTGGCTGAGTCATCTCTGCTCCAACTTCAGCAAGGAGACCGTCTGGCGGAGGAATACTGCTCCGGGTTCTGGCGGTGGGCCACCGACACTAGGTGGAATGACCCGGCCCACCGTAGTCAGTTTTGTGAGGGTCTCCCTGAGAGATGCATTAGCTCTTTAGGAGACTCCTGACTCCCTAGAGGCGGCCATGTCTCTGGCTATCCGGGATGATCGCCGTCTTCGCCAGAGAAAAAAGGAGTCACCTCTGGGGATGGGAGGTCCAAGTTTGAGCGTGGTCTGTACAGATCCCACTGTGGAACCCATGGCAGGTGGGTGCGGCGTCCCAACGTAGCAAACGTACAGTAATTTGGCATAAGGGGGGAGTGTGTTTCTGCTGTTGCAAAAAGGGTCATTTTGTGAACACATGTTCTACCCGTCATTTGTTTAAACAACCGCCGGAAAACTAGAGGGCCCGGGTTGCAGGGAGGTTGGCAACTCGGGTGTACTTGTAACCTCGGTGGGAAAGACTCAGTTTTTTCTTCCAGCCATTTTGTATATGGGTGAAAATAAGGTGGACGTATCTGCCTTCTTGGGCAGTGTGGCAGGGTTTAATTTGATAGATGCCAAGTTCATCCAGGACCAAGGTCTTGTCCCACATACCTTGTCCAGACCGATACCCATTATAGCCATCGATTCCGGCCCTCTAAGGCAGGGGCATTTCACGCAGGTGGTCCATGACTTGCGACTACAAGTGGGAGCCATACATTCTGAGGTGTTAAGCTGTTACGTGCTTGAGGACCTGCCCTCACCTGTAGTACTGGGACTTATTTGGCTCGCCGAGCACAATCCGGTAATTGATTGGCAGACATGGGAAGTGGTAAAATGGAGTACATACTGTCAAGGACACTGCTTGGGTATCCAGTTGGCAAGGGTGGATACTCAGTCCATGCCCCATTACCTGTCAGACTTCGAGGATGTGTTTTCAGAGCAGAGGAGCCAAGAGCTTCCTGCTCATTGTCCTTATGACTGTGCCATTAATCTGGTTCTTGGTGCCAAGCTGCCCAAGAGCAGACTTTATAACATCTCATGTTCAGAGAGGCAGGCCATGAAGGACTATATTAAGGAAAGCCTGGCTAAGGGTCATATCAGACCATCGTCTTCTCCCCTTGCTGCAGGGTTCTTTTTTGTCAAGAAGAAGGATGGGGGGTTACGTCCTTGCCTGGATTTTCGGGAAATGAATGCTATCACTATCCGTGATCCGTATCCGCTACCTCTGATCCCCGACCTCTTTTATCAACTTGTGGGAGCAAAATGGTTCTCTAAAATGGACCTCAGGGGGGCATACAACCTCATCTGCATTAAGGATGGGGAAGAGTGGAAGACTGCGTTCAATACGCCAGAGGGTCACTACGAGTGTCTAGTGATGCCCTTTGGATTGACGAACGCGCCCGTCGTATTTCAGCACTTTATTGATGACATCTTCAGTCGCCTAGTAGATAGGTTTGCGGTTATTTACCTGGATGATATCCTTGTTTATTCACCTGACCTTGAATCACACCAGCAACATCTCAGGCAAGTCCTACACATTCTACGTGACAATAAGTTGTATGTCAAACCGGAGAAGTGTATGTTCTTGGTTGAGGAGATCCCATTTCTTGGATATGTATTATCCTCCACCGGTTTTCACATGGATCCAGCGAAGGTCCGGGCGGTATTAGAATAGGATCGTCCTGAGGACTTGAAGGCCTTACAAAGGTTTTTAGGTTTCGCTAACTACTATCGAAAATTCATAAAAAACTTTTCGGTAATAGCCAAACCACTTACTGATATGACCAAAAAGGGCATTTGAGGAGTGGCGTCATTTTTTGGAGGGAGCGGTTCATCCTGTGGTGGTGATCACTGATCATAAGAATCTGGTTTACTTGGAGTCGGCAAAACGTCTTACACCGCATCAGGCAAGATGGGCGTTATTCTTTACCAGGTTTAACTTTTTTGTTACTTTTAGGCCGGGGAGCAAAAATGTTAAAGCAGATGCTTTGTCCCATTGCTTTCCTGGGAGAGGCGATAAGTGCAAACCGGTACCTATTCTACAAAAAGGGGTAGTGATGGCATCAATATGCTCCGATCTTGAAAGAGAGGTTGCTGATGCTCAGTGGGATGCCCCTGCTACATGTCCTCTGGGTAAACTGTTTGTGCCGCTCAATCTCCATCTGAGAGACCTCAGTGAACACCATGATACAGTGCCGGTTGGACATCCGGGGAATAAGGCCACCACGGATCTACCATATGGCAAGGGTGACTAATAATTTGCGAAAGATGGGTTCCAAGTATGAGTGTGGCTGATCGGAGATGTATAGTTGGTCCGGACCAGTGTGTTGGTGACTGGGTGTGGTTGTCCTCAAGGAACATTAAGCTGAAAGCTCCATCTTGGAAATTGGGCCCCAAGTTTATTGGTCCCTATAAAATCTTAGCCGTCATCAATCCGGTAGCATTCCGCCTTGCTCTGCCACCGACTTTTAAAATTCATAATGTTTTTCACCGTTCACTTTTCAAGAAATACATGACATCGGCTGGACCTTCACCTCTGCCACCTTCTCCTGTCATTGTTGATGGTAATCTGGAGTTCCAGATAGCTAAGATCTTAGACTATCGTTTTATTCGTCGGTCACTGCAATACTTGGTACATTGGAGGGGGTATGGTCCTGAGATGAGGATGTGGGCTCCAACTTCTGACGTACATGCGGCCAGACTGGTTCGGGCCTTCCATGTGGCACATCCGGATAAACCAGGCCCTGAGGTTCCAGAGGTCCCTCGTAGAAGGGGGGATACTGTCACGGGGTTACCACGACAGAACAGAGCCAGAAGACCACAGCGCAGCTTTTGCCACTTAGAAGAAGCACTTCTCCGGTGTATTAAGGGTGTTTGTTTTCTTTCAGCAGGAAAGGGGTTAATCGGCCATGTGGAAATCCCTGCTTTCAGCTGTGCTTAGTTAACCATTCCATGTGCACACTGATTATGGATAATAGGAATATCAAATTCACAGCAATGCATTTACAGGTGTGTAATTATACCTTACTAGTTCATATGCATGTATTTACATACCATTTGAGGACAGCTACGATACAAATTTTTGTACCATGCATTACTTTTATTATTTTTGTAAATGCATTGCTGTGAATTTGATATTCCTAGTATCACACCCGATTATCCTCTCCTCTTATCCCCGATTTTTCAGTGTGTGCATACCCAAGCTTGTCTTTGGTCACATTTTGTCATGATCAATAAATTTTGTATGATTTGTGGAAATGTTGCTAGCCTCTATTTTTCCATTCAGGGATTTTGATTTTTACAATTACCGTAGATTTTTGAGCATTGAATTACCTATCAATTTTTGGTAACTATACTATCATGCTCTAATATTATTTATAATCTGATTATCTCCCTGTTCTATAGCTTTTCTTGTTTGGTTTTATTTCTGACACCTGACCTGGTGAGTAAAGATATGCATTTTATTACCTCCATCATCTCTTCAGTGTGCGTAATCTATAGTTACGCAGACTGAAGAGACAATGGAGGTAATACAAGGCATATCTATACTCATCTGTCCAGGTGTATGAAATAGTGAATTCAGGATGCTGTGTTTTGTGCCTCCTGAATTCACAATTTCTGAAACTTGGACCATTGAGTATAGATATGCCTTGTATTACCTCTATATTCACTTCATTCTGCATGCAATTACACAGACTGAAGAAACGATGGATTGAATGAAGTAACCTACAATACCACTGACGTAACAAGTGGATTTGAGATGAAATACATAGGAAACTCGGTACGGGTATGAATACAGGTTTTTTATTTACACAAAACATTATGAACTTTTTAACATTACAGGTACTGACAAAAACACAACACAACATTTTATTAAATCACTTCATCTTGCCATGCAACCCGTCCCATATCAGAAACAAAATAGAAAGCAAATTGGTCCCTCATTTGGGCAACTTCGACTGTTGGCAGCAGAGGATGATGATGGGAATCTGGCAATAGGTTTGAAACAGGTTCATCAAGTTCAATGTTCGGTTACTCTTTAGCCATTATATTGTTATGCAGAGCCACACAGGCTTTGCCCACCTCATCGACTGTCTCCATTTTTTAGTTTAATGGCGGTTCCAAGAATGCACCATTTGGAGACAAGAATCCCAAAGGTTCACCTCAACTGTTCTTCGGGCCCTGGTCAGTCTGTAGTTAATAATCCTTTTTGTGTGGTTCAAGTCCCTACTGGAGTAAGGTTTCAGTAGGTTTTCACACATCTGAAAGGCCTCATCACCAACCATAACAAAGGGCATGGGAGGGCCTTGAGTGTTGGGAAGAGGTCTTGGCAGGGAGAAATAAATTTTTTTTCCATACATGCGTTGGCCCGTATCAGAGTTTTAAAAGTCTGGGAGTCATTGCCACGGCCAAAAGCTCCAATGTCCATTGCGATAAAGTGACAGTCCGCATCTGCTATCGACATGAGCACTACAGAAAAATATTTCTTGTAGTTGAAGTACTCTGATCCGGTTCTGGCGGGTTTGGTAATACGAATGTGCTTTCCATCTACTGATCCCAAACAGTTGGGGAAATTACACACTCGCCAGAAATTTTCATCAATTTCAAGCCACATGTCCACAGTGGGTTGGGGGATAAATTCATCCCGGAGAACGTTCCACAAAGCCCGGCAGGTGTCCGCAACTATTCCAGACAGGGTGAAACTTCCTATCCGGTACTGAAAATGGAGCGAAGATAAGCTCTCTCTGGTAGCCAGTAATCTGCCAAACAGAGAAAGATAAAAATTAAGAACTCAGAAATCATGGTCTCATAACTGCTAACATGCCAAGTCAGCTTTTACTGACATCTGCTCTGTTGTCCAGGACGTCAAAAAAGCCTTTTGTCACTGCAAACTGCAGTAGAATCATGGTGCTTAGTCTCAATTACCTATTTTAAGGGGTTGTCCAGTAATAAGACAATTCCTTCTTATACTAAATGTTTGGCCTCGATAAAATAAACCTATACTCACCTCCCATGCCGATGCCGAGCTCGCTCTCCCCGGAGCTCTTGTGCGGTATGACACGTGACCCCAGCGCCCTATCAGTGCTGGCATCACTGTTCCCACCTACAATTGAACATGGATTACATCCACTAGGTGGAGCTCTTCATGCATAGCTTTTTACAGCTAGTACTGAGCTCAGAGAGAAGTGTATACATTCTAGTACAGGGAGTATGCCCTAGTGGTCTCAGCAGGTAGAAAGAATTTTATTATGTATCTGTGTGACAAGAAGAAGGGTGTCAGAAATGCTGAACAGAAAATCTGGGTTTTGAAAATTATAGCTAAGCAACAAATTTAAGCGTCATATTCCTATTAATTTTCAGTACCACAAAATTAGTTAAGTTCAACTGTTTTCGTCTCTGTATCAAGTTGACTGTAGAACAATGTAATTTAATCATCTGCTCTTTCTGGGATTTTCGGTCTTATGAGTGTTTCTTTCTATAATTGTGCATGCAGAGGTAACTGTTAGTCACTAATAGGACCGCTCACTGGACCAAGAATCTCGGAAAAGCAGAGGTTAAATGAATAAAACAAGGATTATACTGAATCTTTTATGACAAAATGATTTATCAGTCTACTCCGGTCCCCCTTCTCTATAAGATGGTGCCTGCAGATTGGACTGCATTTTTATGGTGAGAGGTTCCCTTTAACTACTAGCATATAGCGGCTCATTGCACTACTTAGATTCATTCACTGGGAATATGACCAAGCTTTATTTATAATACTTTGCCATTAATTAAAGAATTCTTTAATGAATGTTTGATTTTCTGTGCCATGCGTAGATCTTTATAGGGAGAGCACAGTAGACAATATATCACATTATCTGTCTACATGATATGTATGTGAGCACTCATCTGTACTGATGAATATGTCCAGCATGCAAACCTGCAACAACTCAGATTCTGGGCTAATTAAACTTTGATGAAACATACAATGCTGATTTAGGTCTTTTACAAAACAATCTATCCTGACCTGATACTGCAAAATCAGTCTTAAGAGCTGCTAGTTGTGAATGGATGGGAAAATAATGGATTAGTGTTAACCATACAAGAAGAAAAGGTGGTTCTAGAGTCCACTAAAAACAGCAATCTTTTATTGAGCTTCTCATAAGATCATATACTGTCAAGGTACATAAAATACAAGACGCTGACGCATTTTGGGCCCTAAACCTTTCGTTATAGCTGGAAATAATAGCCCTATATTCCGCACTCTATCCATAATGGAATCTATAAGAGAGGCTCTGGATGGAGTATGTGATATAGATCTGAGCGCAGCCTAACTCATAAAGAAATAAATGAAATTAAATAAAACACAATTTCCTTATTTTGAGTTTGTGATAGGACATAGTAGAAAATCTATTTTATGTATATTATATTCTGTTTATATTTTTTGGCTTTGTTTTTAAGAATAGAACCATGCAACACATGAAAAGCAGTGATCACAATATGTTAATGCAATTAATAATGTAGGATAGACACGACACAGAAAGGATCCAGGAAAAGCTTCTGAAAAATGCACAATAGTCTTAAAAAAAACCCTTAAAAAATAAAAGTAGTACTCTTACATGCAATAGCTAATCTCACAAGCTATATCATGCATGACAAGACACCAAATGGCAACGCAATAGGTCTAACCATTGGCTATATGCCTCCCCTTTTCCATATGTACAGAAAGCACCATCTCGGAATGCTTTGTATAGCCATCCCATAATGTGGAAAGAATAGGACAAAAATTAAAGAGAAGAGAAGAAAAAGACTGAAAAAACGGTGGGAGAGGAATCTTGTGCTGAGTAATTGGTCCCAATCAGTCAGGCCAAGAATAGCTAGGAAGGCAGAAAACTATGGTAGATTTCACAGTTTGTGGGGTTTACCATTTCTATGGACCAAAAATGAAAAAGGAAATTCCCATGAATATGATATCACACTGTCTCAAAATCTTCAGCAGAGGGTATAGAACGTTACATTGCATTGTGGTGGAAGGATGTAAATCCTGCAAAAACACTATAGGAGATTCTTCATATTCAATTACCTCCAAGTCCCTGGATTTAAACATGATCACCTGTTTTAATAAGTAAGAATATAGGTGGCAAATTATATTTCTTAACCTATTTGGATCAGGATTGATGGAGCCAAGTGATGTATGAGCCCAGTCGATTTATAACTCACTGTTAGCTAGCTGGTGCAAGATCTTACCGAAGGGGCCCTCTAAAATTACAATTCGATCAGCAGTTTTTATCACCTCTGGAAGACCTCTCATCCTAGTATTGTTACTTTTCATCCAACATTGTATATCGTCGTAGAGTTGGTAAAAAAAAGTGTAAAATGTACATCATGAATCTCCACCTTAGATGATCTCAAATCCAAATGTAATGTTTGTGCATCTCGTGTTCTGTCTCCGACATCTAATTTGTAATTTCTGATTATCTGTTTGTATAATTTTGCAGTTATTTACTAGTATGAGTATACAGAAACTCACATATTGATAATCTTTTTTTGTTTGCAGAGTCATTTTCACTGTCCTATATTCTGTTTTTTTCCCATTTCTTGTGTCTGAATCTCCTCCCATCTTTTGCAGTGCATTATGGTAGCTCAGCCTCCATCTCCCACCATTTTCCTCCATTTTCCTTGACTCTGCATTCAGGAAAGACTCCTCCATTACATCCCCCTTGCGATTGTATTGCCGTTTCACCGTGCCAATATACTATCATGTTCTATAAAAGCACAGACTCAACCACAGTCTCCTTATTGCAGCCCGGTATAGCGGTTTATCTGCCTATATAGCAACATGAGTCTGCTTCATTTAATGAGGACAGAGCATCTTGAGTACAGGAAATATGTACTGCTATCTCATTTCTCATCCAATTTCTGGAAGCTCAGCTTGCTAATATGGGTTTGCTAGTCTTTCTACAAATGTCTTCATAGCTTGCTTGTTACGAAGACGTTTCATGTATTCGTTCCATCCCCGATATTATTCAGGTGCAGAGGTAGAAGTCTGAGTCAAGATCTGAGATGCCCCAGTAGTTGGCAAATATGTCGACTGTTTAATAGGTCCCATATCCTTTGGTGGGGAACTGGCTGACTATGGTTGCCAGACGTATGAAGCAAGGAAATAAAAGTCCTCAGCATGTTTGGGTTGTTGACTACTTACCAAGAGTTTGACTCTTTAGAAATGGACGGTTGTGTAGGGAATATTCTCCGCCAGTCTGTGCTGAAGTCTGGTGCTGCTCTGGAGCCACAGATGAAGGGGCCACCTTCAAGATGTTAGCTATCATGCTGTGCTGTTCTATAATGTAGGCCATCAGGAAAAATGCTGGTGCTTCAGTGCAAATCCCTCCTGTTTTTCACAATCTGATGCAAGTTAGAAGGTACAAGACTGTATTTTATGGTCTTCAGAGGGAGCTTCTAAGAAGTGCATGCACACTCGTTTATTGAAAGGACACATCTTCCATAAAATCAATTTAAAACAATATTTTTATAAATGTACTGCAAACATTTATCTAAAATATCAGTCAACTTTCTTAAAGGAAACCTATCATGTCCAGAAATGCTATTGAGGCCACATGCACACATTGAGTATTTGGTGAGTTTTTTATCCCAGTGTTTGTAAGCCAAAACCAGGAGTGGGTGATAAATACAGAAGTGGTGACGTGTTTCTATTATGCTTTTCCTCTGTCCGTTCCACTCCTGGCTTTGACTTACAAATACTGGGGTAAAAAACTCACCAAATACTCAGTGTCTGCACATGGCCTTACTTGCAGATATAGTGGAAATCTCCATGTAAATCCTATTTAACTGGCTTACTAGAGCAGCAGCAACAGGGAGAAAATGAAGTTATATTCTCCATGCAGCCTCTCACTTCCAGCCATCAGGCGGTGCAGGGAGTTCTTGGAGTCACTTCCCATTATATAGTGTAAATTGATTGACAGCCTGCTCAGCAGCATATGTGTGCAGTGTGTGTGTGTACAGAGCAGGTTGTCAATCTATGTGATGGGGAGTGATCATAGTGCACTCAATGTATAGTGAGTGCTGACTTTAACAGCCTCCCTGCACCTCATTAATAATGACTGGAAGTGAAAGGCTGCAGGGAATGTAGAACTTCAAATTTTGTATGTAGCCATAGCCCCAGTTATCCCGGTGAGGAGATATTGATAAATGGTTGATCTTGAATATTTCTAGCAGAAAAATATAAGTCTCATTGCTATGGAAACAAGTATTAACCTTGACAAGTGCACATGCTAAGTTGTAGCAGAAAAGGTTTATGGTATATCATTTTTAAATTGTGGTTAAGAAAAGTTAACCATGTCAGGTGAATATTGGAACTTCAGCAAAACTTTCCAAGGGGAGTCTCTTTTTTTGCAGGATAATACAATGTGTCTCGTATTGCCTTGGAAAAATTCAATGAAGACAGCTTTGAAATTGTTGATCATCCCCCATATTCTCCTGATTTTGTCTCATTTGTCTCATTCAGGGAAATTCTTGTCCCCTGAGAAAATTGTATTGTATCTTATAGATTTTGATATGCTGAACACGAATATGTGCTCCAAAAGTCTGTATCACATAAGGTTTTTAAGAAACAACAGTTTATAGTCTACATTATGAGCATTATATTAGGTCCATTATTCTGTATGGAGTGCCACATGGGATCCATTATTCGGAGTGGCTCTGTAAAAAGCATTTCAAGGTCCTGGAGTGGCTTAGCCGGTTTTCAGACCTGAACTCAATAGAAATTCTTTGGAGGGAGCTGAAACTCCAATTTGCTCAATGACAGCCCCGAAACTTGAGAGATCTGGAGAAGATCTGTATGGAGGAGTAGGTCAAGAACTACAGGAAACGTCTGACCTCTGTAAATGTAAGCAAAGGTTTCTGTACCAAATATTAAGTTCTGTTTTTCTTTTATATCACTTATTTCATGAAATAAAATGTAAATTAATTATGTAAAAATCATACAATGTTATTTAGTATTACAGTAGTTATATTCTTGAACACAGGAGGCAGTATTATAGTCATTTTATTCTTTCACAAAGGAGCAGAATTATAGTACCTATATTCATGTACACAGTGGCAGTGTTATAATAGTTATATTCCTGCACATAGGAGCAGTATTAAAGTAGTTATATTCTTGTACATAGAGGCAGTATTATAATAGTATTATAGTAGTTATATTCTTGTACACAGTGGCAGTGTTATAATAATTATATTCCTGCACATAGAGGTAGTATTTTCATAGATATTCTTGTACATAGGGGCAGTATTTTAGTAGTTATATTATTGTACATAGGGGCAGTATTTTAGTAGTTATATTCTTGTACATAGGGGCAGTATTTTAGTAGTTATATTATTGTACATAGGAGCAGTAATATAGTAGTTATATTCCTGTATATAGTGGGCAGTATTATATTAGTTATATTTTTGAACATTTGGGTAGTATTTTAGTGGTTATATTCTTGTACATTGTAGACGGTATTATAGAAGTTATATACTTGTACATAGGGGCAGATTTATCATATTTATATTCTTGTACATGGGGGCCATATTATAGCAGTTATATTCTTGTATATATGGTGTAGAGATCCACCACATTAGTAGACAGGGATTTACTCGCTTGGCCGGTCTTTGAGGCACACGCTGGGACACACAGGGTTAAACAGTTCATTTGGTTTATCAAACTGCAGCATAAACTACTGTTCATGAACTAAATAGCATGTAGCTTCCAGTACAGTGTCTGTTAAACATTCAGTTTACAGCACACACAGTGTCTTACTGACCCCGGTCAGCATTACTCACGGGTTATCCCTCACAGGTTATCAGGGAAGCGGCCTCACTGGGATCACCGTTCCAGACAGTGCCTTGCTCACTAGGCCATCTACAGTTCCAGACCCACAGCCGGGCAGTAGCTCCCCTACGTAGATTTGTCACAGACTCTACCAGGCCTGGGCCTTTCCATGTGCTCTTCCAGGAAGTTCAGCCCCCGACATTTCCAACACACACAGGCCTTCCAGGACCTTGCACTCTGACCACTCAGGATCAAAACACACAGCCCCATGTGACCCGACCTCAGTCACACTATATGCTACGTGACCACACCCACAAGTGAGGTATGGATCACATGGTCATGACCTCACTAGAGGTCCTATTACATACAGCCAGACACATACGAGCTTTATCTTGGGCGTTCAGACATACGCCCACATGCATATTCTGAGTAGCATATACAGCGCCCCCTAGCTTTAACAGAGGTTACTGCACCACATAGGTCAGTGTTATAGTATTTATTCAATTTTATTTCCCTCATTTATAGTAGTTATATAATTGTACATAGGGTCAGTATTATAGTAGCTATATTATTGTAAATTGAAGGCGGTATTATGGTAGTTATAGTCTCACATACAGGAGGCGGAATTAGAGGAGTTATATTTTTGTACTTATGAGCAGTGTTATAGTAGCTATATTATTCTACATAGGGACAATATTATACTAGTTATATTATTGTACATGAGGACAGTACATGAGGTTACGACCGAAATACCTTTAACAAGGTGCTCCAAATACTAGAGGAAACTCATGGGGACCCCACGGACGTAGGGGAGTTAAGGTCACGTCTATTTAGTCATATGCAAAGGGAGGGGGAGACAGTGACACAATATGTGAATGCCCTCCAAGAGATTCATACTGCTATCCTTAGAAAAGACGGCATGGGCGTAAGACCAATTGACGTAGTGCTGCGCGATCAGATGGTGACAGGCTTACGGGACGTGCTGACGAAGCAGGCTCTGCGAGAACATTTGCAGGTTAACCCTTGCATGGCCTTGTCTCAAGTGGGTAGTGAGGCACGCACACGCGAGCAGGAACAGGGTGTGACAATCCTGGTGGGAAGGGTCCGGAGTGGAGAGGTATCAGTTAATCTGACTGGCGAACCCCAATGGGCGGAAGAACTATGCCAGGAAATCCAAGAACTTTGGGGATAGCTGGCTGAAGTAAAGAAACCAGTAGGAGCTGACGAGGCGCGCTGGGGTACAGGGGGCCCTGATCTCCATCGAGAAGTCGGGATTTTCCATAGAGGGAGATCTCCCGCTTGTTACAATTGTGGAGAAGTTGGACCTTTGGCTCAGGAATGCCCACGGCGGGGTAGGCCCTTCCAACGACGTGCATTAAACTAGAAGGCTCCGATCCCGGGGGACGTCGCCTGGAGCTTGAACTGTCACGAAGGAGTAACAAAAGTCCCACAAATTTAGTCTCCACGTGCCCCCTCGTGTGAGCAGAACTGGATGGCTGAGCAGTACGCTGCCTGGCGAATACGGGCTCACAGGTGACTACAATGTCTGAAACCTATTTCCGAAGACACTTCACTGAAGCGAAGCGGCCCGAATGGGGCCCCGTGATAAAATTAATAGCTGCCAACCACTTGTCCATCCCGGTTGCAGGGGTGCTCTGGATGCAAGTGACGATCTGCGGCAAAGATCTGAGTTGTAAGGGGGTAGTGTTGACTCATGGAGAAGTCGGTAATGGACAAGCAGTCACTCTGGGAATGAACGTTTTCAAAGAGTTTGGGAATATTCTCCTTAACAAGTCCCCAGAAGAAACCCAGAAACAGTGGAGCCCGCACACTCTCCAACAGAGAGTGTTCCAGCAACTGATTTGTGTGGCGCAGGCCCAGGAAACAGCCAGTGTTTACGGGAACGTTGGGAAAGGTGATTGTACCAACCTCTGCCAAACTCGTGTTGCCACCAGGACAGACTGTGCTTACCTTACCTGTGCGGGCTTGCACCTCATTGGAAGAGGTTGAGATCCAAATTGAACAAACTACCACTGAACAACTGCCCTCGGGCCTCCTTGTGGTGCGAACGCTGGCCACTGTATGTGACTGGATGGTACCAATACATTGTCTTAACTTAGGAGAAGATAACATCACACAAACTCCTAGAAGTGAGGTAGCCCGAATCACTGGGACGCCAGAAGAGGTGATACCGTCTCTGGCTGTGCAGTTGACTGTGAAAACAGGGGGACCCTTGGGTTGTGACAGTAGATACATCCCTGACACCGGATCCTCAGCATGTCTGCGAAGGCTGGCATACAGTTGTGGCCAAAAGTATTGACACCCCTGCAATTCTGTCAGATAATACTCAGTTTCTTCCTGAAAATGATTGCAAACACAAATTCTTTGGTATTATTATCTTCATTTAATTTGTCTTAAATGAAAAAACACAAAAGAGAATGAAGCAAAAAGCAAAACATTGATCATTTCACACAAAACTCCAAAAATTGGCCAGACAAAAGTATTGGCACCCTCAGCCTAATACTTGGTTGCACGACCTTTAGCTAATATAACTGCGACCAACCGCTTCCGGTAACCATCAGTGAGTTTCTTACAATGCTCTGCTGGAATTTTAGACCATTCTTCTTTGGCAAACTGCTCCTGGTCCCTGATATTTGAAGAGTGCCTTCTCCAAACTGCCATTTTTAGATCTCTCCACAGGTGTTCTATGGGATTCAGGTCTGGACTCATTGCTGGCCACCTTAGAAGTCGCCAGTGTTTTCTCTCAAACCATTTTCTAGTGCTTTTTGAAGTGTGTTTTGGGTCATTGTCCTGCTGGAAGACCCATTACCTCTGAGGGAGACCCAGCTTTCTCACACTGGGCCCTACATTATGCTGCAAAATTTGTTGGTAGTTTTCAGACTTCATAATGCCATGCACACGGTCAAGCAGTCCAGTGCCAGAGGCAGCAAAGCAACCCCAAAACATCAGGGAACCTCCGCCATGTTTGACTGTAGGGACCATGTTCTTTTCTTTGAATGCCTCTTTTTTTCTTCTGTAAACTCTATGTTGATGCCTTTGTCCAAAAAGCTCTACTTTTGTCTCATCTGACCAGAGAACATTCTTCCAAAACGTTTTAGGCTTTTTCAGGTAAGTTTTGGCAAACTCCAGCCTGGCTTTTTTATGTCTCGGGGTAAGAAGTGGGGTCTTCCTGGGTCTCCTACCATACAGTCCCTTTCAAGGTTCTTTATCCAACATCCGCACAATCTTGCGTTGAAATCTCTTGTCAATTTTTCTTTTCCGTCCACATCTAGGGAGGTTAGCCACAGTGCCATGGGCTTTAAACTTCTTGATGACACTGCGCACGGTAGACACAGGAACATTCTGGTCTTTGGAGATGGACTTGTAGCCTTGAGATTGCTCATGCTTCCTCACAATTTGGTTTCTCAAGTCCTCAGACAGTTCTTTGGTCTTCTTTCTTTTCTCCATGCTCAGTGTGGTATACACAAGGACACAGGACAGAGGTTGAGTCAACTTTAATCCATGTCAACTGGCTGCAAGTGTGATTTAGTTATTGCCAACACCTGTTAGGTGCCACAGGTAAGTTACCCTCTTTTTTATGTTTGGCGTGGAATTATATCCAATTTGGCTTTAGGACAATTCTTTTTGTGTTTTTTCATTTAAGACAAATTAAATGAAGATAATAATACCAAAGAATTTGTGTTTGCAATCATTTTCAGGAAGAAACTGAGTATTATCTGACAGAATTGCAGTGGTGTCAATTATTTTGGCCACAACTGTATATTAGAGCAAATGCGGGCTGAGTTGACTGACCTTACCGTTTTGCAAATTCAACAAGTGGCGGCCCTATTGGGACAATATCAGGACGTGTTTGCCCATCATGAGGATGATTTTGGCTGTACTACGGCAATCACTCACGAAATTCCGACTGGGGATGCTGAACCCATCAGGGAGCGGTACCAACAGATTCCGCCACAATTCTATCAGGAGGTGAAGGGTATGCTCACACATATGCTTCAGAGGAGTGTCATACAGGAAAGCCAAAGTCCGTGGGCTGCCCCCATCATGCTGGTGCAAAAAAAGACGACACTTTGTGGTTCTGTGTAGATTATCGGAAACTCAATGCTTGCATCGTGCAAGATTCTTACCCACTACCCCGGATCGAAGAATCTCTGTCTGCCCTGGGAAAGGCCAAATTATTTTCCATGTTGGATCTAGGCAGTGGCTATTGGCACGTGCCAATGTCCGAGAAAGACCAGGAAAAAACAGCCTTTATACTACCCATGTGACTATATGAATTCAACAGAATGCCGTTCGGATTGTCCAACGCTCCAGGAACGTTTCAGCGGTTAATGGAGAGTTGTCTGGGGGATTTAAACTTTGAAGCGATGCTCATCTACCTATATGACATCAGAGTCTATGTAGCTTCGTTTGAGGATCATCTGCAGAGATTAGAACAGATGTTGAGTCGTCTCCAGAGACATGGGCTAAAAGTAAAGACTCAGAAGTGTCATTTGTTCCGTCCCCAAATAGAGTATTTGGGTCATGTCGTTTCTGCTGAAGGGTTGAAGCCATCTTAGGAGAAGATTGCTGCAGTATGGGATTGGCTCACGCCGATGACAGTAAAAGATGTCCGAGCATTCTTGCGACTGACCAGATATTATCGACCTTTCGTGAAAATTTTTGCCTGTATAGTGAGTTCTGTGCTAGAGCTTCTGAGGGGCGTGCCTTTGGGTGCCAAACACCAGAAAATTCGATGGGAAGAACGTCAGGAAAAGGTGTTTCAGGACCTGAAGAAGGCATTAACGGAAGCACCCGTGTTGGCTTATGTGGACTTCTGCCAACCATTCATTCGCCACACAGACGGTAGCTTACATGGATTGGGGGCTGTGTTGTCACAGATGCAGGACGGAAGAGAGAAGGTGATCGCTTAAGCGAGTCGGTCCCTTTATGATTCAGAACGAAATCCCGGCAACTACAGTTCCTTCAAGCTAGAGTTGCTGGCGTTAGTGTGGGCTATGACAGAGAAGTTTGCGGAATACTGTATCTGTCCGGGTCCGAAGTGCTGGGCGTACAGATAACAACCCTCTGGCCCATTTAGAGAATGCAAAATTGGGAGCTTTGGAACAGCGGTGGGTGGCTAGAATGGCGAAGTTTCAGTATAAAATTGCCTACAAGAGAGGGGTTGAGAACAGTCATGCAGACGCCTTGTCCCGGGTGAAACATGCACGACAAGGGCAGAACAGGGATGAAGAATTGAAAGATGAAGAAATTCTCAGAGTCCAGAATTCTACCAGGACGGTGGTAGCTACACAGGAACAGATGCAAGTGTTGACCCGTCAGGGAGTTTTGAGCCGCTCTCGTGATGAATGGGTTCGATTACAGCAGGAAGATCAAGAACTAGCCCAACTCAAGTGGTGGGTGATGTCCAAACAGCCCCCCAGTCAAGAAAAAGTAAATGCTCTATCACCAGGGACTCTGAAGATTCTTTGGCAATGGGAAAGACTTCAGATGTGGAATGGACTACTGTATCTGAAGGTCCAGCTGCGACAGGAGCTCGGCGCCACCTGGCAAATGGTGCTGTTATCTGAGATCGCCACCGAAGAACATGAACAGGGGGCACACTTTGGCCAGGAAAAGAACTCTCAATGGTTACGACTCGTATACCATCCCCGGTTAAGAACGGTAGTGGAGGAGACCTGTAGATTGTGCAGGAGCTGCGAGTTGGCAAAACCACCTGAGCAGAGAGCTCCCATACAAACCTTCATGACTTCAGCCCCCCTGGAGGTGCTAATGATTGACTACATGACAATTGGGCCCGCCCATCAAGGGTATGAACATTGTTTAGGGATGGTGGCCCACTTTATGAAATTGCTTCATTCAAGCATACTGCTGCCCAAAACGAATCCATTCTGATCAGGGGGCCTGTTTTTTGGGAAAAGTGATGGAAGAGTTACACCAGTTATATCAGATCGCGAAGTCCCACACTACACCATTCCACCCACAAGGAAATAGAGCCTGCGAGCGATTCAATCGTACTCTCATTCGGATGCTGAGAACACTGGAAGAAGATCGGAAAGCTCGATGGCCCGAGTACGTGGCTGAATTGGTATGGGTGTACAACAACCGGATAAACTGAGCTACCGGGTATGACCCATACACCTTGCTGTTCGGTTGTCCAGGGAAAAACATTGCTGAACTGGAGCTGGAGCCTGAGGAGGAGTGTCCTTAGGCAGGGGTGTCTGCCTGGGTTTGAGAGTATCTTTATCGGTTGCAGACCTTGCATCGCCTCGTGCAGACCAAACTTCAAGAATTAGAGCACGCAGAGAGAATTCCGTTATGAGGAATGGATCTTCAAGTGGCTGACCGTGTGCTAGTATGGGAGATAACACTCTATCGAGTGAAATGGCATATTAACCCTGCGCGACCAGTCTACGAAATTCAACCTGAAAGGGGGGAGGACTCTGCCACTCGGATAGTTCACTGAAACAGGCTCCGGCCCTGCCTGTCAAAGGATCCTAATCAAATCGGAAGTGAACCAGATGTCCCTGAGGAACCCGCACCAAAGGTAGTAGATTTCGAAGAAGAAGAAGAGGGGCCTGGAAGATCACCTGAGGGTCCCCCGGCAGAACAAATCCCCGAAGTTCCTGAAAGCCCTGCACTGATGTAACCAGACACACCGCCATCCTCCTCCATGCAGCCTGACTCGACCACTCAAGGTGACTCAATTACTCCTGACTTAAGCCGCTCCGAACGGAAAACAGCTGGAATTTCCCCCCATCAATACAATCAGGACCAATTTGTTTAGAAGGAAACTGTTCAGGAAGCCATAAAGCCCCAACGTTTTTTACGAAAAACCTCGCACGTGGAACGGTGAGCACAAGAAGAGGGGGAGTGTACGAAGATGGACCGGGTTAGTGGTGCCTCTCTTGTGCCAGTCCCAGAACCAACGGGACTGTCACCATTGCTGCAGGGGGGAAAGCATTCAAACCTGGACCAACCTTTGCACTGGACTGAAGGGAGCGTGACAGAGATAAAAGGGACTGTGCGCCAGAACAGGGCAGATTCAGCAGGAAGACAGAGTATGCAGCAGGAGACAGTTAACTCTCTCTCCATGAGACGACTCCTCAATACCGTCCCTCACTGCCGTACGCTGCCGCTCACCTTTCCTGACCGTGAAGGCATTGACTGCATGCCTTCAACAACCTCTGAGATTGAATTACCCGTGCGTGCCGTTCCACAGGCTAATGTTGGCACGCGGCCTACCCTTAAGCAACGCTATCAGCCGGATCTGGCTGGCTTGCTTCCCGCATCCGCCACTGAAATCTGTGAAACTCCGGCGGAATTAGAGACTGCTTCACGACCCGCATGTTGCTCCGTCTTCACAGGACCTCGCCCAAGGGAACCCGGACACACTGGCTTAGTCAGGAAACAGTGCATCGACTATCTTCAGGACCAAGCCAGAGACTTCACGTGCTTCCTTCGGTGCCACTGTGGAATAGCATGCCCGCAGACTGATAAGTTTGCCAGTTACTTAGATAACTTCCTTGTTCCCCTGTTTTATGTGTTTTGCCTTCACCCCGTTCATCACCAATACTCTCCTTGCGTGGAGTATTCCTTGTAATAAACTCCCCTTTAACTCTTGATCTGTCTCCCGCTCATCACTGCATCCCGCTTTCCTGTGCTTTTCAACATACCAACACAGTTGTGCTATTCAAGAAATTCTCCACCCCTTCAGCTGTGCAGAATTTAGGTTCCTACCTTTCTACTCAATTCCTCTGATCCAAAGTATTGTTTGCACATTTGACGCTGCTGCATCAAGTTGCTTTAATGCCACATCAGCTCTCCTGTTCCAAGGTGCTTTATACACCCTTAGCTCTGCTGAATCTAGGTACCTGCCTATGCAATGTGTAGTAGAATCTGCTGTTCCAATGTGTTGTCTGTACATTTGATTCTACTACATCAGTGGGTCTGTCTACCCTCTTAACTCTGCTGTTCCAAGGGGCTGTCCGCACTACGCAACCTCAGCTCTGCTGAATTTTCCTACTTGCATCTCGACCCAGCTTTCCAAAGGTGTTGTCTGAGTACTTGGCTGTGCTGCATCAAAGTGCCTGTCCATATCTCCTGCTCTGTTGGTTCACATGCCATCCAGCTCTGTAGATCAACATGCCATCTAATACTAATAGGACCCCCTCTTGAAAGTATCACAGCTTGTAAACCCTTTTTGTAGACAGACAGCAGTCTTTCAATTTTTGTTTGTGTGATTGTCATTCATTCATCCTTGGAAATGTCTTCCAGGTCTGTGAGATTCCTGGGTAGTCTTGCATGCACAGGTTTTCAATGATGTTCACATCAGGGGTCTGTGAGGGCCATTGCAAACCTTCAGCTTGCGCTTTTTGAGGTAGTCTATTGTGGATTTTGATAACTTGTGTTTAGGATCATTATTCATTTGTAGAGGTCATCCTTTATTCAAATTCAGCTTTTTGTCAACCTTGGTGAGAGAGAAGCTAGGTGCACAACAATAGGAAGAGGGTTTGAGAGTCCAAACACTAGGAAAGAGGGAGGTGGAGACCCCTAGGCAGATCTGACAATACCCTGTTTGCCATATGCCATAACGCCCTTAAATAGGAAGAGCAGGAACCTAATCCCTGACTGCCCCTAATGATAGACCCTGGATAGGGAGGGGATGGGGTAGCACTAGTCAGTCCCCACTACAACTAAAAACAAAGCAGGAAGACAAATGAGGGATTACACGTAGCTTGAGAAGACACAAGAGAGCTCACACCAGCAATCCTCCAAGAGGCTCCAAGAAGAAACTAGTCGACTTCTAGCACTTCCAACAGTCAGAGGTAAATAGAGCTATCATCAACACCTTGCTGAGTGAATAAAGGTATTTAAACCTCCATCAAGGGTGTGTTAATCAGCAGCAGATGGTAGAGATCACCGCTAGGTCCTAGAGGGAGAAGGATATCACTCCAAAGAAGAGATGCAAGATCCGAATGTGCCTGCAGAACCAGGCGCAGTGACCTTCTACAGCCAGATCCAGAATGAAGGTGTGAAGACACCAGATTATATCTTAATTACCCAGGCAACTATATTTTTGCAAACCAAGAAGAATTTTCATTTTATCTGTATATTTGCTTGTGGACTTAAGTGTTTATCTCTGGTGGGTGAAGAAGACAGACTTGCATATCATTTAACATACTGGGTAAGCCTGTAATAGTGACTTGTACATAATGTGTGTTTATATTTGTTTATTGTGTGCTCATTTGCTAATTGTGTATTGTATTCTATAACCAGTTTGTTGAGTTCAAAGGTAGATAGGGAAAGGCTGTGAGGGTGGACTGAAGGACACTGGATAAATCTAAAAATAGATCACATGCGTTGGGTATAAAAAGGCTCAAGAGACAGATAGAGTAGATCTCGTCACACAGAGCTATCAGTCGGACATTCCTAAAATCACTCAACGGACGAGAGGACTGCAGCCAATTCATCATGGCACTGTCACGAGGGACGCGGATTTATGATTCTATAGTGTGGTCCAGATGGAAGGACACAGATCTAATCCAGAGACCATATCTAAACCATGGATATGTTTGGAGAAAGACAAGTTTTGGGACCTGCCGGTCACCTGGTTCCATGAAGATGGTCGGATAAGAAAAGGAGGTGAATCTCGTGTCAACTGGCTTTGGACCTTGTATGGACTCTATGGACTGCTCTCTGTCATCTCCCTACACTTGTTGCTACCTCTTCTCTGTGTGTGTATCACAGGTGGAATAAAAACCCTGGGAGCTCTGACCTTTGTGTCAACTGGCTTTGGACCCTGTATGGACTCTACAAACTGTTCTCTGTCATCTCCCTATGCTTGTCGTTACCTCTTCTCTGTGTGTGTATCACAGGTGGAATAGCGACCCTGGGAGCTCTGACGTAACATCTACCATTATCCTGGCGAGACAGCAGCAGGGTGAGACCCTGTAACGTGAACTAATTTGGGGTAATTGCTGGGATTGTTCTGTTTGCTATTGAGTGTTGTGGTTCAATAAAGTAATGCCACACTGTTTTACCCTAACTCTGTGTTGTCTGTGTAGTGTATTGTCCACCGGGAGACAGAGCGGACGTTCAGTGGTATAAACCCTTGTCCATGCAGTCTTGCTAAAGGCAGCCGGGCCAGAGGACGAGCGCACCCACTGACCCCGTTTCTCCACAGACGGTCTGTCACACATGACAGACCCGTGACACTTTTTTACATATTGTTTTATGTTTGCATTAATAATTTGTTGAAATATCATTGAATGCATTCTTCCCTCTTACTGAAATTTTCCCCGTGTCATTGGGGGCAACACAACCCCAAAGCATTATTGTTCCACCCCCTTAATTTGTGGCAAGATGTTCTTTTCCTGAAATTCTTTGCCCTTTTTTCTCAACATTGACCTTTGACTATTGTGGCCAAAGAATTCTATTTTAACATCATCAGTCCACAGGACTTGTTTCCAAAATGTATCAGGCTTGTTTAGATGCTGTTTTACATACTTTTGAAGCAGAATTTTATGGTGAGGTCTCAGGAGAGGTTTTTTCTGATGACTCTCCCATGAAGGCCATACTTGTGCAGGTGTCTGAAAACTAGAACAATATATCACAACTCCAGAGTCTGCTGAATCTCTCTGAAGGTCTTTGGCAGTCAAGTGGGGGTTCTGATTTTCCTCTCTAGCTTTATGGGCTGGACATGGCTAGGTGACTTGCATGACAGTGTTCATGAATATAAAAGCCCTGCTCACCAAACCACAGGCAGATTTGTCGCAGAGAGAGAGGAGCAGATGCAGACCAGGGATGATGCCAATTCCAGCGTGCATGCCTAAGCGGGAAGTCTACACCACCAGGGTGCTCGTCACTGCCTGACATGTTTCAGACTATGCCTGGGAAGATCCAGAGTTCAAGACCAAGACCGCATTCTACGCGGGTCAAGACTTAAAGAGCAGACGTTGCCTACCAAGAGCCAGAGCCCAGTCCATTCTGATCCAAGCACAGGAGACATTTGCCAACTGTCAAGCAAAAGGACATGACGACTATAGACCCCTGCTAGGGCCAGAGTTAAAGGAAGAACCTACGTAGTAACTCCCGTGAATGGGGGTACCGTCTTTGTCAAGAGAACTAAACTTTCGTTGCTGTTTTACTCGTATCGTTATTCTCCTTAGGGACCCCTCTTTGAAAGGGGGGTACTGTCAGGACTCATTTTTGGAGTCGTGACAGCTCTGGTTCTGCTTTATTTTAAACTTCGTTTTTACTTTTGGCCAGCAAGAGTTAATGTCAGTTTCCTTGCTGCCAGCTGCTATGCTGCTGGTCACCTGATGTGGGTGGTGACCACTCTTACCATCCTTTAAATAGTCACTTGACAAATCAGCTGACTGTTGGTGATAGAGTTTTTCTCTGGAGACCAGCCTAGGAGTCAGAAGCTCTCTGGTGCCATCTGTGTATCAGCTGTTTCAGGTCCTGGTTCCATATCCTCTGCTGTGTGGAACTTAAAGCAGAAGCTTGAGCTAAGTTTTTAATTGCACCTTTCTTTGTCTGTCTCGTGGTTGTCACTTCCCCTGTGTTGATACCATCTGCAGTGGTGATGCTACCATCCTTGCTGGCCAGTGCACTAGCCAGGGTATAGTGAGGTGGCAACTAGGCACGTGATGGTGGTGGAAGGAAGGATCCGCATAGGGCGTTAGGGAAGTTTAGAGATAGGCGCAGGCTGTGTTAGAAATGCCCCATCCCTCGTTCCCTGTTGTTAGGGACTTCCTCCCCCTTTTTTCCATCCCGTTGTGTGTGTTGTGCCATCCACTGGACTTGGGTCTTGAAATTGAACATTTATCACAGTAGTATCGGGGTGTGTTTGCAAGGCACGAAGAAAACTTTGGGTGCAACCAGGCTATTCAACACAAGATCCCTACAAGAACCACTGCTCCCATTCGAGAGCGGTATCGGTAGATCCCACCTCAGATGTACCAGGAGGTGAAAGAACTGCTGTCACACATGCTGTGCAATGGCATGATCCGCGAAAGCCAAAGTCCCTGGGCGGCTTCCAATGTGTTAGTTCGAAAAAAAAGATGGTTTGCTGAGGTTCTGCATGGACTACCGGAGGCTGAAAGCATGTACTGTGCGAGACTCTTATAGCTTTCCCAGGATCAAGGCGTCTCTGTCTGCATTGGAAAAAAACAAATATTTCTCCTCCCTTGATTTATCTAGTGGCTATTGGAGAGTCCCGGTGGCTGTGGAAGATCACCCGGATATGCCCTTCGTCCTCCCTGTGGGCTTGTTTTAGTTAACCGAATGCCTTCCGGACTGAGAAATGAACAGGAGACCTTTCAACATTTGATGGAGAGATACTTGAGAGATCTGAATTTCAAAGCAACCCTGATATATTTAGATGACACAATAATTCACTTCACCATGTTTGAAGATCACCTTAACCGGCTGGAGTAAGAACTGGAGCGGCTTCAAAGACACGGGTTAAAAGTCAAATCTCAGAAGTGTCACTTGATAAGCGGGAAATTGAATATCTGGGACACACTGTGTCTAGTGCGGGAGTATATGCCACCACAATGAAGGTAGCTGCAGTACAGAAGTGGCCCACTCCTACCAACCTGAGAGAACTGAGAGCATTCCTGGCGCTAGCCAGATACTAGCGCAAGTTCATAAAAGACTTTGCCAAGATTGCGGCACCGCTCAACGAGTTGTTGCAAAGGATGGCCAGGGGAGCCAAGCATCAGCGAATCCAGTGGGGCGCACGGCAAGAGGAAGAATTTCAGGCATTGAATATGGTGCTGATGGACCCTCCAATCCTTGCTTATGCTGACTTCTCTGAGACCTTCATGCTGTACACAGATGGAAGCCTCTATGGACTGGGGGTAGTGCTGGCTCAGGTGCAAGAAGGAAGAGAGAGAGTGCCAGTCCGTAACTGAGAGACATGGAAAAGAATCTGCATAATTACAATTTATTTAAACTGAAGTTGCTGGCGCTGGTATGGGCCATGACAGAAAAATATGCAGAATATTTGTCGGGGTCAAAAATACACATGCAGATGTGGTGCCCCCAGGAGTATGGTCGCCACAGTGGCATTACCTCCCTCCTAGGGAGTGTCATGTCATGCTTGGAAGCAATGAAAGGGTCTCTCTATCAGGTAATTCCAGCACACAGCACAATACCTACTCCAAGCCAGCAGAGGGAGCTCTGAACCTAATAGCTGAGGAGCTGCTCTCTGTGGTCGGGAGGAAGGAAATTAGGTAGTTCGTGCAGAGAGAGGGAAGTGTGTGGACGTGGGAAGACAAGCTGGGGAGGACTGAGCTGGAGTTAAGCTCACCCCTAGCTGAAGCGCATTGTCCGGGCCCCGGCGTCCAAGGTTGTGTGGATACTAAAGGACCCACAGCGGAAACTGGAGGAACAAGAGGCTGTAAATGCTCTGTTCCCACCTAAGACTCGAAGTCACAGCAGCAACGTGTGTGAGCCAGAGAGAGAAGGCTACAGCTGCCTGCCATGCGAGTGGAGTTCTAAGCAAGAGCAAGCAAGAGGAACTTGAGTGTAATTCAGAACTACAAGTACTTCAGATTAGCGCTAGAAAGGAGACTACACAACCCATCTGCATAGAGAGATTCCCAAGTTGCTTCCAGGCTGACCAACTCCTGTACCATCTGTGATCTGAATCCTGGACTGTACCTACAGTAAAAGGTAAAAGAAACTGCGCCCTGTTGTGTTCTTTGAATCCTTCCTGCAACCCACTCAGCACTGCTACATCTCTGTGCCTAACACTACACCATCTACCTCAACACCTACTACTACTGCCCTGGGACTACAGCTCTACCTGTGGAGAGCTATTCCATCTTTGCTGCCTTATACCATCTGTCCCAGAGGATCTGCACCGCAGCTTCGGCTTAACACCTTCATTGCCGAGTACCACAGGTGGTGTCACGAATTATCTACCTATAAACTTTATTCAGCTTCATTCCACCTATTTTACATGGACACCCAGGGCCACGGACCGGGTCACTGTCACCGTGACACATCCCTTTAAGACACCGACCCAGTACCGAGTAATCCCACCGCCCTGGGGGAGATCCACAGACAGATAACAATCCCTTGGCCCACCTGGAAAATGCGAAGCTGGGTGCACTAGAACAGCAGTGGGTCGCAAGAATGTCCAAATGTCAGTACAAGATCTCCTACCGGTCTAAGTCACAGAACACGCATGCAGACACTGTGTTCTAAGCCACTCAAGCTGGCCCAAAGAGAGTTGTAGTTACATAGTTACCTAGGTTGAAAAAAGACCTAGGTCCATCAGGTTTAACCTTTCTCCACCAATTGTTCAGTCTGTCACTAAACTAACTATAACCTGCAATGTTATGTGTATTGAGGAAATCATTCAGCCCTTTTTTAAAAGCTGTTATAGTGTCTGGCATTGCTAGCTCTTGTGATAGGGCATTCCACAGTCTGACTGCTCTAACTGTGAATAAACTTTTCCTAAACTGTCAGAATTGCCTTTCTTCCACCTGCAATGAGTGCCCCCTGGTCTTAAGTATAGTACTTGGAAGGAATAAGTCATGTGCAACTCCGTTGTATTGACCATTGTGCAGTGCTCACTGCATGTGTTGGGGAACACTCACTTGGCTGCGAGATTTAAGTCACACAGGAACATTTTCCATTTAAACAGTCTATGTGGTTTATTTTCTCCATCAACCATGGAAGCATGAACAAAAGGCAAACAGTCTTACATCAGACATACGAATCCTCAATGTCCATAGTAGAGCTTCGCTCTCTCAGGCCTGTGGGTACACAGGCTGTGCCATGTCCAGCACGCAGGCTCTATAGCCTGAACAGTCTCTTTCTGACCCCGGTCAGTAGCACTCACGTTTATCAGGGAAGCTGCCGAACTGGGATCACTGTCCTGGACAACACCTTGCTCAACAGGCCGCCTAACAGTTCCAGATCCTCAGCCGGGCGGTAGCTTCCCCACGCAGAGCCGTCACTGACTCTGCAAACACGGCCTCTCCATGTGCTGTTCAGAACGTCTGTCCCCACTTGGAACCGTCCAACACCCAGGCTACCAGATCCAAAGCCTTATCATGTGCTCTTCAGGAAGGTAGCACACCTTCCAACACATAGGCCTTCCAGGACCTTCCACACAAACCAATCAGGTCCATATACTCTCTCCCATTTGACCCACCCTGGTCACATTATATAGCTTGTAACCACACCTACAGGTGAGGTATGGATCACATGGGCTGGTCACATGGTCATGACCTCAATACAGGTCCTTAAACACACAGCCACACATACAGGCTTCATCTTGGGTGTTCAGACACACCCCCTTGGGTGGGTATGTAGGTGACTGGATCCACCCATCTCTCCAAGTCACCTGGAAGCCTCCCAATGTATAGCAAAAAACCCTCAGCAGTAGATCTGCTGAGCAAAACACGCCCAGGATTCTATCACAGGGCTCACCACCCCTGTGATAAATATCGGCCATTTTCAAGACCCATGCCGGTCACTGTTTCTCCATCACAATAAAGGAAACGCCTGCATGCATGTCCTGGGGAGCCCATACAGCGCCCCCTAGCAGTAACATGGGTCACTGCCTTACATACCCCCCTCTGTTCAAACTTGTGGGGTCGAACATTTGTCACACACCCGGGGCCTTGAGACCGGGCACCCATGTCACCTTGCCCTACAAGTTAAGAGGACCGTCCCAGTCGGTTTTGGGCATTATCACTTGAGTCATCATCTGTCTGTGTCTCTAGACCCTTTGCAGTCAACCCATTTTCCAAGTGTGCTCGTTCACACGACCTTTCTTTCCATGGCACGGTTGTTGCGGTCATGAGTCCACCGTCCAGTCGAGCTTACTGGCTGATCTGAGTCGGACCCTTTGTCATTTCATCCACTACAGGGTCTCCCACTTAGGTCACTCAGCCCTGAGCTAACTGAGGCATCACTGCTAATTCTTCTTCCATCAGTCCACCTTCTGTTATCTCTTTGCTGGCCACTTCTCCCATGAACTTTATTGCCTGGATAGCAGTCCTTCCATTTGTCCCTATGTCCTCTATTAGCTCCAGCTTGAGGACTTTCAGTCTTAAGCGAACCTCTTTGCCTCTCTATACCACGAGTTGAAGGTGGCTGCCAACTTCTTCCCACTTCCTGCAGCTCTCTGTCGATTGGCTCCCTCTCAAGTCTTAGCTGCTCTACCTCTTTCAGGTACGCCATGCGATACTCTGATACATCCGGATATTCCCAAGGCTCTCCCTGGATCAGACAACAAGGAATGGAACCATCCCATCTTCACCCACGACCTGAGCCTCATCATCAGCCGGAATCCTCAGTCTCTTCACACCAGATCTATTCACCATCTCTTGCATCACTCTCCCAAGTCTTCCGATGACCCTCCTCACCAGACGTCGGGGCACTTGAATTATGTCCTCTACAAGGCCCAGTCGACTTTGTGCTTTCCTCGCCTGCTCCAGACGTCGAGCAGCTTCCTTATTTCTCCACAGGATCAACTGTTTCGTGCGGAGACATTGTAGGTGCATATCCCTCAGGACAGCCACCTGCTTCTCTGTGACGACTTCCCTATCCGCCAGTATCACCAACTGGTTCATCCCTGGTGCCCAGTACACACTACATGCTTTTACTGCCTTTTTAAAGGCCTCATGCACACTCTCACTGGCACACGCTTCTCGCATGTCTTCGGGTACCTCCATCACGCATAAAGCCTCACTCTCTTCATGGACAGATGGCTCCCGATTTACCTCGGATGCTTCCCTCAAGACATCTGCCACGCCCGGGTGACTGTCTTGTTCAGCTCTTAGCTCAAAATCTTCCTGAGTTTTACACTTTTCAAGACCCCTCGCTAAGATGGGCATTTGCAGATTCGCCTTGTTATCACGGCCGCTGTAAGTTTTCGACCACCAACTTCTCCTCTTGCAGAAGACCTCTTATTGCTTCTCTAAGCACTTCCACATCTTCCCTTAGTGCCTTATTCACACTGTGCCACGCTGACGGGTGACCTCTGAGCTCAGTGACTTCCTTCTCCAGCTCATCCACTCTGTGCTCAGCCATTTGACTCAGGGCCTTTTCTTGTTCCATATGCTCTTTAATTGTCTTTAGTTCGGCCTGTAAATCTGCCACCTTTTGCGTCTCACAAGACAACTTTTTAGTGAGGTCGTGGAACTCCTGTGCTTCCTTCTCTCCAAACTGGGCCTTGACTGTTGAGAGCTTGGATTCTAGATGGCACACCTGCTCCAACTGCACCGAGTTGGCGACTTCCATACTCACCACCTTCAAACACTCCTTCGCCAGTTGTTGACAGATCTCCTCGCGCTCTCTCTCCAAGCTTTGTACGTGCACTTCTATCTGGTGAAAACTGTTGGCTCGCTCTTTCCACATGCACATTTCCTTGGTCAGTTTTTCAATTTGACCCTCTAGTTGTCGGGTGATAGGGGTCGAATTGGACAGCTTCTCCTGAAGGCTCTCAATTTTATCTTGGAGCTGTTCTCCAACTGCGTTTTTAGCTTAAGCAGTCCTACCTCCACCCTGGGACAGTTTTACATTTCCCACATCCTCGGCTACTTCAATGCTGGGTTTTGTCAATGATAAAGTGACCTCTTTCTCAAGGATATTATCTCTGTTGGCACCCGACCCTGTCTCCTCTTTATTTATCTTCTCAGAGGGTGCCATTTGTTCAGCCCCTTTTCGCCCTTTACGTCTCCGGCGATGGGAGGAAGTCTTGCCATTTATACCCGAGTCAGTCTCACTGCACTCTTTTCCGCTTTCGTCACCATCTGAATGGGAGTCACCACCACCCGATCGGTCATCCTGGAACCAGCGGTCCCATTTCTAACGGTGTTGGACCCCAATCCTGGAGCTTCCCCGTCTTCAACAGCCACACCTTTGGTCACCTCTGCCAAGTCCCAGCGTTGGTCAGACCCACACTTCTGTCCGGTCATATGCTCTGGTGTGGCTACCACCGTCATCCTGACTTCACCTTGTGGAGCACTGTTATTCCACTGTGTCAGTGCTTCTGTCAGCACAACATTGTACTCAGCCCTAGTGGTTGCTACTGGCAATAACACATCACAGTTACCCCCGGAGTCTGTGAAACATCTCACAATATTGTGAACCTTCAAGTTGCTCTATGTTTGGGTGTCAGCTCCATTCTTTTTAATTACCACACCACTATCAGTCACACTGTGGTACACGTCAGGTGACATCTGGTCAGTAAGCTGGGCAGACGCATCCTTTCCTCCGGTCACCCCTACATCTAACTTGTCAATTTTGGGAGGTATTACTGCCTAAAGGTACGCAACCCCATCAGCCGAGAGCCCTCCATCCTCCTGCTGTAGAGAAGCTCCCCTCTCCCTCAAGTCTGAGAACAGCCCAGAATCCCGGCATATTATCACCGGACAGGTTAAGTTTGGGACTATAGCGACATCATTGAGCGCAACGTCCCTGGCCGACTCGAGGACCACCCTGGCCACAGGATAGTCCTCAGTGCCCCATGAATGCAGGTGACTCCGACCTTCCTATCGGGAATTTCAATTCCCTCAGGTGCAACCCTCACTAGAGTCATCGGGCTCCCAGAGTTGACCAGTTCGCACATTTCCTTCTCATTCATCTGCAGGGCACACCCATGTAGAATCTTGCCCAGTGGGTAGTTCATATAGCAGACTGAACACATATAGTATATTTGCCCCTGGCAACAATTTGTCTGCACCACCCCTTTAACTTTGGGATGCTCTGCCCCCTTTTGGGTAGCTACCATTCCCTGGGACTCCTCCCGCTTTTGGGCAACTACTCCCTTTTGGGATACTGCCCCGTTTTGAGACTCCACGCCCTTTTGGGCAACTACTTCCTTTTGGGATGCTGCCCCCTTTTGGGACTCATCCCCTTTTGGGCAACTGTTGTGAATTCCCTTTCTGGGCCCCCTCTGGTGGATACTGAAGGTAGTGGAGCTGGTCAAATTGACAGAGGTGTGGCGAGTTCTCTTTCTGGGCTCCCTCTAGTGGTTACTGGAGGTAGTGGAGCTGGTTGTCACGACTGCAGCCGCAGACGCAGCCCAGTAGGCGCCTTCACGCCGATGGCGAGGGGCAGGCATCCCCCGGGGACGCAATAAGGACCCTCTATACCACAGAGAGGGACCCGGGCCTACCTGAACTAGGGAAGGGCAGAGATCGGGATACTGTGGCAGCTGAGCATGTGGACAAGGACACGTAGGACTTGATGACACCGCACAACTTCAGGTATAAATAAAGTAAAATTTACTTAAAGTAAAGTCACAGTACATAGACAAAACCAGGACACACGAGGTCATCAGGACACACGAGGTCATCAGGACATCGGGACACACGAGGTCATCAGGACATCAGGACACACGAGGTCATCCAGACGCAGGCAGGACATCAGGGTCACTCACAGGACATCAGAGTCACCGGCAGACATCAGACGGGAGTCGTTTGGTTCCAGACATCCAACACGACCTACAGGCATCACTGCAGTCATCCAGCTCCAGGCTCCAGGCAGCGGTCATCAGGTTCCAGATGGCGGTCGTCAGGCTCCGGGCATCGGACCTAGGAAGGAACTCAAGCGTGATGGTGCTAACACCGCAGGATTGCTGGGCCTGCATGGAGCTAGCACCACATGGTAGTCAGAGCGCAGCATAGTAGATGCTCAGCAGGAACACCGGTTACAAGGGTCTCAGAGTCACTGGGTGCAGGGCTCCAAAGACAGAGGGATTCCAGGAACACAACATAGCAGACAGTTCAGACATGGTCAGGTATGGGATAGGTACAGGATCAAGGATTCAAGCCTGGATACACCGCCTCTAGGCAAGGGTGAATTTAGACGGGGTCAGGTACAGGACAGGTACAGGATCAGGGATTCAGGCCCAGATATACCGCCTCCGGGGCAGGGCGAGGGAACAGGACAAAGCAGGAATCAAGGCAGGGAATTTGGTACCACAACTGAGACAGACGAGGTCCACAGACACGAGACACACATGGCAAAGTCCAGGAGCTTTGTGAGTTGAGAGTAGCTCTGGCCCCGCCCATAGGGCAGGGTCAGCTTATAAAGGAGCTGCCCCTCAGCAATTGGCTGGGGAGAGCATTTCAAGTAAACACACTAACCCTGATAAAAGCAGGGAAGGTGTGGCTGCGTATGCCCTAAGCACATACAGAAACCACTGCAGCACAATCAGTGCAGGAACTGCAGCTTAGAGCACCTGGCCATGGCTGCCAGCCAAGACACACGTGGAAAGTCATGCACTAGCTGCAAATGACCTCATAACCCGCGGACAGCTTCCACAGCGGCGACCAGGGACCGCACATGTGAACGGTCAAGCAGCAGAGAAAAGACCTAACACCACATGTGCAGCTACGCAGCAGAGCAGGGAACTGAGCAGGCTCCATACAGGTAAAAGCCAGCAGTATCCCAACTCAATTAGGGGGAAAGGAGTAAGGGGTTAAAGCAAAAAACATGCATTGTCACGCCGACAACCAAATACAAATAGAACGGCGTGACTGTGGCGCCCCGAGGAGTATGGTCGCCACACTGGCTTTGCCTTCCTCCAGGGGAGGGTAATGCCAGGCTTGGAAGCAGTGATGGGTCTCTCCAGCAGTTAACCTAATGCATGCAACACAGTTCCACTCCGAGCCACCAGGGGGAACTCTGAACTAGGATTGAGGAGCAGAGTACTCTCTGAGGGTTAGGAGAGAGGAGTAGTCAGATACTGTGAGGAGGTCCACGTGTGCAGAAGTGTGGAGCGGGGTGGAGGTTGAGCTCCAGGAGGAGAGCTCCCTCACCGCTAGAGCTCAAAGACTGGAGCCTGGTCTCCACGGTGGTATGGATACTAACAGTCCTGCCACAGATACCAGAGGAGCAGGAGGCTGTAAATGCCTTGCTCTCACCAAAGACTTGGGACACAACAGCAATTGAATAGAGAGCCAGGACTCAGGAGAGGAGTCCCCGAGAGAGGCTACAGCTGTCTGTCATACAAGTAAAGTTCTAGGAACATCTGAAGAGAGGCATTTCAGAGTAACTAAGTACTGGAGTGCTTCACACTACAAAGCGCTAGGAAGGAGACTGCACAGCCCTTCTGCTGAGAGAGAATCCTGATCTGCTTCCAGGCTAACCTGCTCCATTACCATCTGTAATCAGGACTCTGGACTGCATATACTCAGTAAAGGTACAGAAACTACAACCGCTGTGTCTTGTCTGTTCCCTACGCTTTCGGCACTACTACATCCCCGTGCCAGCTACATCTACACTGCCCTGGGACTACAGCTCCACCTGTGGGGAGCTTTACCATCTAAGCTGCACATACCATCAGTCCCAGCGGATCTGTATGCAGCGTTGGCCTAACACCATATTTGCCAAACACCACGGGTAGCGTCACAAACTATTCTACCATTAACTACATCTCCCCATTGCTTGGGCGCCCAGGGCCACGGACCGGGTCCCCGCTGCTGTGTCACATCCCACTGACACCGGCCAGGTACCGAGTACCCCACTGCCCTGGGAGGGCAACCCATGACATTATCCCCTCCTAAAGCCCCCTCTTCTGAAGTCCCCCCAAAAAAATACACAGAAATTTTTCTTGGGATAGGCGGTAAGTCCCAGTTCACCAGCAGCAGGGTTCATTGCTTCAAAAATCCAGAGCACTTAACAAGCGCAGGGTTGAGCAACCTAGTCCACTACCAGCTGGGATCCGAGCCATCTCATCCGCCGGCCAAGCGGGGTTCAGAAAAAGTCCTACCGTCCATACATGCTCAGCTGCCACAGTATCCCGGTCGCTGCCCTTCCCTAGTTCGGGAAGGCCCGGGTCCCCCTCTGTGGTATAGAGGGTCCTTATTGTGTCCCCGGGGGATGCCTGCCCCTCGCCATCGGCGTGGAGGCGCCTGCTGGGCCACGTCTGCGGCTGCAGTCGTGACAGAAGCTCTGGCCCCGCCCATAGGGCAGGGTCAGCTTATAAAGGAGCTACCCCTCAGCAATTGGCTGGGGACAGCATTTCAAGTACACACACTAACCCTGATAAAAGCAGGGAAGGTGTGGCTGTGCACGCCCTAAGCACACACAGAAACCACTGCAGCACAATCAGTGCAGGAACTGCAGCTTAGTGCACCTGGCCATGGCTGCCAGCCAAGACACGTTGAAAGTCATGCACCAGCTGCAAATGATCTCACAATCTGCAGACAGCTTCCACAGCGGTGACCAGGGACCGCACATGTGAACGGTCAAGCAGCAGAGCAAAGACCTAACATCACATGTGCAGCTACGCAGCAGAGCAGGGAACTGAGCAGGCTCCATACAGGTAAAAGCCAGCAGTATCCCAGCTCAATCAGGGGGAAAGGAGTAAGGGGTTAAAGCAAAAAACATGCATTGTCACGCCGACAACCAAATACAAACAGAACGGCATGACACTGGTCAGATTGACAGATGCTTGCCACCTGATAATGATGATGACGATTGGAGATCTGGGGTTTCTGACTGGTGTATTTAAGACAGCTAACTTCCTTCAATCCCTGCTGGTAATTTTCTTTCTGTGCCTTCTGAGGTCTGATGACTCCTGCTCTGGTCCTGCATGGTTCAGCTAATTGGTTCATTTGCTAATCTTTTTGCATTTGATCTGGTTTTGTCTATCTCTGCTTTGTGTGGGTCAGCTTGCTCCTGCTGGGGCTGTGCTGGATCACCGCCCATATGTTGCTGCTTGTGTCACTTTGTTCTGTCCCCTGTTATATTGGTCTCTTTTTGCTTTGCTTTCAGTATATACCAGAGTGCTGATATAGTCGGGGCGAAGTCGTGTGACTTCAGTGTTTTTTGTGCATCAGACGTGTTGGATTTTTCAGGGTTTTTGCATGATTGCAGACAGTGTCTTTCCTTTCCTTTCCTGTCTAGTCAGTTTGGGCCCCATCATTTGCTCAGTCTATTTTCCTGCCTGCGTTTGTGTTTTCATCTTGCCTCACCGACAACATATGTTTGGGGGCTGTCTATTCCTTTGGGGTCTGCTCCGTGGGCAGTTTAGATTTCACCTTTCTTGCTTTAGGCTGAGTTAATTCTCCGGCTGTGCTGAGGCGTCTAGGGCATCGTAGGTACGCTCCACGGCTACTGCTAGTTGTGTGGATAGGATCAGGGGTCTGCAATCCGCTTAGTTACCAACCTCTCTGGTTTTCTGGTGGCTTAGCCTGGTCCTGCTATCCTCCTCGGTGACCCAGTTCATAACAGAATCACCAGCCTTACTGTAGACTCTAACGTACTCTAAAGAAGGAAAGAATTTTTTTTTAAAAAGTGTCAGAATTTTTTTTTTGTATATTTTTCCCTCCTTTTTTTTCTGGGGCCGTAGGAGGATATTTTTTGTCTAAATGGAGACTAAGCAATTGTCTGATCGTGTTGAGCAGCTCGCTGCTGAAGTGCGGGGAATTTCTGCCTATCTTGCTCAATCAACTGCTGTTGAACCAAAAATCCCTACTCCTGATGTGTTTTCTGGGGATCGGTCTAAATTTTTGAATTTTAAGAATAATTGTAAACTATTTTTTGCTTTGAAACCTAACTCATCGGGGAGCTCTGTGCAGCAGGTTAAAATTGTCATCTCCCTGCTGCGCGGCGATCCCCAGGATTGGGCCTTTTCTCTGACACCCGGAAATTCTATTCTGGCTAATATGGACACGTTTTTTCAAGCCCTGGGGTTGTTGTATGATGAACCTAATGCTATTGATTAAGCTGAGAAAACCTTATTGGCATCGAACCAGGGTCAGGATTCTGCAGAGTTAGGTTAGTTTCACACTTGCCCCTTTTAGCGCTGCGTTTCGAGCGCACATCAAACGCATGAAAAAAACGCTTGCAAACGCATGTAAACGCTGTGATTTTTCATCGCATCATAGTGGGCATTTTGACAAAAAATGCAGCATTTGTATGCATTTTCAAGCGTTTTCTATGCGTTTGCGTTTTTTATGCGCATGGTGTCACAATCACAGGAGGAAAATTCTAGAAAAATTCTTGCAACAGACACCACAAATGGGACATCAGTGGGCGTGTGTTATGGTAATTCTTTATATAGACCCTGTCTACAGCCGTACTTATCACATTTTCTTTCTTTTTCTCGTGTCAACATGGATCTGCGCTGGAAGAGTTTTCACTTTAACTTGCATATGGACATCAGGATGGCTCATGCTTATGCAGTTGCTTGCCATCAGCAAAGGAAGAGAGAGAGACAGCGAAGACTGCAGCGGCGGCGTTTGTGGATACATCCGATTGCTGAACTCCGGGAGAGCCAGGGAGCGTACCACACCCTCTACAGCGAGCTCCAGGCAAACCCGGAGAAATTTACTGATTACACATGGATGTCCCAACAAAGCTTCAGGGATTTACTTGCTCATGTTGATCAATCCATCCGGAGACAGGACACACAGCTCCGTCGTGCGATTCCTCCTGAAGAATGGCTCCTGGTCACATTACAGTACGTTATATTTACAAACCAATGCCTGCATAATTTTCTTTGTTGTGACATGTACTTTTCCAAACCTGGCAGAATTATTTTTATGCAATGTACTGAATTGTTTTTTTCTTTTATTGTTTTAAAAAACCCAAGGCATAAATATTAATTTTGCTTCTTTCTCTGTTTCGCAGATTCCTGGCGACTGGAGAGACCCTATCTTCACTACACTTCCAATACCGGATTGGAATCTCCACCTTGTCAGGATTGTTGCCGGGCTCTGTGGAACGTTCTGTATCCAGAATTTATGCCCCTGCCCACCGCAGAAAAGTGGATGGAAATTGCTGACAAATTCTGGACAGTCTGCAATTTCTCCAACTGTTTGGGAGCTGTTGATGGTAAACACATACGGATCATCAAACCCAAAAGAACTGGATCTTAGTACTATAACTACAAAAAGTACTTTTCTATAGTACTCATGGCCATTGCGGATGCCGGATGTATGTTTGTAGCAGTGGACATTGGGGCATTTTGCCGTGGGAATGACTCCCAGGCTTTAAAAAACTCGGACATGGGCCGGAGGTTGTATGGCAACCAATTTAATTTCCCCATGCCACGGCCTCTTCCCCAAACCGAAGCTCCGCCACAGCCCTTTGAGATGGTTGGGGATGAGGCTTTTCAAATGTGCGCAAACCTACTGAAACCCTACTCCAGCCGTGACTTGGACCACACAAAAAAAATCTTTAATTACAGGCTGACCAGGGCCAGAAGAACTGTAGAGTGTGCTTTTGGGATTCTTGTCTCCAGATGGCGCATTCTCGGCACAGCCATTAATCTTAAACTGGAAAAAGTGGATGAGGTGGTGAAGGCGTGTGTGGGTCTACATAATTTTGTAATGGCTAAAGAGCACCCGACCTTTGAACTTGATGATGCTGCTCCTAACCCATTGCCTGAATTCACTCAGCACCCTCTCCGGTCATCCATTGAAGTTGCCCAAATGAGGGACCAATTTGCGGCCTACTTCATCTCAGATGTAGGACAGGTGGAATGGCAAGATCAAATGGTGTAAAAATATTTTCTTGTGTGTATGTTAAAAAATAAGTTAATAAAAAAATCTGTTTTGATACCTGTACCGAGTGCACTATATCTTTTTACACTCCAATACAATAATCAACTGCCTAGGTATACCTGTGAATTCTTGATGCTGTGTTTTCTGCATCATGAATTTACTAGCACTCCTGAATAGGTGACTATACATACACACAATTTGTATGACCTTTATCAACTCTACAGTTTGCAGCGACGGTGGATAATACAAAGCGACGGTGGATAATGCAAATAATATTTGTGTCACATGACCTGAATTTAAAATTTGTGAGTTGGTTATGCACTAGCATCCGACATTCGTTATGACACCTGACCATGTGACTCTAAATATTATTTGTAGGATCGACTCTGTGGCTTAAGTTTGAACTGAGACTGTAGAGATAATAAAGTTTATAAAACTTCTACAATCCCCAGGCCTATTATTATAAAACTTCTACAATCCCCAGGCCTAGTGTCATGCTGAAGTGAGGACGCCAAAAATAACGCATCCTGACTTCAGAATGTTATCACACCTGGGCAGGTAAATACACATATGAGTTAAACTACAGCATCGCTACAGTCTGCGTGAAATATATTCAGACTGAAGCGATGCTGCAGGTGAAAAATCATATGTGTATTCGCCAGCCCAGTTTTGATATATAGTTGTGATACTAGGCCTGGGTATTGTACATATGACGTGTATTTTACCCATCATTTCGTCAGTTTATTCAACACTCGCTAAATAGAGGATGTCGTTATTTACAAGGTATATCTAGAATCCCCCGGGCTGGTCTCACAATAACTGAATTGAGGATGGTAGAAAACAGACCATCCTCAATTCAGTTTTTATGATACTTGCCAAGGTGACAATAGATATGCCTTGCACTCAGCACCATCCTCTATTCAGTCTATTATTATTATTATTATTTATTGTTATAGTGCCATTTATTCCATGGCGCTTTACATGTAGGGAGGGGTATACATAAAAACAAGTACAATAATGTTGAACAATACAAGTCATAACTTGTACAGGAGGAGAGAGGACCCTGCCCGCGAAGGCTCACAATCTACAAGGGATGGGTGAAAATACAGTAGGCGAGGGTAGAGCTGGTCATGCAGCGGTTTGGTCGATCGGTGGTTACTGCAGGTTATAGGCTTGTTGGAAGAGGTGGGTCTTCAGGCTCTTTTTGAAGGTTTCGATGGTAGGTGAGAGTCTGATATGTTGTGGTAGAGAGTTCCAGAGTAGGGGTGATGCGCGAGAGAAATCTTGTATGCGATTGTGGGAAGAGGAGATAAGAGGGGAGTAGAGAAGGAGATCTTGTGAGGATCGGAGGTTGCGTGCAGGAAAGTACCGGGAGACAAGGTCACAGATGTATGGAGGAGACAGGTTGTGGATGGCTTTGTATGTCATGGTTAGAGTTTTGTACTGGAGTCTCTGGGCAATGGGGAGCCAGTGAAGGGATTGACAGAGGGGAGAAGCTGGGGAATAGCGGGGGGACAGGTGTATTAGTCGGGCAGCGGAGTTTAGAATAGATTGGAGGGGTGCGAGAGTGTTCGAGGGGAGGCCACTGAGCAGGAGGTTGCAGTAGTCAAGGCGAGAGATAATGAGGGCATGGGCTAGGGTTTTTGCAGATTCTTGGTTGAGGAATGAACGGATTCGTGAAATATTTTTGAGTTGACGTCGGCAGGAAGTGGAAAGGGCTTGGATATGTGGTTTGAAGGAGAGATCAGCATCAAGGATTACCCCGAGGCAGCGAGCTTGTGGGACTGGGGAGAGTGGGCAGCCATTTACTGTAATGGATAGGTTAGTTGGGGGGGGTCACGTGAGATGGGGGAAAGATGATGAATTCTGTTTTGTCCATGTTAAGTTTCAGAAATCTGGTAGAGAAGAAGGATGAAATAGTGGACAGACATTGAGGGATTCTGGTTAGCAGGGAGGTGATATCTGGTCCAGAGATGTAGATCTGTGTGTCATCAGCATAGAGATGATACTGGAAGCCATGAGATTCTATAAGCTGTCCCAGGCCAAAGGTGTAAATGGAGAAGAGCAGGGGTCCTAGGACTGAACCTTGTGGGACTCCGACAGATAGGGGGTGAGGTGAGGAGGTGGTGTGTGAGTGGGAGACGCTGAATGTTCGGTCTGTTAGGTATGATGAGATCCAGGACAAGGCCAAGTCTGTGCAATTATAGCAAACTGAATAGACTGGTGGTGAAAATACAAGGCATATATTTGTGTTTTTGACAACACATATTTCCTTGACAGACACAAGAAACATGTGTCAGTAGTGGAGTTGTAGGGTTGGTGGGCCGAGCTGGGGGGTGGTCCCTCTTCTTACCGCGCAGAGATGAAACAGAGACAAGATGGAGACAGATTCTGGGTGCAACAGGTCCAAGTTTATTGACCACCGTCCGACTGACGGCCCTCGCAGCACACCGCAATATCTCTCTCTCACGGCCCTCCGTGTCCAGGGCCGCTTCACACACCGTACGCTACACCAGTGACGTATTTATATGTACCGCCCCTTTTCACGCTGTGACGATCCTGTCAGCTCAGTCACTGTGGCCGCCTTAGGCCCGTACACCATCAGCACTTTACTGGTCAGTTTCGTCGTTACAAATGCGGTGTCCTACACCCAGAGCCTCGTCTCTACTGCGGTTCTTCCTGTCAGGACCACCCTCCTGACGTTCTCTCTCCTCAGTCCCCCTGGTACGGTTTTCCTCACAGCGCACAAACTGTCGTAGTCCTCCTGTCACTGGAGCTCCCCCTGGGGACTGGAATCTTCTGGAACCCTCCTGTCAAATTTATAGCTTTCCCGGTTCCCTGTAACTCCGCCCCCCATGACCAATGGTTTCTTAGCCCTAAGCTGATGTCAAGTCCTATGCTCACACTCCTCCCTGCCCTCTAATGGTCAACCCAAGGTACTGCACGTCCACTACACTTTCCTAGCTGTTTCCCCACTGTAATAACTGACACCTGTCTAAACTGTGCAAACCTTCCTTTCTCTATTCTGACAAGTCCATCCGTCCGTTCACCTTCCCTACACTCTCCCTTCCTTTGTCTATTGTCGTCCTCGACAATCGTAATCCCTGCCTTCGTCGTTCTGAAGCTTACCCTACCTTCTGTTGTCGGACCAGCTGTTGGGCCAAACCCACTATCCACGGGGGCCGAACCAAACCGGGAGCACCATGCTCCGAGCAGCCTACTGCTACTCACCAGCGCGCACGCCACATGACAATGTCTTCCAAATTGGGCTAGGTACACCCATTTTCTCTCTATGGCGTGTACCTTCCCCTACTCTCCCCTTCTGTTACCTTTCACTGTCCGGTACGCCATGATCGAGGCCTCACACCTACCAGCAGATCATTGCCGGCGTCCACCTTCCTCCTTCTGGGGTGTCCGTGGAGTCGGGGACCTGACCTAGGATGGCTGTCTTTTTCACATCTTCCACCTCTTGTACCTTTCTTTCAATTACATGTCATGGTCAGCGTCTCGGTCTCCCAGACTCTCTTCACACATTGACCCCTCTTCGGATCTCACACTTCCCGTTGGTCCCTCAGACCTTCCCTTACCCGGACCTGTTGCATTTACTTGTGCATATTATACAACAAACAACTTTATAATAGCACAAGTACCCATTTTTTATATTTTTTTCATTTTCCTTTGCTTTCAAAAATCAACATACAACAATAAAACATCACATGTTCTCCTCCCCCCTTCCTTGGACATGGACACTCCCTCTGCTCTTCGTATCCCCGCTCTGTCAGGATATAACATTTAAAAAAAAACACATTTTCTATTAACATGGATGTAGAACTGTCCTGTGAACTGCACAACGGTGCCTTAAACTCCCGACAGTCTAATCCACTTTTGGTGGTCAGAAGTGAGGGGCTCCACAGCCGTGGAGCTCCTGGAATACCGAGGGTGTCCATATAAGTCCTCTTCTATGGGGGTTCGCATGCTTCGGGCTCTGCAATTACAGCCATCGCATAATAACCACGGGGGCAGTATTCTTTGTAATAAGATACTACGTCTCCTTCTTGCAGAGCCTGGCCGTGACGTACAGAGGTCACATTTATATAGACTTTTTGACCAGTCTCATTCCGGATGAAGCCGTATCCTTTTGCAACGTTGGTGTACACCAGCCGTCCCCTCGATCTCTTAGCCGCCATACCTGCCTCTCCCTTTTCATGAAGCAGTTTCCATATCTCTTGCTCCCGTGCCTTCTTCCCCTTAATAACCTCCGCAACCCAAATGGAGGGTACAGCGCAGGCTCTAGAGTCTGATGGGCGGAGCTCCACAGAAGAAGAGAGCAGGGCAGAGGCAGCCAATGGTTTCTGCGGCCCAGCAGCCGCTGGAGCCGAATGGCGGACGGGAACAGCCATGTTCTCGGTAGGCTGGGCCACAGGGTCGGCCAAATAGGATGCAGCCGGTTCCAGTACCGGCATAACCGGGGCCGCCGGGTAGGCCGCACTTGACGTTTCAGCCGGGGCCGGGGTAGTGACCGATTTTAGAAATGAGGTCGCTGGTGGCAGGGGAAGCGCAACAGCGCTCTCTGGGATCAGGTTCCGCTCCGGCGACACCGTGCGTGGCGTCTCCGGGCGGGGTGGCTCAGGACTTGAAATGGAGGCCCTGCTCAGTTCAGCATAGAGGGAAGGGCCTCCTGTGACCGGCTTCTTGGGCACACAGGCTGCCGCGTGCGGCAGTCGGATGGTGGGGGCCGCTTGCGGAGCCGCTGGCAGGGCCGAAGGAACTCTCACCTTTCCTGGTGCCGCGGCCTCCGTTACGTCACCATGCGGCTCCTCCCGCAGTTTCTGATCCTCACCCTGCCGTCTGACGGGGCTAGCCTCCAGGCTTAGGGGCTCCGCAGGCAGATTCTCTGCCGGTATTCTGGGTGGCCGCTCCCGCTGATTCCGCACAGGCTCCGCTTCCCAGCTCACCATCCTGCTGCCTTCTCGTGACTCAGAAGATGTCACTTTCTGGTAGAGCTCGATATCCTGCCACCATTGCCACTCCAGGCGGCCGATGCCTCGACACCCGCAGTGTCTCATACCGTTCGGTGGGCAGCACTCAAATGGCGCCAGACAGCCGCAGCCAAACTTTTGCTCTGTGCCACTCCCTCTGCTGGGTGGGGCATTGGCAGGCCTTTCCACCCACTTGTCAGGGTACAGTATGGGGGAGCGTCGGCCTCCCGGGACACAGCGCTGGTCCCCGGGGTACGTAGGAGGGGGCCCCAGCCCATTGGGAGCAACAGCAAACACCTGGATCTCTCCTCTGCACTGAAGCATCACCGCCATCTTGCGCCAGTCCTGGTACCTCCCCGGATCTTCTGCTGGTGACGCAGATACGCCACAGCGCTCCCAAATTGTAATCCACAGGTGGGTAATTTGTAATCCACAGGTATTTGTAATCCAAGCAGTGTTGTCCAAGTCTTTCTCCATCCTTTAGGGCAGGCCTGCCGCAGAAGATGACGTATTAGCGGCGTTGATCCTGCCGACTACGCCAAGAGTAGGGTTGGTGGACCGAGCTGGGGGTGGTCCCTCTTCTTACCGCGCAGAAACGAAACAGAGACAAGATGGAGACAGATTCTGGGTGCAACAGGTCCAAGTTTATTGTCCACCATCCGACTGACGACCCTCGCAGCACACTGCAATATCTCTCTCTCACGGCCCTCCGTGTCCAGGGCCGCTTCTCACACTGTACGTTACACCAGGGAAACTACACGAGAGGCGTTGCCGCCTTTTGAAGGAACTTCTGAACCCATGCAATGCGATAGGGTTTTGTCTAGGGCGCAATGTCAGCAGTTTAGAAGGCGTAATAAGTTGTGTTTTTTCTGTGGGGATGCCTCTCATACTATTTCTGTCTGCCCTAAGCGAGAAAAGCGGTTTGCTCACACATTTGCGGTGGGCAGTGTACAGCCTAAGTTTCTTTTGGCGATTACCTTGATCTGCTCCTTGTCTACATTTTCCGCTAAGGCTTTTGTTGATTCAGGAGCAGCTTTGAATCTGATGGATTTTGACTTTGCCAAATGTTGTGGTTTTCTCATGATACCCCTGCAGACTCCTATCCATTTGAGGGGTATTGATGCTACTCCTTTGGTGGAGAATAAACCCCAGTTTTGGACCCAGGTGATAATGCAGGTCGCCCCGGACCACCAAGAGAATTGTAAATTTTTGGTGTTGCACAATTTGCATGATACTATTGTTTTGGGTTTTCCTTGGTTGCAAACTCATAATCCTGTTTTGGACTGGAAATCTGTGTCTGTGGTGAGTTGGGGTTGTCAATGTGTTCTTAGTGACGCTCCTGTTTTCTCCACCTCTCCCCAGTCTCATGATATTCTTGACTATTTGGCTGATTTTTCTGATGTATTTAGTGAATTTAGTGAGAGTAAGTCTGCGTCTTTGCCTCCTCATAGGAGTTATGACTGTGCAATTGAGTTAATGCCCGGGTGTAAATTTCCCAAGGGTCCGCTTTTCAACTTATCGGTACCCGAACATGATGCTTTGCGATCTTATATCAAGAAGTCGTTGGAGAAGGGTCATATCAGACCATCCCCTTCACCTTTAGGTGCTTAGTTTTTTTTGTGGCCAAGAAAGATGGTTCATTAAGGCCATGCATTGAATATTGTTCCCTTAATAAAATCACTGTTAAATATCAGTACCCGTTACCCCTTATTTCTGATTTATTTTCCAGAGTTAAAAGTGCCTGTTGGTATACCAAACTTGACCTCAGGGGGCGTATAATTTTAATCGCATCAAGCACGGGGATGATTGGAAGACGGCTTTTAATACCCTGGAGGGACATTTTGAGTACCTGGTGATGCCTTTTGGGCTCACTAATGCCCCTTCTGTCTTCCAATCTTTTATGAACGATATTTTCCGGGACTTTGTGGATAAGTTTTTGATCATTTATCTGGATTATATTTTGATCTTTTCCAGTGATTGGGATTCTCATGTGGAACATGTCCGGACTGTGTTCCGGATTTTGAGGGAAAATTCTCTGTATGTTAAGGGATCGAAGTGTCTCTTTGGTGTACAGAGGATTTCATTTTTGGGATTCATTTTGTCCCCATCTACTATTGAAATGGACACGGCCAAGGTACAGGCCATTTATGATTGGGTTCAGCCCACTTCTTTGAAGACTCTCCAGAAGTTTTTGGGTTTTGCTAATTTCTACCATAAATTTATAAGTAATTTTTCTGTTATTGTTAAGCCACTGACTGATTTGACCAAATAGGGCGCTGATGTGGTGAATTGGTCTCCAGAGGCAGTCTCGGCATTTCAGGAGCTTAAGCGGAGATTCACTTCTGCTCCAGTTCTACGGCAACCTGATGTCTCACTCCCATTTCAGGTGGAGTTAGATGCTTCTGAGATTGGTGCAGGAGCCGTTTTGTCCCAAAGAGATCCGGTGACTTCTAAGATGAATCCCTGTGCCTTCTTTTCTTGAAAATTTTCCCCATCTGAACGTAACTATGAAGTGGGGAATTGGGAATTGTTGGCCATGAAATGGGCATTTGAAGAGTGGAGACATTGGTTGGAGAGAGCTAGACATCAAGCTGTGGTCCTCACCGACCACAAGAATTTGATTTATCTTGAATCAGCTTAACACTTGAATCCTAGACAGGCTAGGTGGGCCTTGTTTTTCATGTGTTTTAATTTTGTGGTCTCTTTTCTTCCGGGCACTAAGAATGTTAAGGCAGATGCCCTTTCTAGGAGTTTCTTTGCGGATTCTCTTGATGTGACCAAGCCTACTACCATTCTAAATGAGGGTGTAGTTCTTTCCGCCATCTCACCCGATTTGAGATGTGCCCTGGAGGAATTTCAGGAGGACAAACCTGAACGTTGCCCTATGGGAAAATTGTATGTCCCTGACCAGTGGAGGAAGAGAGTAATATCTGAAAATCATTGCTCCATGTTGGCTGGTCATCCAGGTATTTTTGGTACCAGAGATTTGGTGTGTCGGTCTTTTTGGTGGCCTGCCTTATCTCGTGATGTCAGGAATTTTGTGCAGTCCTGTGGGACTTGTTCTCGGTCCAAGCCCTGTTCTCGTTCTAGTGGTTTGTTGATGGACGTGCCAGTGCCCTGGAGGCCATGGACCCATATCTCAATGGATTTTAATTCTGATATTCCTGTCTCTCAGAGAATGACTGTTATCTGGGTGATCTGTGATAGATTTTCTAAGATGGTCAATCTTGTACCACTCCCAAAGTTGCCATCTTCTTCTGAGTTGGTGCCCTTGTTTTTACAACAGGTGGTTCGTTTGCACGGGATTCCTGAGAACATTGTGTCAGACAGAGGAGTCCAGTTTGTTTCCAGATTTTGGAGAGCTTTTTGTTCCAAACTTGGAATTCAGTTATCTTTCTCCTCTGCATTTCATCCGCAGACCAATGGGCAGACTGAGAGAACAAACCAGACTTTGGAATCCTATTTGAGATGTTTCATATCTCCGGCTGGGGCTGTGCTGAATCACCGCCCATATGTGCCAGTTTGTTTTATCCCCTGTTAGATTGGTCTCTTTTTGCTCTGCTTTCAGAATATACCAGAGTGCTGATATAGTGGGGGGCGAAGTCGTGTGACTTCAGTGTTTTTTGCATCAGACGTGTTGGACTTTTTGCAGGGTTTTTGCGTGATTGCAGACAGTGTCTTTCCTCTCCTGTCCTGTCTAGACAGTGTAGGCCCCATCATTTGCCCAGTCTATTTTCCTGCCTGTGTTTGTGTTTTCAGCTTGTCTCACCGACAATATATGTTTGGGGGCTATCTATTCCTTTGGGGTCTGCTCTGGGGCAGTTTAGATTTCATCTTTGTTGCTTTAGGCTGAGTTAGTTCTCCGGCTGTGCCGAGGCGTCTAGAGCATCGTAGGTATGCTCCACGGCTACTGCTAGTTGTGAGGATAGGATCAGGGGTCTGCAATCCGCTTAGTTACCAACCTCTCTGGTTTTCTTGTGGCTTAGACTGGTCCTGCTAACCTCCTCGGTGACCCAGTTCATAACAGGCAACCATCCCTGTTTGGGTTACCGCCCCTTTTAGGACACCACCACATTTTGGGATACACCTTGTGGACCCTCAGGCCCCAGTTCGCATCGTACACGTATGTCTCTGGGCTTGCACTGGCCCTTTAAGAGATTGTGCGACCTGGACCACTAATGTCCTTATGACTCCTCACCAGCTCCCGCTGGCATTGCCACAGCCCTGCTGTAGCAACAAACCGCTGGCACCTCTTGCTGCCGCTGACAGGCCGCTGCTGCTGCCACTGCAGCTCCTGCTGCTGCAGAACCTCTTGCTGCAACTTGCAACTGCAGCTCCCGCTGCTACAAGTCCCTGCACGGCTCCGCACTGCAGACTTTGTGGACCTGCCAATCCACAGCAAACTTCGTAACCCTGCCAAGTTACAGCCAGACGCTTGTCCCCTTCATGGCCCTGCCGAGCCACAGCAAGCTGTCTTGATAAAAAAAAAACTTTTTGACCCCGCCGAGCCACAGCAAACACCTCACACTTGCTTCCTGGACTGTTGCCCGCAGTCTAGCATCCACTGCGTGTGTTGAGGGACACTCACTTGGCTGCGAGATTTAAGTCACACAGGAACACTTCCCACTTAAACAGTCTATGCAGTTTATTTTCTCCATAAACCATGGAAGCATGAACAAAAGGCAAACAGTCTTTCATCAGACATATGAATCCTCAATGTCCACCACACAGGCTCTATAGCCTGGACACAGTCTCTATCTTACCCCGGTCAGTATCACTCATGTTTATCAGGGAAGCTTCCGAACTGGGATCACCGTCCCTCACAACGCCTTGCTCACCAGGCCACCTAACAGTTCCCGAGCCTCAGCCGGGCAGTAGCTTTCCCACGCAGAGCCGTCACTGACTCTGCAAACATGGCCTCTCTGTGTGCTGTTCAGCATGTCTGTCCACACTTGGAACCGTCCAACACCCAGGCCACCAGGTCCAAAGACTTACCATGTGCTCTTCAGGAAGGTAGCTGTTGTGAGTTCATTTTCCCCTTCGTCACTGAGGTCTGGTGAACTCCCTATTCTGGTAAAGGAAGGTAATGAGCCTGATTATCAGGCACCTGAGCCTAATGAGGATGACTGGCTGAGTGGAGTCACGGACTGGATATAAGGCTGCCGACGCCCTTCTGCCCTGCGGGTGATTTCTCTGTGGACTTCTAGGACACCAGTCTGATTCCTGCTCCTCTAAAGCTAAGTTTTCTGCTTTGCCTGTTAGCATTTGTGTTTTGTTTTTTGTTTTCCTTGCTTTTCTGGATTCTGCCATTCCCTGCTGGGGTGAGCTGAATCTCCTTTTGCCGGTTGCTCTGTCTTCAGAATAGCTTGGGCCCCATCTTTGCTCAGTCTATCTTTCTGTCTGTGTTAGTGTTTTCATCTTGCTTCACCGTCATTATATGTTGGGGGCTGCCTATTGCTTTGGGGTCTGCTCTGGGGCAGTTTAGATTTCCCCTTTCTTTATTTAGGCCTATTTAATTCTCCGGCTGTGATCGAGGGGTCTAGGGCATCGTAGGAACCCCCCACGGCTACTGTTAGTTGTTGTGGATAGGATCAGGGGTCTGCAATCAGATAGCTGCCAACCTCTCTGGTTTTCTGGACTTAGCTAGCATTTCTGCTTTTGCCTCCTACGGTGACTCAATCATAACAGAATCACCCGCCATACCGCAGATCCTAGGGTACTCAATAGCAGGAAAGAATTGTGTTTAAAAAAAAAAAAGTGTGTGTATATTCTTTCCTCTATATCTCTGAGGCCGTTGGGGGATTTTTTTTTTCTCTCAATGGAGATAAAGCAATTGTCTGATCGTGTGGAGCAGCTCGCTGCGGAAGTGCAGGGAATTTCCGCCTACCATGCTCGTTCGCATGCTGTTGAACCAAAGATCCCTACACCTGATGTATTTTTTGGGGATCGATCTAAATTTGTGAGTTTCAAAAATAATTGTAAATTATTTTTTGCCTTGAAGCCTAACTCGTCAGGGAGCTCCGCGCAGCAGGTTAAAATTGTCATCTCTTTGCTGCGTGGTGATCCCCAGGATTGGACGTTTTCTTTGAAACCAGATGATCCTATTCTGACTAATGTGAATGCATTCTTTCAAGCTTTGGGGTTGTTGTATGACGAACCTAATGCTATTGATCAGGCTGAAAAGACCCTGTTGGCATTGAACCAGGGTCGAGATTCTGCAGAGTTGTACTGTCAAAAGTTCCGAAAGTGGGCGGTCCTTACTACCTGGAATGATAATGCCTTGGCTGCTCTCTTTCGGAAGGGTTTGTCAGAAGCCGTAAAAGATACTATGGTGGGATTTCCTGTTCCCTCTGGTCTGGACGATTCTATGTCATTAGCCATTCAAGTTGATCGGCGTTTACGTGAACGCAGGATTGCACGAGATGTGTTGCCACCGGTTGAACAGACGTCTGAACCTATGCAATGTGATAGAGTTTTGTCTAAGGCGCAATGTCAGGAGTTCAGAAGGCGTAATAAGCTGTGTTTTTTCTGTGGAGATGCCTCGTATATTATTTCTGTTTGTCCTAAACGAGAGAAACACTTTGCACACACGTTTTCTGTTGGTGGTGTTCAACCTAAGTTTCTTCTGGCAATTACTCTGATCTGCTCCTTGTCCACATTTTCCGCCAAGGCTTTTGTGGATTCGGGAGCAGCACTAAACCTAATGGACTTGGATTTTGCTAAACGTTGTGGATTTCCGATGACACCTCTGCAGATGCCTATCCCTTTGAGGGGGATTGATGCTACTCCTTTGGCTAAAAATAAACCTCAGTTTTGGACCCAGGTGGTCATGCGGGTCGCCCCAGACCATCAAGAAAATTGCAGATTTTTGGTGTTGCATGGTCTGCATGATGCCGTTGTTCTGGGGTTTCCCTGGTTGCAAATTCATAATCCAGTTTTGGATTGGAAATCTGTGTCTGTGGTGAGTTGGGGTTGTCGGTGTGCCTTTAGTGAGGCTCCGGTTTTATCCACCTCTCCTCAGTCGCATGATGTTCCTGACTATTTGGCGGACTTTTATGATGTATTTAGTGAGAATGAGTCTGCGTCCTTGCCTCCTCATAGGAGTTATGACTGTGCAATTGAACTAAGCCCGGGGTGTAAATTTCCCAAGGGTCGGCTCTTCAATTTATCTGTACCCGAGCATGAGGCTATGCGGTCCTATATTAAGGAGGCGTTGGAGAAGGGTCATATTAGACCATCCTCTTCACCCTTAGGTGCCGGTTTTTTTTTTGTGGCCAAAAAGGATGGTTCTTTAAGGCCTTGTATTGATTATCGTGCCCTCAATAAAATTACTATTAAATATCAGTATCCGTTACCCCTGATTTCGGATCTATTCTCTAGAGTTAGAGGTGCTTGCTGGTTTACCAAGCTTGACCTCAGGGGGGCGTATAATCTTATCCGCATTAAGCAGGGGGATGAATGGAAGACGGCGTTTAATACTCCGGAGGGACATTTTGAGTACCTGGTGATGCCTTTTGGGCTCACTAATTCCCCTTCTGTCTTCCAGTGCTTCATGTACGATATTTTCTGAGACTTTGTCGATAAATTTTTGATTATCTATCTGGATGATATTTTGATCTTCTCCAAGGATTGGGATTCTCATGTGGAACATATTCGGACTGTGTTCCGGATCTTGAGGGAGAATTCCCTGTATGTCAAAGGATCGAAATGCCTTTTTGGAGTACAGAGGATTTCATTTTTGGGATTTATTTTGTCTCCGTCAACTATTGAAATGGACCCGGCCAAGGTACAGGCCATTTATGATTGGGTTCAGCCCACTTCTTTGAAGGCCCTCCAGAAGTTTTTGGGTTTTGCTAATTTTTATTGGAAATTTATAGCAAAATTTTCTAGTATTGCCAAGCCATTGACTGATCTGACTAAGAAGGGTGCTAATATGTTGAATTGGTCTCCGGAGGCTGTTGCTTCCTTTCAGGAGCTGAAGCGAAGATTTACCTCCGCCCCGGTTTTGCGGCAACCTGATGTCTCACTCCCGTTCCAGGTAGAGGTGGATGCTTCTGAGATTGGTGCAGGAGCTGTGTTGTCCCAAAAGGATCCTGTAACATCTAAAATGAATCCCTGTGCTTTCTTTTCCCGAAAGTTCTCTCCATCTGAACGTAACTATGATGTGGGGAATCGGGAACTGTTGGCCATGAAATGGGCATTTGAGGAGTGGAGACATTGGTTGGAGGGAGCTAAACATCAAGTTGTGGTCCTCACTGACCACAAGAATTTGATTTACCTAGAGTCGGCTAAACGCTTGAACCCTAGACAGGCTAGGTGGGCCTTGTTTTTTACACGTCTTGATTTTGTGGTCTCTTTTCTTCCTGGAACTAAGAATGTCAAGGCAGACGCCCTCTCTAGGAGTTTCTTTGCTGATTCTCCTGTGGTGACCAAGCCTGCTACCATCTTAGGCGAAGGGGTAGTTCTTTCTGCCATCTCGCCCGATTTGAGACTTGCTCTGCAAGAGTTCCAGGAGGACAAACCTGAGCGTTGTCCCAGTGGAAAGTTGTATGTTCCTGACCAGTGGAAGAAGAGAGTGATGTCTGAAGTTCATTGCTCTGCATTGGCTGGTCATCCATGTATTTTTGGTACTAGAGATCTGGGGAGTCGCTCTTTTTGGTGGCCCACCTTGTCTCATGATGTCAGGAATTTTGTGCAGTCCTGTGGGACTTGCTCCCGGTCTAAATCTTGTTCTCGCTCTAGTGGGTTGTTGATGCCTTTGCCGGTCCCCAGGAGGCCATGGACCCATATTTCAATGGATTTCATCTCTGATATGCCGGTCTCTCAAAGAATGACTGTTATTTGGGTGATTTGTGATAGGTTCTCTAAGATGGTTCATCTTGTACCACTCCCTAAGTTGCCATCTTCCTCTGAGTTGGTGCCCCTGTTTTTGCAACAGGTGGTTCGCTTACACGGGATTCCTGAGAACATTGTATCTGACAGAGGAGTTCAGTTTGTGTCTAGATTTTGGAGGACTTTCTGTTCCAAGCTGGGAATTCAGTTGTCCTTCTCCTCTGCTTTTCACCCTCAGACCAATGGGCAGACAGAGAGAACAAACCAGACCTTGGAGTCGTATTTGAGATGTTTTATTTCCGCTGATCAGGATGATTGGGTTTCATTTTTGCCCTTGGCCGATTTTGCTTTAAATAATAGAGCTAGTTCTGCCACTTTGATGTCACCTTTTTTTTGTAACTTTGGGTTTCATCCTCGATTTTCTTCAGGGCAGGTGGAGCCTTCTGCCTGCCCAGGTGTTGACACTGTGGTGGAGAGAATGCACCAGATCTGGGACCAAGTGGTGGATAAGTTATCTCTCTCCCTGGAAAAGGCCCAGCGGTTTTCCAATCGACATAGGACCATTGGTCCCCAGTTTAAGATTGGTGATATGGTGTGGTTATCATCAAAAAATATTGCTATGAAGGTGGCTTCTCCTAAGTTTAAGCCTAGATTTATTGGACCTTACAAGATTTTGGAGATTATTAATCCGGTCTCTTTTTGTTTGGCTCTTCCTGTCACATTTAAAATCCATAATGTGTTCCATAAGTCCTTGTTGAAGAGGTTTGTTGAACCAGTTGTTCCTGGGGTGGCACCTCCAGACCCTGTATTGGTTGAAGGTAACATGGAATATGAGGTAGAGAAAATACTGGATTCCCGTCTGGCTAGACAGAGACTCCAGTATTTGGTTAAGTGGAAGGGTTATGGTCAGGAGGATAATTCCTGGGTCTCTGCCTCTGATATTCATGCCAAAAGATTGGTGCGTGCCTTTCATCGGGCTCACCCTGATCGCCCTGGTGGCGTGGTTGAGGGTTCGGTGACCCCTCCTCAAGGGGGAGGTACTGTTATGAGTTAATTTTCACCTTCGTCACTGAGGTCTGGTGAACTCCCTATTCTGGTAAAGGAAGGTAATGAGCCTGATTATCAGGCACCTGAGCCTAATGAGGATGACTGGCTGAGTGGAGTCACGGACTGGATATAAGGCTGCCGACGCCCTTCTGCCCTGCGGGTGATTTCTCTGTGGACTTCTAGGACACCAGTCTGATTCCTGCTCCTCTAAAGCTAAGTTTTCTGCTTTGCCTGTTAGCATTTATGTTTTGTTTTTTGTTTTCCTTGCTTTTCTGGATTCTGCCATTCCCTGCTGGGGTGAGCTGAATCTCCTTTTGCCGGTTGCTCTGTCTTCAGAATATTCCTGAGTACTGACATAGCTTTTTGAAGCCTAGCGTCTTCAGGGCCTTTTTCACTGTCAGTCTGTTGGCTCTTATTTTCATAGGGTTTTTCACGGATTGCAGACAGCAGCCTTCCTGTCCTTTCCTACCTAGTTAGCTTGGGCCCCGTCTTTGCTCAGTCTATCTTTCTGTCTGTGTTAGTGTTTTCATCTTGCTTCACCGTCATTATATGTTTGGGGCTGCCTATTGCTTTGGGGTCTGCTCTGGGGCAGTTTAGATTTCCCCTTTCTTTCTTTAGGCCTATTTAATTCTCCGGCTGTGATCGAGGGGTCTAGGGCATCGTAGGAACCCCCCACGGCTACTGTTAGTTGTTGTGGATAGGATCAGGGGTCTGCAATCTGATAGCTGCCAACCTCTCTGGTTTTCTGGACTTAGCTAGCATTTCTGTTTTTGCCTCCTACGGTGACTCAATCATAACAGGTAGCACACCTTCCAACACATAGGCCTTCCAGGACCTCCACATGAACCAATCAGGTCCATACACTCTCTCTCATTTGACCCACCCTGGTCACATTGTATAGCTTGTAACCACACCCACAGGTGAGGTATGGATCACATGGGCTGGTCACATGGTCATGACCCCCTAGCTGTAAAAGGGGTCACTGTTTTACACCATACATATGTTTATATATGTAAATGTGATTCCCTCTGAAGCATCTTTTTTCTAAGCTAAACAATTCCAACTTTTCCAACCTCTCATCATTTGAGAGGCCTTCCATCCCACGCAATAATCAAGTTGCCCACCTGTGAACTGACTCTAACTTCTGTAGTCTTCTGTAGTTCTGAGTATACTCCTATTTAGGGTTCATACTCACATTCAAGAAACTCGGACTTCAATGCCCGACGTTGCCGACGTTGCCGACGGTACTGCCGTTCTGAGTGCTGGCGGCAGTGCTGGGTATTAACGTGCAAGACTTGTCCGAGTTTCTTGCATGTGAGTATAAGCCCTTAATGTATATGCAGCAATAGGATTACTCCATCCTAGGTGCATTACTCTACATATCTACATTAAATCTCATTTGCCAAGTGTTTGACCATTCAGTCATCTTATTCAGATCATTTTGCAAAATTGTACTGTCAAGGTCAGATTTTAGTATCCTACATAGTTTTGGTGTCGTCAGCAAAGACTGACACTTTTCTCTCAATCTCATCCACTAGGTCATTAATAAACAGGTTAAAAAGAATCGGTGCTACCACAGATCCCTGAGATACCCCACTGCTGACTATATCTCATTTAGAGAATGCATAATGTATGAGGACTCTTTTGTTTTCTTTCATTTAGCCAATTCCTTACCCATTTGCATATAAATGTAAGGGGTTACAAATTATGATGTGTTCCTCTAACCCCTTACGTATGCTATATGTGTCAAGTGTATAACACAACATTCACTTCATACAGTAACATTACATTATTTATTTTCTTTCAAAGGCAAAAAAACTAGATAGAAACAGCATTGTCTTGCCATGGAATAGCTCCCTCTGGTGAAACAAAATAATTTGTTAAGACATCACGAACTTTAAGTCCAGAGGGCTGACGACCTGGATCAAGGACATGTGTAGTAGACAAGACAGTATTTGCATTCTCCACACCATCACCAGCATTTGATGGACAATTATGGAATCTGGTGAAGTACCACACACGCTTTAATCACCTCATTCACATTTCCTTCACTAAGTTGAATGGCAGACTGCAGGACCCCACATTTGGCACAGAGAATGGCGAAGGCACACTCCACCAGACGTCGGGCACGGGAGATGTGGAAATTAAATATTCTACGCCGGTGGTCCAGGCCTCGACGTGAATAGGGCCTCATGAGGTTGCGTGTTAATTGAAAGGCCTCATCTGCAACTATCACATAAGGCACCACTTCCATAGTAGCCCCTGGTAGGTGACGTGGGGGTGGGAGGTCCAACTCATTACTGAGCAGCCGCCGACCCATAATGGAAGAATTGAAGACTCTGGAGTCTCCAGTTCTTCCATAGGCCCCAATAGCTACAATTATAAACCTGTATGCACTGTCAACCAGGGCCAACAGCAATACAGAAAAATACTGCTTATAATTATAATATTGGGACCCTGAGTTTGGCGGCTTACGCACACAAATGTGCTTCCCATCCAGGGCCCCAATACAGTTGGGAAACTGGCACGTTTCCTCAAACCCATGGGCTATCTGCAGCCAGTCTTGTTGTTTTGGCTCAGGCATGACCGATCGATGCTGACGGGACCATATTTCAGAGCACATAGAACAGACAATGCCTGAGATGGTGAATTTCCCAATTAAGAATTCTAAATGAAGAGCCGCATAGGAGAGCCCAGTGGCAAGGAATCTGGAAGTAAGTAAAAGCAAAAAAAAAAAATAAAGTTCAATCCTCAAATACATACTTAAGCTGTTGCATAAATTTAGGGCCAGCCTTAATCAAATAAAACTATATTCTATGACTTTGCTCCTAATCAAAGCAGCATATAATGTGAAACACAAAATTTTTAGGAAAACTCAATATTTCAAAAGGACAAACCACATTTAAAAAAAGGATGAATTTCTTTCCATAAAACACAAGACAAATATACAGTATCAACATAGAGGATGAATACATACCGTAAAGTTAGTAAAAGGCGCTCCTCTGCAGAAATACACTTGCGCATCTTGGTGTCCTTCAAGGTGATCCCAGTGCGTACAATCTCCAACAGAATATCAAATGTGGGCATGCTTATCCAACAATACTGGTAGAACTTGTCAGGATGGCTACGTAGAAAAGCATACAAATGGTGGAAATGGCCTTTAGTCAGCCTCAAAAGCGGATGTAGCCACATTCGTCTCCGCCTCATCGGATCCACAATCACTGGGTATGGCTCCCCAAAACGTCAGGACAAAACCCAATGGAAAAGAAACCACTCAGTTGTGCTGAAAGTAAGCCTGTTTGACATGTTTGACACAAAGCAGAAATACCACAACACAAGCACGGACTCTAATGCAAAGCTTGGAGGATGTCACCTGTTGTTGAGGCAATAGGCAATAAATAGGGTTGCTGATTCTGATTTTATTTAATTTCAGGCCCAAAAACCGGTGTATGTCCATTTTGCAAGGCTGCGATAAAATCTCACCATATGGATGTCACACGGATAATTAGATGTGAGGAAATCGCAATGCAAATAGATTACACACGGATCACTGTTCAGGGAACATTTGTGCTATTCTTGGCCGTCAAAATCAGACCAATTTTTTTTTTACGTTAAGTGTGACTCCAGCCTAAGGATGTGTTTGTGTTAAAGAGCTTGAAATAGATTTGCTACTGTCCTAAGAGACCTCAGAATGTTCCACACAATTTTTTAAGGCCATCAGAGGCTTTGCAATATTGTAATTCATGCTGAATCAATTAGCTGAAAATGAAATATCTTGGAAAAGCTTTGTACTTCATTATCAGCAAATACTGGAGACAAATTTCATTAGCCCTGTTCTGCCCATTTAAGTGCAGCAAGCAATTTTTAAGTGCTGTACCAGCTATGGCCATTAGATGTCATAGTTGTCTTCCTTTTTCTGTTTCTGGATTTAGAGGCCTTTCCTTTTAACATCTTGTTCTGATGAGAACCGCCCCTTCAGGTTTCCCGAGTTAGAAAGATTGTAGCCATTTTCTCCTGGAGCTCTGAGTTACACACACACACATTTCCCTGCTCCCTGCAAATCACTGTTTCTGTCAAGCGGATTCCGGTGAGAGTTTAATACAGTTATGTGTTTATGCAATGTATCTGTGTTAGCTAGCCATTATGCAGCCCCGTGATATGTGCAATGTATTTCCAGCTAAGTTGTAATGCTCTTGCACTGCATGTTAGATGCATCTCTGTTTAGGGTACTGCAATGCTGGCAGCCTAAGTTTGCTTAGATATCCCTCTTACCTGCATTATGTGTTGTATTGTGCAACCTCTGTAATACTCCTGTTACCTATGTAATAGCACCTTGTATTACTGCTGCTGTTTTGTTATCTGCCAGTACTGATATACTGTACTGTCTATTTCTTTGCAGTTTTTACCCGACATCATCCACATTGTGTCCACCGTTATCATCCACTATATCATCCGATCTCATCCACTATATCATCTGTTATCATCTACTATTGTTGTTCTCCGTTACTAAGTTAATCATCATCTCAATAAATATAGACTTAAGCATCCATATAGTATTTTTACTGGGAGTGGATGATTGATTAGCCGTATGCTGGAATCCACACAGCGTCATATGTGGAAGAAGGCAGAACAAGCCCGGAAGCTGCGCATGGGATGTACTTGGATGTTCCAACATGACAATGATCCAAAACACAAGGCCAAGTCGACCTGTCATTGGCTACAACAGAACAAAATGTAGGTTCTGGAATGGCCATCTCAGTCTCCTGACCTCAATATCATTGAGCCAATCTGGGGAGATCTCAAGTGCGTAGTTCACGCTAGGCAGCCCAGGCATTTATAGGAACTGGAGGTTTTTTTCCAAGAAGAGTGGGCAGCTTTGCCATCTGAGAAAATAAAGAACCTCATCCACAACTACCACAAAAGACTTCAAGCTGTCATTGATTTTAGAGGGGGCAATACACGGTATTAAGAAATGTATATGAACTTTTAATCAGGGTCATTTGGATGTTTTGGGTTGTCAATATGATTTAAAAAGAGAAAACACAGTAGTTTGACAATAAATGGCTTCACTCAACTGTAGGGAAGGTGACCTGACGGACGGACGGACTAGTCAGAGTGAAGAAAGATAGGTTTGCACAGTGTAGGTAGGAGACAGTGATTACAGTGGGGAAACAACTAGGAAAGTGTAGTGGACGTGCAGTACCTTGGGATGACCATTAGATGGCAGGGTGGAGTGTGAGCAAAGGACTTTACAGCAGCTTAGGGCTTTAGAAACCGTTGGTCATGGGGGGCGTGGTGACAGTTAGTGACAGTTTCAAGGGACCGGGGAAGTTATAAATACTGAGGGAGGGTTCCAGAAGGTTCCAGTCCCCAGGGGGAGCCCAGGTGACAGGAGGACTTCACCAGTCTGTGTGCCCTGAGGAGAATCCGACCAAGGGGACTGAGGAGAGGAAACGTCAAGGGGGTGGTCCTGACAGGGAAGGACCGCAGCAGAGACAAGGCTCTGGGTGGAAGACACCATATGTGTTATGACGAAACTGACCAGTAAAGTGCTGTTGGTGTACGGGCCTAAGGCGGCCACAGTAACCGAGCTGTCAGGATTGTTACAGTGTGAGACGGGACGTGACGTATAAATACGTCCCTAGTGTAACATACGGTGTTGGAGCGGCCCTGAACACGGAGGGCAGAGAGAGATATCGCGGTGTACCGCGAGGACCGTCAGTCGGACGGTGAGCAATAAACTTGGACCTGTTGCACCCAGAATCTGCCTCATCGTGTCTCTGTATCATCTCTGCGCGGTACAAAAGTAGGACCACCCCCCCCAGCTCGGCACCCCACCACCGACCCTACATTTGGCGTAGTCGGCAGGATCGCCGCCGCTAATACGCTATCTTCTGCGGCAGGCCTGCAACTGAAGGACTGAGGAAAACTTGGACTGCTCTATTTCGGATTATAAACACCTGTGGACTAAAAATTACTGACCTGTGGATTACAAATTGGGACGCTGTGTCGGATCTGTGTTGCTTGCAGAGGATCCAAGGCAGTAGCTGATTCTGCCCAAGATGGCGGTATTACTTCAGCGCAGAGGAGAGGTCCGGGTGTTTGCAGTTGTTCAGAATGGACTGGGACCCCCTCCAACGTACCCCAAAAGGAAGCAATATATGCCCGGAGACCGACGTTTCCATATATTGGACCCTGGCAGATGGATGGAAAGGTCTGCCAACGCCCCACCCAGCAGGAGGAGTGGCACAGAAGAAAAACTTGGCTGCGGCTGTCTGACGCCATTCGAGTGCTGCCCAACGGACGGTATGAGACTCTGCAGGTGTCGGGGTATTGGCCGCCTAGAATGGCAGTGGCGGCAGGAGAACGAACTGAGACAGAAGACGTCATCTTCGGGTCCATGGGCAAGAAGAGAAATCAGTGCGGAGCCCCTGCGGAACCAGAAGGAGCGGCCGCCATTGATACCGGCGGAGAGTCTCCCCGCGGAGCCCCTGAGCCTGGAAGCTGGGCCCGCTGTGCAACGAGTTGGAGAGCGGAGGCTGCGGGATGAGCCGTGCGGTGGTGTGACGGAGGCCGTGGCGCCGGGGAAGGTGAGAGTTCCCCCGGCCCTGCCGGCGGCTTCACAAGCGGCCCCTATCATTTTGCCACAACACGCAGTCTCCAGTGTACCGGAAGGCCCGGCTGCGGAGGGCCCTATGCTATACGTAGGATTGAGCAAGGCCCTAGCTTCCGTTCCCGAATCTCCCCGCCCGGAGTCACCAGGGGGGAGCTTATTTACAGAAGGCGCGGTTGCGCTCCCTCGGCCGGTGTCAGCCTCATCACCCGAACCGGCCGTTACTCCGGCTTTGCTGGGAGTTGTGGATGCGGCCTACCCTGTGGCCGCGGTGAAGCCAGTATTGGAACCGGCTGGGGTCTGTTTATCGGGCCCTGTGGACCAGCCCTCCGGAGTCACGGCTGCTCCCATCCGCTACCCGGCCCCAGCGACTGCTGGGCCACAGATATCATCGGCCGCCTCTACCCCACGCCCTTTCTCGGCAAGGTCCCGCCCACCGGACTCTGGGACTGGCGCGGTACCCTCCGTTTGGGTTGCGGAGGTGGTAAAACAAAAGAAGGTTCGAGAGCAGGAGGTATGGAGCCTGCTTCATTCAAAAGGGGAGGCTGGCATGGCGGTGGAAAGATCCCGGGGGCGGCTGGTGTACACTAATGTGGCCCGGGGGTATGGCTTCATACGTGATCAGACTGGCCAGAAGGTATACGTGAACGTAGCCTCCATACGCCACGGCCGTGCCCTGGAAATAGGGGACTATGTCTCTTATTATAAGGAATACTGCCCCCGCGGGTATTATGCGGTGGCGGTACTGGCAGTATCCGAGGAACGCGAACCCCCGTAAAGAGGACTGTATTGGACACTCCCTTCACCCCAGGAGTTTCACGGCTGTGGATCCCTTGCTACCGGCCATCAGGAGATGGCCTGGACTGTCAGAGTCTAGTTTTAAAGAAAAAATGTTTTATGTGATTAGGCTGTTTTTTTTTTTAGAATGTTCCTCTTACAGGATGTTACTGATTTAGAAACTTGACAGAACGGGGATACGAAGACAAGAGGGAGTGTCCATGTCCAAGGAAGGGGGAGGGAAAAGGAGTGCTGGCGATGTTTATTGTTAAACGTTGAGTTTTAAAGCAAAAGAAAAATGAAAAAAAAAAAATTTATAAAAAATGGGTACTTGTGCTATTATAAAGTTGTTTATTGTATAATATGCCAAAGTAAAATGCAACAGGTCCGGGTAAGGGAAGGTCTGCGGGACCAAAGGAAAGTGTGAGATCTGGTAGGGATCTAAGAGTTGAGGTCTGGGAGACCGGGACGCCGACCATGACATGTAATTGAAAGAAGGAAAATGAATGGGGAGATGTGAGAAAGACAGCCGTCCTAGGTCAGGTCCCCGACGCCACGGACACCCCTGAAGAAGGAAAGGCGGGCGCCGGCAATGATCTGGTAGGTGAGTGGCCTCGATCATGGCGTACCGGATAGTGAAAGGTAACAGTAGGGGAGAGTAGGGGAAAGATACACGCCGTAGAGAGAATACGGGTGTACCTTGCCCAATTTGAACGACGTTGTCATGTGGCGTGCGCGCTGGTGAGTAGCAGTAGGCTGCTCAGAGCATAGTGCTCCCAGTATGGTTCGGCCCCCGCAGATAGTGGGTTTGGCTCAACTTCTGGTCCGACAACAGAATGTAGGTGTAGATTCAGAACGACGAAGGCAGGGATGACGATTGTCGAGGACGACAATGGACAAAGGAAGGGGGAGTGTAGGGAAGGTGACCTGACGGACGGACGGACTAGTCAGAGTGAAGAAAGATAGGTTTGCACAGTGTAGGTAGGAGACAGTGATTACAGTGGGGAAACAACTAGGAAAGTGTAGTGGACATGCAGTACCTTGGGATGACCATTAGATGGCAGGGTGGAGTGTGAGCAAAGGACTTTACAGCAGCTTAGGGCTTTAGAAACCGTTGGTCATGGGGGGCGTGGTGACAGTTAGTGACAGTTTCAAGGAACCGGGGAAGTTATAAATACTGAGGGAGGGTTCCAGAAGGTTCCAGTCCCCAGGGGGAGCCCAGGTGACAGGAGGACTTCGCCAGTCTGTGTGCCCTGAGGAGAATCCGACCAAGGGGACTGAGGAGAGGAAACGTCAAGGGGGTGGTCCTGACAGGGAAGGACCGCAGCAGAGACAAGGCTCTGGGTGGAAGACACCGTATGTGTTATGACGAAACTGACCAGTAAAGTGCTGTTGGTGTACGGGCCTAAGGCGGCCACAGTAACCGAGCTGTCAGGATTGTTACAGTGTGAGACGGGACGTGACGTATAAATACGTCCCTAGTGTAACATACGGTGTTGGAGCGGCCCTGAACACGGAGGGCAGAGAGAGATATCGCGGTGTACCGCGAGGTGTGCCGTCAGTCGGACGGTGAGCAATAAACTTGGACCTGTTGCACCCAGAATCTGCCTCATCGTGTCTCTGTATCATCTCTGCGCGGTACAAAAGTAGGACCACCCCCCCCAGCTCGGCACCCCACCACCGACACTACACAACCACTAACCATGAGTGGAGAAAAAAGTTTGGCGTAATCATTCATATTCTCTGAAAAAAGGCCAAGAAAGTAAAAATTCTGCTTTTGAGCACAACTGTACTTACTTTTTAATGCATTTCCATCATTTCACTGTACACAAATTAATCATGCACTCTTTGACATCTAATACGTTTTTTTTTTTTGGGGGGGGACAAAAATTTAATCCTGAGTTGTAAATTTATACCCAATATTTACATCAGTCATATTTATTTATAGCCCTTTAAATATTGGATTCCTAGTAATTAAATATACATGTAAACAGAAATGGGAAGAACGGCACGTTTGGGAAGGTGTGCCTGCCCTCTGCTTCTACAAACAGGACATGCTCTCTGGGATGTCAGCTGGGTGGAGTTACCGGGACGTTCCCTTTCAAGCATCTTTGGCCAGCAGCTGTAGAGCTCAGTAGAAAGCTGCAGTCACTGGTACCATATGTGTATGTGGTGCTCATACCCTCTACTCACAGATTGGCCTCTGGAGACCCCTGTGGGGGCTGCTCACCTGCCCGTCAGTGTCTCTTGTATGTGGCTCGGGGCTGGGATGGGGAGCAGCAGTCAGTAGTAACGCTGCTTGGAGTAGAGTATGCTCTGGATCGTGTACTGGGGAGCTCTCCAGCAAGGTAAAGTGCTAATTCTCATTTATTACACATTTACTGTGCATACAGATATTTCTAGCATCTCTAAGGCGTAACTGGATGTAGTTCGTCTACAGACGTAGCAGGGTTGAGGTTGTCGTTTGGTGTAACTCATCGTAATACAGCCTTATATTATTTGCGGGTAATCCTAGTACAAGAATATGATTGTTCCAGCGCCAAAAGAACCGAAGGGTTAAGTGTCAAATTCAGTTCTGCTACATCTGCACTTGAGATTTCCTTTGTTGTGTCATGTTTCAAGGCTTACTTGTGCTTAGTGCTGAGTCCTTCCCAGCTCCAGTGCTAATTGAAGTCAGTACTTTGACAATGGCTGATGATGAAATCCTGCATGTATACTGAGTAGTGTCTGGAGTCATTAGTGTAAGACTGGCCTCCCACTGTGCTGTGCATGCATATTCCCATAGAGATGACGGCACCATCCAAACTATTAGAAGCCTTATTATTACTGCACTTACCGTATTAATAAAGCTGCCCGTCTGGCGGACAGATGTCCTCTTATTCCGAGGCTCATCCAGTAACCCTTTCATGCAACATAATACCGCTGGTGGGGATAGTATAATAAGCATCCCATGCACTTATGATATCACGACTTTTATTTTTCTTGCTGTGTTCCAAAATTACTCTCTACATATCACTTTTAATTCATTTTTCCTCCGTACATAGGTTCAGTTTTTATTAAAGTAGCCACAGGCTAGTGGAATTTTTCATGGCCATTCAGAGATCTTGTGCTCATATATTTTGACAGGAGACTTCCTACTATCGAAGGGGGCAGTTTACACCTGGGAAGAATGAAGAGTAATGAGAAGCGATGTACTCAAAAGTTTAGAGGGAAATGTGGTAATATAATAAGGTTATGTGACAGATATATATGAATGGAATCAGAATCTTCCTTGATATTTTATAACAGTAGGTAAATTAATTTGTGTGACAAATTCATCATACACCAGAGTGACATTTCTGTAATCGGGCCGGACTGGACATTTTGCAATATAATGCTGGTTTGATAAAAATGGCAAAGATTCACTATTTAAAGAAAAGTATTGGAACACACGCTTTTAATCACTGAATTGAGGTTTTCATTCAGTCCTGTTGCCCCTAGTGCATAAAATCCAGCCACTGGCCATGTAGTCTGCCTCTACTAACACATGTGAAAGGATGGCTCGTTCTAATGAGGTCCCTGATTTTGGACAAGGTTCTATAATAGGATGTCACCGTTGTAACAAGTCAGTTTATGAAATGTTTTCTTTCCTAAATATTATACCATCAATTGTGAGTGGTATTATTGAAAAGGGGAAGCTACCATTAGGTTGCAGAGTAGGGTCGCCAAGTGCATAAAAGTTACCAATACCCTGCTGACCTAACTGCAAACTTCTTATATTAACATCAGAGAAAAAAAGATGTCCCTGGATCTTATGGTATGGGTTTCCATGACCAAGCACCTGCATGCAAGCCTTTCATCACCAGGCACAATGCTAAGCATTGTGTAACGCATGCCACCACCGGGCTCTAGAACAGTGGAAATGTGTTCAGTAGAGTAACAAATTGTGCTTCTCTATATGACAGTTTGAGTGTGGTCAATGCCAGGAGAATGTTACTTGCTTGATGCCATTGTACCGATGTGAAGTTTGGTGGAGGAGGGATAATGCTATGGGGATGTTTATCAGTTGCCATTTAGTTCCAGTGAAAGGAAATCTTAAAACTTCAGCATACCAAGACATTTTGAACAATTATGTGCTTATTACTTTGTGAGAACAGTTTGGAGATCACCCTTTTCTACTCCAGGATGACTGTTCCCCAGTGCACAATGTAAGTTCCATAAAAGCGTGTTTGACGAAACATATGAATTTGACTGGCGTGCACAGAACTGACCTCAACCCCATCAAACACTTCAGGGATGAACTAGAGCAGAGATTATGAGCCAGGCCCTCTCATCCAACATCAGCGTCTGACCTCACAAATGCACTTCTGCATGAATGGGCAATCAACTCCTCACGCACTCTAAAATCGTGCAGCCAAATCTACCAGAAGAGTGGAAGCTGGTAGCTCTTGTGTTGTCAAAAGCTTCTGTAGGTGTCCAACTCCTATTATGTTTGTCTGGTCCATATAAGGTTTGCATAAATTCATTGTAATATATGTATCTTTTTCAGAATGTAAGATATTCATATAGAGAATAAAAACTACTATTAAAAAAATAAATCCTAAATCTAGCTGAACATGAAAGCATGTCTGTGTTCCTCAGTTCCTGACGTGAAGTCACTTTGTACAACCTTCCTATGATAAACTCTCAACTTTATGTCCTATGATAGGAAGTATCTGGAAGTAGCTGACTATCCACTGTCAGTCCTGTTAGCTATAATAAGGCTGGTGGCTCAGGCTCCCAGTAGTTCTCATCCTCCATCACATACATATCCATACCAGTTAATCACGGAGAGCCCAACCCCTTCTATCACTCTCACTGTGCATAGACACATTTCACCTAATATGTGACCTGATACTGTATATGTTTGTCAATGATCTGTCAAGTGATTGAGCATCCCCAACATTTAATATATAAATTGTGTTCAAGGTATACCACAAAATACCAGTGACTGTCTTTCTGCTTTCTCTAACATTATGTCCTTCCTCTATCTAAAACAGAATCTGTTATAAATTGAACTCCTTGTGTTTCCTCCCTCTGTTTACCTACCTTTACCCAGTATTGCCATTTCCATGTGTGGTCTAGTGCTACTCCCCTGCAGTGCGCCCTTTGTCTTGGGGTTATATTTGACTCAGATTTTTCCTTCACTCCCTACATATGATCGCTCGCTCATTTCACTTACCCTTGAAAACATCTCTAAAATTAGACCTTTTCTTTCCTTTGACTGTGCAAAAACTCTTACTGTAGCTCTTACTCATTCTCATCTGGACTACTGCAACTCTCTACTAATCGGTCTCCCTCTTGCTAAAATCACCTCTCTCCATTCCAGAGCAGCCAGGATCATATTCCTCTCCAACTGCTACACCGATGCCTGTATCTTGTTCCAGTCATTGCACTGGTTACCCATCCTATGCAGAGTTTAATATAAATTATCACTCTCACCCACAAAGTGCTCCACAGTTCTGCACCCACCTATATCTCCTCCTTCATATCTGTCTACCACCCTACCCATGCCCTCTGTTTTGCTAATGACTAAAAACTAGCATCCTCAATAATCCAAAAGTACCACTCCTGACTCTAAGCCTTATCGCAAGCTTCATCAATTCTCTGGAATACCCAGGACAACTCGATTAATTCCCTATTCCCACAGTTTTAAGCGTGCCCTAAACCTGTACTTTTTTATACTGGCCTATCACCTCATCTCACTTATGTAACTATTTCATTTTGCCCTTATAAAGTTTTCTTCCAAATCTGGTCCCTCATAGCATCTGTTCACACACTGTCCATGCACTTAATAGTCCTTGCACTTAATAGTCCTCTGCATCTGTACTCTACAGATACTTGCTGGTGACCAGTTCATGCAGCGTTATGTGAACACCCAATTTATTGTATTGATGCCTGGACCATAAAATATAAGCACTTTTTACCATTTACCTTTCGTGTCACCCCTATTTCCTCATAGACTGTAAGCTGGTGAGCAGGACCCTCACTCCTCTTGGTATCTGTTGAATTATGTGTTACTCTGTCATGTCTTTATTGTCTTTACAAGTCCCCTCTGTAATGCAAAGTTCTGCGAATATGTTGACACTATAGATATAAAAATAATTATTATTATAAGATATAATGCATAAACTTACAATGTTTTTGGGAACTGATTGGGAAATACCCATTTCTGTTACAGCATGAATGTGCCCAGTACACAGAGCAAGGTTCATAAAGGCATGGTTGAGTGAGTTTGGGGTGGAAGAACTTGACTAGTGTGCACAAAACTCTGACCAATTTTTGATGATTAATTTTATTATTGAACAACTATGGTGCTGTTGGCTAATCCAAAGGGTGAATAAACCATAAACCTGAATATTTAAGAATGTTAGGGCTCATGAACATGAGCGTATAAATCAGGTGAGTGCTAGCTGATTAGTGCTTTGTGTGTGTAGATTACTGTACATGTATTTTATTTCTAAATAGATTAATTAATAAAAAAATTGCATAGGATCCCCCGAAATTTTATTAACCAGCAGAAGGAAAGTGGACAGCAAGGGACTGATGTTTATAGACTGGTAAGGGGGTAATACCCATGGAACTTCCAATCTATTAATATCAACTCACAGTTGTATATGAAGCTTGTACTGGTGATTAAAATGGGGGACTCACTAAAAAAAGGATATAGGGTCTCCCTACAATTAATAACCAGCAAAGACTAGCCAGACAACTGTGGGCTTATAGTAATAGCCTTGGAAAGGGCCATGGATATTGGCTCTGTCCCAGACTAAAAACATCAGCTGTCAGCCACCCCAGAAACGTTGCATCCATAATATGCAGCAATTCTGCCACTTAATCTTGCTCTTCCCACTTGCCCTGGTGCTGTGGCAAGTGGGGTCATAGTTGGGGGGTTGATGTCACCTTTGTTTTATCAGGTGACATCAAGCCCAGAGGTTAGTAATGAAGAGGCGTCTATAAGAGGCCCCCATTACTAACACCATAGTAAAATTGTAAAAAAAACACCCAGAATAAAGTCCTTTATTTGACACAGACTCTTTAATGAATCTAATTTTACCAAAAGCATGTATACTCATGCCAACACTCAATCCACTGAAGCCAATATTTCCTGTAAAAGAATTAAAATAATAAACAACCATATTCCTCACCTGTCCGCCAAGAAGATAATAATCCATTTGTCACACTTGCAGTGCCGTCAGAAAGTTCCTGGGAGTCCACAGCCAATGAACACAGTTCAACTCACCATTAGAACTTTTCCCATAGTGCTTGTGCTGATGTGAGTGAGTTGAACTGAGTTCATTGCCTGTGAACTCCCAGGACCTTTCTGATGGCACCGCGAGCATGTGGACTTTCTCACACCCGTGGTGATGTCAGTGAGGTGAAAGGAGTTCACAGCGATGCACTGAGCTCAGGAAGCATGCACAGCTCAGTGCCTCTGCTGGATGGCAGGTGGTATAATCGCATCATGCAACAATGCAGCCTGCCAACTAGATGTAGCAGAGGTAGAAACATTGCGGGACAAACTGAATATCATCTTCTCGGCGAACAGGTGAGAAATATGGTTCTTAATTATATTTATTCTTTTACAGGGGAGACATTGGCTTCAGTGGATTGGGTGTTGACATGCATATAGCTGGTTTGGTTTAATTTAGATTCATTAAAGGAGTCTGTGTCATTATTTCAATTAAAGGACTTTTTCCTTTTTTTTATACAAAATAACTATGGGGTTAGTAATGGAGGCATCTTATAGATGCCTCTTCATGACTAACCTATGGGTTTGATATCAACTGACAGTCTAAAGGTGAAATCAACCTCCCGAACTATCACCCCAGTTGCCACCGCACCAGGACAAGTGGGAAGAGCGAAGCTAAGTCTAAGTGCCAGAATTGGTGAATCTTGTGGATCCTATGACGCATCAGCTGAGAGCTGATGTTTTTAGTCTGGGAGGGGGCAATACCCATGGCCCCTTCCTTGGCTATTAATATCAGCCTGCAGCTGTCTGCCTTTGAAGGTTCTTAATTATAGGGGGACCCTATGTCATTTCTTTTGGAAGGGCCCCCCATTTTAATTAACAGGAAAGTATACAGCTGTGAGATAATATTAATAGCCTGGGGAGCTCTATGGGTAATTCACCCATCCCTGGCTATAAACATGTGCCCCCAGCTGTCCACTTTCACTCTGCTTGTCAATAAAATAGTGGGGGATCCCACACCTTTTTTTTTTTTCAGAAAATAATTTAGAAAGTAAAAATATAAGTGTACAGTATTCTAATTTACCGAGAAATTGGGTTTTCATTGGCTGTAAGCCATAACATCAACATTAACAGAAATAAACACTTCAATTTGATCATTCTGTTTGTAATGAGTCTATATATTATGAGTTTCACTTTTTGTATTGAAGAACTGAAATAAATTAACTTTTTGATGATATTCTAATATAGTGAGACGCACTTATATGTTCAGTCTTTTGAGCTTCTTTTAACAGCTTCAGGTTTTTAAAGATGCCAAGAAGTTAAAATAGGTAATTTAATAATTTTTCGTGCTACCGCTAGGAAGCCGCTCACTAATGCATAATACAATTTCAATTAAAAAAAAGTATGGACAAAAGAAGCAAAAAGCAGTCACTTTAGGACAAAAAAGGATGTCAGTGTGTCCTAATGCATCTTCAGGCTGAAAAACTCACAGGATTCGCAGATGTCTAAAACACATCATTTGCACATACTGTAAAAGTTCACATACCCTATAGACAGTATTTAAGGCACTCGCACACATTAGACTAAAGTCGGCCAAACCCAGAGATAGACAGATTCAGCCAACAGTCTGATTGTCAGGGAGATAAGGATCCAGCATATCCGAATTCGGAATGCAGATCCTTTTGCTCTCTAACAGATAAGCACGCCACCTGAGATGTCTTGCAGCAGTTCTCTTATAGAGAACACAAGAGCGCTTAACAAAGTGAGTGCTCCTGTGTAAGGGAGAGTCGGGTGAGATAGCTGCCAGTCGAATGATGGGACAGCTGTCTTTAGTATATGAGGGCTTTAGTCAAATACTTGTTCAACTGACATAAATGACCTCATTCAGACGGCTACATTTTTGAGTCTGGCACAATGACCCTATAAATGATCTACTATCAAGTCTAATAAATTAAGTATTACTACATCTAGATGCTCGACTACATCACCAGAACCACTGTTGGTGAACGACTACATCACCTGTAGCACCGATGGTGCTCGACTACATCACCAGTAGCACCGTCAGTGCTTGACTACTTCACCAGTATAAAATTGTATCACATGAAATTTTAGCTCTCAGTATGTCTTTAACGATGATATAGAGATACTGGGAATTATTGTAACCAGCCATCCAGAGATTGCATATGATGCAGGAACCACAGAACTGATGTCTAGAATGAGAAGTCTGCAGTCACTCTGTGTGACGGCAGAATTGTGACTCCTCTCAGCGCATGCACTGTGGCTGTGGGTGCCTACTGATGCCAGATTCCTGCATTCCTGTGGCTGTCACTTGATGCCCCGGAAGAGTAGCAAGCAAATTGCTTCAGTGAGTAGGAGATGACTTTGTGATATGTGCATGCTGCATTCAACACCCCTCCTCTTCACTGAAGCCATTCAAAGGGCAGCCAAAGAGACAAGAACCAGGCATCCGAACAATCCTACAGCCACATTGTGTGCACCCACACTGACACTTGGAGCACAGTGCAGCGCTCGTCATGTGTCAGTATGCAAGCACAGACTTGGGAGCTAATTTTAGACAGCACTCAATTTTACAGAGCACCATCAATAAAGACAAAAGACTGGTTTTAATAAACAAATAGGAGGGCATAATGGTGCACCAAAGCATAGGCCATGCCAAGGGTGCTCCAAAGTGCCCTCATCTGTATCTATATATATAAACGCCTTATCATGTCTGTCTGTAACCAAAATCGTGGGTCGCTGATTGGTCACGGCCGCCAGGCCCACACCAGGCCACAACCAATCAGCGATAGGCACAGCTGTTTGTAACGGTAAGCTGCGCCTGCCGCTGATTGGTCGCGGCCGCCAGGCTGCGACCAATCAGCAGCAGGTGCAGTCGGGCGCAGTGCTCAATCGGGCGCAGGCCTTAATCTGTAAAAAAGAGAATTAAAATAAAAAAAGGTTATTCTCACCTTCCGACGGGCTCCTGTCTTCTTTCCACGCGCCCGGCCTCGCGTTCCCAGTAATTCTTTGTGGCTTAGACCGCTGATGAGGTCACTCTCGCGAGAGAAAGAAAGAAGACCGACATCACTCTCGCGAGAGCGAGAAAGAAGACCGACGTCATCAGCGGTCTAAGCCACAAAGCATTACTGGGAACGCAAGGCCGGGCGCGTGGAAAGAAGACAGGAGGCCGTCGGAAGGTGAGAATAACTTTTTTTTATTTTTTAATATTATTTTTTACATGCTAGAGGACCGCGGCAGTGATTGGTCGTGGCTACAGGGCCGCATGGCTGATTGGTTGCGGACATAGGGCCGCGATGCTGACTGGTCGCGGCTACATGGAAAGGGGGTGAGGGGACCATGCATACCAGGAAAGGGGGGTGAGGGGACCATGCATACCAGGAATGGGGGGTGAGGGGACCATGCATACCAGGAAAGGGGGTGAGGGGACCATGCATACCAGGATTGGGGGGTGAGGGGACCATGCATACCAGGAAAGGAGGGTGAAGGGACCATGCATACCAGGATAGGGGGGTGAGGGGACCATGCATATCAGGATTGGGGGGTGAGGGGACCATGCATACCAGGATAGGGGGGTGAGGGGACCATGCATATCAGGATTGGGGGGTGAGAGGACCATGCATACCAGGACTGGGGGGTGAGGGGACCATACATACCCCGAAAGGGGGGTAAGAGGACCATGCATACCAGGATTGGGTGGTGAGGGGACCATGTATACCAGGAAAGGAGGGTGAAGGGACCATGCATACCAGGATAGGGGGGTGAGGGGACCATGCATACCAGGATAGGGGGGTGAGGGGACCATGCATACCAGGATAGGGGGGTGAGGGGACCATGCATATCAGGATTGGGGGGTGAGAGGACCATGCATACCAGGACTGGGGGGTGAGGGGACCATACATACCCCGAAAGGGGGGTAAGAGGACCATGCATACCAGGATTGGGGGGTGAGGGGACCGTGCATATCAGGAAAGGAGGGTGAAGGGACCATGCATACCAGGATAGGGGGGTGAGGAGACCATGCATACCAGGAAAGGGGGGTGAGGATACCATGCATACGCAGTTAGACAATGCATTGAAGCTGATGTTCCTCTCTTCTCTTCTTCACACAGGTATTTCATTCCATCATCCATGTATGCTGTCTGACAAGTGTGAACTGCATCATATATTGCCAGATATTTTTATGGTATTTCATTCCATCACTCCTGTGGTGGGTCTTTATTTCTTTATTTTTTTTTATCTATTTGGTTTCTGCTTTGAAGTCTAGAAAGGTTTTTTCCCTTTCTCTGTTTGATGGCCTTGTCCAGCGTTAGTTATTTACCCTGCATAGTAATGCCTGCTCTGGCCTTGTGCTAATTGGTTAATTACTGATTGTGGCCTTTTGGTGGCTGAAGCTAGCAGACATTTCATTTCATATATATTTAGCTCTGGCTGGGATAGCACGCGTGCGGGCTCACGCGTGCAACAGATATTAAGTGCAACAGGATCAAGTGTTTTGCAGTTAGACAATGCAGTTGGACAAGGCAGGAGACAGGTAAGGTGCATAAGTTTTTCATGCATGCATGCTTCTTGGTCAGTCGTACTACATTTGCATTGATCATATCAACCTGCTGCTTTTTTGTCTTCACCTCTGCTTTCTAACAACTCGCCTGCCCTTTTACACATTCTGTGCACTCTCTGCATATCCACCCCTCCCTTTTCCCCTCTCCCATGTATAACTCTGAGGCTCTAGTGACATTTCTTACCCACACCAAACCATCCAAAACCACAATGCAGCACTCAAAACGTTCATACAAATCATCCCACCACCTGCTTTTTCTGTTTTTTCTCCTTTTAATAGTTGCAGGTGACATCTCCCCCAACCCTGGGCCTCCCTCCACCAGCATATGTTACTCTCCTCCATCTGCATATAGAAACCCTGCTAATCTTATTAACATTCAGTGCATGCCTTCTCCTCTCACTTTCCAATGTGCTCTCTGGAATGCACGGTCTGTGTGTAACAAACTGACTTACATTCACGATCTTTTTCTCTCTAATTCCCTTAACCTTCTGGCTATTACAGAAACCTGGATCCAGCATTCAGACACCACCGCTGCTGCCGCTCTCTCGTTTGGTGGGCTAAAATTTTCACATACCCCCAGACCTGAGAACAGACAGGGTGGAGGTGTTGGTTTGCTCCTTTCATCACAATGTGCTTTCCAGGTCATCCCCCCGGTTCCCTCACTTACATTTCCTTCCTTTGAAGTCCACGCCGTCAGACTCTTTAAGCCCTTCTCCTTACGAGTGGCGGTCGTTTATCGCCCTCCAGGCTCCTCCCGCCAGTTTCTAGACCACTTCACCACCTGGCTTACTCACTTTCTATCCTGTGACATCCCCACCCTCATCATGGGAGACTTTAACATCCCCATCAATGATCCGCTCTCCCAGTCTGCCTCTCATCTTCTTTCTCTAACTTCTTCATTCGGCCTCTCACAGTTTACTAATTCTCCTACACATGAGGACGGGAATACTCTGGACCTGGTTTTCTCCCGTCCCGGCTCGCTGCACGACTTTACTAATTCACCCCTCCCGCTCTCGGACCACAACCTTCTTTCCTTCTCTCTGTCAAGAATTGTCTCCTCACCCGGAACACCCCCACTTACCACACTTATCGGAATACACGTACCATTAATACCCAACAGCTTAGGGACAATCTCCACACATCTTTAGCCCCCATCTCCACCCTCTCCTGTCCAGACATAGCATTGTCACACTTCAATAATACACTGAAGAATGCCCTAGATGAAGCAGCACCTTCTATACGCAGAAAGACCCGACACAGACAACGGCAGCCCTGGCACACAACGCAAACACGCTTTCTTCAGCGCTGCTCGAGGTGTGCAGAGTGGCAGTGGAGAAAATCTCTCTTAGCAGAAGACTTCATCCACTATAAGTTCATGCTCAAAACCTATAACTCTGCCCTTCATCTGGCCAAACAATCCTACTTCACCACCCTCATCACCTCACTATCCAACAACCCAAGACGACTTTTTGAAACCTTAAACTCCCTCCTGAAACCTAAAGTACAGGCCCCCATCACCAACCTCAGCGGTGAGGATCTGGCCACTTATTTCCTAGAAAAAATCAACCACATCCATCAGGATATCTCAGCCCTATCTCCTCAGTGCCTGGATCCCCTTCCCTGCCGCACCTCAAGCTCACTAGACATCTTTGAGCCTATTTCAGAAGAAGAAGTTTCCAAGCTCCTCGCTTCTGCTCAGCCTACAACCTGCAACAGTGACCCTATTCCTTCACAGCTCCTGCAGTCTCTCTCACCAGTGGTCACCACTCACCTGACTAAAATATTTAACCTCTCTCTTTCTTCAGGTATATTTCCCTCCTCATTTAAACATGCCATCATAACCCCTTTACTTAAAAAGCCATCCCTGGACCAGAACTGCACTGCTAACTACAGACCTGTCTCTAACCTTCCCTTCATCTCTAAACTCCTGGAACGCCTGATCCACTCCCGTCTAATCCGCTATCTCTCGGATAACTCTCTTCTCGACCCCTTACAATCTGGTTTCCGCTCTTTACACTCTACTGAAACTGCCCTCACTAAAGTCTCTAATGATTTAATAACAGCTAAATCGAAAGGTCATTGCTCCCTGCTGATTCTCCTGGATCTCTCTGCCGCATTTGACACTGTGGATCACCAGCTCCTCCTCACTATGCTCCGCTCTATAGGCCTCAAGGACACAGCCCTCTCCTGGTTCTCCTCCTACCTCTCTGACCGCTCCTTCACTGTATCTTTTTCTGGCTCCTCTTCCTCTTCTCGTCCCCTTACTATCGGGGTCCCGCAGGGCTCAGTCCTAGGCCCCCTCCTCTTCTCTTTATACACTGCCCCTATTGGACAAACAATCAGCAGATTTGGGTTCCAGTATCATCTCTATGCTGATGACACCCAATTATACACTTCTTCCCCTGACATCACCCCTACCCTAATTCAAAATACCAAGGATTGTCTGCTGTCTCTAGCATCATGTCCTCCCTCTATCTGAAACTAAATCTCTCTAAAACTGAACTTCTTGTTTTTCTCCCCTCTACTAACCTCACTCTACCTAACATCGAAATAACCCTGGAGGGTTCAACCATAACTCCCAAGCAGCATGCCCGCTGTCTTGGGGTCATAATCGACACTGAACTTTCCTTTACTCCGTACATCCGATCACTCAGTCGCTCTTGTCACCTGCATCTTAAAAACATCTCCAGAATCCGACCTTTTCTCACCTTTGAAACTGCTAAGACTCTTACTGTCGCTCTTATTCATTCTCGTCTGGACTACTGCAACTCTCTTCTGATCGGTCTCCCTCTTACCAAACTTTCTCCTCTCCAATCCATCTTGAATGCGGCAGCCAGGGTCATATTTCTGTCCAGCCGCTTCACCGATGCCTCCATCTTGTGCCAGTCATTACACTGGCTACCTATTCGCTACAGGGTCCAGTATAAACTCATCTCTCTCACCCACAAAGCTCTCCACTGTTCTGCACCGCCTTATATCTCCTCTCTCATCTCTGTCTATCGCCCTACACGTGCCCTCCGTTCTACAAATGACCTAAGACTAACATCCCCCGTAATCCGAACCTCGCACCTCCGTCTCCAAGACTTCTCTCGTGCTGCTCCAGCTCTCTGGAATGCACTTCCCCAGACGATCAGACTGATACCTAGCCCTGACCTATTCAAGCGCGCTTTGAAAACCCATCTCTTCAAACAAGCCTACCACATCAACTACTCAGCAAGCTAACTTTGCCCTGTTCCCTCCTTCCAAATATTATTCTGAATCTGCACCCTACTATTCATCTGTCTCCACACCCTTCATGCACATGATAACTGCACTTGATACTTGTCTATTGCACTTAAACACACGGGCTGATGACCGGATCATGCAGCTTTATATGAAAATCCCTATTAAAATTGCCAGACCTGAATTAACAAGCATTTTTCACCTACTGTGTCCCCCCATTTCCTTGTAGATTGTAAGCTTGCGAGCAGGGACCTCACTCCTAATGTCACTGTTTGAATTGTCTTAACTTGTATTGAATTTTTTGTCTGTACATGTCCCCGCTTAATTGTAAAGTGCTGCGGACTATGTTGGCGCTATATAAATAAAAATTATTATTATTATTATTACCAGGATTGGGGGGTGAGGGGACCATGCATACCAGGATAGGGGGGTGAGGGGACCATGCATACCAAGAAAGGGGGGTGAGGGGACCATGCATACCAGGATAGGGGGTGAGGGGACCATGCATACCAGGATTGGGGGGTGAGAGGACCATGCATACCAGGATTGGGGGGTGAGGGGACCATGCTTACCCCGAAAGGGGGTAAGAGGACCATGCATACCAGGAAAGAGGGGTGAGAAGACCATGCATACCAGGATTGGGGGGTGAGAGGACCATGCATTCCAGGATTTGGGGGTGAGGGGACCATGCATACCCAGAAAGGGGAGTAAGAGGACTATGCATACCAGGAAAGAGAGGTGAGAGGACCACGCATACCAGGATTGGGGGGTCAGGGGACCATGCATACCAAGGATAGGGGGTTGAGGGGTAGCATACATATCAGGATTGGGGGTGAGAGGACCATGCATACCAGGATTGGGGGGTGCATTATTGCATTATTATTAAATCTTCAAAAATAAACTGCATACATATTCTAGAATACCCGATGCGTTATAATCGGGCCACCATGTAGTAATAAATAAAAGTAGATTTTTCTGAAAATATTAAAGAAGCGTTACGGTAATCTTTTTCCCCTAAGCCTGTGTAAATGTTAGTGTAGTGTAATGTTTGTGTGATAATATACTCATTGATCGCTGTCTTCTCAAGTACCTGACTCCATAATGACTTCGCATCCACAACACTTCTCTGCAGACTTCCATCTTCTCTGGTCTTCTGCAGCACCTCTCGACATGGTGCCTTTAAAGGTAACAGTGTCATTATAAAGTTCATGAATAAGAAAAAGCACATTGGCACAAATGACAAAGTTAGAGGTAGGTGGAAGGTCCTTAAAGATGATTTCAGGGAATTAGGCTGTAAGCTTAAAGCAAGGACCTCCAAGGTGGTACTTTCGGAAATACTTCCTGTACCACGTGCCACGCCAGAGAGGCAACGGGAGATTAGGGAGGTTAATAAGTGGCTCAGGAATTGGTGTAGGAAGGAGGGGTTTGGGTTCCTGCAGAACTGGGCCGACTTCTCAGTTGGCTACAGGTTCTACACTAGGGACGGGCTGCACCTCAATGGGGAGGGTGCAGCTGTGCTGGGGGAGAAAATGGCTAGAAGGTTGGAGGAGTGTTTAAACTAGGGACGGGGGGGGAGGGTATTCCTTTTATAGGAGGGGAAGACAGTGCAGATAGAGACCTGGGCACAAATAATGACATTGGGGGTGGAGGTGGCATGGGGGGTGGGGTTAGAACAGTTAATAATTTAAGAAAGAATAGAGGTACAGAGAGATACATAAAGTGCATGTATACTAATGCCAGAAGTCTCGCCAACAAAATGGAGGAATTGGAGTTAATGTTGTTGGAACATAATTATGACATGGTGGGGATATCTGAGACATGGCTGGACGAGAGCCATGACTGGGCTGTTAATTTACAGGGCTATAGTCTGTTCAGAAATGACCGTACAAATAAGCGAGGGGGAGGCGTGTGTTTATATGTAAAATCATCCTTAAAACCCATCCTTCGTGATAATATATATGAATCTAATGAAAATGTAGAGTCCCTGTGGGTAGAGATAAGGGGAGGGGGGAAAAATAATAAATTACTGATAGGGGTTTGTTATAAATCTCCAAAAATAATGGAAGCTACAGAGAATATCCTCATTAAGCAAATAGATGAAGCAGCGACTCAAGGAGAAGTCATTATTATGGGGGGACTTCAACTACCCTGAAATACATTGGGGAACCGAAACCTGCAGTTCCAGCAAAGGTAATAGGTTTCTGACAACGATGAGAGACAATTACCTTTCACAACTGGTTCAGGACCCAACAAGAGGGGGGGCACTGCTAGACCTAATATTAACCAACAGGCCAGACCCCATATCAAATGTAAGGGTTGAGGGTCACTTGGGTAATAGTGATCACAAATTAATAAGTTTTCATGTATCCTTTAATAAGATGTGTAGTAGAGGGGTTACAAGGACACTAAACTTCAGGAAGGCAAATTTCCAACGGATGAGAGATGATCTTGGTGCAATTAACTGGGACGATATCCTGAGACATAAAAATACACAAAGAAAATGGGAGACATTTATTAGCATCCTGAATAGGACCTGTGCACAATATATACCGTATGGGAATAAACATGCGAGAAATAGGAGGAAACCACTATGGCTAAATAGAGCTGTAAGGGGCGCAATAAGAGATAAAAATAAAGCATTTAGAGAATTAAAGCAAGTAGGTAGTGATGAGGCATTAAATAAATACAGAAGATTAAATAAATTCTGTAAAAAGCAAATCAAGACAGCAAAGATTGAGACAGAGAGACTCATTGCCAGAGAAAGTAAAAATAATCCCAAAATATTCTTTAACTACATAAATAGTAAGAAGCTAAAAAATGATAGTGTTGGTCCCCTTAAAAATAGTCTGGGTGAAATGGTGGATGAGGATGAGGAAAAAGCCAATATGCTAAATGACTTTTTTTCAACAGTATTTACACAAGAAAATCCCATGACGGATAACATGATCAGGGATAAAAATTCTCCATTAAATGTCACCTGCTTAACCCAGCAGGAAGTACGGCGGCGTCTACAAATCACTAAAATTGACAAATCCCCAGGCCCGGATGGGATACACCCCCGAGTACTGCAGGAATTAAGCACAGTCATAGATAGACCACTATTTTTAATCTTTAAAGATTCCATAATAACAGGGTCTGTACCACAGGACTGGCGTATAGCAAGTGTGGTGCCAATATTCAAAAAGGGGACAAAAACTGAACTTGGAAATTATAGGCCAGTAAGTTTAACCTCAACTGTGGGTAAAATCCTGGAGGGTTTTCTAAGAGATACTATACTGGAGTATCTGGAGAAGAATAACCTTATGACCCAATATCAACATGGGTTTACAAGAGACCGTTCCTGTCAGACTAATCTGATAAGCTTTTATGAAGAGGTAAGTTCCGGACTGGACCAAGGGAATGCAGTGGACGTGGTGTACATGGACTTTTCAAAAGCTTTTGATACGGTGCCACACAAAAGGTTGATACATAAAATGAGAACAATGGGGATAGGGGAAAATATGTGTAGGTGGGTTAAGAGCTGGCTCAGGGATAGGAAACAAAGGGTGGTTATTAATGGAGCACACTCAGACTGGGTCACGGTTAGCAGTGGGGTACCACAGGGGTCAGTTTTGGGCCCGCTTCTTTTTAACATATTTATTAATGACCTTGTAGGGGGCATAGAGAGTAGAATTTCAATATTTGCAGATGACACTAAACTCTGCAGGGTAATTAATACAGAGGAGGACAATTTTATATTACAGGAGGATTTATGTAAACTAGAAGCTTGGGCTGATAAATGGCAAATGAGCTTTAATTGGGAAAAATGTAAGGTCATGCACTTGGGTAGAATGAACAAGTTGTATAATTATGTGCTTAGTTGTAAAACACTGGGCAAAACAGTCACTGAAAAAGACCTGGGTGTATGGGTGGACGACAAACTCACATTTAGTGGCCAGAGTCAAGCAGCTGCTGCAAAGGCAAATAAAATAATGGGATGCATTAAAAGAGGCATAGATGCTCATGAGGAGAACATAATTTTACCTCTATATAAGTCACTAGTGCGACCACACTTAGAATACTGTGTACAGTTCTGGTCTCCGGTGTATAAGAAAGACATAGCTGAACTGGAGCGGGTGCAGAGAAGAGCGACCAAGGTTATTAGGGAACTAGGGGGTCTGCAATACCAAGACAGGTTATTACACTTGGGGTTATTTAGTTTGGAGAATCGAAGGCTTAGGGGTGATCTTATTACAATGTATAAATATATGTGGGGACAATACAAAGACCTTTCTAATGATCTTTTTACTCTTAGACCTGTGACGGGTACAAGGGGGCATCCTCTACGTCTGGAGGAACGAAGGTTTAAGCATACTCACAGACGCGGATTCTTTACTGTAAGAGCAGTGAGACTATGGAACTCTCTGCCATATGATGTTGTAATGAGTGATTCACTACTAAAATTTAAGAAGGGACTGGATGCCTTTCTTGAAAAGTATAATATTACAGGGTATATACACTAGTCTCCTTAATATTGCGTTGATCCAGGGAGCTAGTCTGATTGCCGTATGTGGAGTCGGGAAGGAATTTTTTCCCCCAATGTGAAGCTTACTGTTGCCACATGGGGGTTTTTTGCCTTCCTCTGGATCAACATGTTAGGGCAAGTTAGGATAGGATATGGGTTGAACTAGATGGACTTAAAGTCTCCCTTCAACCTTAATAACTATGTTACTATGTTACTATGTTACCTATGCTGTGCCTTAAATAAGCCTTATACCGTCCCCATGAAAGAATTAATTGCTTTTCACTGTGCTCCCTGCAAAAAAAGATTAAACCACACTGTGCCTCTTACGGTACATGGCCTCCACACTATCCTCTCCTATAAAATATTCCCACCACATCATCCCCTTTTTATACTATGACCACCACACTGTCCATCCTTGTGTACTACGACCGTCACACTGCCCCCTTATAAACTAAAACGCCACACTGTCCACCCTTATAAATTATACTCACCCACCACACCTTCCTCAATTATGAACTTTGATCTCCACACTGTCTCCACATCATGCTGCTCCCTCTTCACAATGTCTCACTCATGCTGTTCCCACTCCATACTGAGCCATCCAAGCTGCCCCTCTCCATACTGTGCCCTCACACTGCCCCTCTCTATACTTACCCCATGCTGCCCCTCTCTATACTGATCTACCCATGCTGCCCCTTCTCCATAATAAGACCCTTCACACTGCCACCTCTCCACAATGAGACCCTGGCGATGCCTCCTCTCCATACTGTGACTCTTCACACTGCCTGACTTTTCATACCGAGTCACCTGCATTGGCACACTTCTGACCCGGAAGTGCCAACGCTAGTACTTTCGGGGTCAATCAGCTCCCTGAGCTCATGGTTTATTTGTATTTGCGACTTAAAGACGAGAATACAAATGAATGGAGGTGCGTGCTCCCGCCTCCTCCAATATGATAGCGGATTTATCACATTGTCTAATGGAAGACAGGGGAGATTAAAAAAAATAAACATTTTACCTCCCTCTTTGTGTGCTGCCGCTGCAACCCGCCACCCTAGGCACCACACCCCGGTGCCTAGTGGCAAATACAGTCCGGTGTACAGGATAGCCATATAAAGTCACCTTGGAGTTATTAGTACAAATTGTATGGAAGAAAAGTGCAGTACTGTGCAATTAATTTGGAATTTGTGCTCTTAAATTGCAGATAAAATAAATATAATTGAGATCGTAAATCCTGTTTTCTCCAAGTGATTATGGAAACAGGTCAATTGAAAGAATTGACATAAATAAAATGAAAAAGAAAAGCTAAAGCCAGGAGAAAACCCTTATTTATCATGTGATTTTGACTGTAATTTGAAAAGTTTGTGATTTTCTTTCAGTATTTGAGCAGAGATTGTTATGTATGGAATATCTGTGCCATTAGACATTAACACCTCTGAGCAATCATCAGACAATTCTGCTAACTGTTTCGTGGGTGGTAGAGCACAATCAGGTTATCATCTACCAAATAACTCTATATATGTCAGCACAATGTATGTCTATAGATTATATATATATATATACACTCACTGCTCAACAGGGAGATAAAGTCGCTGAAGTATGGAGGTTACAGGATGGATAGACATGTTAATAATATGCAAGTGATAAAATGAAATTTTTAAAACATCTCAATTCATTCAATAATAATTTATTCAATATTCAAGAATGTCACATCAGAAATAAATGTACTTACAAGACTTGGTAAGCTATCAATGAGGTTATTAACCACTTAGTGACCGAGCCAATTTTGACCTTAATGACCAGGCTAATTTTTACAATTCTGACCACTGTCACTTTATGAGGTTATATAGCTCTGGAACGCATCAACGGATCCCACTGATTCTAAGATTGTTTTCTCGTGACATATTGTACTTCATATTAGTGGTAAAATTTCTTCAATGTGACTTGCGTTTATTTGTGAAAAAAAATGGAAAGTTGGCAAAAATTTTAATTTTTGTGCGCTTAAATCAGAGAGATATGTCACACAAAACAGTTCATAAATAACATTTCCCACATATCAACTTTATATCAGCACAATTTTGGCAGCATTATTTTTGTTTTGTTAGGAAGTTAGAAGGGTTAAAAGTTGACCAGCGATTTCTCCTTTTTTTCAACAAAATTTACGAAACCATATTTGAAGTGACTTTGAGGGGTCAAAAGTAACACCATTCTAAAAACTGCAACTCTCAAGGTGCTCATAACCACATTCAAGTAGTTTATCAACCCTTCAGATGCTTCACAACAACTAAAGCAATATGGAAGGAAAAAACTAACATTTAATTTTTTTCACAAAAAAATTACTTTAGACCCAAACTTTATTATTTTTCTAATTTCTCCTGAGTACACCGATACCCCTTATGTGAGCACCGGATGCAAACTCGAATAGCCAGCACTAGCCGTCATATCATCATCTTTGTTTTCACTTTTGAAAATAACAATTCTAACACCAACACTAAAAAGCCCTAACCCCAACCCTAACCCCAACACACCCATAACCCCGACTCCAACCCTGACCCCAAAACAACTCTAACCCCAACACAACCGTAACCCCAACCCTAACCGTAACACTACCCTAGCTCAATCCCAACCCTAACACAACCTTAACCTCAACCCTAACACAACCTCAACCCTAACAAAACCCTAACCCCAACCTTAACCCTAACCCAACCCTAACACAACCCCAACCCTAACCCTAACAGATCCCCAACCCTAACAAAACCTTAACCCCAACCCTAGCCATAGCACAACCTTAACTTCAGCCCTAACACTAACACAACCCTAACTCTAACACAACCCTTACACTAACAAAACCCTAACCCCAACCCTATCCCTAACACAACCTTAACACAGCCCTAACTCCAACCCTAACCATAACTGCAAAGAATGGAAAAAATTAAAACATTTTTAATTTATTATTTTTATAACTAAGGGGAGTTTGACAAAGGGGTGTTTGATTTACTTTCTTTATTTTTATCATTGCTATAGTGTCTATCGCAGTGATAAAAAAGGAACCAATAGGAAAAATTTCCTTTTGCTGCTGGGCAATAGCCGGCAGATCTCGGAGGGCGAACTGCGCATGCGTCCGCCATTTTCTTCCAGGAAGATGACGTTCAGAGACGGGGGATGGAGCAGGAGGGCCCGGGGATGGCGGAGGTACCGGGGGTTTCAGGGTAACCCCTTTCTCTCTTCTCTGATATGCTAAATCATATCAAAGTAGAGAGAAATGGATTGCAAATCAAACCTTTTCTGTGATCGACGCTATTCAGTGAATAACGGTGATTACAAGACCAGGGACCATAAAAACTGGCTCTTATCATGTTCTCCAGGATCTCGGCTACCCCCAGTAGCTGACATCCCAGAGATTTTCCAATGCAGGGGGGTGCTATACCCTTATTTCTCAGCGCCATTAAAAGGCATATCGGAGATCATTAAGGAGTTAATGGTTGTCTGAGGAATGTTTTGCCATACTGAATGTAAACATAAATCATCAACATCTGCTGCTGGCAGCTCCGTTTGCAATTGCCGACCAATGACATCTGAGATGTGACCGATGAGAGACAAGTCCGAAGACGGTGCAGGCCATGGAAGCACATTTAGGCCATGCGGCCTGCTCACAGTAGCATGAGAAACATGCAGCCTTGCATTTGTTAGATAGCAGGAACGCAGGATGCAGTGACAAGCAGGAGACAGAACAAGAGTTAACGGGTTTATTACAGGGGATACTTCAAGCAGGGAGAAGATAAGAGATAGAGGAGGTAAAGCTTAATTTAATAACAGGATAAGAATAAATGTTCATATAACGGGTAAACTTATCAGTCTGATGTTTCTGGATGGTGGAATCTTGAATTCCCACGGTGGTGCCGCAAGTGAAGTGTGAAGTCTCTGGCCCGGTCCTGGAGAAAAGTGAGGCACTGTCTCCTGACGGCAGCAGCGTATCCTGGCTCTCTCAGGCGAAGCTTTGCGGTACCGGGGCTTATTCCTTGATGGGAAGTAGTCTGTTGGGCTGTCGGACTGTGACTAAGTACAGAAGCAGGGGACGGGGCTCTGCTAACTGGCTCTGCGTGTTCCACTCGGTCAGTACTAGGCCGCCCGCCAGCAGCGGTCAGTGGAGCAGTGCAGAACATACCCTCTGTGTCAGGAGTGAGCGGGCACACAGCTACACTTAGCTCACAGTTCGTATGGGGCTGGTGAAATGCAGCGCGGGCCTGTACTCTGGCATCGCTGTACGGAAAGTGAATCAACCTTCTCCTGCTGTGCCGACAGTCTTCCCGCCAAGTCTCTCGCATTGGCGCACTCCGTCCCTTTTAAGTCTGACCCACCCCCTACAGTCGAGTGCAAAAGTCTGTCCAGGCCAGAAAGCTCTCCCCCCGGCAACAATGGTGACAGCCCCGATAGTTCCGGCCCTGACACAACAGAGGTCCATCTCCCTACACATTGTCATGTTGAAAAACAGGACATTTTTAGAAATGTCTGTTCCACTGGTTCTTTTAACCCTGCATGGTCTGATCTTGTAGAAGTATTCATTTCCATCTGTTTCCTATATCTTGGTAATCTACAGAATGTACATTATATCAGAAAGAAGTAGCGGACAGATGGGAGAAGGGGATATGACAACAGGATTTATACCACGTAGTTGGACGTTCTCTTATCCTAATTTTCCTACAGTAATATAGGGCTACATTTAGTAATAGTAAATAATTTAGTATTACTAAATGTAGTAGATTTGGATTTAGGCAATTTCCCTATAATGTACCATTCTCATTTTTCACTTCTCCCATAAAGTTGAAGATTGCAGGACACATGTATGATGTAGACAACCCCGATTGATGGCATTACTAGACTGGGACTGGCAGCTGCACCCCCATGTACAAGATTGGGGTGACTGGAATGCTAAATTGATATGTTCAGCTATTTCTGCCAGTACCACAGGCTTTTAAAGGAGGAGCCACTCCAAATTCTCCTAGTTGGGGCCTGCCAGTCCATATATATGATAAAGGCTTCTGGCTAAAATAATCTTTGGAATAATTTCTGCAATTTTTTTTTTTAATTTTTGTTTGCTTATGAGAAAAGCAAACATAGTAAAGCATGTGTTTTTTTCTAATTAATCTATTATTTGAAAAATGTTTACAAGGAAATAACTTGCCATTTGATGTTGAATAGACAGGAAGTTCAAGGTTAAGGTAACAAAAAAAGTTCATTTGTATGCAGAAGATCCTTTTTTGAAGAGGCCAAGGACTCCTTTATGATTCCGATGCTGAACGCGGACCTTCTCCGCAGCCTTTCATGTCTGCACAGTGCTTAGGAACACTCCGCTCCAGCACCCTGGCAACCAGTCAGTGTGGTTTCAACTGTGTTATGAGGATGGAAACAATGGTGGTGACATCACTTTTCTGCCGACACGGCTTCTTCTTTGTGTAGCACTTTTCGTTGATCAGAACTTTTGCTGACTCTTTAGCTCTGGTGTCATTTTTATTAATGATGAGTTACTTTCTGTTGTAGAACTGGATAATGTTCAAATGTGTCATTAAATTTGGAAATATATATTTTGCAGACTTGCTTTGATTTAATTCTAAGAGTTTTCTAAGTATTTTTTATTAGTAAAAACAATTTTTTTCTACCTCGAAGTGAATCTGTCACAAGGTATTTGCTATCTAATCTGAGAGCAGCATAATAGATGGGCAGAGACTCTGATTCTAACAATGTGTCACTTACTTGGCTGCTGTAGTTTTCATATAATCACTGTATCATCAGCAGGAGATTATCACTAGAGGACTGGTAAACCTGCTGCCATGTTGTCCTCCAGAATCATGACTTCTGTATAATTCCACACATACCAATGATTGGCAGCTTTCTGCATATGCAAAGTGTACACAGAAAACTGTCAATCAGTGGTGTGGCCGGGGGGTATACAGAGCTCAGCATTCAGAGAACTGCTAGATCTGCAGCAGATAAAACACTGATTTTATCAAAACTGCATCAAGGGGCTCAGTAAGTGATACATCGCTGGAATCAGGTCCTCTGCCTCTATGTAAAGCTGTACTCAGATGTGGTCGCAAAAACCTGATCACAGATTCCTTTTAACATCATGACTAATAATTTTATCCCGGGACCTCAAAATCTTAGAGCATTGTGGATGGGTTTCTCACATGTATCATATTCAATCTCTATCAAACCCTACTAGCTACCTAGTAATATGTTGTAATATACCATAGTGCTACATAGTAGTACATCTTGGTCTTCTAGAACCACTTTATCTTGTCTATTGACAGAAAATATATTTACACATATACTAAAGCTCACTATAGCTTTTTAAGAGACCATCATTCTCCTTATCTGGCTCTTGAATTTGAAGAACTTCTGGATTAACCCTTTCATCCCTGGGCCAACTCAGAAATTTGTAAGAATTTTTTTTATTTTTTTGCTTTTGTCGTCATTTTCTCAGACCCGTAGCTGTTTCATTTTTCAGGATCTGGGACTGTTGAGGGACTATTTTTTGTCTCTTGTTGCATTTTATTGCAATGTTGCAGCAACCTAAAAGTGTAATTTTGGCGTTTTGATTTTTTTTCTCATTACCTTGTTTTCCTATCGGATTAAATTATTTTGTATTTTGATAGATCGAATATTTCTGAACGCAGCGATACCAAATATGTGCATTTTTTTTATTTTTCTTTAATTGTTTTATTTTCAACGGGGCAAAAGGAGGGCAATTTGAACTTTTTTTTTCTTTTCACTTTTTACTGTGTTTAATAGTCCTCTTTGGTTACTTCAAGCTGTGATCATCCGATCGCTTGTGCAATACATAGCAGTGCTTCTGCAATATCAGTCACAACTCATAGGACATTTGAACTGAAAAGTGGCATCAAATGAACATAATGCACAGCAATGTCAAAACAACATTGCTGTGCACATGTTTAGTCTTATTTCATTTTTAACCCATTCAGGTTCGAAAACTCAAGCAGAAATCTATCTCCAAAGTTTTTCTACCCCATCTGAGAGCAGCATAATGTAAGGACAGAGACCATGATTTGAACAATGTATCACTTACTGAGCTGCTTGTTATCATTTTGATACTGTCCCTGTTTTATCTGCTGAGCTAGGTATAACCCCGCCCATACCACTGATTGGCAACTTATTTCCCATGTACAATGTACTCACAAAGCTGCCAATCGGAGGTGGGGCAGGGTTATACAGATATCATGAATATGGAGGACTACCTGGCAGAACGTTTACTAGTTCTCTAGTGATAATCTTCTGCTGATAAAACTGTGATTTTATCAAAACCTCAGCAAGAAACCCAGTAAGTGACATATTGCTGGAATGAGGGTCTCTGCCATTAAGTTATGCTGCTCTCAGATTAGGGGGTAAAAACCTGGTGACAGATTCCATTTAATTGAAGTGACATGTTCATTCTTTAGGTAGCTTCTGGTGTTTTTGTGAAGCCGCTTCACCTGGAAAAACTTGGCAGCTGCGCCGGCACCTATGTGATGCCGTGTGTTCATACCCATAGACAGGTTGTTTCTGTAGGAGAGCAGCCATGTCCTTCTAATACTATACAACTCCTTTATAGAATTCTATTTTGGGGGCTGTAAAATGAATGTCTGTTTAGACGTTAGTTTACAAATCATGCAACAATCTGCTCATTTGTATAGTATAAGTTTGTGCAATCTTACCCGCTTGGATATGACTTTATTTGTAATGGAAGCCCTTAGAAAGTCTTTCACAAAGTCATTTTACATCGGATATCCTCCAAGTATATTCTGTAAAAAAAAGTAATCAGGGATAATTTCTCCATATGCGTGGCAAATAATATGATTAGGAGCAAGAAGAATAAATCGCCTGATTGTATCAGAGAAATGACTTTAGTTTTCAAGTGTTAAAATAATATTAAGTTGAGGTCATTGCTGGATGGAGATAAAGCAAAATGCCTGCATTTGTCTTCGTGAGTGAGCGGTATGTGCTGAGCTGTTGTGAGATGACGAGAATGAACAGAATTATATGCACATTAAGGGTACACTCGCTCTGGCATCTAAAAAAAATCGCACCCATTCTCATCCAGAGAGCAGGATGATTTTTTTTCTCACTTGTCATCGGTGTGCCGTCTCTGTGTGCTGTCCATTTTAAATCAGCAGCTATTAAAGAGGTTGTTCACTACTTTTTTACTGATGACCTATGATAGGTCATCAGAGTCTGATCAGTCGGCATCTGGCACACCCGCCATTCAGATGATATCGGTGTTTCCTGCCGTCTTCTGGTAGTGTCCAAGGCTTGGCACTGCACATTCGCCTCCTGTTCACATCAATAGTAGGCAAGTGTGTAGTACCTGGCCACTAGCAGAAGTGATGACCGAAGGATAGGTCATCAATGAAAAAGTAGTGGGGAATCTCTTTAATCTTTCACACGACCATTTACAGTTTCCTATGTTACAGAATTGTAATGTAGCAGTAAAAATCGGATACTATACCGATGGTCCCTATGGCATGCGATTTTTTTCTCGCACTGTCCGATTTTGGAGTAAAATAGAAGCATGTTGCAATTTTTTTCTCATGCTGAATACAGATACTGCTGAGAAAAATTATGCAGATCTGCACGGCCTCATTGAATAACATTGGTTTGTGTGCAATCCAATATTTTATGGGATTGCACTCGCCTGATTTATACGCAAGAGTGAGAAAAACTTAAAGTGTATGTAAAATATGGTTTAAACATTTTGTTAGGATTGGCGTAATGCACCAAATGAGAAGTTATAATAAGGTGTGTTTGTGGGGAAGGTGACTTGACGGACAGACGTGACTGGTAGTAGGAGGGGACGGTTTGTGCACCAGAGACGGAGATTGACAGGATAGAAGGGTGACAGCTGGGAAAGGTGGATAGGAGAGTGCAGTACCTAGAAATGACCACAAGATGGCAGGGGGAGTAGCTTATTACTTAACATCAGCTTATGGCTTGAGAAATGCTTAGTCATGGGGGGCGGGGAGATAGGAACCCAGGAGGGGAATTCCCGGTGAGAGAAGGGATAAATAGGACAGGGTAGGGTTCCAGGCAGGCTAGTCCCAGGAGGAGCTCGGTAGAAGACGGTGAACAGAGAAGAGCTTGACCAGGGGACTGACAGCAAAGAGACAGTCAGGGGGGTGGCCCTGACCCAACGGACTGCAGGACAGACGAGGCCGCGGGGGTACCTACTTGAAGACGACCTTGGGCAGGTGAAGCGCTGTCGGTAGATTGGTCTAGGACAGCCCCAGCGAAAGATCCGTGAGGGATGATACTTCGACAGGAAGGAAGGTGCAGGTACCCGGGCCTGGAGACGGAGAGTTGTAAAGAGACTGCGGTGCGTGGTTGTGGTCGTCAGGAGGACGACGAATAAAATCCGGAACTGTTACAACTGAACTCTGCCTCCGCCTCGTCTTTGCATCGCCTGGTGTCTGTGTCATCCAGACGTGGTAAGCAGTGGACCACCCCCCAATCCGGCCCCCTACCACATGTTCATAACCTGGGGTCCACCGTGCAATGATGGAGAAACCACAGCTAGCACAATGGCGGAAAAAGGCTGTGAGAAACACTTTAACCCCTTTCTGCCATATGATGTACTATCCCGTCCATGTGCCCTGGGACTTAATTCCCAAGGATGGGATAGTACGTCATAGAGATCAGCGGTGCCCCCCGGGGGGAGTGCCGCTGATCACGGCTGGGTGTTAGCTGATTATCACAGCTGACACCCGGCACTATGCGTCACGGACAATCCCCGGCACATTAACTCCTGGAACACTGCGAACAAACATGATCGCAGTGTACCGGGGACATAGGAGAGAGGTGCGCAGAGAGGGGGCTCCCTCTGTTCTTCCCTGCTACCCTCGGAGCGACGCGATGTGCTGCATCGCTCCGAGGGTCTCCTCTCTGCAGGCCCCCGGATTCAAGATGGCCACGGGGGCCTTCAGGGGCCTGCAGAGAGGCGGCTTCTACAGTGCCTGCTGAGAGCAGGCACAAGGAAGCCTGCAGCAGCGCCTGTCAGATCGCTGATCTGACACAGCGCTGTGTGAAGTGTCAGATCAGCAATCTGACACCTTATAGTTATGTCCCCACCTGGGACAATATAATAAGGTAAAAAAAAAAAAAAACAAGTGTAAAAATAATTTATAAAAAAATCCCCAAATAAATTAAAAAAAAAAAAAATTACCCCAAAATTCTTTTTTTGTAAATAAAAAAAGATGAAAATGCACTTATTTAGTATCGCCGCGTCCATAATGACCCGCCGCATAAAACTGTCCCACTAGTTAACCCCTTTAGTTAACCCCTTCAAAAAAACGAAGCAAAAAACAATGCTTTATCATCATACCGCCGAACAAAAAGTGCAATAATGCGCGATCAAAAAGACAAATATAAATAAACATGGTACCGCTGAAAACGTCATCTTGTCCTGCAAAAAACGAGCCACCATAAAGTGTCATCAGTGAAAGAATAAAAAAGTTATAGCTTGCAGAATAAAGCGATGCAAAAATAATTATTCTTTATATAAAATTGTTTTCATTGCATAAAAGCGCCAAAACATAAAAAACAACATAAATAAGGTATCGCTGTAACTATACTGACCTGAAGAATAAAAGGGCTTTATCAATTTTACCACATGCGGAACGGTGTAAACGCACCCCCCAAAAGAAATTCATGAAATGCTGGTTTTTGTTCATTCTGTGTCCCAAAAATCAGAATAAAAAGCGATCAAAAAATGTCACATGCCCGAAAATGGTACCAGTAAAAATGCCAACTCGTTCCGCAAGAAATAAGACCTCACATGACTCGGTGGGTCAAAATATGGAAAAATTATAGCTCTCAAAATGTGGTGATTCAAAAACTATTTTTACAATAAAAAGCGTCTTTTAGCAGGTGACAGCTGCCAAACATAAAAACCCGCCATAAATAGTAAATCAAACCCCCGTTATCACCCCCTTAGTTAGGGAAAAATAATAAAATTAAAAAAAATGTATTTATTTCCATTTTCCCATTAGGCTTAGGGTTAGGGCTAGGACTAGGGTTAGGGCTAGGGTTAGGGCTAGGGCTAGGGTTAGGGCTAGGGTAAGGCTGTGTGCACACAATGCGGATTCTGCTGCGGATTTTTCTGTGCAGATTTGGCTAAATCCACAGGTAAATTCGCAGGTCATATGACCTGCGCTTTACCTGCGGATTTAGTGCGGATTAGCCTATGGTTTTCCCCTGCCTTTTGACACCTGGTAATGGAACAGGTGTCAAACCGCTGCAGATTCCGCACAAAGAAGTGACATGCTGCGGATTTAAAACAGCAGCAAATCGGCGCATAAAAATCCGCAGCATGTGCACTGCGTTTTTCATTTGCCATTGAATATAAAGATACTGTACAACGCAGCAGAAACTGCTGCGGATCCGCATGGCCAAATCCACTGCGGATCCGCAGCAGAATCCGCAACTTGTGCACACACCCTTAGGGATAGGGCTAGAGTTAGGGCTGAGAATAAGGTTAGGGGTGTGTTGGGGTTAGGGTTGAAGTTAGAATTGGGGGGTTTCCACTGTTTGGGCACATCAGGGGCTCTCCAAACGCAACATGGCATTTGATCTCAATTACAGCCAATTCTGCGTTCAAAAAGTCAAACGGTGCTCCTTCCCTTCCAAGCTCTGTCATGCACCCAAACAGTGGTTTACCCTCAAATATGGGGGATCAGCCTACAAATTGGACAACAAATTTCGGGGTCCAATTTCTCCTGTTACCCTTGGGAAAATAAAAAATTGGGGGCAAAAATATCATTTTTGTGGAAAAATATATGATTTTTTATTTTTATGGCTCTACGTTATAAACTTCTGTGAAGCACTTGGGGGTTCAAAGTGCTCACCACATATCTAGATAAGTTCCTTGGGGGGGTGTAGTTTCCAAAATGGGGTCACATGTGGGGGTTTCCACAGTTTAGGCACATCAGGGGCTCTCCAAAGGCAACATGACACCCGCAGACCATTCCATCAAAGTCTGCATTCCAAAACGTCCCTACTTCCCTTCCAAGCACCAACGTTTGCCCTTACAGTAGTAGTTTTCTCCCACATACGGGGTATCAGAGTACTCAGGACAAATTGGACAACAACTTTTGGGGTCCAATTTCTCCTGTTACACTTAGTAAAATAAAAAAATTGGGGACTAAAAGATCATGTTTGTGGAAAAACATGATTTTTTTATTTTCACGCCCGGCCATTATAAACTTCTGTGAAGCACTTGGGGGTTCAAAGTGCTCATCACACATCTAGATAAGTTCCTTGGGGTGTCTAGTTTCCAAAATAAGGTCACTTGTGGGGGGTTTCCACAATTTAGGCACATCAGGGGCTCTCCAAAGGCAACATGACACCCGCAGACAATTCCATCAAAGTCTGTATTCCAAAACGTCACTACTTCCCTTCCGAGCCCCGACGTGTGCCCATACAGTAGTTTTCTCCCACATATGGGGTATCAGCATACTCAGGACAAATTGAACAATAACTTTTGGGGTCCTTTTACCCTTGGGAAAATAAAAATTGGAGGTGAAAAGATCATTTTTGTGGAAAAAATGTGATTTTTTAATTGAACGGCTGTACGTTATAAACTTTTGTGAAGCCCTTGGGGGTTCAAAGTTCTCACCGCACATCTAGATAAGTTACTTTGGGGGTCTAGTTTCCAAAATGATGTCATTTGTGGGGGCTTTCCACTGTTTTGGCACATCAGGGGCTTTCCAAACGCGACATGGTGTCCGATCTCAAAAAAGTCAAATGGCGCTGCTTCCTTTCCAAGCTCTGCTATGCGCCCAAATAGTTGTTTACCCCATATATGGGGTATCAGCGTACTCAGGACAAATTGCACAATAACTTTTGGGGTCCTGTTACTCTTGGGAAAGTAAAAATTGGGTCTGAAGAGATCATTTTTTTGGAAAAAATATGATTTTTTAATTGTATGGCTGTACGTTATAAACTTCTGTGAAGCCCTTGGGGGTTCAAAGTTCTCACCACATATCTAGATAAGTTCCTTGGGGGGTGTAATTTCCAAAATGGGGTCACATGTGGGGGGATTTCCACTGTTTAGGCACATCAGGGGCTCTCCAAACGTGACATGGCGTCCGATCTGAATTCCAGCCAATTTTGCTTTGAAAAAGTCAAACAGCGCTCCTTCCCTTCTGAGCTCTGCCATGCGCCGAAACAATGGTTCCCCCCCACATATCAGGTATCAGCGTACTCAGGACAATAACTTTTGCAGTCCAATTTCTCCTGTTACCCTTGGTAAAATAAAAAAATTGGACCTGAATTAATTTTTTTGCCAAAAAAAGTTAAATGTTCATTTTTTTTAAATATTCAAAAAATTCCTTTGAAGCACCTGAATGGTTAATGATCTTCTTGAATGTGGTTTTGAGCACCTTGAGGGGTGCAGGTTTTATAATGGTGTCAATTTTAGGTATTTTCAATCATATAGACCCCTCAAAGTGACTTCAAATGTGATGTGGTCCCTAAAAATAAAATGGTGTTGTAAAAATGAGAAATCGCTGGTCAACTTTTAACCCTTATAACTTCCTAACAAAAAAAATTTGGGTTCCAAAATTGTGCTGATGTAAAGTAAACATGTGGGAAATATTATTTATTAAGTTTTTTGTGTGCCATATCTCTGTGATTTAAGGGCATAAAAAGTCAAAGTTGGAAAATTGACAAATTTTCAAACTTCTTGCCAAATTTCCGTTTTTTTTTTCACAAATAAACGCAAGTTATATGAATGAAATTTTACCACTAACATGAAGTACCTTATGTCGCGAGAATACAATGTCAGAATCACCAGGATCCATGGAAGCTTTCCATAGTTATTACCTCATAAAGGGACAGTGATCAGAATTGTAAAAATTAGCCCGGTCATTAACGTGCAAACCACCCTTGGGGTTAAGCATACTGAGTTAAATGACAGTCAGTGTGCACAGAGCGCAAAGTAACAAGCTCTGTTACGCCACAGAGCGGTACTATGAAGCAACACACAAAGGACTCTACCCTGTTAGACTGCACAGGAGTATAGAAAAATACTAATTGGGGTAACTATAACTTAACCCCCCAGGGAAGACTAAGTTGGTGGTTGAACCTGCTCTGACACACAGTGTGCTTTCACATGTGCGCCTGAGGACGCTCATTGCAGATGCTAAGTTAAAGCTAGAGTTCCCACCCTACACTGCCTGTCTATACAAACACTTGCAGTGCTATTAGCAGCACACGTGCACACAGAGTGGTAAAGTAGCCACCAAACACACATGATACTAGCGCTCAGGCGTGTGCTATTGAGAGCTTTTTATACCTTGCTCAAGTCCAGACAGACAGGACCTTTCCTGTGGACCAATCTGAAGCTGCATATCACCAGAGCACCAGACATCTGAGCACCAATGGGAGGGCACCATATCATGGACATGCTCAGTAGGCTGAAATTTGGACTTAGGCTCCAGAGTACAATGCTGCATGTGTAAACTAGCAGTCACCATAGGCTTAGCTGGAGGGTCAAAAGTAACTACACTTGCAGCATGAGCCTGGGCAAGGGGCTGGGACTGAAGTCCGCGCTGAGCAGTCATCCCAGCGGCTGAGCCCAAATGGGAGACCTCAGCACCAGATAAGGCTTGAGATCCATCCCGTGCACTGGGAGAATCCCGGTGCCAAGCATTGCCCCCTCCCTGGTGACGTTTGCCATGCTCAGAAGTGCTCATACGCTGGGAGGCATGGAAGTGTTTTTGCAGATCGGCTGAAGTTGTAGATGGTGCGGAGAAATTGCTTTGGGGTACATGGACTTTTAGACTCAGGCTCTCACAGAAGCTACCCCATTTTTGTATGCTCCCCATTGTCCATTCAATCTGGGGGGAGTGAAGATGCAGCTAGAGTTACCCCAGAAGTACCTCATCCATACCCTCAGAGATAACTAGAAAGGAGATTATCTCCTGATGCTTCTGAGACAAGGTGAGGGTTAGGCTATGTGCACACGCTGCAGATTCTGCTGCGGTTTTTTCAACTGAGGAAAAGCTGCGGTTTTGAATCCGCAGAAAGAATTGACATGTCAATTCTTTCTGCAGATTCCGCTGCGGTTTGCCACCTATTCCATTGTCCAGGTGTCAAACCGCAGGTGAAAACCGCTGGCCAATCCATAGGTAAAACCGCAGGTCATTTTAGCTGCGGTTTTACCTGCGGATCCACAGATACAAATCCACGGGTGAATCCGCAGCGTGTGCACATAGCCTAAGGGGTACAGTCCGATGGAAAATTGGGATTGGCAAAGCGAACCCGTTAGCTATCTGAAAAGACATCAAAATAGGTAGCATAACTAATGGCATAGCATGCCATTGGGCGAAGGTAGCGGACATTAAATTGCCCTCAGCCCCGGAGTCCACGCAAACCTGCGCTGTAAGAGTAGCTGACCCAAACGTCAGAGAAACACCAAAAGCCAACTTGGGTGACACCTCAACAGGAACTAGTGAACCTCTCCTCAAAGCCACTTGAGGCTAACTCTTTCTGAAGCTTGGTACATTTAATGGCAAAGTGACCGACTTGCCTGCAGGCAAAACAAGTCGGCTGCGGATGTACAGAGTGGGAGATTGGCTCCGCTCGAGAGACATCCATGGGCTCCACAGGGCCATCAACCTGAGTTGGAGGACACATGGGATTAGTGAAATTCAGAGCCAACTGAACCCAGGTTTAGTATGGGCTTGCTCGCAACCACGCTCAACATTCAACAGATCGATGTTGGTGGCCACGGGATATTAATTCCTCCAAGGTAGTTGGAATCTCCCTAGTGGCCAAAGCATCCCTGACATGATCTGCTAATCCCCTCCAGAATATCTGTATTAGGACCTTATCAGGCCATTCCAACTCGGTAGCCATGGCAGAAAACTGAATGGCAAACTGGCTAACCAAGGATGAACCCTGAGCTAAAGCCAGGAGTTGGAGTGCGAAATCATGAGTTAGTTGTGGCCCCCCAAAAAAACCTCTTTCAGGGCACCCAGAAAACGAGAGGCACTAAGGATCAGGTGATTATCTCATTCCTATAATGGCATAGCCCACTCCAATGCCATGCCTGACAAAAGGGAAATAATAAATCTCACCTTTGTGCGCTCTGTTAGAAATCGTGAAGCCAGCAACTCCAGGAAGATTGAGCACTGATTCACAAACCCTCTACAAACCTTGCTGTCCCCAGAAAATTTTTCGGGCAGCGAAAAACATGGCACAGAGGAAACAGGAACCACAGCAGTAACCTTAGTAGCGGCTTCGGCTGCTGCTTGTGCTACCAATGCGGCAAGATCCACAGCTGTAGATGCCCACTTGAGAGTGGTCAACCTGCTGTTAAGCTGCTGGATGTACCACTGAAGATGCTGATCTTCCGCCATTGCTAGCCAGACCCTGGCGCTAGTGTAAGGAGAAGAAGGATGCCAGACTTGTCTCATCCATAACGGGCTCAGAGCCATCAGGTCTGTCACCTCAGTTACAGGGGGGAGCGCTTAGAGTAACAGAATATTCCCTGTGCTCGAGAAAAGGGTGTGTGGCTAAGCAGACAGAAAATGCACGTGCAGAAGTTCAAACTGTGGAGGAGGGAACGCTGAGCATGTGTGAGTGGTCCCTGCCTACATCAAGGTCCTTGGCAAGACAGCAAACTCGTCCGACAACGCTGATTCAACTGCCCTGGCCGACGGTACTGACTGGGGAAGGCAAGGTCTGTGTGAGGGATACCGGTGCTCAACGGTACAACTCAGCAGACCGGACAGACCACAGTGAACTGTTTCGAGACCGTCTCCCAGGCCCCAATATTAAAAGAATTCTCACTGCTGAGGGAAGAATCTGCCCCTCCTGCCCTGCATCCATTGGGGCCAGTGCCCATGCAAGAACCCAGGGCAATCAGGATTGAAAAGAAGACACTGTCAGGACCACAAGAGGACATTCTCAATGCCAGAAAAGCTTCCCCCATTTTCCACAAGACTGTAACAGATCCCCGTTGTGGCTCATTCCAAGTGGCCCCAGTCAAAGTGAGGGGCACATCTGTGACTGAAGCGCAAAGTGATAAGTACATAGTTTACATTTTCTTCCCCTATTAGTTAAAACCCCCTAGAAGTGTTAGGGAAGAATTCTCCCCCTCATTTAAATTTCTCCATGCGAGAAGTAACCTCCTTGTTAATTAAACCCTTTGTTAACCCTTGGTCTGCCTCTTGTCCATTACTACATCCCATTATCTGCTCTCACTAGTATACTGTTGGGATTGGCGGAATGCACCAAATAAGAAATTATAATAAGGTGCGTTCGCAACCCAGGGTCCATTGTGCGGTGATGGAGAAACTGCAGCTAGCACAAAGGAGGCGCAAGGCTGTGAGAAAACACTTAAAGCACACTGAGTTAATTGTCACTCAGTGTACACAGAGCGCAATGTAACAAACTCTGTTACACCACAAAGCATAACTATGAAGTAAAGCAAAAAGGACTATATCCTGTTAGACTGCACAGGAGTATAGAAAAATACTAATTGGGGTCCCTATAACTTAACCCCCAGGGAAGACTAAGCTGGTGGTTGACCCTGATCTGACACACGGTGTGCTTTGGCACGCACGCCTGAGGACGCCCAGTGCAGATGCTAAGTTCAAGTGGAAATTCCCACCCTACACTGCCTGTCTAAGGCTAGTTTCACATTAGCGTTTTTTTGCGCAGCGCATCGTGCGCATAAAAAAGGCATAGAAAAACGCAAAACAAACGCGCGTTTTTTTTTCGTCATGCGCACGCTGATGCGTCAAAATAGCGCAGCGTTACTTGCGTTTTACATGCGTTTTTGCATGCGGTTGCGTTTTTTATGCGCATGCGTTTTTAGGTGTGACATTTCACAATAGAAAAATCCTTGAACACCAATGGGTCACCAGTGGGCGTGTGTCATTGGAATGTTTTATAGACCCTGTACTGCTGAATTCATCAGATTTTGCTGCTGTTTCCGGTGTCAAGATGGACCTGCGTCTGGATAATTTCCGCTTCAAGCTGGATCTTGACATCGCGCTGTCTCAGGCGTATGCCTTTTGTTGCCAGCAAGAAAGGGAGAGGGAGAGACAGCAGAGACGGCAGCGGCGTCGGTTTTGGAGGCATCCAATCATCGAACTCCGGGCAAGCCGTGGAGCATATCACACGCTGTACAGCGAGCTACAGGAAAACCCGGAGAAATTTGCTGACTATACACGGATGTCCCAGGAAAGCTTCCTTGACTTGCTGGGTATGGTTGAAGGAAACATCCGGAGACGGGACACTCAGCTCCGGCGTGCCATTCCTCCCGAAGAAAGGCTCCTTGTCACCTTACGGTATGTATGTTGTTATGTTTGCATTATTTTTTTGGCTTTTTCCATTTTTTTTTTTTTTTTGGTCCAAAAAATTAGGTTTTTTTTTGGCTATTGAATTTTAACATTATTTTTGGGAAATTGCTTTTTTGCATAATGGTTTTTCTTCTGTCATGTACTAATCCCAAGCCTTTATAAAATGTTTTTTTGCTATGTTGTATTAAAAAAACATGCAAAATAGTTAGGCCATGTACTTTTTTATTTTCAGTGTTTTTAGTAATACCCAAGACAGAAATATAATTATTTTTTCTTTTTATGTTTGGCAGGTTCCTGGCAACTGGAGAGAGTCTTTCATCCCTGCATTTCCAGTACCGGCTGGGAATCTCTACTTTATCCGGGATTGTTGCCGACACCTGCAGGGCTCTGTGGGATGTTCTGTGTCCGGAGTTTCTGCCATTGCCCACTGCCGAAAAGTGGCTTCAAATATCGGAGAAATTCTGGGCAGTCTGCAATTTCCCGAACTGCCTAGGAGCGGTGGACGGGAAGCACATCCGCATCACAAAACCCGCAAGAAGTGGCTCCGAGTACTACAACTACAAGAAGTACTTTTCCACAGTCCTAATGGCCATTGCGGATGCAGACTGCCGGTTTGTGGCGGTGGACATAGGGGCATTCGGACAGGGCAACGATTCACAGACTTTTAAGAACTCTGATATGGGCTGGAGGTTGTACGGCAACCATTTCAATTTTCCACTGGCACGGCCTCTTCCCCAAACCCAAACTCCACCACTGCCATTTGTAGTGGTTGGGGATGAGGCATTTCAGATGTGCCCAAACCTGCTGAAGCCGTACTCCAGCCGTGACTTGGACCACCGCAAGAAAATTTTCAACTACAGGCTTACGAGGGCTCACAGGACTGTAGAGTGCGCCTTTGGCATTCTAGTGTCCATATGGCGAATTCTCAGCACCGCCATCAATCTCAAAATGGAAACAGTGGATGAGGTGGTGAAGGCATGCGTGGTTCTGCACAATTTTGTTATGGCAAAGGAGCGGCCGAACTTTGACATGGATGAGCCTGCTGCCAACCCTTTGCCAGATTTTACTCAGCACCCTCTTCGGTCCTCAGTCGAAGTTGCCCAAATGAGGGACCAATTTGCAGACTTCTTTTTATCCGATGTTGGTCGTGTAGCATGGCAGGATCAAATGGTTTAATAGTTTTGTTGTTTGTTAAAAATAAAATACTTGTTTTTTTATACCTGTACCCAGTGTACTGTGTCTTAATAAACTCCACTACTCACCTGCCCAGGTTAAAGTGAAGAAAGGGAAACCACCATAAAAAAAAAAAAAAATATATATATATATATTTATATAAATATATATATATATTTATATAAATATATATATATATATTTATATAAATATATATATATATATATTTATATAAATAAATAAATATATAAAAATATATATATATTTATATATATATTTATATTTATATATATATATTTATATATATTTATATATATATATTTATTTATATATTTATATATATAAATTTATATATATATATATATATATATATATAAATATATATATATATATATATATATATATATATTATTTATTTTTTTTGGTGGTTTCCCTTTCTTTACTTTATACCGGATGGTCAGCCATCCAACTCTGAAAGGGATACTATATTTCATTTTTTTTTTTATATATATATATATTTATATATATATATATATATATATATATATATATATATAAAAAAAAAAAAAAATGAAATATAGTATCCCTTTCAGAGTTGGATGGCTGACCATCCGGTATAAACTAAAGAAAAACAAACCATAGTGTACGGCGCAGTGTGTGCAGGCGGCGAAAGACACAATAACCAAACATTATTTTGAAATAAAAATATAACATTTATTTTACTTATTTTTTAGTTGGTGGAAACTGGGGGGTGTGGAGGGATGAGGAACGGCTTTGGGTGGAGTAAGGGGTTCTAGGGGAAGGAGGAACCAAAGAAGTGGGGGAAGGGAGCCGAGGCAAGGAAAGTTGTGAAGTGGGAGGTGAGGGAGGAGGGAGGGTAAGAGTCCTCCTCTTTGTTTTTTTATGACGGTGGCCCGTCGTCTTGCTGCTGTCCTCGCTAGAGCCTGAGGACTGGCTAGACCCCGGGGACCGCCTTGAGCCTCTGGACCGCCTTGAGCCTCTGGACCGCCTTGAGCCTCTGGACCGCCTTGAGCCTCTGGAACGCCTGGAGGCTGTGGACTGGCTGGAGCTGGGGGACCGCCTGGCGCTTGTGGACCGCCTGCCAGGATCTTGTACCTGCTGTGGCATGCTGGTGGTGGTGGATGTCCTGGCAGGGGCCGTAAATATTGAATGCGGGTCCCCCAGCTGATGCTGCTCCGAGGTGGTGGTGCTGGTGGTGGTGGCGGTCCATGCAGGCGTGGTGGCTGTGGCGGTCCATACCGGGGTGGTCCTCCCGCTGGTGGTGGTGGTGGCGGCGCTACAGGCAGGGGTGGTGACGACGGGCCATCCAGTGGTGGTGGCGGCAGCAGTGGTGGGCCAGGCAGGAGCAGCGCTTGGCATGGTGTTGGCGGGTAAGTGTCCAGCTGCACTCGGACTTGGGGCGGTATATTGGTGTCCGGCGAGGCTTGGAAGTGTGGTGGCTGTGCAGTGATATGCAGCAGAAGTAGGTAATGCTGTAAAACGAGTCAGGGGTGGCACCGGTGGAAATGCCACTGCTGACTGCTGCATAATCCTACTCTGCTGCATAGCCTGCATAAAAGCATTGTTGCAGGCCTGCATGACAGTCAACTGGAGGTCAGGGGTAAGGTGTTCCGCCGTGTCCTGAGCTATTTGGGTATAAAAATGATGCGCTGGTCTGGCGAGGTCGACTTCCAGGCGCTCAAGGCGACCCTCGATAGACTTGTAGCGTTGGTCCAAAAGGAGGAAACCACTCTCAAGTCTATCGGAGAGTGCCTTGAGGCTACTCTGAAAGACCGAGCTCAATTCAACGAACTCGGGCATGAGAGGCCTGTCCGAGGTCCTCTGCCGCTGCTGGCGGGAAGTGCCCGCAAAACCAGTGGCAGAGACCTGGGACAGGGGAACACCTGAGCGACCAGCTTCCTGGTCTCCAGATGACTGTGGTGCAGACCTGCAAGGTGCTTCCTCGCTGATGGATGGCTGGGAGGGGTCCGGGGCAGCTTGATGAAGGACCGCTTCGGGCCCAGGTTGCAGGGTGCTGCTCCAGGTGCTGTGAAAAGAAAAGAAAGAAATTACTACCATAAATTAACAATCGCCAACTCCTGTGGAATAGAAAAGCACAGAATAAAACACAATACAACTAGAAAATACTTACGTTCGGGAGGCAAGGACCGGTCTTAAAAATGCCAAGGCACGATGGTATCTGTACTTCGTGCCGGTCCTTGCCGCAGCACCACTGCGAACCTGATTCTCCTGACGGATATCCCTGTTGAAGCGGTCCTTCATCGAGCGCCAACGGGTTCTGACTTTGTTCACTGTGGTGGAAAAAAAAAAAAAGAAAAAAAGTAAGACTATGCACTGGAGGCTGTGATCATCCAACTGTGTGTGATGATAGAAACTCCATGGAGTTAATAGCATCACACACAGTTGGGTGATCCCGGCCAAGATCACTGCTGCATCACACTGCATTTAAATACTTACGAAAATCCTTGCGGACCCGGGGAGAGGCGTGGTCCCAGCCATCCATCAGCGATGCGGCCACCTCGTTCCAGAGCCGCCGGATCACCACGTTGTCCGAGTGCAGTTGGTGACGGGTGTCCCACAACGGGACTCGCTCCTGGACTAGACGAATGAGCTCGTCGTTGTCCAGGGCGAGGTCCTCCTCCCGCTGTGGAGCCTAGAAAAGAAAGACAAACATTAATCTTTGAAAGATTTTAAAATAAAAAATCTCGAAAACTAGCTGAAGAGCCCGGCGCTGCCCGGGCATAGTAACTAACTGTGGTTAGTTATAGAAAATTATAATTATCCTCCATCCCATAGTCCCGTGCCCATATACCATCATACATATCCTCCATCCCATAGTCCTGTGCCCATATACCCATCATACATATTCGCCATCCCATAGTCCTGTGCCCATATAACCATCATACATATTCGCCATCCCATAGTCCTGTGCCCATATACCCATCATACATATTCGCCATCCCATAGTCCTGTGCCCATATACCCGTCATACATATCCTCCATCCCATAGTCCCGTGCCCATATACCATCATACATATCCTCCATCCCATAGTCCCATGCCCATATACCCATCATATATATCCTCCATCCCATAGTCCCGTGCCCATATACCATCATACATATCCGCCATCCCATAGTCCCGTGCCCATATACCCAAACAAACAAACATACACACACACACACACACACACATATACACATACACACATACATACTTTGAGCTTTAGATATTGATACACAAGCCATGAAAAATTTTTTTGTTTTAAATGAAAATAAATGCAAAAAAAAGCAACAAACATCGAAAAAAACAACCATGAAAATTTAAAAAAAAAACTTTAAAAAATACCAAAAAAAAATAAATAAAAATAAACCAGCCTAGAAAATAAGTAAAAAAAAAAAACAGTCCGTTTGTACTTACATCACGTCTTCCCGCCCGCACTTGGCCTTGCTGCTCCTGCCGTTCCTCCGGTGGTGGTGGCGTGATGGAGGATGAGGTCTGAAAATTAAACCAAAAAAATTAACCACATGTGTTTATTTTTTCCAATCCATACGGAAGCATGGTACTCACTTCTTCTGCCTCTTGCCCTGTCCCGGGGACATATTCCTCACCAGATGAAGACATGCTGCAATAAAAAAAAAAAGAGACATAAGTACTATAGAAATGTATTGAAATTTCAGCCAGACATTAGGTTTTTCATACTTACATTGGTGCAGCTTGTGCTGTGTGTCCACTCGTGAGCAATCCTTAAAGTATTGTGGAATCCCAGTGCCCACACCATTTTATCACCTTGGTTTAATTTTTTTTTTTTACTGTCTAGACCACATTTCAGTCGTGTTTATCTTAAAAATGCATGTGCATAAAAACGCAAGCGTGCGCAAGACCATGCGCACGTATGCGCTCCCATAGGCTCCAATGTGGAGTTTTTGCGCATTCCGTGCGCAAGCGTGCGCATGCGTTTTTTTGACGAGACAGGGCGGAACCAAAAATGCAACATGTTGCGTCTGACGCGCCTGGCGCGAAAGACAAAAAAACGCATGCGCACGAAAGCGCAAGTATGCGCAAGACCATGCGCACATCATGTTAAATATAGGTGCGCAGTGCGCATGCGCACTGGTGCGCACGATGCGCTGCGCACAAAAGCGCAAATGTGAAACCAGCCTAAACCAACACTCACAGTGCTATTAGTGGCACACGTGCACACAGGGTGGTAAAGTAGCCACCAACACACCAAATACACATAATACTGGAGCACAGATGTGCGCCATTGAGAGCTTTTTATACCTTGCTCAAGTCCAGACACACAGGACCTTGCCTGTGGACCAATCTGAAGCTGCGCATCACCAGAGCACCTGACGTCCGAGCACCAATGGGAAGGCACCATGGACATGCTCAGTAGAGTGAAATCTGGACTTAGGCTCCAGAGTACAATGCTGCATGTGTATACCAGATTTAACCATAGGCTTAGCTGAAGGGCCAGCATGCAGCATGAGCCTGGGCAATACCCTGGGACCGAAGTCTGTGCTGAGCAGTCATCCTAGCGGCCGAGCCTGAATAGGAGACCACAACACCAGACAAGGCTTGAGATCCATCCCGTGCAGCGGGATAATCCTGGCGCCTAACACATTTAAAGACAATTTTAGTCAAAGTTCCCAGTATTTGGTGAGTTTTTGATTTTGCAGATTTTCTGCAGAATTTCTGCTCCTATTAGCTAAACAAGGTTACTTGCAGTTTATCATTGTGTATTTGATTGCATTTTGTTTTCCATGTGTTTTTATCCCTTTGTTTCTGCTGTAGTTTTTTTCTCTTTTTGATCTGTCATGTTTTAAATAAAACTGATTTGTTATATATACTTTTTGTTACTTAGCTGTGATAAAACTTTATTGATAAAGTTATGTATGGATTACACGCGTCTTTAGGTAGTTATCACACGCACTGATATTTACGGTACCGGAAAAAAAGATGCCGGAGATGATAGTGTCCGTGTGTCCATGTGTAATACTTGCAGCACATGTGTGGAAACTGTGTGCCGCCTGCATGCCTCATCAGTACCACATGAACGGGCGCCAGGGAAGAAGCGTTACAGTAAGCGCTGTTCCCCGGCATCGTGTACTGAAGAAGATCTCATCATTCTCCCCTGCTCTGCTGGCGATCAGCACGCACAAGCAGGGGAGAATGATGAGAGTTGTATTCAAGAGATAACAATGACAGCAGGCGGCGGCTGATGGGAATATTACTCCCATCAGCCTACACCTGCTACCGCTAATAACAGTGACAATAGTAGCGGCTGATGAGAGTATTCCTCACTCACCACCTGCACTGTAAATAAATAAATGAAAAAACCCGGCGTGGGTTCCACTCTACTTTCTATAACCAGCCAGGCAAAATTCACATCTGGGGACTGCAACGCTCAGCTGTCAGCTTCAGCAAGGATAGTTATCAAGAATAGAGGTGCCCCCAAGCTTTTTTTAAAATTATTTAAATAAATAAGTAAAAAAAACTGCGTGGGGTCCCCCCCATTTTTGACAACCAGCCTTGCTAAAGTTGACAGCTGGGGGCTGGTATTCTCTGGCCGGTAAGGGGTCATTGATATAGGCCCCCCAGCCTAAAAATAGCAATTCCCACTTGCCCTGCAGCGGTGGCAAGTGGGGTTCATATTTGTGGGGTTGATCTCACCTTTGTATTGTCAGGTGACATCAAGTCCACGGATTAGTAATGGAGAGGGGTCTATAAGAATGTTTTGGTGGGTCAAGCGTTAAAAGAATTTTGAAAGAGGCACCTGAAAGTAGATTTCCATAGGCCTGTTTAGTTTCAGTTGTTGGAGGAATTGAGAGACAGGCTGGTCCAGGTGTGCAGTTCATTTGTTGTGGCGTTATTTCAGTTGGCTTTTTTGGGGGCTATGAGGATAGGGGAGTTGTTAGGGTGGATGTGCCCAGACAGGGCTTCAGATGAGTTTGTCAAGGAGTAAGCTGGTAGTTAGGTGGTTAGCTATCCGAGGCATGAGTTGGCGACAAGTATTAGTGTTGGCAGCGGATTATTCAGAATACTCTCCAAGCATGTGACAACAGAGCTTCTTTATTCAGGAACAAACAGGAACAATATATGTTAAGTAGAGTTGAGCGAAACGGGTCGAAAAAATTCAAAAGTTGCCGACTTTCGCCAAAGTCGGGTTTCATGAAACGAAACCCGACCTTAGCGTGAGGTCGGCCACGAGGTCAGCGCCCTTTTTCAGCCAATCAGGAAGAACGGACACTGTGGGCAACGTGATGACATAGGCAGCGGTCACCACCATCTTGGAGAAGGGCATGCAAGTGATTGGCTTGCTTTGTGTGGCGTCACACTGGGTATAAAAGGGCGGGGACGCCGACCACCATGTTACTCATGCTGATCTCAGAATTGGGAGAGCTGCTGCAGCTGCTGATTCTGTAGGGAGAGTGTTACGAAGGCAAAAAGAAAAAAAAACTGCTTCAGCTGCTAGCGCTTTTCACTGTAGTTAGTGTGCAGTGAAAGGTGAAGATTTTTATTTTTGTGCAGCAGCACTGGTGGTGATTAGCCTGCCTTTTAAGGCTAGCTGCATTGCTGTGTGCACACTGGTGTTCAAACTGCTTTTTTAAAAGCAATCCAAATTGTATTGTTTTGTCCTGGTGAGGTAGTGAGCGTTCATTTTTTCACACACCGTACAGCGGTGTACGCTCCTCACACAGTACCGTGTAACGGCTGTTATCACAGCCAAATTGAAGCTATCTATGTGTGTGACTCTGTAAGGAAAAGTCGAGGCGTTTGTAAGTTCTTACAGACCTACACCTTATAGTTTTGTCCGTTTTTCAAACAGTTTAGTATATTTGCTGTTTGATTACATTCAAAACTAGAGAGAGACAGCGTGTGTCAGTCCGTATACAAAAACATGGAGCTTGACAATTTGACATACACCGTACAGCGGTGTATGTGCACGCTCCTCTCTCAGTACCATGTAACGGCTGTTATCACGGCCAAATTGAAGCTATCTACATGTGTGACTCTGTAAGGAAAAGTCGAGGAGTTTGTCCATTCTTACAGACCTACACCTTATAGTTTTGTCTGTTTTTCAAACAGTTTAGCATATTTGCTGCTTGATTAGATTCAAAACTAGAGAGAGACAGTGTGTGTCAGTCCGTATACAAAAACACGGAGCTTGACAATTTTACATACACCGTACAGCGGTGTATGTGCACTCTCCTCTCTCAGTACCGTGTAACGGCTGTTATCACGGTCAAATTGAAGCTATCTACGTGTGTGACTCTGTAAGGAAAAGTCGAGGAGTTTGTCCGTTCTTACTGACCTACACCTTATAGTTTTGTCCATTTTTCGAACAGTTTAATATATTTGCTGTTTGATTACATTCAAAACTAGAGAGAGACAGCGTGTGTCAGTCCATATACAAAAACACGGAGCTTGACAATTTGACATACACCGTACAGCGGTGTATGTGCATGCTCCTCTCTCAGTACCGTGTAACGGTTGTTATCACGGCCAAATTGAAGCTATCAACGTGTGTGACTCTGTAAGGAAAAGTCGAGGAGTTTGTCTATTCTTACAGACCTACACCTTATAGTTTTGTCTGTTTTTCAAACAGTTTAGCATATTTGCTGTTTGATTAGATGCAAAACTAGAGAGAGACAGTGTGTCAGTCCGTATACAAAAACACGGAGCTTGACAATTTTACATACACCGTACAGCGGTGTATGTGCACTCTCCTCTCTCAGTACCGTGTAACGGCTGTTATCACGGTCAAATTGAAGCTATCTACGTGTGTGACTCTGTAAGGAAAAGTCGAGGAGTTTGTCCGTTCTTACTGACCTACACCTTATAGTTTTGTCCGTTTTTCAAACAGTTTAATGTTGTGAGTTCATTTTCCCCTTCGTCACTGAGGTCTTGTGAACTCCCTATTCTGGTAAAGGAAGGTAATGAGCCTGATTATCAGGCACCTGAGTCTAATGAGGATGACTGGCTGAGTGGAGTCACGGACTGGATATAAGGCTGCCGACGCCTTTCTGCCCTGCGGGTGATTTCTCTGTGGACTTCTAGGACACCAGTCTGATTCCTGCTCCCCTAAAGCTAAGTTTTTTTGCTTTGCCTGTTTCATTTGTGTTTTGTTTTTGTTTTCCTTGCTTTTCTGGATTCTGCCATTCCCTGCTGGGGTGAGCTGAATCTCCTTTTGCCTGTTGCTCTGTCTTCAGAATATTCCTGAGTACTGACATAGCTTTTTGAAGCCTAGCGTCTTGAGGGCCTTTTTCACTGTCAGTCTTTTGGCTCTTATTTTCATAGGGTTTTTCACGGATTGCAGACAGCAGCCTTCCTGTCCTTTCCTATGTAGTTAGATTGGGCCCCGTCTTTGCTCAGTCTATCTTTCTGTCTGTGTTAGTGTTTTCATCTTGCTTCACCGTCATTATATGTGGGGGGCTGCCTATTGCTTTGGGGTCTGCTCTGGGGCAGTTTAGATTTCCCCTTTCTTTTTTTAGGCCTATTTAATTCTCCGGCTGTGATCGAGGGGTCTAGGGCATCGTAGGAACCCCCCACGGCTACTGCTAGTTGTGTTGATAAGTTCAGGGGTCTGCAATCTGATAGCTGCCAACTTCTTAGCTAGCATTTCTGTTTTTCTACGGTGACTCAATCATAACAGAATCACCTGCCATACCGCAGATCCTAGGGTACTCAATAGCAGGAAACTAAACCAAAAGAAAGGTGAACACAAGGCCAAGATAACATATAAAAAATACAATTTTTATTAAAGCGTCTAATAAAACCAATCGACAGGTATGTATGGGAACGATGTAGGAAAACGCACACATAATGGTGGTACATAAGCACATGCAAAGGGACGTACACATCCAGATAAATATATATTAGAATATATTAGCCATAAGTATAGTAATCACACAATTGTGATTTAACCCACATGGGGAAAAAAAACGCTATAATATATAAAATCAAAGGGAAAGTGATGGACATATAAATGCACAGCTGGGATATATACCACAATTACTTCCCTCAGCCATATCCATAAAGATCCCACCCTGCTAACAGCAAGTGACCTCCATATATTAATCACTACCCCAAAGTTACCATACAATTGAGGGGTTAAATTACCAGCAGGTCACGGCAGCAGCAGGAACTATGATGTATCCTGGATGAGCACGTCAGCCCCATGTGGGTTAAATCACAATTGTGTGATTACTATACTTATGGCTAATATATTCTAATATATATTTATCTGGATGTGTACATCCCTTTGCATGTGCTTATGTACCACCATTATGTGTGCGTTTTCCTACATCGTTCCCATACATACCTGTCGATTGGTTTTATTAGACGCTTTAATAAAAATTGTATTTTTTTATATGTTATCTTGGCCTTGTGTTCACCTTTCTTTTGGTTTAGTTTATGTGTTCTTGGTGATAGGTAGTTAAATCCGCAATAAATCTATGGTAGATGTACAAGCAAAATACCATGTATATATGTTTGACCTGCTGGTGTCATTCAATAGCAGGAAAGAATTGTGCAAAAAAAAAAAAAAAAAAAAAAAAAAAGGTGTGTGTATATTCTTTCCTCTCTATCTCTGAGGCCGTAGGGGGAATTTTTTTTTTTCTCTCAATGGAGATAAAGCAATTGTCTGATCGAGTGGAGCAGCTCGCTGCGGAAGTGCGGGGAATTTCTGCCTACCTTGCTCATTCGCATGCCGTTGAACCAAAGATCCCTACACCTGATGTATTTTTTGGGGATCGATCTAAATTTTTGAGTTTCAAAAATAATTGTAAATTATTTTTTGCCTTGAAGCCTAACTCGTCAGGGAGCTCTGCGCAGCAGGTTAAAATCGTCATCTCTTTGCTGCGTGGCGATCCCCAGGATTGGGCGTTTTCTTTGAAACCAGATGATCCTATTCTGACTAATGTGAACGCATTCTTTCAAGCTTTGGGGTTGTTGTATGACGAACCTAATGCTATTGATCAGGCTGAAAAGACCCTGTTGGCATTGAACCAGGGTCGAGATTCTGCAGAATTGTACTGTCAAAAGTTCCGAAAGTGGGCGGTCCTTACTACCTGGAATGATAATGCCTTGGCTGCTCTCTTTCGGAAGGGTTTGTCAGAAGCCGTAAAAGATACTATGGTGGGATTTCCTGTTCCCTCTGGTCTGGACGATTCTATGTCATTAGCCATTCAGGTTGGTTGGCGTTTGCGTGAACGCAGGATTGCACGAGAGGTGTTGCCACCGGTTGAACAGACGTCTGAACCTATGCAATGTGATAGAGTTTTGTCTAAGGCGCAACATCAGGAGTTCAGAAGGTGTAATAAGCTGTGTTTTTTTTGTGGAGATGCCTCGCATATTATTTCTGTTTGTCCTAAATGAGAGAAACGCTTTGCACACACGTTTTCTGTTGGTGTTGTTCAACCTAAGTTTCTTCTGGCTATTACTCTGATCTCCCTGTCCACATTTTCCGCCAAGGCTTTTGTGGATTCGGGAGCAGCGCTAAACCTAATGGACTTGGATTTTGCTAAACGTTGTGGATTTCCGATGACACCTCTGCAGACGCCTATCCCTTTGAGGGGGATTGATGCTACTCCTTTGGCTAAAAATAAACCTCAGTTTTGGACCCAGGTGGTCATGCGGGTCGCCCCATACCATCAAGAAAATTGCAGATTTTTGGTGTTGCATGGTCTGCATGATGCCGTTGTTCTGGGGTTTCCCTGGTTGCAAATTCATAATCCAGTTTTGGATTGGAAATCTGTGTCTGTGGTGAGTTGGGGTTGTCGGTGTGCCTTTAGTGAGGCTCCGGTTTTTTCCACCTCTCCTCAGTCGCATGATGTTCCTGACTATTTGGCGGACTTTTATGATGTATTTAGTGAGAATGAGTCTGCGTCCTTGCCTCCTCATAGGAGTTATGACTGTGCAATTGAACTAAGCCCGGGGTGTAAATTTCCCAAGGGTCGGCTCTTCAATTTATCTGTACCCGAGCACGAGGCTATGCGGTCCTATATTAAGGAGGCGTTGGAGAAGGGTCATATTAGACCATCCTCTTCACCCTTAGGTGCCGTTTTTTTTTTTGTGGCCAAAAAGGATGGTTCCTTAAGGCCTTGTATTGATTATCGTGCCCTCAATAAAATTACTATTAAATATCAGTATCCGTTACCCCTGATTTCGGATCTATTCTCTAAAGTTAGAGGTGCTTGCTGGTTTACCAAGCTTGACCTCAGGGGGCGTATAATCTTATCCGCATTAAGCAGGGGGATGAATGGAAGACGGCGTTTAATACTCCGGAGGGACATTTTGAGTACCTGGTGATGCCTTTTGGGCTCACTAATGCCCCTTCTGTCTTCCAGTGCTTCATGAACGATATTTTCCGAGACTTTGTCGATAAATTTTTGATTATCTATCTGGATGATATTTTGATCTTCTCCAAGGATTGGGATTCTCATGTGGAACATATTCGGACTGTGTTCCGGATCTTGAGGGAGAATTCCCTGTATGTCAAAGGATCGAAATGCCTTTTTGGAGTACAGAGGATTTCATTTTTGGGATTTATTTTGTCTCCGTCAACTATTGAGATGGACCCGGCCAAGGTACAGGCCATTTATGATTGGGTTCAGCCCACTTCTTTGAAGGCCCTCCAGAAGTTTTGGGGTTTTGCTAATTTTTATCGGAAATTTATAGCAAAATTTTCTAGTATTGCCAAGCCATTGACTGATCTGACTAAGAAGGGTGCTGATGTGTTGAATTGGTCTCCGGAGGCTGTTGCTTCCTTTCAGGAGCTGAAGCGAAGATTTACCTCCGCCCCGGTTTTGCGGCAACCTGATTTCTCACTCCCGTACCAGGTAGAGGTGGATGCTTCTGACATTGGTGCAGGAGCTGTTTTGTCCCAAAAGGATCCTGTAACATCTAAAATGAATCCCTGTGCTTTCTTTTCCCGAAAGTTCTCTCCATCTGAACGTAACTATGATGTGGGGAATCGGGAACTGTTGGCCATAAAATGGGCATTTGAGGAGTGGAGACATTGGTTGGAGGGAGCTAAACATCAAGTTGTGGTCCTCACTGACCACAAGAATTTGATTTACCTAGAGTCGGCTAAACGCTTGAACCCTAGACAGGCTAGGTGGGCCTTGTTTTTTACACGTTTTGATTTTGTGGTCTCTTTTCTTCCTGGAACTAAGAATGTCAAGGCAGACGCCCTCTCTAGGAGTTTCTTTGCTGATTCTCCTGTGGTGACCAAGCCTGCTACCATCTTAGGCAAAGGGGTAGTTCTTTCTGCCATCTCGCCCGATTTGAGACTTGCGCTGCAAGAGTTCCAGGAGGACAAACCTGAGCGTTGTCCCAGTGGAAAGTTGTATGTTCCTGATCAGTGGAAGAAGAGAGTGATGTCTGAAGTTCATTGCTCTGCATTGGCTGGTCATCCAGGTATTTTTGGTACTAGAGATCTGGTGAGTCGCTCTTTTTGGTGGCCCACCTTGTCTCATGATGTCAGGAATTTTGTGTAGTCCTGTGGGACTTGCTCCCGGTCTAAATCTTGTTCTCGCTCTAGTGGGTTGTTGATGCCTTTGCCGATCCCCAGGAGGCCATGGACCCATATTTCAATGGATTTCATCTCTGATATGCCGGTCTCTCAAAGAATGACTGTTATTTGGGTGATTTGTGATAGGTTCTCTAAGAAGGTTCATCTTGTACCACTCCCTAAGTTGCCATCTTCCTCTGAGTTGGTGCCCCTGTTTTTGCAACAGGTGGTTCGCTTACACGGAATTCCTGAGAACATTGTATCTGACAGAGGAGTTCAGTTTGTGTCTAGATTTTGGAGGACTTTCTGTTCCAAGCTGGGAATTCAGTTGTCCTTCTCCTCTGCTTTTCACCCCCAGACCAATGGGCAGACAGAGAGAACAAACCAGACCTTGGAATCATATTTGAGATGTTTTATTTCCGCTGATCAGGATGATTGGGTTTCATTTTTGCCCTTGGCTGAATTTGCTTTAAATAATAGAGCTAGTTCTGCCACTTTGATGTCACCTTTTTTTTTGTAACTTTGGGTTTCATCCTCGATTTTCTTCAGGGCAGGTGGAGCCTTCTGCCTGCCCAGGTGTTGACACTGTGGTGGAGAGAATGCACCAGATCTGGGACCAAGTGGTGGATAAGTTATCTCTCTCCCAGGAAAAGGCCCAGCGGTTTTCCAATCGACATAGGACCATTGGTCCCCAGTTTAAGATTGGTGATATGGTGTGGTTATCATCAAAAAATATTGCTATGAAGGTGGCTTCTCCTAAGTTTAAGCCTAGATTTATTGGACCTTACAAGATTTTGGAGATTATTAATCCGGTCTCTTTTCGTTTGGCTCTTCCTGTCACATCTAAAATCCATAATGTGTTCCATAAGTCCTTGTTGAAGAGGTTTGTTGAACCAGTTGTTCCTGGGGTGGCACCTCCAGACCCTGTATTGGTTGAAGGTAACATGGAATATGAGGTAGAGAAAATACTGGATTCCCGTTTGGCTAGACGGAGACTCCAGTATTTGGTTAAGTGGAAGGGTTATGGTCAGGAGGATAATTCCTGGGTCTCTGCCTCTGATATTCATGCCAAAAGATTGGTGCGTGCCTTTCATTGGGCTCACCCTGATCGCCCTGGTGGCGTGGTTGAGGGTTCGGTGACCCCTCCTCAAGGGGGAGGTACTGTTGTGAGTTCATTTTCCCCTTCGTCACTGAGGTCTTGTGAACTCCCTATTCTGGTAAAGGAAGGTAATGAGCCTGATTATCAGGCACCTGAGTCTAATGAGGATGACTGGCTGAGTGGAGTCACGGACTGGATATAAGGCTGCCGACGCCCTTCTGCCCTGCGGGTGATTTCTCTCTGGACTTCTAGGACACCAGTCTGATTCCTGCTCCCCTAAAGCTAAGTTTTTTGCTTTGCCTGTTTCATTTGTGTTTTGTTTTTGTTTTCCTTGCTTTTCTGGATTCTGCCATTCCCTGCTGGGGTGAGCTGAATCTCCTTTTGCCTGTTGCTCTGTCTTCAGAATATTCCTGAGTACTGACATAGCTTTTTGAAGCCTAGCGTGTTCAGGGCCTTTTTCACTGTCAGTCTGTTGGCTCTTATTTTCATAGGGTTTTTCACGGATTGCAGACAGCAGCCTTCCTGTCCTTTCCTATGTAGTTAGATTGGGCCCCGTCTTTGCTCAGTCTATCTTTCTGTCTGTGTTAGTGTTTTCATCTTGCTTCACCGTCATTATATGTGGGGGGCTGCCTATTGCTTTGGGGTCTGCTCTGGGGCAGTTTAGATTTCCCCTTTCTTTTTTTAGGCCTATTTAATTCTCCGGCTGTGATCGAGGGGTCTAGGGCATCGTAGGAACCCCCCACGGCTACTGCTAGTTGTGTTGATAAGTTCAGGGGTCTGCAATCTGATAGCTGCCAACTTCTCTGGTTTTCTGGACTTAGCTAGCATTTCTGTTTTTGCCTCCTACGGTGACTCAATCATAACAGTTTAATATATTTGCTGTTTGATTACATTCAAAACTAGAGAGAGACAGCGTGTGTCAGTCCGTATACAAAAACACGGAGCTTGACAATTTGACATACACCGTACAGCGGTGTACGTGCATGCTCCTCTCTCAGCACCGTGTAACGGCTGTTATCACGGCCAAATTGAAGCTAAGTGTGTGACTCTGTAAGGAAAAGCCGAGGAGTTTGTCCGTTCTTACAGACCTACACTCTAGGGAGAATCCAATTCTGCCCAATTCTATATGCACCTTGTAGTTTGTCATACACTAGGCAATTTCTGCCTGTCACATTGCGGTGTAATATAAACAGGGCCTGACAGAATCCAACTGTGTCCTGAAGTCTAGAGAGATTCCAATTCGCCACAGTCCTCTATACACCTTTCTTATACCATCCAGAATCTGCCTGTCACATTGCGGTGTAATATAAACAGGGCCTGACAGAATCCAACTGTGTCCTGAAGTCTAGAGAGATTCAAATTCTCCCCACTCCTATATACACCTTGTACCTTATTTTACTCCCCACTCCTATATACACCTTGTACCTTGTTTTACAGTACCATATAGTTGGTGGTTTTTTGGGTACATTTTACCCAAAAATGAGGAAGTGTGGTGGAAGAGTCCGTGGAAGTGGGCGGGGGTTGGCAGCTGGTAATGATGGTGTTGGTGTTGGTGGTGGATCTGCTGGTAGTGGCAAAAGCAAAATAGCACCTAATGCAGGAGGTATTGAGCCTGCATCATCGTCTGGCTCCACAAGGCCTCAAAGGCTCCCTTTTCTGGGAGTAGGTAAACCGCTTTTAAAGCTGGAGCTTCAAGAACAAGTTTTGGCTTACATTGCTGACTCAGCCTCCAGCTCTATCGCCTCCTCTTCTGAAGTTTTAAAAAATAAAAGCACTGAGTCGTCATTGGAGGCTCATGGTCATGAACCACACCTTTTCTTGTGTCCTTCACCCCAACCAAAATTGAAGGATGCGGCAGGCCACACTACAGATTACTCCATGGAGCTGTTTTCACATATCATGCCTGGGTTATCAAGTCAAATCGTGAATTACCCAGGCCAAGATGAATCTGACATGGAGTGCACTGATGCACAGCCACTGATAGATGATTCTGCTGGTACATTCACTCAGAGCACTACATTGTCCTCGCAGTGTACTGAGGCAGAATCTGACCCTGATGAAACTCAGGTGCCCCTTCCCGCATACTATACCACCATACACAATGACACAGAGGAAGGTGCACATGACATTGAAGAGGAGGTGATGGATGACCCAGTTGTTGACCCAGATTGGCATCCATTGGGGGAAGAGGGTGCCGCTGCCAATAGCTCAGAAGAGGAGGAGGAGGAGCATCCGCAGCGGGCATCGACATCACAACAGCTGTTATCTGGCAGGCCCGGAGCAGTCCAAAAACAGGTTACAAAAACCAAAAGAGTTGCAGGACAGCTTGGCCAGACGGTCAAAATAGCACAGCGTGCAAGGCCTCAAAAAGTCTTCCATAGTAGGAAGAGTGCAGTATGGCACTTTTTTGAACAAAATCCTAATGATCAGGCAAAGGTTATATGTAAGAAGTGCACAAAGACCTTTAGCCGAGGGAAAAATCTGAGAAATTTAAATACCAGTTGCATGCTAAGACATTTAACCACCATGCACTTGCTCCCAAAGAAGGTAGTCAGCAACACTTCATTGTTTCCCCCACTGTAAGCCCACCGGTTAGCACACCCCAAGCAGCAAATGTTGAGTTGTCGTCGCAAGGGCAAATCAGTCAGGGAATCATACTGTTATTGCAACGAAAGACTGAATCTAGGCCATGAGAAAGAACACCAACTCCATCACCATCATCAACCCTCTCTCAGTCCGCCATGTCCACCGCTAATTTGACCATATGCAGCTCTCAAGTCCAGCTCACCCTACCAGAGACTATGAGTAGAACAAGAAAGTACTCATCCTCTCATCTGCGTACACTGGGTTTGAACGCCCACATTGCCAAACTAATCTCATTAGAGATGATGCCTCATCGGTTGGTTGAAAGCGCAGCTTTCCACGAACTTATGGCCTACGCAGTACCACGCTATGACCTACCCAGTCGCCACTTCTTTTCTCGCAAAGCCATCCCAGCCCTCCACCTGTATGTGAAAGACTGCATTGTACATGCACTCAAGCAATCAGTGAGTGGAAAGCTGCATCTCACAACTGATGCATGGTCCAGTAGGCATGGCCAGGGTCGTTACGTGTCCATCACTGCGCACTTGGTTAATGTGGTGGATGCAGGGTCCACAGGGGACAGTGGTGGTGGGACAGTGCTGCCTAGCCCATGGTATAGGAAACAGTTGGCTGTAGGCGTTCGACCCTCCTCCTCCTCCAGAAGCGAAAGCTCGTCCACAGAACGCAGTCGCATGAGCACTCCATCCGCAGCTGCCCATGTTGCACACGAGGTGTCCCCCTATCGATCAGCTAGTGGAAAGCATCAGCAGGCTGTGTTGAAGATGATGTGTTTGGGCGACAGACACACCGCGGAAGTACTGGCCGACTACTTTCAGCGACAAACTGAGTCATGGCTGGGCAGTCTACATCTTGAGGCAGGCAAGGTAGTTAGTGATAACGGCCGGAATTTTGTGGCAGCCATAGCCCTTTCAAAACTCAGACACATACCTTGCTTGGCTCACACCTTGAAACTGGTGGTGCAGTGCTTCCTCAGTAATTATCCGGAGTTAACAGGCCTGCTCCAGAAGGTCCGAAGACTGTGCTCGCACATCCGCCGGTCGCCGGTACACGCAAGTCGTATGCAGAAGCTGCAGTGATTGCTCCACCTTCCCAAGCACCGCCTAATTATCGACGTAACAACAAGGTGGAATTCCACCCTGCACATGGTTGAGCGGCTGTGTGAACAGAGGCAGGCCGTAATGCATTTGTGGGAGGATACACAGGCAGGCACTTTGAGGGCAGACATGGAGTTGACAGGTGTGCAGTGGTCGAAGCTGAAAGACCTCTGTAAAGTCCTTCAGTGTTTTGAGGAATGCACACGGCTGGTAAGCGCAGACGACGCCATCATAAGCATGAGCATCCCACTTATGCGTCTGCTCATGCAAACTTTGACACACATTAAGGAGCAGGCGTCTGCAGCCGAGGATGATGAGGAAGAGGAGGAGGGAAGCCTTGATGACAGTCAGCCATTGTCTGCTCCGGGAACACTCCTGGACGAGGTGGAGGAAGAAGAGGAAGAGAAGGAGGAGGATGTTGATGGGGATGATTATTTAGGGGAGGAGGATGCTTCTCGTGGGGCAAGTGAAAATGTTGGCGTGGCAAGGTCTGGTACAGGGTTTGTGTGTGACTGGAGGGATGTGGATTTGCCAGAAAGTGCTCCTCCACCCAGCACTTGCAGTGCATCATTGACACCAGGAACATTAGCCCACATGTCAGATTATGCCTTGTAGATCCTAAAAAGGGACCCCCGCATTGCCAAAATGATGAACGATGACGACTACTGGTTGGCCAGCATCCTGGATCCACGCTATAAAGGCAAATTCCAAAACATCATGCCACAGGAGAACCTTGACCTAATATTGGCTAACAAACAAGCAACTCTGGTAAACCAGTTGGTTGAGGCATTCCCAGCACACAGCAGCAGTGATGGTTCTCACACAAGCTGTAGGGGCCGGGGGCAGCTTGGAAGAGGTGTTGGTGGTGCACACATCAGAAGTGGTGTTGGAGACAGGGGTTTCATGACCATGTTGTGAACTGATTTTTCAAGTCCAGCTCACACGACTGGTAATACTGCATTGATTGAAAGTGACAGGAGACAGCACTTGTCAACTATGGTTACAAACTACTTCTCGTCCCATATCGATGTTCTCCCTCACAGGTCATTCCCATTTGACTATTGGGCCGCTAAACTGGACACCTGGCCTGAATTGGCACAATATGCCTTACAGGAGCTCGCTTACCCAGCTGCAAGTGTGCTATCGGAAAGAGTCTTCAGTGCTGCTGGATCAATCCTGACAGAAAAAAGGACCCGTCTCTCGACCCAAAATGTGGATGATCTAACCTTCATTAAAATGAACCATGCATGGGTTTCCAAGGATTTTGTCACACCTTACCGTGATGACACATAGGTTGACAGAAAAATGGCTTTCTTTGGTCCTCCTCTTCCTGGGACTTGACCAATTTCGCCTTTAGCAGCAGGTGAATGTCCCACATCAACATATGCCATTTTGTAAACCTCCCTAACTGGGCTGCCACCTCCCCCCCATGGCCGGGGTCACCACCTAGCCCACGCAACCGTGAGAGTGCCGTTGCCCTGGACAGGTGGGTGGGCCGACTCTTGGGCGCGGGCAATCAAGTGTCTCTGACGGTGGGGGTGCACACCCGCCGTCAGACACACCGCCGTACTATGAGGGGCCCTGTGCCAGTGCCGTCGCCAACGAGTGGGCCCCCCCTGCTCTCTTAGGATCACAGCACTTGCAAAGTTGAAATATTTACCTCTCCCTGCTCCACTGCCATGATGTCTTCTGCGTTTCCTGGCAGTGATATTCTGATCAGAGAGCGCAATGACATCACGTCTGTATGCCCAGACTAGTACAGGGATTCCCTAGCGAGGAGACTTATTTGAGGAGACTTATTTAATTGTTTTCAATGATGGGACAGCAATTTTTGGGGAGCACTATACTCTGGAGAATGATATATGGGGCCCACCATATACTGGAGCATTCCAAAGGTGGACATCAGACACTGGAGCAGCATATACAGGGCCCATTATACACTAGAGCATTAGAAATGGGGCTCATTATATGTGGAGCATTATTTGGGCCCATAAGACAGTGCAGCTTCATCCATGGGGACCAACATATACTGTAGCATTATGTAGAGCTCATCATATACTGTTTCAAACATTATATGGGACCAATGATTCTGTATGGAGAAATATATGGGCCTCATTACTCTGTATAGCGCACTATGCGGTGGCGCTAATACTGTATGGAGTAATATACTGTCCGTTTTTGGAGCTATTGGAGAATTTAAAATGGATATCAGTCATGAGATGTGAAAAGTGAAGTATTTTTCATTGTACTATACAGCTATTTCTCTGCCGTATTGGAGCATCATGAGTTGTGCTATGTGTTAAAGGGGCGCTCTTTGGCCCAGGGCACATGAAAACCTGGAGCCAGCCCTACCCCCCACAAATTTAGCCATATAAACCCCATTTTTCAGTGCGTAACTAGTATTATGAAGTAAATTAAGGTTGAAATGCTTCAGTAATAAGAATTGATATTTTTGGCATTCAAAAGGGCACTGTAGGTGTGTTTCCTGTCCTCCACTCCCTGCCGACTTTGCTTCCCCATTGACTTGCATTGGGTTTCGTGTTTCAGTCGGCCTTCGACTTTTCATGATAATCGGCCGATTTCGTTCGACCCGACTTTTGCGAAAGTCAGGTTTCGTGAAACCCGACTCGACCCGAAAAAAGGCAAAGTCGCTCATCTCTAATGTTAAGCTTAATAGATCAGGAACAAATCATTTGTGTGTCTATCTATGCAACATCTACAGCAGGCTGCTTCTCTCAGACACATGAAAGACAGGAAATACAGTCACATGCTCTCCCTGTGTGAGCTTCTGGGAGTTTTCTTTTTTAACTTTATAAACAGCATACAAATCAAGCTACTAAACATTCATAGACAGGAATGGAGTTGTTGCACGAAACATATTCCAACAATCAGCAGAATTTAATTGTTATGCTCAGTTGGATCTATTATCTAGAGGTTTTTGTGTTGCATGTTGGGGGTAATCACCTTGGTATTCACATCAGCCGAGATTTGATTAGGGATATATATGCTACGATGTGTTGTGCCTGTGGTTATGTGGAAAACTTATTCAAAATTGCAGATTGTTTGGCCAGACATGGTTCCTAGAAAGTGTGGTGCACTGCCAAATCCGTGGAAAAAATTTGTAAAATAAGAATTAAAGTAAATAGGCAGGTTGGAAATTTTATAGCGAGAAATGGTGGCGTAGTGGTTAGGCATATGGATTTTGAGGCTGGGGACGGAAATTTTAGTTGTAACAATGGCATGCATCTGAAAGCAGTCGGTATTGACCTGTGGATTCAGGAGGGCATGGAGAGGGCTTTTCTTTTGGTGGGGTGACTTGCATCATTGAGGAGTCAACTCATGCTCGCTGTGGTGTGAAGGGGTTCTTGGAGTTGGTGAAAAATTTTGGTGGTGGGGTTGTGTATCTAGCAGATAATACCATCCAATTGTGTTTGGGATTTGGTAATGGCCTGGCAGAGTTTCTGTAACTCTTGAGCAAGGTGCCCTCAAGCTGGAGGTCGCAACTGGGGGTAATGCCGGAAGATTAAAAAATATTTTGGGTAATGTCAGGCCTTTTTGGGGCTCCAAGACCCTTCTTCAGCGGAAAGTTATTATTTATTGTTAGGTTTGTTATAATAAAGGACAACTTGGCCTATTTAATCCGAAAGTCAGGTCTGTCTTTATTTCACAAAGGGTAAAAAAAAGTGTCTAGGGAAAAGATGATGTGGTGGAAGGACAGCATCCACAATACTCGAGTCAAGCATTGAAAACTCACCAAATACTTATTAACTTAACAGTGGACTTTTTTTTTAGGTTTTAAGTAGTTTGTGGAGCACAAAGTCTCCAAATTTCAACACTCCTCAAAACTTGGAATTTCTGCTCTGAGAACTCAGCAAAACGACTCTGAGTGCACATAGCCTTAGGGTATGTTCACACTGAGTTTTAATTTTTGGTGGTGAAACCGAAAAAACCTTCTAGGGAAAACGGCTTCAGGAAATTCTACTTCTTTTAGGAGGTTTTTTGAGTTTTTCATTTTTAGATGCAGTTTGGAAGAATTTTTCAAACAGTTTTAGGGTCTGTGCACACAGAGACTGAGAAGAATCTCCAAGTTTTTAAGAAGTTTTGGTTTTTTGAGAATCCATAGAGATTTTCTGCTCAGTTTCCTTCTTAAAACCTCCTACAAAAAACTCAAAAAATTCATAGGCACCTTCTCTTAGGATATGTACACACGATATCCAAGAGAGATTTTCTAGGTGAAGCCAAATTAGGAAAACGACAGCAGTCTTTATCCTGAAATGGCCTGGCTGGTGGCCCTGCCGTAATTTATCTCTGACACCAGTGTCTTTTCTCTGTAAAATGAACAGGCTACTTTTTTTTAACAGTTTTACATCTTCCAAATCCTGAAGCAGTAAATACAGCTCTGGCAAAAGACCACTTTCAAATGTTCAGTTTGTCTGATTTTTCTCTTTATAGCTATATTTTTGAGTAAAATGTAAATTGCTCTTTTAGTCTATAAACTTCTGACAACATGTCTCTGAATTTCCAAGCACTAAATTTTGTATTTTTTTCTGACAAAGAAAAATTATCAAAATTAAAAAAAAACAGTGCTTTCAGACCTCAAATAATGCAAAGAAAACAAGTTCAGAATCATTTAGAAACAAAAATACAAATGTTTTAACTCAGGAAGAGTTCTGAAATCAATATTGTGTGAAATAACCATGATTTTTAAAAACAGTTTTCATGTGACTTGGCATGCTTTCCACCAGTCTTTCACACTGCTTCTGGCGCAAAAATTTAAGCAGTTCTTCTTTGTTTGATGGCTTGTGACTATCCATCATCCTTTTGATTACATTCCAGAGGTTTTCAATGGGGTTAAGGTCTGGAAAATTGGCTGCCCATGACAGGGTTTTGATGTGGTGGTCTTTTAATTTTTGCCAGAGCTGTAGAAGTAACAAAAAATAGAAACATGCACAGCAATGTAGTTTTTATATTGCTGCACACCATGTTCATTTTTATCAGCAGTTTTGCTGCCGATGTATGCGGATGCCTCCGCATGCATCGTTTCAACGGTGCGGTGACCGCACCAAAATGCAACATGCTGCGTTTGGCGCAGGTCGCCGCATCCGCATACATCGGCACGGCCTGCGTACCTAATGCTAAATATAGGGTACGCAGGCCGCATGCTGACAGAGGTGGAGCTGACTGGAGGCGGTGCGGCTAGGGGCGGAGCTTCACGGAGGAAGCCCACAGCCATCCGCAGCTCCTCCATATGCTAGTGTGAAACTAGCAAAAGGGTATGTGCATATGCCTAGTTTAGCTAGTGTCAAACTAGCCTTAGAGTCTTTTTTCCTAAAGCATTTTTCTTTGCATTTCTTTTAAATGAACAGTGCATAGTTTCTAGTGTTTTCCATCAGGAGCTGCTTCAAATAAGTGACATCCACTTTCTTTTCTCCGACAAGGCGATTTTGAAAGCCTGAAGCATTTAAAACACTCACCAAAAACTGAACATATGAACCATAAGATTCTTTTGAGTGTTTATCAGCACTTTTTCCAGCGTTTTCAGGAGCAGACCCACTCAAAAATGCAGGAAAAAGATGCAGTTTGAACACACTTTGGAAAATATGTCTTTTATGTATTTGTCATGGCTTGAAAGATTTATAGATTACATTTCTGAAAATATTTATTACTAGCTGAAGAGCCTGGCGCTGCCCTGGCATAGTAACTAACTACGGTTAGTTATAACAAATTATAATGATTATATATATATATATATATATATATATATATATAAAGCTGAGTGTAGAGCCCCGCCCACTCCACATAGCCACATTCACTATAATATCCCTCATCGTCCCTTCAGCCAGAGCTACCGGACTACTACCCCTAATGTCCCACATCGTCCCGTCACCAAGAGCCACCGGACTACTACCCCTAATATCCCACATCATCCCGTCAAAGCCACCTGACTACTACCCCTAATATCCCACATCATCCTGTTAGCCAGAGCCACCGGACAACTACCACTAATATCCCACATCATCCCATCACAGCCACCGGACTACTACCCCTAATATCCCACATCATCCCGTCAGAGCCACCGAACTACTACCCCTAATATCCCACATCATCCCGTCAGCCAGAGCCTCCGGACTACTACAACTAATATCGCACATCATCCCATCAGCCAGAGCCACCAGACTGCTACCCCTAATATCCCGTATCATCCTGTCAGCCAGAGCCACCGGACTATTACCCCTAACATCCCACATCATCCCGTCAGCCTGAGGTCAGAACCAGAGCGCTGAGTGGAACGGGCCTAACTTCCATACCAGGGATCCCTTTTAGAGAGGCCTGGCGCCAGAACCAGAACACTGAGTGGATTTGCCCTGACTTCCATACCAATGATCCCTTTTATAGAAGCCTGGGGTGAGAATCAGAGCGCTGAGGGACTTGCCCTAACTTCCATACAGGAGATCCCTTTAAGAGAGCCTGGGGTCAGTACCAGAGTATTTGAAGGCAATTGCCCTGACTTCCATACCGGAGATCCCTTTAAGAGAGGACTGGGGTCAGTACCAAAGTGCAGATTGGATTTGCCCTCACTTCCAAACCGGGGATCCCTTTAAGAGAGGCCTTGGGTCAGAACCAGAGCGCTGAGTGGATTTGCCCTAACTTCCATACCGGGGATCCCTTTAAGAAAGCCTGGGATCAGAACCAGAGCGCTGGATGGATTTGGCCTGACTTGCATACAATTGATCCCTTTAATAGAACCCTGGGGTCAGAATCAGAGCGCTGAGGGATTTGCCCTAACTTCTGTACATGAGATCCCTTTAAGAGAGCCTGGGGTCAGTACCAGTGCATTTGAAGGCAATTGCCCTGACTTCCATACCGAGGATCCCTTTAAGAGAGGCATGGGGTCAGAACCAAAGCACTGGATGGATTTGCCGTGCCTTCCATACCGGAAATCCCTCTAAGAAAGGCCTGGGGTCAGTACTAAAATGCTGAGTGTATTTGCCCTAAATTGCATAACAATGATCCACAGGAGGGGGGGATTCATTTCTGTCATGTGCTCTGTGCTCCTTTCCGGGGGGCAGACAATGGCTGGGAGCTTATGTTCCCGGGGATGCTAGATTTCTCCCACCATATCAGTGTCTGCTGAGGTGTTGTCAATTGAGAAAACTTGCTCCTAGCAACCAATCACAGCTCAGCTTCTTTTGAACAGCTCTGGTGAAATGAAAGATACTTTGTGACTGGTTCATGATACACACACACACACACACACATACATTCAGTTTTATATATAGAGATATAGAGATTGGTGGATAAAATCAGCACACAAGTTGTCTAGCATATTATGGGGCAAAGAAGACTGAAATGCAGTGCTGTGCTTTAGGCACAAATATGTGAACCAAAATTGATTTCCCAACTAATTGTAATATATTTGGAAAGAAAGATAATATTAAATTTACTGACCAGGATTTATCACTGTCAGGTCTCAAAAAGTTGAAATGTAAAATCTGTCTATAGTACCTATAGTTTATGAATAATTTTATGGTCATTGTGTGAAAGCAGAATTTAAAGTAGTATAGGAATTGTGTATAGTAATTAATATAGTAATTACTTCACTTTTAAAAGCTAAACTCTCATGTCCCTAAGTGCAATTAACCTGCAGAAGTGGGGTCAATCTGCAGTTTAATAGCACTCCAAAACTTCCCGGCTGTCGTTCTCACACTTGCGAGAAACTCGCACGAGTCTCGCATCTCAATACCTGGCACTGCCACCGACATTTGGGACCGAAGTGTGCGGCTACATGTGTTTCTATGCAGCTGAGCGCTCCGGTCCTGAGTGTCGGCGGCAGTGCCAGGTATTGAGAAGCGAGACTCGTGCGAGTTTTTCGCAAGTTTGACTCCTACCTACTGAAGTTTATTCTTTGTGGAAAACTTGGGCTTCAGTCATTTAGATGCGGCCTGTACAGCTTCAGTCACCACTCAGTACCTAGTGACCGGTGGCTGTAACGATGCCCCAGCACTAATTGACAGCTCACTCAGCAATACATCAGTACAGAGCTGACTGTCAGTCAGTGTGTGTGCGCAGTTACAACCACCACTTGCTGTCTACTGAGGACAGACTGAAGCCACGCTGGCTATGCCTCTATGACTGAAAGCCAGAGGCTGCCAGGAGGAAGAAAGTTAATTTCCTTATGGTAGCCGGGCTTTTAGTACAGTGACCAGACAGCTTTGGAATGCTATTAACCAACAGATTAATCCTACATCTGCAGGTTAACAGCATTAGGGGATGTCAAAGGTTCTCTTTAAGTCAAATAGTAAATACAATATGGGAAAACAAGAAGATTTTATTCAGTTCTTGGTAAAAATTAGTAGATTTTTATTCCATATAAAAATTAAAGATTTAACATCGCAGACAGAAGAGAGAAAGCGACTTGTTTGAAAGGCGTCGCTTTACACCTTCTGTCTTGGATGTAAAATCTTTTATTTTTTATATGGCATAAAAATCTACGAACTTTTACCAAGAGTTGGATCACATCTTTTTGTTTTCCCTACTTGCTACACAACTGGCCGGATCGTGTTTTCTGTGCATACTGGACTACAATTTTTGGTGAGCTGGCAAATTTCCTTTTATCTGTTTAACCCTTTCACTACCCAAGCCTGTTTCCACCTTCATGACCTTGCCTAATTTTACAATTTTGACCAGTGTCACTTTATGTGGTAATAACTCTGGAACATTTCAACGAATACCACCGATTCTGAGATTTGCTTTTTCATGACATATTGTACTTCATGTTTATGGTAAAATTTCTTCGATATAACTTGAATTTATTTGTGAAAAAAATCAGAAATTTGGTGAAAATTTTGCAATTTGCAAACGTTTAATTTTTATGCCCTTAAGCCCTTTCCGACATTGGGCGTAATAGTACGCTAATGTCAGACTCTCTCCCTTTGATGTGGGCTCTGATGCTGAGCCCAAATCTTTTTCAACACATGTCAGCTCTTTTGAACAGCTGACAAGTGCCTCTAACAGCCACGGGTGGAATCGCGATCCACCTGTGGCTGTTAAACCGCTAAATGCTGCTGTCAATCTCTTAGAGCGGCATTTAACGTGCGCTTCTGGCAAGCATGCCAGAAATCCTGCCCATCGGTGACCCCGTCACATGATCGAGGGTCAGCGATGGGTTGGCATGACAATCAGAGGTCTCCAGCAGACCTCTATGGCTATCATAGCTAGATTGCTGTGAGCATTTCTGCTACATACAGGCAAACTGATCATCGCCTGTATGTAGCAGAACCGATTGGACAACTGCAGCTCCTAGTCTCCCATGGAGACTATTGAAGCATGGAAAAAGTAAAAAAAAAAGTTTTAAAACATATTTAAAAAAACAAAAAAATAAAAGTTCAAATCACCCCTCTTTCATCCCATTCAAAATAAAACAATTGAAAAAATCAAACATACATATATTTGGTATCACTGCTTTCAGAATTGCCTGATCTATCAATATATAAAAGAAACCTGATCGCTAATCTACATGATGAGAAAAAAATTAAAAAACACTAGAATTACGTTCGTTTTTGGTCACCGCGACATTGCAATAAAATTCAATAATGGGCGATCAAAAAATCGTATGTACACCAATATGGTATCAATAAAAAAACATCAGCTCAGTGCACAAAAATGAGCCCTAATCCAGCCCCAGCCCAAAATCATGAAAAATAGAGACGCTACTGGTCTTGGAAAATGGTGCCATTTTTTTTTACCAAACTTTGGATTTTTTTTCACCACTTAAATAAAACGGAACCTAGACATGTTTGGTGTCTATGAACATGTAATGACCTGGAGAATCATAGTGGCAGGTCAGTTTTAGCATTTAGTGAACATAATAAAAACAAAAGTGTGGAATTGCACTTTTTTTTGCAATTTCACCACATTTGGAATTTTTTCATGTTTTCCACTACACGATATGATAAAACCAATCATGTTGTTCGAAAGTACAACTTGTCCCACAAAAAACAAGCCCTCACATGGCCATTTTGACAGACAAATAAAAAAGTTATGGTTCTGATTGATTGCTTGTTTGATGGCTGCTACTGTATACGAATTTTGTAAAAGATTTGGGTTCAATCGCCAATGCCATGGTCTAGGGAATACACCTGGTGGTTGGAATGTGAGAAATATGAGTGCGCGGTTGGACCATGTCATGGTGCCAATACAGGCAGAAGGGCTTCAACTCATGAAATGGTAGCTGATTAAAAAGTGGTCAATTCTACTGTATGAGTTATGGAGTGGCAAATAATAAGTGTAATCCCTGTTTCTTGGGTGTAGGATGCGCCAAACATCTACTGCCTGTTTGTTTTTTAGTGCAGATAGGTAAGTGGGTGGTACAGATGACTTAAGCCCCCTTTATATTTAGCGATGCACCAGCGATCCCAACCACGATATGACCCGGTCAGGATCACTGGTGCATCACTAAATGGTCGCTAGTGAGCTGCCAAACAGGCAGATCTCACCAGCGACATAGCGACGCAGCAGTGGTTGTTGCTTACCTTTCAGACACAGCGATGATGACATCCTCCACCCGCATCCACGCGTTGCTCGTCGGCGCCAGCAGGAAGCAGCCGCCGAGGAATGAACCTGGACGATCTCGCGCGATCAGCGATGGCCAGTGGGGGAGCCGGTCGGAGGAAAGTATCACATGTAGCGATATTGCTAGCAATATCGCTGCTGCGTCACAAAATCGGTGACGCTTTAGCGATATTGCTAGTGATATCGCTATGTGTAAAGCCCCCTTTACTCACCGAAGAAGCTAAGTTTTTATTCATTGTCATGTTGAGGTCACCGCCCAGAATCGACAAACTTTCCATAAAACCTTTAAGTCGTCTCAGAAACTTTTGACATATCTTCGCTTGGTCCTGGTTTGGGAGATGGAGATTAGTTTGAAAATAGATTTGATGTATTATTGACACTTTTAAATATAGGAATCTGATGTTCTTGTTTGTGTTTGTGTCTAGTAAGGTAAAGGGGAGGTTTTTATGTATGGCAATGCTGACCCCTTTAGGTTTAGAATTGGGTTTGTGCAATGATGCCAGTGCGCGAAGTAACGATTGATTACCTCTTGTATAAAGAGAATCAGAATCTGGACTCCCATTTTGTGCATGCCATGCAGAATCTGGAATCTCTTTTGTGGTGTATTAAATCCCCTGACATTACGTGAGGCTATTTCAATTCACGTCATCTCTTCTTTAGTAGGATGTGTGGATGGGAGAACAAAACAATTAAGGTGAGAGGGGTGTAGAATAGAAAGTTAAGTATACAAACACAGCACAAAGTAAATAAATAAAAAAAATAGTACAAGATGAAAAAGCCTACTAAGGTAAATAGGCAATGGCCAGGTCTCAATCCTAATTTGAGGACCACTAAGGAAAAATCCTCTACTTTCTCCAAGAAACAAAAAAGGGGGCTTTCATAGTTTGCAAAACACAAGCTGTCCTATTGTGGGGTCTCTTTCAAATGTGCAGGAACTACTCCCATTAATCCGAATGAAATGAGAAATTTAAATAATCTGAGTTGGGGTTATTTGCATAGGAGAGAAAAATAAAGTGCACAGTAGGCCTTGAATGTTCTGTATTTTCATTAAAATATATCTCTGGTTTATCAGAAGTATGAGGTATTAAATGTCATCTTGTAATTATACAAAAAAAAATTGGTCAACTACCCAATCTTGTATGAACACATAAAAACAAACTTAAATGTAACTAATCTATACACAAGACCCCTTCAAAATTTCAGAATGGGTTTTATGTTCATGGTTTACTTTTTTGTCAGTAACAGATTATTTCTCCAAACTGGAGAATATAAAATCTTTTGTAAGATTCCCCTTGAACCAACCGTTTACCCGGTGGGGCCCCATACGGTATAAGTCCCATTGGTTGTTTACATACCACTGCAATTGTGTTTTTTCAAGAATGAGGCCCTAACACATGGTGGAGCTGCATCTTATTCAGGTAGTAGAGGCAACAAGAGTGTATATCTTAAATTGACTGCCCGCCATATTACTGCTCTACTGGATGGGAATGTTCAGGTGTCCTACGTCTTCTTTCATATGATTGGAGAGGTCGTTGATAGTTGCCGTACAATTCTGGAGGTGTTAGAGGGTATGTTGGCCATAGTGGGATTGTGGTCACAGGCAGATATAGAACCACCAATCAAAAAAGAATAAAAGTAGAATGCCACTAAGAAACAGTCTACTTACTGGTGGAGTGGATGGACTCTGAATCAACGACACTTTGCATGGTGAAAACAAGGTAGGGATGGTGCTTGCTTGAAAAATACACATGAAGCAATCCAAAAATGAGAAAAAGAGCAGCACACCCTGTTTTCCATGAAATAAAAAACCTAAGTCCTTTATTGAAGTAAAAAGTACATGGACAAAGTTTATGAGGGCTGGATACGTGCAGGCATGCAGTAATAAGGCAGGACTATGGCCGTTTTGCATTAATCATGCTTCAACGGGTCCTGAACTTAGTGCAGATTTTACTGTAAGGCTTTGTGCACACGGTATGGATCCTGCTGCAGATCCGCAGCGTTTCAGGAGCTGCGGGTCCGCAGCAGATTTAGGTGCATTGTACAGTACCATTGTTTTCAATGGTAAACTGAAAAAAGCTGTGCACATGCTGCGGATTTTTCCGTGCGGATTTGCTGCGGGTTCAAATCCCCAGCTTGTCAATTCTTTGTGCAGAATCCGCAGCGGTTTCACACTTTCTCCATTGTAGAGGTGTGGAACCGCAGGGCTAAACCGCAGGCAAACCGCAGGTCTTTTGACCTGAGAATTTACCTGCGGAATTTTCCAAATCCGCGCGGAAAAATCCGCAGGACCAGAATCTACGTGTGGTTTGCGGGTGCCGTGACCACTGAGAGAGCCCCTGAGGTACCGGAAGAGCATAACCCCCAATAAGTGAACTTGTTTTACAAACTACACCTCTCAATGAATTCATCTAGGGGTACAGTGATCTTATTGACACCAGAGGTGTGTCAGAGAACTATTAGGCAAGGTGGAAAAAATAACTACATTTTTACCACAAAAATGCAGTTTTAGACCCAGATTTTACATTTTCACTAGGGTATAATGGGTAAAAATGGCACCAAAATTTGTTCCACAACTTCTGCTGAATATGTAAATACCCCAAATGTGACTGTACAGTACTGCTTAGCCAAACAGCGAGACATGGGAGGGATGAAGCGCTATTTGCCTTCAGGAGCGCAGATTTTCCTAGAATAGTTTGCGGACTCAATATAAAGAGCCCCTAATTGCTAAAAAAAAGCACGATATCTGCCTCAAGTGAACCCCATTTTGGAAATTATACCCCTTTGGGAATTTATCTACAAGTGTAATGACGATTTTCACTCCATGCATGTTTTCAAGAAGCTAGCGGTAGTGAATATTGCTGAGTGAAAATTGCAAATCTGCTATTGTAGTGCCCGTACATTGTAATGCTTAGTACATTGTTGTTCCCAGTATATTTTGTCCAGCTCGTGCTTCTGGAGACATGCACCCATAAATTAAGTGGGCTCTCATCGGATGTTAGGTATGAAGATGTGTTGTGCACTCTCCTATTTGCTTCAACTTTATGAACTTGAACTGTCCAGATAATTTCTGTTTATTGAAATGAACTTGGTGTCCCCTGAATTGTGTGGGGCGGCTACTAAAGATGAAGGCCTTGAGACAGCGGAGGCCTGTGAACTACAAGTGAGTGGCATTCACCCCACACCTGACAGCACACTGGGACTGGAACACAGTTTTCTTGCAAAGTGCCAGAGCGTAAAGGGACAGCAGCTCGGTCATGATGACTACCGGTCGTGGCCACATTACAACTACTCTAATTTGTTACTTATTTATTGTTTACTACTAAATGGCTATTTTTACTTTTGAGTAAAAAATCCACTTTATTTCACACTATGCACAACATAACCTGGCCTAAGAGTTTGCGGTTCATTTGCTTTCATAAATAAATATAGAATATTCATTCTGTAGGACACAGCACTGCAAATAAACATTTTTAAATATGTATTTTTGTGTTCAATCTGACCACTGAATAATAAAATCATCTTATGGAGGCTGTTGCAGTTAAGGCAGGCACCACAATTAAGTAAGAAATCGACTTCAGTTTTATTTTTATGTAAATTATTAAAATGGTATTTTATTAAAGAGAGTGCGCAGAAAAATTACCAAAAGGTTCAATACTCATGTGGGGAAATGGGGGGTCGGCGGGCACCCAAGTCCGCTAGTCGGAACCACATGGACCAGGGATCGTCCCACCTAATGCCCTCTCTCCCGTTAATGTGCTCATAACGCTACGCAGACAACACAGAGTGAAGGTAAAACAGTGTGGCAATGCTTTATTGAACCACAAAACAGGCAGATAACACATAGTACAGTCTCAGCACAATACCCAAGATGGTGCACATTAGAGTCTCACCCTTCTGCTGACCTGCCGGGATAATGGCAGATTTTACGTTAGAGCTCCCAGGGTCACTACCCCACCTGTGGTACACACACAGAGAGGAGGTAACGACAAGCATAGGGAGATGACAATCCATTCAGTCCATACAAGGCCCTAACCCAGTAGACACGAGAGTCACCACCTGGCTTATTCGAACATCTCCATGGAGCCAGGTGACCAGCAGGTCCCAATCCTGGCTTTCTCCAAACATATCCATGGTTCAGCGATGGTCAAAGGAGCAGATCTGCATTCTTCCAACCAGAGCCAAAAATCCCTAGTTTGTTTCCTATAGAATGATAGATCCCTCGTGATGGTGCCATGATGAATTGACTGCAGTCCTGTCTCTTGTCCATTGGGTGCTTGCAGAATATCCAGCTGTGTCGCAATCTCTCTGTCTCTGAATGCAGAGTCATGTAACCTATTTTTAGATTTACCCAGTGTCCTTCAGTCTACCCTCACAGATAAGGAGATGAATGGTGATGACCAAGTTGCTGTTAGGCATCGGATTTCTGTCGCTGCACAGCGAGAATCCTGAGCCTTGCTTCCGGCGGTCTCCCATTCCTCTCCAGCCGCAAAGGAGCTTGCTCAGCAAACTCGTCAGTCCCGGCGCTCTGCCCAGACCAGCTACGTGGGTTTGCTTGCTGCTGCCACCTCTGGCACAGCTATGGCAATGCATGCTGCTCAGCAGCGAGATTCTTCAGGAACTAAGTCCTCATGTCGGGCCACTGAGCATGCCCGTGGAGTGATCTCCCATTGGAGATAGAAGGTCACGTGTTCAGGTCCTGCTCGTGTTCGGATTGGCGCATCCGAGAAGTCAGGAAGGTCCCGGACGCTCGCGGCTATAAAAGGTTCGCATGGCCGCTCGGCCATGCACTAGGATAGACTGTATTTTCAGACTATGAGGAGTGAGTGATGTATGCATGTATGAATGTCTCTGGTGAATGATTTATTAAGAACCCCCTACCCTTGGTACGCATGTGTTGTGTAGCCTAGCCTGCTAGCACCCAGGCTTAGGTGTAGGTAGGTCAGAGGTTGAGTCAGGCATCAGTCCTCACCAGTGACTCGGCACGCCTCAGTGCACGTGCTCCACACTCCATAGCCAGCGTCTATAGCGGCGCTCGTGGCAGCGACGCCGCGCGCTCAGTGGGCCTAGAGGGACTCTAACCCCGTGTCCTTTGGGTAGAGTTCTGTGGCCATACACTGTGAGCTCTTTTGGCCGGGCTCTGTAAGCTAAACAGGCTCCGGCATCTACATTCAGTGGTTGTGCGGCTCTGTGCATTAACGGAGTTCGCTCCTGTTCACATTGGGTGACGTAACCCACGTGTGACTGTTTTCACATGGCTTAATTCTTCCGCCATTATCTAGCAGCAGTGTACCACCTCTGCACGGTGGACCCCGGGCTGCAAACGCACCTACTACTATTTTATAATTCGGTGCGTTCCGCCAGCCCTAACAGTTGCCTTATTTGATTATGTAATCTATTTGCATAGATTTCCCTCATCTGTTTTAAAAATCAGCAAACTATCTGAGCTAGACAATGTATAATTAGCATATCAGTAGACCTGATATGCTAATTATACATTTGATATAACATCAATTTTCCAGGCTTACACAAACAACATATTATCAAATTGGATCCAAAATATTGTATGTGCCAATTACTACAATATTTACCCGTCTGTCTCACTATCAGTCCAAAGAACTAGGAGTACAGAAATAGCACAAATTGCATATATTATAAAAACATCATTTTATTTATCAAAAAATATAAACAAGTCAAGTAATTATACAAACTGATAAACCTCCATTGTGGGACACATAAAAGGCTATATACTCCTATTAACCACACAATTAACTTCATGAGAATATAAGTCCAACAAGACTTTATATATAACATAGGGTTGCTCTGACCGCTAATTTGTAAGTAACATACTGAGGTCTGTCCTGCATCACAGAGATCACATCTGGCCTGACAATTATACCATAGTCTAAGCAGCCACTACAGCAGGGACATCATAGAATTAAACATAATATAAAGCGATCATTGAAACACCCAATATTGTATCCTAAATGACTCACATGTGTGGAACAAATGCGACACACGCCCCCCGAGGAAGAGGACGAAACGCGCGTTGGGGTGAGGGACACGCGGCATTTACTCCACACATGTGCGTCATTTAGGATACAATATTGGGTGTTTCAATGATCGCTTTATATTATGTTTAATTCTATGATGTCCCTGCTGTAGTGGCTGCTAAGACTATGGTATAATTGCCGGGCCAGATGCGATCTCTGTGATGCAGGACAGTATGTTACTTACAAATTAGTGGTCAGAGCAACCCTATGTTATATATAGAGTTTTGTTGAACTTATATTCTCATGAATTTAATTGTGGTGTTAATAGGAGTATATAGCCTTTTATGTGTCCAACAATAGAGGTTTATCAGTTTGTATAATTACTTGACTTGTTTTTATTTTTTGATTAATAAAATGATGTTTTTATAATATATGCAATTTGTTCTATTTCTGTACACTTAGTTCTTTGGACTAATAGTGAGACAAACAGGTTTATATTACACAAACAAAAGTCTGTTTTCTTGACCAACCAAAAGTCAGCACTTAAATCCAAAAGCCAACATACAGTCAAAAAGTAAAATCTTCTTTTTTTGCTAAATATAGTCGTCTGGGTAGTTAAGATATAATCTGGTTTCTTCACAACTCATACATTTGAATCCTTTTGAATACCTCACTCAATTTACGCTGACTACTAAATGATGCAGGTAGAAATGCTTTTTTGGAGCAAATTAAAAATAGATGTTCCTTTGCTGTCGACAGCATTCAGAAAGTGCTAATGCTGCACTGTTGATCCTGTAAAATGTGTAATCTGCTTAAGTCCTAGCAATTAGCACAGTGAAAACCACATTGAACTCTGTTTTCATTTGAATGTTAATACGACCTGAGTTACTAACATTTTCTAATCATTTCCAGGGACAATTAGCAGTTCGTGTGTCATTATAAATGTTATTATAAAGTGCTGAATTCTGGAATATGTATTATATTAGATGTGTTATTCATTTTACAAATTGTAATCGATTTATAGAATATTATGAATAGTAAAAAGGAAGTTTTATTACATTTTTCATGTTGAACTGGACACACGATGTAGTAGTTGCTGCACAGTGAAATAAAACAGTTTTCATTTTTTAAATTATTGCTAGTGATGAGTGAATGTGCTGGGATAAGGTGTTATCTGAGCATGCTGAGGTGCTAACCGAGTGTCTTCCACGTGCTCGAAAAATAGGTTTGAGTCCCCGTGGCTCGTGGATGTTTGACAGCTGCGATACATGCAGGAGTTGCCCGTTTGTTAGGCAACCCCTGCATGTGTTGCGGCTGTTGAACAGCCCTGAGATATACAGGCGCGGGGACTTGAACATAGTATTTGAGCATGCGGAAGACACTCGGTTAGCACCTGAGCATGCTCAGATAACACCTTAACCCAGCACGTTCACTCATCTCTAATTATTACTTATTCATTTTCTTTTTGCCTCTCAAATGCTGAAATATTAGCAATCAAAGTATTTGGCACATAATGGGGCATGTACTTCTTCCTCCTGTATGATTCTGACTAATTATAAAAAGGTAGCAACTCACAAGAGAAAGTAAACACCCCCATCATAGCTTAGAGAAGGTGTCCAGCTCTGCAGCCACTATTAAATCCTATGTCCATTTCAATATGAAACATTTAGTGAAAGGTCCTCTTTAATAAGCATAATAATACAATATTATTATATCACAGTATGCAGGACACTACAAGGCAGAATGCCTGTTTCTATTTATGCCTGTTTGGTTAGACCCCAATATTATGGATATACACCGCTTTTTTACCACATTTGTCACAGTAATCACATACCTACTGTGAAGAATTTGTGCTATGAAGATTCAGGGCTGACGTTGCAGCATTTGCCATTCAAAAATATGCACATGCGATGTATTATATCAAAACATACAGCCTAAAACTGCTACAGAGTTTTACTGCCCTGGACCATATTTGGAACAAAGTCTGTCCTTGGAATGCCGGTCCTGTGTATGTTACATGTACGCTAACTGATCGGTAGCTTACCTAAGACCATTTTGTGCCAAGATATGTAAGATTTACACTAACAAATGTGTATATAATTCTGGTGTGCAAATATACAAGTGCATCTCACAAAATTAGAATATCATCAAAAAGTTTATTTATTTCAGTTCTTCAATATAAAAAGTGAAACTCATATATTATATAGAGTCATTACAGAGTGATCTATTTCACGTGTTTATTTCTGTTAATGTTGATGATTATGACTTAAAGCCAATGAAAACTTAAAAAAGTCATTATCTCAGTAAATTAGAATACTTTCTAACACCAGCTTGAAAAATGATTTTAAAATCCGAAATGTTGGCCTACTGAAATGTATGTTAAGTAAATGCACTCAATACTTTGTCGGGGCTCCTTTTGCATCAATTACTGCATCAATACGGCGTGGCAAGGTGGCGATCAGCCTGTGGCACTGCTGAGGTGTTATGGAAGCCCAGGTTGCTTTGAAAGCAGCCTTCACTCTGTGAACTGCCAGCTTCTTTAGCAATGACCTTTTGTGGCTTCCGCTCCTTGTGGAGTGTGTCAATGACGGCCTTCTGGACATCTGTCAAGTCAGCAGTCTTCTCCATGATTGTAGAGACTACTGAAAAAGGCTAAGGGATCTTTTTAAATGCTCAGGAAGCCTTTGTAGGTATTTTTGTTAATTATTATAATTTTCTGAGATAATGTGTTTTGGGTTTTCATTGGCTGTAAGCCATAATCATCAACATTAGCAGAAATAAACAGTTGAAATAGATCACTCTATTTGTAATGACTCTATATAATATATGAGTTTCACTTTTTGGATTGAAGAACTAAAATAAATTAATTTTCTGATGATATTTTAATTTTGTGAGAAGCACCTGTACTACTTTTGGCAGATTTCCTTGTTTTATTAGAAATGGTCAGCACACCAAACAGGGGTGTATATATAAATCTTGGGTATTCTGACTCCTCCTGATGACTGCGAGTCCCAAGTGTTCTAACTATCAGCTTCTTAGATAATTGTAAAACTCTTACTCACAAAACCAGGCGTCCTCAGATAGTTTTAACTCCACTGGCAATGCAACTGTAGAAAGACCAGGAGAAACGATGCTGATTTCTTCCAAAATCTTATATTAGTTTACAATGGACAGTAGGTAAAAAGAGGTAATTTGTACAGGGGAGTACACATGCGTCTTGAGTAGTGGCTGCTGTAGGCTAAACTGAAGAAGAAGGGAGGAGGAACCTAATACAGAGCTCAACTACAGGAGGGACATAGGGACAATTTTCACACAGTCTAATTTTACCTAGCAACAACAGGGAATTTTGCTGATTAGAGGAAGATCAAAACAAAGAGAAATATGCATTACAGGTTGTTTCCATTTGTGGGACACAACACTCCCCGTCTGAAATTGTCAGATTTCATAAGTCCTTGTGCGAGATAAGCAGAATCTGTCCCTCGACATTGTGAAACCTGCAATGAGAGGAGAAAAGAAAAACAATGCAATACAATGCAGAAATCAAGTCCATACTTGTAGTAAAAACGTAGAGCTTGAATAAAAAATGAAAAATGAGTCCAATAGAAACCCATCTTCGGATTGGGGAAGCTGCAACATGCCAACTCTTCCACCAACCCAACAGTAGAAGTTCCAGTCCATAAGGGGAAGTTAAAGTTCAGTTGGGTTCTGATAATCCTGTGTCCTAGCACAGCAGTAGCATGCAAAGGTATGCTCCCCACCGTGGCAAAGTCCAGTGACTAAGATACATTCATGTGACTCCTGTTCGAAGGAGCCAGAAAACTGAAGCACTTGGAGAGGTTCCTGCAGCTGTAGTCTTCATAGATGCATCGTAAGAAATGTAGACTTGTCTCTTGATGATGGTTGAAAGAATCTTTAAAGAACTACGGTGCAGGACTTGGGGTTGCTGTAAGGCCTTTAGAGACTTCTTCCCCATCTCCCACCTTTGCTGTCTCTGAGATGGTAACATAGTGTTCCTGTTGATGCCCCGAGTAGCGAGCTGTCTCAGTGATGCCCTGCCTTGAACTGCAATGGGTGTTTTGAACCCCAGAGGACCGTGGATGCTGTTTTGAACAGGCGAGGCTCCTCGTTCGATAGGAAGTTCAACACAGGGTGATGCTTGGGAAGTGAACGTGCCTTGTTCGACATCAAGCAGTATGCTGAAGCTGCATTGCGTGGGGCAAATGCTAGCACCATCGGTAAGAGGAAGGCTGTTGAGAGAGGGGCTCTCACTCTGAGCACTGAAGTCTAGCACGGATTCGGCTTGACCAGGTTTGTGATGGAGATAGGCTTCAAAGGTTGAGAACTCAGCAGATACTTGCTGTGAATCCTTTGGCAACTCAGTCTTTGTGGGAAGGGAAGGTGAGGGAGCTACCCAGCTGTTATAGTTGATATTGGTGGGTTTGATGCTCGTCACCCTGATGATCACCTTGTCTTCCTCTGTTGGTGGTGAGTTGTCCTTTGTTGTAGGACCGAGTGTTCTCTCAAGGTTGTAGTCTCGAAGATAACGCAGACTTGAATTGTCAGATGGTTGTTGCTGACATTTAGTGTCATTTGATTTCTTCTTCGTCCAGTAATGGCCTGGGTCTGGCAGAGGGAAAAAGTCATGGTGATCTGACGTGATAAGCGTTTTGTAAGAGGAGGTGTTGCTAGGATACTGTGTCTGGTCACTACAGACACTGCCGATAATAACCAAGCCTAGCTCGAGGCGCTGAGCATACGGTTCATTGAGTAGTCCGTGGATTTGTTGATGCATCTTGTGCAGTCGTATAATGTCTCTGCTGAGGAGAATTAGGATGTCTGCCTTGTTGTCCAGGGGTGAGGATGCTGAAGAGCGACTTCTGGTGTTGGGATTTCCTCCCTGTTGAATGGAATTTGGTTACACTCAACAAGCGTGGGTAGTGGTATCTCCATGGTGTCCTTCTCAAGAGAAGTTATTATGAGGCCACTGGCCCTTCTTCCTGAGGTTTTTATAATGCCGCTGCAGGTGCCCAAAGAGTAAGGATAGACAACTCCTTTTAAGTCAAACAAGTCGAAGAGTTCTGACCTGGCCAGTGATTTGTTGCTCTGGTCGTCCAGACTAACGTACACCTTGACTGCCTTCTCTGGATGACCCTTGGGATACACCCTTGCTAGGCAAATCTTCGTGCAGGACTTGTCTTGAAGACCTTCTCCGCAGACTTCGGTGCATGAGGAAGATACCGCAACTTGGCTTCTCGCTTGGTCTGAACTCTCCCCGCCATGGCTTATGGTGGGAGAAGGTGTAGATGCAGAATCGTGCTGTGATGGATGGAGCGCTTGTACATGGTCTTCGCTGTCGCACTCTAGACACTTGATGGCGATGACACAGTCCTTCTCAAGATGTTCAGTAAAGGCGCAGCACCTGAAGCATACTCCAAACTTCTTCAAGAGCTCCTTTCGTTCTTGAAGGGGTTTCTTCCTGAAGCCGATGCACTTCTTTAGGGGATGTGGCAGTTTGTGAATTGGACACTGGCGGTTCGGATTTTCAACCTTCTCACCTTCACTGCCTTTGTCTGGCGCTGATGTCGGTGTAGGCAGAACTTTTTTGCAGACACCGGACCACTGCGGTTGCTGTCATGAGAGTATGAACTCTTGTACTTAGGGAATGGTGCAAAGCCGATAGGTTCTTCATAGCTGCAATTTCCTTGATGAAGTCACAGAAGGAAAATGGAGGAAAAGAGACTTGATTGGCTTTTTTGTACTTTGAACCAATAGTGGCCCACTTCTCTTGTATATTGTTTGGCAGCTTAGAAACTATCGCTTTAACTCCCCGAGCGGTATCCAGATAGCTGAGACCAGGTAGGTGCGTGACTGCCTTGGCTAACTGGAGCTCTAGGAGTAGGTCACTGAGCTCTATGAATTTTGAACTCTCCTTGCCAGATATTTTGGGGAAATCCTGCAGATGCTTAAACAGTGCATTCTCTATGGCTTCAGGACTGCCGAAGCTACGTTCCAGTCTTTCCCATGCAGCCATGAGTCCAGCTGCTGAATTACTGATGTGGACGGATCTGAGCCTCTTGACCCGCTCCGTGGATTGAGGTCCGAGCCACCTGATTAGCAGATCCATCTCTTCAGCAGCAGTGATGCCAAGGTCACTAATTGCGGCTTTAAAGGTATATTTCCAACTTCTGTAATTCTCAGGCTGGTCGTCGAATCTTGTGAGACCGGTGTTGGTGAGTTCTCGGCGTATCATGAGCCTCGCAAAATCAGCCATGTCTGTTCTTTCTGACTTTGGAGAAACATTTGCTGACTGAGTGATGCTGTTAGCGTGGGTATTATCTTCTTGGTTCAAGAACATAGGAAGATATGGAGTGGCGTAGGCGTTTGGACCAGCAACCTGTTTGTGACATATGGTCTCTGTTGTATGCGGGACTGGAACCACATAGTTATCAGGGGCATAGTGCCTTGACAGCATGTTAGGTTGCATGTAGACGATGGCGCATGGCATTTGGTGAGGTGTAGGGTCAGGCAGCGCATTGACACATGAAAGAGGTTCAGGTTTGAATGTTTGTGGTCCATTGGACTGACCTTGAAAGCTGGAAGCTGCAGGCAGATCAATGTCCTGATGCTCTAGAGAGAGGTCGGTGCTGACGGGAAGGTTGTTGATGTTCAGGGTTTCGTTGGTTTGGCTCAGCACGTAATTTCTCGTGCGCTTAAGTGGGTCTTCTGTGTCGAGTTTGTATGAATTGAGGCTGCCTCCTTGGCTCCCACCTAGAGCCTGCTCGAAGACCTTTAGCTTTGCCACGGCTGCTGCATGTTCGTATTCCTTCTGCAGGACTTCTATTTCCGCCTTCTCACGTGCAGATTTTGGCTTCCATCTCTGCTTTCTTGCGTGCGGATTCAGCTTCCATCTCTGCTTTCTTGCGTGCGGATTCAGCTTCCATCTCTGCTTTCTAGCGTGCGGATTCAGCTTCCATCTCTGCTCTCTCGCGTGCGGATTCAGCTTCCATCTCTGCTTTCTAGCGTGCGGATTCAGCTTCCATCTCTGCTCTCTCGCGTGCGGATTCAGCTTCCATCTCTGCTTTCTCGCGTGCGGATTCAGCTTCCATCTCTGCTTTCTTGCGTGCGGATTCAGCTTCCATCTCTGTTTTCTTGCGTGCAGATACTGTTTCCTTCTCTGCTTTCTTTTGGGCGAAAATGGCTTGCACTTTCGTAGATTCTGCTTCGGCACGCGCTCTTATGAGTTGTTCACTGAGGGTTGAGTACCTTGATGAGCTTGACTTGATTGAGTGTTTTGAGCTCCTAGCAGACCTGGATCTGTGCGATGTCACTTCTGACATTTGTGGGACTTTTGCTTCTGTTTTGTTCACAATGTCACGCACGGTGCTATCTCGTTCGGCATTGAGCTGTTGGAAGACCTCGCATTCTTTTAGCGATTCTGGCGTATTTAATTTCCGTAGCATTGAGATGTATTTTTTACAAGTGTCTTTATAAGCCTAGTATGCAGAGTACAATTGTTCAATGGCTCCCTCTGCTGGTAACTCATTAGAGGCATACTGGGAGATGCTGTTAATGTGACTCTGCAGTCTTTGCCAAAAGATGGATATATATTACAAGTTCATGTTTAATGATTTCAAGGTTCTCTATAGCTTTCAGTGACGGCTTAGGGTCTGTTAGTGGCCGAGTCCTCATATATAGATATTGCAGATTTTCCATCAGCCATTGTAACTCACAGGCAGATGAGATCTGGGTAATATGATCTACTACAGTCTCTGCAGTGAAGGGTGGGGGCTGTTCTGTTCCTGGTTGTCAAGGAGACCAATACAAAGTTGCAACAAGCTGAGCTGGAGAACACAGAATGATACAAGTCTATGTAAACTGCAGCTTCTCAATAGTTTATAGATGGATCCTTTCTCTTGATTACAGGCTGTGAACTGTTCTTAGTACCAGGATAAATCCTTCACTGTGCAGTTTTCTGAAGTGAAGAGCACAGAATGTCTGCAATCCCATGTAAGCTGCTGCTGTTGTGGCTTTATATTAGCCTTATGTTAAACAATCCTCTTCTTGGATTACAGCTGTGTACTGTTCCTGGTCACAGCTACCCCTTTTTACTATTCTGACTCCTCCTGATGACTGTGAGTCTCAAGTGTTCTAACTATCAGCTTCTTAGATAATTGTATAACTCGTACTCACAAAACCAGGAGTCCTCAGATAGTTTTAACTCCACTGGCAATGCAACTGTAGAAAGACCAGGAGAAACGATGCTGATTTCTTCCAAAATCTTGTATTAGTTTACAATGGACAGTAGGTAAAAAGGGGTAATTTGTTCAGGGGAGTACACATGCGTCTTGAGTAATGGCTGCTGTAGGCTAAACTGAAGAAGAAGGGAGGAGGAACCTAATACAGAGCTCAACTACAGGAGGGACATAGGGACAATTTTCAAACAGTCTAATTCTACCTAGCAACAACAGGGAATTTTGCTGATTGGAGGAAGAACAAAACAAAGAGAAATATGCATTACAGGTTGTTTTCATTCGTGGGACACAACATTGGGGATCCATAGCAAAGGTCCTTATTTGGTCCCATTCACCCTCTTTCTCTCGAAAAAAAAAAAAAAATTGGCTAACATTTTTAAACTTTTTTTTTTCATTTTTGCTGTAAAACTAAAAACAATACTTCTATTCACCTAACTCCATTCCCATGATGCACTGCTATGGAATGTGTGCTGACTGATTCTCCACACAGGAAGGCGTGATCTAGTGATGTAATCTTGCCTGCTAAGCTGCGTGGAGCAGAGCAGAGCAAAGTTTCACTATTGTATTCTGATACCTGCATCATGAGGATATAGATACTGTTGAAATTAGATGAAAAGCAGGTGGGGAGTAGATACTAATACCTGGCCCCATCCCAACTCACATTCCCATAGCAGTCATGTGGTCTGCCACTATTAGTGGAACAGAGTAGCAGGGCTGGTATGTTATAACTTGAAAAAAGTGAAATGATATTTGAGACAATAGTTGTAGGTCGTTTCAAAAGCTATCTTGTTGAAACCAGGTCTCATGTCTTACAAATTATGTACATGTCTCAGATACAGTCTTAGAATATTTATTATTTAATTGCAATATAAAAGGCGTTGTCTAGGATAGTTGAGGCCTGCACAACATACAGGCTATATGTGGCCTGTCAAAGGGATTTCTGACAGACGTCACTTCCCTTCTTCCTCTATTTGTTTGCATATGTGTCTATCTGAATGCATTTGAACATTTTAGCATCGTGACAGTGTCAAAAGAACGCTCATTAGTTTCCTGCCCCGACGTGCAGCTGCGTGATGAGATCATAATGCTGCTGGCCTCATCACACTGCTGTTGTCACCATCATGCAAGGGCAGCAAAGACAGTGGGGAAAGTTACATGTACTATGCAGTGGTGTAACCAGAGTCCGATGAACCCCAGTGCAGAATTTGGTTTTGGTCCCCCACCTGCATGATCGTTAGATGTATAGGCCCTTGTAGCATTCTAGATACTGTGTCTGACATAAGTGTTCATCCCACCATGTAATAATGCCCCCCATCTTGAAATAATGTTCCTGATCCTGGCCCCTTCCAGAGATAATGTCCCCCATCCTGGGCCCCATCCTGTAATAATGTCCTGAATCCTGACCTCTTCCTGTAATAATGTCTCCGTCATGGTTCCCTTTAGTAATATTTTCCCCCATCCTGGGAATTTTCCTAGTGTAATGTCTTTTATCCAGGCCCCTTTCATGTATAATGTCTGCCATTCTGTGCTACTTCCTTATATAATTTTTCACATCCTATGCCCCTTCCTGGTATAATATCCCACATCCTAGTATAATGTCTCACATCCAGGGTCCCTTCTAGGTATAATGCCCCCCATTCATGGTCCCCTTCCAGTAATTATGCCCTACATCCTGATATAATGTCCTCCATCCTGGGTGCCTTCCTGGCATAATGTATCCCTTTCCTAGTATGCTTTCTTTCTTGGGTCCCTTCTATTGTATAATGTCTCCCTTTCCAGGTATGTCCCCCATCCTTTTATAATGTCCTCCATCCTTGGCCCCTTCCAGTAATTATATCTCTGTTCTGTGGCTTTTCTCCAGGAAATGTAAAAAATAAAACAAAACAAAACAATTCTTCTTACCTTTCTCTGCTCTCATGACGTGCAACGTCCTCTTCTATAGATGGTGTAGAAACTGGCAAATGACTTCAGCATGCAAGCGCATGCTATGCGCCAACCATGATTAGCATGCCAATGTCATTTGCCGGCCTCTGATTGGCCGGCGATGTGTATTGCAGTGCAGGGAAGTGGCGGGTTGCTGAGCAACAATACATTACAGCTGAATGTGCTTCCTATGCGGCTGCGATCGTTACACCCGTTGTGCTATGGAACAGCCAAAGATTCAATGGACAGACTATTATTTTAGATGGAGTGGGGTGGTGTTACTGGGAGGCATATTATGGGGCAGTGGGGAGAAAATTGTGCAATGGGGTGCAGTATAGAGTGGGAACAGCTTAAGAGGGCAAACTGGAGAGGGGCAGTGGGGGTGACATTATGGAGAGGGACAATGTGGGCCAAACATTATGGAGCTAGGACAGTGTGGGGGCACAGGATAGAGAGGTGGGAGTGTAGGGAAGGTGACCTGACGGACTTGTCTGTAGGGAGAAGGGACGGTTGGTGCACTGTTGATGGATGTTTGTAATGATAAAAGGGAAACAGCTGAGGAAAACCGAAAAGGAATGCAGTACCTAAGTTTGACTACAAGATGGCAGGAGGGAGCGTGAGAACAGGACTTGACAGCAGCTTAAGGCTAAGAAAACACTTTGTCATGGGGGGCGGGGAGACAGGAACCCAGGAGGGAAATTCCCGAGCAGGGAGATAAATAGGACAGGAGAGGGTTCCAGACAGTTCCAGTCCTGGGAGGAGCTCAGGAGGAGAAGAGACAGTGAAGGAGAATGAACAGTAGAGGAGAGCTCGACCAGGGGACTGAGGAGAAAAGAAGTCAGGGGGTGGCCCCGACACGAAGAACCGCAGAACAGACGAGGCCCCGGGGGTACCAAATTGACGACAACCTCGGACTGGTGAAGCGCTGGCGGTAGATAGGCCTAGGGCAGCCCCAGTGAAAGAGCCGTGAGGAACGTCACTATGACAGAAGGAAGGTGCAGGTACCCGGGCCTGAATACGGAGAGCTGTAAAGGTGCTGCGGTGTATTGCTACGGTCGTCAGGAGGACGGCCAATAAACTCGGACCTGTTGTACCCGAAAATCTGCCTCCATCTCGTCTCTGTGTCGTCTGTGCGCAGTAAGCAGTGGACCACCCCCCAATCTGGCCCTTACTACAGGAGCATGAGTAGCAGTATCTAGTTGTAAGGGGATAGTATGGAGATGTGCAAATGTGGGTGAGAATTATGGAGAGGTTGTAGACAGTATGGAGAGGTGGGAGCATGATGGGACATTATGGAAAGGGGCAATGTGGAGGACAATATAGAGACGTGGAAGCTTGAGGGGGCAGAATGCAGATGTGAAATCATGGGAAGACAGTATGGAGAGTTGGCAGTATGGGAGGACATTTTGGAAGGGTAGGGGGTGGTAGGGCACAATGGAGAGGTGGGAGTTGAAGGTTCATGTAATTGTGTATGGGGCTGCCCTGAATTTACAATTGATTTCTGTACTAAGCTTTGTGCTGCATTCATGTATTGATGGTGGTTCTAGTGCTGCATTCGAGTACTAACAGTGGATCTGGTGATGCATTCATGTACTGACAATGTTTATGGTGATGCATTTATGAACTGACGTTGATTCTAATAATGTGTTTCTGTAATGACAATGGTTCTGATGATGAGTTCATATACTGATGGTGATTTTGACCTTATATGCAGGTAGCAATCCATAATGGGTTGTGTGATGTGCCACATGGCTATGTTAAAATGCCTCATCACTTGGAGTTTTGAAATTATGAGGGGCTTCTGCCCAAAAAACTCAAGGTTAGTTAGGGCATGTTCACGCTAACTTTATAGATATTGATAAGCTGTTCTGAGGATAGGCCATAAATATCTAAGTAGTGTACAACCTCTTGCAGCAGAATGGTTAGGCAGACTAATTATATTACTTTAAAATGTAGTCTTTTAACCTATCATATAATATACTATACAAAACTTCTCCAATATCCATATGTGTTACAATTTTTTGCTAGAACCTTTATTTTTTCTTCCTTTTGCTTGGAAATCTGTTCTACAGTTAGTAAACACCAAGAGAAGTCTGTAAGACCTGATGAAGTCCAATGAATAAGTGCTGTAGAAAGCAATAGAAAACCACTTAAATTTTTCTCTCTGATTCTCATGAGACATTATTATAGTAATATGAATGCTTTTTACTCTACTTCTAATAATTGCTCTGCACCTTTCATCAAGATTAAGTTTAATGGAAGCAAAGCACTGCTGTTTTCTAATTGCCTACATGAAATTCTTCATCAATATATGTTCAACCATAAATGTGATATCGCATTTCTTGCTAGTAAGACGTAAAAGATCCAATGTCTAGCTGTATTGTTGGTAGTCTACCAACCAAATTAAAGAGGCATAAAATGTGCCGAATGAACTTGCATGCAACGCTTATACATGGTTAGGCTATAGATGTAGTATGTAATAGACACACATATTTGTACCCATTCACACTGTAATATTTGCTGTCCATGTGCTTAAAGTTTGAGTACCACCATAAGCAGGGGCGGACACTGACAGCTTGGGGCCCCTGTGCAAGAAATGTGTCTGGGCCCCCTTCCTTTTATGGCGTCACAGCTATAATATATATATATATATATATATAGGTCAGATGCCGGAGAAGGCCTGGGCTGTGAGGAAGATTTGTTCTCTGGGCCAGTAGAAGACTGTAAGCAGCTCCAGGCTTGGTAGATAGTCCGGCTGTAGCAGGGGACCGTTCCTGTGGGCCATTGCTGTAGGGAAGGTGACCTGACGGACGGACGGACTAGTCAGAGTGAAGAAAGATAGGTTTGCACAGTGTAGGTAGGAGTCAGTGATTACAGTGGGGAAACAACTAGGAAAGTGTAGTGGACGTGCAGTACCTTGGGATGACCATTAGATGGCAGGGTGGAGTGTGAGCAAAGGACTTTACAGCAGCTTAGGGCTTTAGAAACCGTTGGTCATGGGGGGCGAGGTGACAGTTGGAGTGACAGTTTCAAGGAACCGGGTGAGCTATAAATTCTGAGGGAGGGTTCCAGAAGATTCCAGTCCCCAGGGGGAGCTCAGGTGACAGGATGACTGCGCCAGTCTGTGCGCTCTGAGGAGAATCCGACCAAGGGGACTGAGGAGAGGAAACGTCAGGGGGGTGGTCCTGACAGGAAAGGACCGCAGTTGAGACGAGGTACTGGGTGTAAGACACCGTATGTGACACGACGACTGAGCAGTAGAAGCGCTGTTGGTTAATGGGCCTAAGGCGGCCACAGTGACGGAACTGTCAGGAGCGTCGACAGTAAAGGAGGGGACGGTGTGTGCAGACACGTCTCCAGTGTACGGTGTGAGAAGCGGCTCTGGAAACGGAGGGCCGCGAGATGTGCTGTCAGTCGGACGGCAAGTGAAGAAATAAACTTGGACCTGTTGCACCCAGAATCTGCCTCCATCGTGTCTCTGTTGTCATCTCTGCGTGGTATAAAAGTAGGACCACCCCCCCAGCTCGGCACCCCACCACCGACACTACATTGCTTCCACTGCAGGCGTACGGTACAGAGTATCGCCGCCTACTATCGCACACAGCTGCATGCGATCTGCGCACCCTATCTTTAGCATAGGGTGCGCAGACCGTGCGCTAGTAGGATTTTAGCATGCGCTGCACACTTTTGAAGGTGCGCTGGTGTGCGCCGAGCGCACCATGTTGCACTTTGGCGCGCTCGGTGCACCTTCAAAAGTGCGCAGCGCACGCTAAAATCCTACTAGCGCACGGCCAGCGCACGGTCTGCGCACCCTATGCTAAAGATAGGGTGCGCAGATCGCATGCAGCTGTGTGCGATAGTAGGCGGCGATGACCAGATGGGGCGGGCAGGGAGCTGGCAGGGGGCGGGGCTTAGCGGCGCCGAGCGCTGTGTGGAAAATAAGCTAGTGTGAAACTAGCCATATATAGTGCTCACTTATATACACTTATAGATAGATTTTCCTTTTTGTGCTAGTTAGATGGTGCTGGCTAACGTCCACCATCTCCTCACTGTCTGCGCTGTTACATCCAAGTAACCTGCTCATATGTGGAAGGAAACTGGTGCACCCAGAGGAAACACCCAAAAACTCCGGGCAGATGTAGTCCTTGGTGGGACCCCAGTACTGCGCTGTCCATTCTCTGACTTATCACTCAGCACTGTCTGTCATGGTTATAATTGGAGATTTGCTGGCGCCATGACTTGGGTTGTATGACACAGTAATAACTGAAATATTAGATGCTGGTACTGGCTCTTTCTTTGCCCCTATAATATATACGTCTCAGAACACTATTATTTGGGCACCACATGCAGTGTTACTATGGTGGCGTTATATGGTCCCGGACTCTGCGGGACTGTCCCACATTAGTGGGCTACGCCAGGAGCAGTATTCTGTGTGGGGGGCTGCCGCTGTGACTGTGCCTCTTTCTTGGCTTGGTATTATGGGGGTCAGGCTTAGCTCCCTTTTCCCTACAGAATGTTAGAGGTTTTGCGTCTCTCCTGTGCGGGCTGCTACCAGAGAGTAGTAGCTCACTGGGGATGCCAGGACGCATAGGTCAACATACATATACACACACACATCCATACATACACACACACACATCCATACATACACATACACACACACACACACACACACAGTGACAGCACCTGTCTGCAGCATCTCCGCCTCCGGCTGCTTACTCTTCCTTGCGCTCTGGCACAGCGGCCACTGGAAGATGACGTCATTCAGTGGCGCTGCTCTCAGAGACAGGAAGCGCTGGCGCCGGGCAGGAAGGATCCTTGCAGCTCAGCTCCTGCCCGCCGCATATGAGGGCAATCTGGCCAGGGGCCCCCAGAGCCTCGGGCCTGGAGAAACCGGCTAGATTGCCCTCATCATTAGCCGCCATGCAGGGGCCCCCTAGAGCCTCTGGGCCCTGGTGCAGTGGCACCGGTTGAACTGGCGGTATGTCTACCCATGATCATAAGAGCCTGTCAAACTGCCTAGGTAAATGACATGTTACTGCTATTTTCCTGACCTTCAGTTTGCCGACAACCCTGTTACTCCACTTTGAGCGTCATGCAATCTAATAATTGATAACTTTTACTCTATTCTTAGTCCTAAAGTGTAGGTACAGTGAGAGAAATTTAGTATTTGATCCATTGCTGATTTTGTAAGTTTGCCCACTGACAAAGTCATGAACAGTCTATAATTTTAAGGGTAGGTTAATTTTAACACTGAGAGATAGAATATCAAAAATAAAATCCAGAAAATCACATTGTATAAATTATATAAATTTGCATTTTGCAGTGAGAAGTAAGTATTTGATCTCCTAACAACCATTAAGAGTTCTGGCTCCTACAGACACGTTAGACTCTCCTAATCAACACGTTACCTGCATTAAAGATAGCTGTCTTACATAGTCACCTTTATAAAAGACTCCTGTCCACAGACTCAATTAATCAGTCAGACTCCAACCTCTACAACATGGGCAAGACCAAAGAGCTTTATAAGGATGTCAGGGACAAGATCATAGACCCGCGCAAAGCTGGAACGGGCTACAAAACTATACGTAAAACGCTGGGTGAGAAGGAGACAACTGTTGGTGCAATAGTAAGACAATGGAAGAACTGCAAAATGACTGTCAATCGACATCGATCTGGGGCACCATGCAAAATCTCACCTCATGGGGTATCCTTGATCATGAGGAAGGTGAGAGATTAGCCTAAAACTACATGAGGGGAACTTGTTAATGATCTCAAAGCAGTTGAGACCACAGTCACTAAGAAAACCATTGGTAAAACATTACACCATAAAGGTTTAAAATCCTGCAGTGCCCACAAGGTCCCCCTGCTCAAGAAGGCACATGTGTAGGCCTGTCTGAGGATTGCCAATGAACACCTGGATGATTCTGTGAGTGATTGGGAGAAGGTGCCGTGGTCAGATGAGACAAAAAAGTAGCTCTTTGGCATTAACTTAAATGGCCGTGTTTGGAGGAAGAGAAATTCTGCCTATGACTCAAAGAACACTGTCCCCACTGTCAAGCATGGAGGTGGAAACATTATGTTTTGGGGTGTTTCTCTGCTAAGGACACAGGACTACTTCACTTCATTAATGGGAGAATGGATGGAGCCATGTAACATAAAATTGGCAATTGGATTGGCACCCTCCTTCCCTCTGCCAGGATATTAAAAATGGGTCATGGCTGTGTCCTCCAGCAAGACAATGACTCAAAACATAGAACCAAGGTAAGAAAGGAGCAGCTCAAAAAGAAGTACATTAAGGTCATGGAGTGGCATAGCCAGTCTCCAGACCTTAGTCCCATAGAAAACTTATGGAGGGAGTAGAAGCTCCGAGTTGCCAAGCGACAGCCTTAAAATCTTAATGATTTAGAGATGATCTGCAGGAGTGGACCAAAATTCCTCCTGACATATGCGCAAACCTCATCATCAACTACAAAAAACATCTGACTGTTGTGCTTGCCAACAAGGGTTTTGCCACCAAGTATTTTGTCTTGTTTGCCAGAGGGATCAAATACTTATTTCTCACTGCAAAATGCAAATAAATTTATATAATTTACACAATGTGATTTTCTGGATTTTATTTTTGATATTCTATCTCTCAATGTTAAAACTAACCTACCCTTAAAATTATAGACTGTTGTTCATGTCTTTGTCAGTGGGCAAACTTACAAAATCAGCAAGGGATCAAATACTTATTTCCTCCACTGTATGTATCACAGGTCTTAGTGCTTGGCCTCACCACTTATTTCAAATTAAAACATCTATCATCACCCTATTTACTAATTTAAGGAATATCTCTTGACCTGTCCTGCACTGATAACTACAGTTCTGTCTCAAATTTTCCCTAAAACGTTTAAACTGCTGGAACGCTTTATCCTCTCTCCTGTGATTGGCACTCTCTCTGCTCACTTCTGTGCCCTATACGATCTGCCTTCGCACATTCATTTAAAAATGATTGTTATTAAGCAACAGGATCGTACAACATTCAGGAAACAGATTTGTGAAGACTAAAATAATGATGAGCTCTAATGAACACCATGCCCAAGAGAGTGAAGGAAACGTGATGGCCGCACAAAATAGTGACACTTTTGGTACAATTTGGTCATTTTCACTTTGGGGTGTACTCACTTTTGTAGCAAGCGGTGTGTTGAGTTATTTAGAGGGCACCCAAAATTTACATTCTTATTCAAGCTGTACACTGACTACTTTACATTGTCTCAAAGTGTCATATCTTCAGTGCTGTCCCATGAAAAGATATGATAAGATATTTACAAAAATGTGAGGGGTGTACTCACTTTTGCGAGATACTGTATATGCTCTTCTGGATAAGGCATAATGGAATACCTTAGAAGAGGGGATTTCTGTTGACATGTAAATGAAAGCAATGACCATCAAAGATCAATTATCTTGTAACTAATATCCTTTGAAGAAATGACTCTTAGGATATATTCCCTCTACTCTATTATTCAGTCTTTGAGATGAAAGCTGCGATTGTAACAAAGAATCGGAAAAATATACCGACTCAAGCAAAAAGCACTTTGGCTGAGAGAATGCATTCAGTATTGTTAGGCTAGTTTCACATTAGCGTTTTTTTGCGCAGCGCATCGTGCGCATAAAAAACGCAAAGAAAAACGCAAAACAAACGCGCGTTTTTTTAACGTCATGCGCACGCTGATGCATCAAAAAAATGCAGTGTTGCTTGCGTTTTACATGCGTTTTTGCATGCGTTTGCGTTTTTTTATGCCCATGCGTTTTTAGGTGTGACATTTTTTCCATTGTCTAGAGAACATTCTAGACTTGTTTCACTCAAAAACGCATGCGCAAAAAAACGCAACCGTGCGCAAGACCATGCGCACGCATGCGTTCCCATAGACTTCAATGTGTTGTTCTTGCGCATTCCGTGCGCAAGCGTGCGCATGCGTTTTTTTGCCGAGACAGGGCGCACCAAAAAATGCAACATGTTGCGTCTGGCGCGCCTGGCGCAAAAGACCAAAAAACGCATGCGCACGAAAACGCAAGTGTGCGCAAGACCATGCGCACGTCATGTTAAACATAGGTGCGCAGTGCGCATGCGCACAGGTGCGCACGATGCGCTGCGCACAAAAGCGCAAATGTGAAACCAGCCTTAGCTGTGACGTCAACATTTACAAGGTGATAAACAAAGGTTTTTGTACATTGTTGCATATGTGTATGCTTAGAAAAGAGCTGTTTTGGGGGTTAAAACATTAAAACTTCTTAGGAGCTGTATCTTTACAAGGATGTAACAAACCATATACAGTATACATGGCATTCATTAGCTTTAGATAGAACTTGTCACCAGGAAAGATCAGAGGATCTTTTGAAATTTGAGTTCATTGACTTTGCTGAATTTCCCCCAAAAAAATTTGATTTATGATTAATAAATTAATGCGAATCACATAATTAAAAGTCTTCTAATTGTCTGGCAAATAGGCATAGAGCGCTATGAGTTCCCTTGTAGTCAATTAAAAATGTTTTGGGGTCGAGTCTGTAATGCCAACACAACCTTTTTTAAAGTCTAAATGACTTCCACCTATCTACAGTAGCTAGGGTAAAATGGACAGTAACCAGAGGTATTTAACAAAACGCTGCAGTATAAGAATTTTTAGGCTGCCTACATCATAAAAACTGTCTAAAAATTATCCCCTTTGAAGGGCATTTTGTGCACATGCCTGGCAGGGATGGCTTTGTGGTACAATAAATAATGTCAGCTAGGTATCTTCCATTGAGCCTGAGCGCATGCAGTTCTTTTACAAATGGCAATACATTCCATGTGGTTGGACATCAATTGTGGAGAACTAGGACATATGGGAGTCCAATTTTCATATAACTGGACAACTGAATGCATGTCCCTCGGGCACAAAAAAATGAGAATTTATGATGCAATAAAGGAGGATGAGGAAGTGTAAGTGAGGATAATGAAGGGGCTGATGACAGCGACAAGGCACTACTTGCGGGTGCAGACTGGTTATCTGATGCCATTTCATGTGCTGTTGGAATGATGACGTTCCTATTTGATATTTGTTAGGGTGTACTCAGCTTATTTTCCAACATCAGACCCTGCCCAATGCAATCGATTGGTCCTCCGGCAACATGGATAAGAATTCCCACACACAAGAAGACCACATTACAATTCATTCCCACCATGAACAGATCTTACAGGAACTGAAGAGCCTTCTCCAGGTGTGGCATTACCTGCTCTACAGCTGACTGCAGAAAAATCTGATTTGGCCACAGAGGATGCTTTTAACGCACAACACCTGCGCTGTGTGTTACCAATGCTATCAATCTTTTCCTCTGATGACTTCAACTCCTAGTCACCCCTGTCTAGTTCCCAGGTGTTGTCCAATACAGAATCACCTTCATTGTTATCCATGATTGGGCTGTCAGGTGCCACTGTTTGAATTGGCAAGTGTTCCTTGCCCCCCACCTGATTCCCACTTTGAAGTTTGCCCCCTCAGAGTGCAAATACCAAGGACAGTGTCCCTACCACTTTGACTAGCCTGCAACACAGATTGGCATTAGAATTATGTTGACTTTGGGCAGACTAGAAGCAGGTGTCATTGATAGATTTTAAATTTCACTCTGCAGAACAATAACCATTATGTCGGTGGAGGAGGTGGACTGAGCATAAAGCTGACTCCAGCTGATGGTGTCGCTGTCAGAGGCTACATCATCCTGCTGTGATTGAGATGAGCAATGGGACATATAATCAATTGCACCACTTACTTCACCTTTGCTAATGTGCTTGCTAAACTTTGCAAAGGAGGCCAAGTGTGACTTGTGTTTGGTACTACTACTGAAAGTGGCTGCCATGTCCATCATCAGTGTCATTTTTGCATTTTGCATACATTTTGGAGAAAAGTATAATGTTTAATTTGTTTTTACCCTTTGTTAGCAAACGTAACCAATTTTTGGTTTGAAATTCTCCTACATGTGTCAAAAAAAGCTTAACCTTATATAAAAAAAAGTTACTCCATAAATACATGCACATAAAGTAATTTGTAGCAACAGCCAACAGAATTGTTGTGGTGCCTACAACTGTTGGCGGGAATCTGTCAGCACTTTTTTGCTGTATAATTTGAAGAAAACAGGAGATAGAGGCTGAAAAACAGATTTCAACAGTTTCATTTAGCAAGCGGTGTACTGCTATTTATTTGCCATGAAGGTTTTATCACAAGGACATTATCATTGCCCTGACTAGCTGGCATGTACTTGTTAGACAGACTCTGCCCCTCCTGTGATTAGCATCTCACTGACTATGAACATTGTATATAGAGAGCCTGGTGTGGGTGGGGTTAGCTTTCTCATTTCTGCTGCATGCTAAATCCAAAAACTCTGTGTTAGAACTGCTGCACCAAGTAAACTAAGTGATACATCCTTGGAGTCAGGGTATTTTTTCCTACATTATGCTGCTCTCAGATGAGTTATCAAAAACCTCGTGACAGTCAGACAGTAGGAGTAGCTTAGACTATGTTCACACATTTCATTTTTGCAGTGTTTTTGTGCTGCATTTTTAATGCAAATTTTAAGCTATGTTTTACAGTTCCAACAAAGTCTATGAGATTTCAGAAATCTGATGCACACACATTGGTTTTATGTTCCTGACTGATTTAGAAAACGGTGGCGTTTCTGCAAACTGCAGCATGTCACTTCTTTCAGCGTTTTTTTCTGCGCATTTGCAGCAGCAGCACTTTCCATCCATAAGAAACAATGGGTAAGTGCAAAAACTCATCAAAAATGCAATAAAAAAATGCAGGTATCAGGTTTTCTGCATTTTTAGTGCCTAAACAAAAAGTTAAATCCTGCTTTTTGGGGGGCCACTAAACATCAACATGCACAAGACACAGCAAAAACTCAGCAAAACCTACTTTTTTTCTTTACTGCCAAACAGAGCAGGTTTTGCCTGCGGTAAAAAAATGCAATGCGTGAATATAGCCTTAATCTCTTATTGTTATTGTTTTTATTTTTTTAAATCATGATGTTCACACAAAATGAAAAGTAAGTTAATGAAACCTAAAATGCTAAATTGTGAAGTTGCTACATTATAGGTTCTCGATTGGTTACAAACATGTGGCAGCAACATCAGTATGGTCATGGGGTGTATGTTATGTGGAGTAAACCAAATAGGTATTCCAAATATAAAGAGATTTGAAGAACAAAAGTCCATGTGTCTTTACAAAATTGGATGGGATAAGAAAATGTCTGTAGAATCACCAGCTACAATCAAGCACGTGCAACTGGCTGCTGTGCTCATGTGATGTGTCTACACATCTAATGTTAGAGTAATTGGAGCAATGAAAGGAGCTCAGCTAATTATTTTAACCACTTCACAACATGCGCCATACATGTACAGAGCATGTCTTGTCCCTCCCTTTGCTGCGGGCTCCGGCGCTGAGCCCACATGTTTTCCAGCACATGTCAGCTGATTTGAACAGCTGACATGTGCCCTTAACAGCCGTGGGTGGAATTGTAGCACAAGCCCTGCTATGTGTAGCACAAGTGATCTTATCTGTACCACAAGACTGGCGTATAGCAAATGTGGTGCCAATATTCAAAAAGGGTACAAAAACTGAACTTGGAAATTATAGGCCAGTAAGTTTAACCTCAACTGTGGGTAGAATCCTGGAGGGTTTTCTAAGAGATACTATACTGAGGTATCTGGAGAAGAATAACCTCATGACCCAATATCAACATGGGTTTATGAGGGACCGTTCCTGTCAGACTAATCTGATAAGCTTTTATGAAGAGGTAAGTTCCGGACTGGACCAAGGGAATGCAGTGGACGTGGTGTACATGGAATTTTCAAAAGCTTTTGATACGGTGCCACACAAAAGGTTGATACATAAAATGAGAACAATGGGGATTGGGGAAAATATGTGTAAGTGGGTTAAGAGCTGGCTCAGGGATAGGAAACAAAGGGTGGTTATTAATGGAGCACACTCGGACTGGGTCACGGTTAGCAGTGGGGTACCACAGGGGTCAGTTTTGGGCCCCCTTTTTTTAACATATTTATTAATGACCTTCTAGGGGGCATAGAGAGTAGAATTTCAATATTTGCAGATGACACTAAACTCTGCAGGGTAATCAATACAGAGGAGGACAATTTTATATTACAGGAGGATTTATGTAAACTAGAAGCTTGGGCTGATAAATGGCAAATGAGCTTTAATGGGGATAAATGTAAGGTCATGCACTTGGGTAGAACGAATGAGATGCATAATTATGTGCTTAATTGTAAAACACTGTCACTGAAAAGGACCTGGGTGTATGGGTGGACGACAAACTCACATTTAGTGGCCAGTGTCAGGCCACTGCTGCAATGCAAATAAAATAATGGGATGCATTAAAAGAGGCATAGATGCTCATGATGAGAACATAATATTACCTCTATATAAGTCACTAGTGCGACCACACTTAGAATACTGTGTACAGTTCTGGTCTCCGGTGTATAAGAAAGACATAGCTGAACTGGAGCGGGTGCAGAGAAGAGCGACCCAGGTTATTAGGGAACTAGGGGGTCTGCAATACCAAGACAGGTTATTACTCTTGGGGTTATTTAGTTTGGAGAATCGAAGGGTGATCTTATTACAATGTATAAATATATGCGGGGACAGTACAAAGACCTTTCTAATGATCTTTTTACTCTTAGACCTGTGACGGGGACAAGGGGGCATCCTCTACGTCTGGAGGAAAGAAGGTTTAAGCATACTCACAGACGCGGATTCTTTACTGTAAGAACAGTGAGACTATGGAACTCTCTGCCATATGATGTTGTAATGAGTGATTCCCTACTAAAATTTAAGAAGGGACTGCATGCCTTTCTTGAAAAGTATAATATTACAGGGTATATACACTAGTTTCCTTAATATTGCGTTGATCCAGGGAGCTAGTCTGATTGCCGTATGTGGAGTGGGGAAGGAATTTTTTTCCCCAATGTGAAGCTTACTGTTTGCCACATGGGTTTTTTTTGCCTTCCTCTGGATCAACATGTTAGGGCAGGTTAGGACAGGATATGGGTTGAACTAGATGGACTTAAAGTCTCCCTTCAACCTTAATAACTATGTTACTATGTTACTATTATAGCAGCTTCTAGTTTCCCATGGAAACTATTGAAGCAGGTTGTCATGGTCCAGTCCGGAGCTTATTTTCTGCTGTCTTCACTCTGGACTGGTCATGCGGGAGTTAATCTCCTCAGCCTCGTTCTGGAGCTAGCTGGGCTATTTCAGTCTCTCACAGCCTGCTGACCAGTGTTAGTGATAGCTCAAGCTTCCAGTTTAGAGCCTCTGACCCTTGTACTTTGGTGTTCCTCCTGCCTTTGACTGATATTCACGTGTATGACCCGGACTGATTTCTGACCCCGTCTCTTGGTATTCGTCTCTGCTGTTACATTCCCTCTCTGGCATATGACTCCCCGGCTTGTACCCCGACCACGTATTTCATCTCACGTTTTGGATCCCGTGCTCATGTTTTGGCTCTCTGACTCTCGGCTTGGTATTTTGACTACGTGTATTGCTGCTCCTTCTGGTACGTCTGCTCCTGCTAGTTTCTGACTCGGTTCGTCTGACTATTCTCTCTCGTTACCTGTGGCACCTGTGCTGTTGCTCAGGGTTGCTGCTCTTAGTGTGTAACCTCTCTTCCCTCACCAGCTCCCCCTGGTGGAGGTTTCACTACACAGGTGTAAAGTAAAAAGAAATGTTTTTTAAAATATTTAAAAAATAAAAAAATATAAAAGTGAAATTACCCCCTTCAAAATAAAACCATTAAAAAAAAATACACACATTTGGTATCACCGCATTCAGAATCGCCCGATCTATCAATATATAAAATGAATTAATCCAATCGGTAAACGGTGTAACAAGAAAAGAAAGTCAAAATGCCAGAATTAAGTTTTTTCGGTCGCATTGCATTAAAATGTAATAACGGGCGAACAAAACATTGTATCTGCACCAAAATGGTATCAATAAAAACATCAGCTTGACATGCAAAAAATAAACCCTCACCCAGCCTCAGATCCCAAATGGAGATGCTACAGGTCTCAGAAAATTAAGCATTTTTTTCTAACAATCTTTGGATATTTTTTTCACCACTTAGATAAAAAAATAAACTATACATCTTTGGCATCTGCAAACTTGTAAAGACCTGGAGAATCATAATGGCAGGTCAGCTTTAGCATTTGGTGAACGTGGTAAAAAAAAATGTGGAATTGCACTTTGTTTGCAATTTCACCACACTTTAATTTTTTCCCTGTTTTCCAGTACACTACATGGTAAAACCAATGGTGTCGTTCAAAAGTGCAACTTGTCCAAGCTATCCACATGGCAATATTGATGGAAAAATAAAAAGTTATGGCTCTGGGAAGGAAAGCAGAAAAACAGAAACACAGAAACTGAAAATGGCCAAGGGGTGAAAGGGTTAAATAATGCACACACAATTTATCAGGTGAACACTTATGTCTTAAAAAAAAAGTTTGTGTGACTTGATTAAATAGTTTGGGACAACAAAATCTAAGTAGAATCATATCCCAATAGCAAGCACTCGTACATGTCTCATATTAAACATTGAAACAATGAAACTGGCTCCATAAATTAGTTTAAAAAATGCGCACACTTTAGTAGCTGCATACAGAAGCAAACAGAAGCAACTCATGGATTCAGATTTAGTTGCAAAATCTGCAATGAGTGGTTTAATGTGACGATTGCTTACTGTTAAGGTATGTGCACACGTTGCAGATTTGGCTGTGGATCCGCAGCGGATTTGGCCCTGCTGATCCGCAGCAGTTTTCCATGCAGTGTACAGTACCATGTAAACCTATGGAAAACCAAATCCACTGTGCACATGCTGCGCAAAATTCAGCGCAGATTTGCTGCAGTTTATTCTTTGTGCGGAATCCGCAATGTTTTTACACCCATTCCTTTATAGGAATCTTGTTGTAGTGAGCCAGGCGGGAGGCTTCCCCTGTGATGCGCTCGAAGATGTCATTGACGAAGGAGTTCATGATGCCCATGGCCTTGGAGGAGATGCCGGTGTAGGGGTGGACCTGCTTCAGCACCTTGTACACGTAGATGGCGTAGCTCTCCTTCCTGCTCTTCCTCCGCTTCTTGCCGTCCTTCTTCTGAGTCTTGGTCACGGCTTTCTTGGAGCCCTTCTTGGGGGCTGGCGCAGACTTGGCGGGATCAGGCATGATGGGAAACAAACGTCTCAGCACAAGAGAGAAGAATATGTGACTGGTGTAAAGCCAATAATCTTGTACTCAACTCTAAAAAAACTGCTGAGATGGTTGTGGATTTTAGGAAAGATCAACATGAGATACTTCCAATCCATGACGAAGTGGTTCTTAGGGTCACAGAGACCAAATTCCTTGGTGTTATCATCTCTCATGATCTTAAATGGGGGAAAAATGTGGATGCTGTTATAAGAAAAGCACAACAGAGGATGTTCTTCCTGCGTCAGCTGAAAAGATATGGTTTGTCTAAGAATCTGCTGATCTTATTCTTTAATGCTGTCATCAGATCTGTGCTTTGTTCCTCTCTGATTGTCTGGTATGGGGGAGCCACTGCGCATGACAAACTCCACTTACAAAGGACTTTCAGAACAGCAGAGAGAATTATAGGTTCCCCCCTGCCTAAAATCCAGGATCTTTATGATAAGAGTATTCGATCCCACGCATTGAAAATTTCATCCGATCCCTCTCACCCGGGACACTCCTCATTCCAACTACTCCCTTCAGGACGTCGCTTCAGAGTCCCCAAATGCAGCACCAACCGCCATATGAACAGCTTCTATCCACTCTCTGTTTAACAATTAAATCGTCATGTGTAGACTATATACTGTATCTGTCTTGTTAGATGTTACTTGTTGTATCTGTTGTTATATATTATGTTGCCTCTTTGCCACAAAGAATTCCTTGTATATATGTAATATGTACTTGGCGATAATAAATTTGATTGATTGATTGATAAAAGCACAGGCAAAATTCGCACAAAATCTGCAAAAATTTGCACTAAATCCGCAGGTAAAAAGCAGGTCATTTTACCTGTGGATTCAGCCAAATATGCACGGAAAAATCCTCAGCCAAATCCGCAACGTGTGCTCATACCCTCAGTGTGTGAAAACCAGAAACAATCAAACAGCTATTAGGCTGTGTGCACACGCTGCGGATTCACTTGCGGATTTTTCCGCATGGATTTTGCAAAATCCGCAGGTCAAAAGACCTGCGGTTTATCTGCGGATTAGTCTATGGTTTTCCCCTGCGGTTTATCATCTCTACAATGGAGGAGAGTGTATGAAACCGCTGCGGTTTCTGCACAAAGAAGTGACATGCTGCAGTTTTGAAACTGCAGCAAATCCGCGCGGAAAAATCCGCACCGTGGACACGGCGGTTTTTGTTTTTCATAGGTTATAATGGTACTGTACACCATAGCAAAAACTGCTGCAGATCCGCAAGGCCAAATCTGCTGCGGATCCGCAGCGTGTGCACACACCCTTAGGCCGGGATCACACACAGCGAGATACGGCCGAGTCTCGCAGGTTAAAACCAAGTTCTGGCGCCGGCACTCCGGAGCGGAGCGTGCGGCTGCATAGAAATAAATGGAGCCGCACGCTCTGCTCCCGTGTGCTGACAGCAGTGCCAGGTATTACCATGCGAGACTCGGCCGTATTCCTCGCATGTGTGATCCCGGCCTTAAGGTGTTGCTGCTGCTGTAGTATGTCACAGATGTATAAGTCACAGTCACACAGGGACTGGTGATGATGACACTGCTACAATAGTTCACTGTACATCACTAGAATCTTATATTTCTATGCAAAGACTGAGACTATCTAATTCCCATTTTCAATCTAGTACATCAGAACTGAAGTAGGACACCACAATAAGTCTTTATTAGAGTTGAGCGACTTTAGTCGGATCGGGTTTCATGAAACAAAATTTGTTTCAGATGAAACTGGTCCGACTAGGGCAAAAAAAGTCGGAGTTTCGTCCAAAACCCGACCCCAATGCAAGTCAATGGGGAATAATTGTCGGCATTGAGTGGATGAATGTCATCCGCTCAATGCCGACTTTTATTTCCCATTGACTTGCATTGGAGTCAGGTTTCGGATGAAACGCCGACTTTTTTTGCCCTAGTCGGACCAGTTTCATGAAACTCGATCCGTCCAAAGTCGCTCAACTCTAGTCTTTATCCCTATTCTGCATGCTCTGAGCTCCCCTATCCCTACACAGTACAGTAATAAAATGGCATTCTTTATTTATACAGCCTGTGATAACCTTTTGATTGGCTGTGCTACACCCATGTGATTGGATTAGTGTATGGCATTATGGGGAAGCTTACACTATTAACCCTCTCACTAAGGGTAGGTTCACATTAGCGTTTGAGTCCGCAGCATATCATCCGCATGTGCAACAAACGCATGCAAAAATGCATGCAAAGTGCATGTTTCCGCAGCATTTTTTATGCGCATTATCTTACGCATGATGGAAAAACACTGCGTGTGCATGCGTTTCTATGCGTTTTTGCATGCGCTTGTGCTGTTTATGCTCATGCGTTTGATGTGACACCAGACAAAAATGGGCGTGCCTCATAGGATTTCAATTTACATTTTGAAGAATGCATGCATTCCCATAGACAGTAATGCGTTTTTTTGCTACATTCATCCGCATGTGCATGCCTGCGCATATTTGACTGATTTTTGACGCCTCAAAAAATGCAACATGTTGCGTTCGCTGGACACCGCCGCACACCGTGAAACGAAGCATGCGTATGCAAAAGCATGTGAATGCATGCAAACGCATGTCCCTCTGTACACCATGTTAAATATATGTAAGCATGACGCATGCGGATCGAATGCTGCGCACACAAATGCTAATGTAAAATCAGCCTACGTGTGCAGCGTGTGTGAAAGGGCGCTGAACCGTGAATCTTATCTCAGATTTTTCAAATTAACCCCTTCACTACAAAGGGTGGTTTGCACGTTAACTCCCTGGCCAATTTTTACAATTCTGACCACTGTCCCTTTATGAGGTCATAACTCTGAAACGCTTCCATGAATCCCGGTGATTCTGACATTGTTTTCTCGTGACATATTGTACTTCATGTTAGTGGTAAAATTTCATTCAAATAACTTGCGTTTATTTGTGAAAAAAACGGAAATTTGGCGAAAATTTTGAAAATTTTGCAATTTTCCAACTTTGAATTTTTATGCCCTTAAATCACAGCGATACGGCACACAAAAAACTTAATAAATAACATTTCCCACATGTTTACTTTACATCAGCACAATTTTGGAACCAAATTTTTTTTTTGTTAGGAAGTTATAAGGGTTAAAAATTGACCAGCGATTTCTCATTTTTGCAACACCATTTTATTTTTAGAGACCACATCACATTTGAAGCCACTTTGAGGGGTCTATATGATAGAAAATACCCAAAAGTGACACCATTCTAAAAACTGCACCCCTTATGGTGCTTAAAACCACATTCAAGAAGTTTATTAACCCTTTAGGTGCGTCACAGGAATTTTTTGAATATTTAAAAAAAATGAACATTTAACTTTTTTTCACAAAAAAATACTTCAGGTTCAATTTTCTTTATTTTACCAAGGGTAACAGGAGAAGTTGGACTGCAAAAGTTAATGTGCAATTTGTCCTGAGTACGCTGATACCTGATATGTGGGGGGGAACCACTGTTTCGGCGCATGGCAGACCTCAGTAGGGAAGGAGCGCCGTTTGACTTTTTCAATGCAAAATTGGCTGGAATTCAGATCAGACGCCATGTCGCGTTTGGAGAGCCCCTGATGTACCTAAACAGTTGAAACCCCTCCCAAGTGACCCCATTTTGGAAACTAGACCCCCCAAGGAACTTATCTAGATATGTGGCGAGAACTTTGAACCCACAAGGGCTTCACAGAAGTTTATAACGTACAGCGGCACAATTAAAAAATCATATTTTTTCCACAAAAATGATCTTTTCACCCCCAATTTTTATTTTTCCAAGGGTAACAGGACCCTAAAAGTTATTGTGCAATTTGCCTTGAGTACGCTGATACCCCATATGTGGGTGTAAATGACTATTTGGGAGCATAACAGAGCTCGGAAGGGAAGCAGCGCCATTTGACGTTTTTGGCTAGAATTGAGATCGGACACCATGTCGCGATTGGAAAACCCCTGATGTACCAAAACAGTGGAAACCCCCCACAAATGACACCATTTTGGAATCTAGACCCCCCAAGGAACTTATCTAGATGTGTGGTGAGCACTTTGAACCCCCAAGGGCTTCACAGAAGTTTATAACATACAGCCGTACAATTAAAAAATCATATTTTTTCCACAAAAATGATCTTTTCACCCTCAATTCTTATTTTTCCAAGAGTAACAGGACCCTAAAAGATATTGTGCAATTTATCCTGAGTGCGCTGATACCCAACATGTGGGGGTAAACCACTATTTGGGCGCATGGCAGAGCTCGGAAGGGAAGCAGCACCATTTGACGTTTTTGGCTGGAATTGAGATCGGACACCATGTCGCGTTTGGAAAGCCCCTGATGTACCAAAACAGTAGAAACCCCCCACAAATGACACCATTTTGGAAACTAGACCCCCCAAGGAACTTATCTAGATGTGTGGTGAGCACTTTGAACCCCCCAGTGCTTCACAGAAGTTTATAACGCCCGGGCGTGAAAATAAAAAAATCGTCTTTTTTCCACAAACATCATCTTTTAGTCCCCATTATTTTTATTTTCCCAAGGGTAGCAGGAGAAATTGGACCCCAAAAGTTGTTGTCCAATTTGTCCTGAGTACGCTGACACCCCATATGTGGGAGAAAACTACTGTATGGGGACACGTTGGGGCTCGGAAGGGAAGTAGTGACGTTTTGGAATGCAGACTTTGATGGAATGGTCTGCGGGTGTCATGTTGCCTTTGGAGAGCCCCTAATGTACCTAAACAGTGGAAACCCCCCACAAATAACCCCATTTTGGAAACAAGACCCCCTGAGGAACTTATCTAGATGTGTGGTGAGCACTTTGAACCCCCAAGGGCTTCACAGAAGTTTATAATGCCCAGGCATGAAAATAAAAAAATTGTATTTTTTCCACAAACATGATCAATTAGTCTCCAATTTTTTTATTTTCCCAAGGGTAACAAGAGAAATTGGACCCCAAAAGTTGTTGTCCAATTTGTCCTGATTTCGCTGATATCTCATATGTGGGAGAAAACTACTGTATGGGCACACGTCGGGGCTCGGAAGGGAAGTAGTGACGTTTTGGAATGCAGACTTTGATGGCATGGTCTGCGGGTGTCATGTTGCTTTTGGAGAGCCCATGATGTACCTAAACTATGGAAACCCCCCACAAGTGACCCCATTTTGGAAACTAGACCCCCTAATGAACTTATCTAGATGTGTGGTGAGCACTTTGAACCCCCCAGTGCTTCACAGAAGTTTATAACGACCGGGCGTGAAAATAAAAATATCGGATTTTTTCAACAAACATCATCTTTTAGTCCCCTTTTTTTTATTTTCCCAAGGGTAACAGGAGAAATTGGACCCCAAAAGTTGTTGTCCAATTTGTCCTGAGTACGCTGATACCTCATATGTGGGAGAAAACTACTGTATGGGCACACGTCGGGGCTCGGAAGGGAAGTAGTGACGTTTTGGAATGCAGACTTTGATGGAATGGTCTGCGGGTGTCATGTGCGTTTGGAGAGCCCCTGATGTACCTAAACTATTGAAACTCCCCACAAGTGACCCCATTTTGGAAACTAGACCCCCCATGGAACTTATCTAGATGTGTGGTGAGCACTTTGAACCCCCAAGTGCTTCACAGAAGTTTATAACGCCTGGATATTTTTGCCACCAATTTTTTTATTTTCCTAAGGGTAACAGGAGAAATTGGACCCCAAAAGTTGTTTTGTAATTTGTCCTGAGTAGGCTGATACCCCATATGTGGGGGTAAAACACTGTTTGGGCTCATGGCAGAGCTTGGAAGGGAAGGAGCACCATTTGACTTTTTCAACGCAGAATTGGCTGGAATTGAGATCAGACGCCATGTTGCATTTGGAGAGCACCTGATGTGCCCAAACAGTGGAAACCCCACAATTATAACTCCAACACTAACCCCAACACACCCCTAACCCTAACCCTAACCCTAGCCCTAACCCTAGCCCTAACCCTAGCCCTAACCCTAGCCCTAACCCTAACCCTAATGGGAAAATGGAAATAAATACATTCTCTTTTAGTTTTATTATTTTTCCCTAACTAAGGGGGTGATAACGGGGGGTTTGATTTACTATTTATGGCAGTTTTTATGTTTGGCGGCTGTCACACGCTAAAAGACGCTTTTTATTGTAAAAATAGTTTTTGCATCACCACATATTGAGAGCTATAATTTTTCCTTATTTTGACCCACCGAGTCATTTGAGGTCTTATTTTTTGCGGGACGACTTGACGTTTTCATTGGTACCATTTTCGGGCACGTGACATTTTTTGATCGCTTTTTATTCCGATTTTTGGGACGCAGAATGAACAAAAACCAGCGTTTCATGAATTTCTTTTGGGGGATGCGTTTACACCGTTCCGCGTGCGGTAAAATTGATAAAGCGGTTTTATTCTTCGGGTCGGTATGGTTACAGCGATACCTCATTTAGGTCGTTTTTTTATGTTTTGTCGGTTTTTTGCAATGAAAACAATTTTATATAAAAATTAATTATTTTTGTATCGCTTTATTCTGCGAGCTATAACTTTTATATTTTTTTGTGGATGACGCTGTATGGCGGCTCGTTTTTTGCGTGACAAGATGACGTTTTCAGCGGTACCATGGATATTTATATGCATCTTTTTGATCGCGCATTATTGCACTTTTTGGTCGGTGGTATGATAATAAATCATTATTTTTTGCTTCGTTTTTTATTTTTATTTTTTAAGGGGTTCGCTAAAGGAGTTAGCTAATGGGACACTTTTATAGGGCGGGTCGCTACTGATGCGGCGATACCAAATATGTGTACTTTTATTGTTTTGTTTTTTTTTATTTTGAAAAAATGGATTTATTGGGGAATATTTTATTTTTTTTACTAATTTATTTAGCGATTTAAAAAAAAATTTTTTAACACTTTTTTTTTTTTTTACTTTATTACCTTGTCCCAGGTGGGACATCACTGTCCTGTGACAGATCGCTGATCTGTCACATCACAGATCTCTGTGACAGAGCAGCAATCTGTCACAGGCAGTTCTGCAGACTTCCTCATGCCTGCGCTTTGCAGGGAAAGAGACCCCCGCAGCAGCGCTGCACATTGCGCTGCCGTGGGGGGCTCAGGGAAGCACGGAGGGAGCCCCCTCCCTGCCGATGCTTCCCTTTAACCCCTGGTACACCGTGATCGCGTTTGATCGTGGTGTACAAGGGGTTAACGTGTCGGGGGCGGTCCGTGACCGCCCCTGACACATTGTGCCGGGTGTCAGCTGTGATAATCAGCTGACACCTGGCCACGATCAGCGGCGCTCACCACGTGGGCGCCGCTGATCGCTGGGACGTAATATTCCGTCCATGGTAATTAGGTCCAGGGTCACATGGACAGAATATTACGTCCATTGTAGGTAAGGGGTTAATCTGAAACAGCAAATTTCAGGAAATTCGACTTGAACTTGATCCATCCGCTCTGTTCTAGTCACAAAGTTAAAGGTATTCAGTTTCTGCTCCTATCTTCCGACTGGTCTCCTGTGTCCAACTTTGTTCTTTGTTAAATGCTCTATAAGCTTCCAAATACGCAATGGCGGAATGTCACTTCTTTACCATCTCACCCCACTTAATTTTTTTTTGCCACTTTTCAGTGCATTATAATGGTAAGCATGAATGGTGTCATTTATAACTACAAAGCAACCCACAAAAAACACGCCCTCATATGCCTATGTTGACAAAAATTAACAAATTGCTTGATTTTAAACATATTTTACCTCACAGAAAGCAGCATTTGCGATCCGATGCTGTCTTGTCTGTATACTCTCTTTTGCATCTTCCCCTGCCCAGGAGCTGTGGTATGATCAGACCATGTTCCTCCATGGTCAGACACAGCCATTACACAGTACACTGCAGGGGCACATTTATAAGATTATCTCAGCACAGCGTCATTTTTTTAACACATCCAGTTGAGGAAATTGTTTTTATTACAAGATCTACTGATTAAAATACACTTTATGGGGAAAATCCCTTTAACTAAAACAAAAATAGCATAAAACTGTGCGAAGAACATCTAAACTCTGCTACAAAGGTGAGGATGTGGAAGACAGTTTCATGTCACAAGTCACACATCATGTCAAGAATGAGCACAACAAATAACAAGGTGGTTATACAGCATCAGTGAGGTCTCTCCCAAGCTAAAATTTCAAAGCAGATTGGGGTTTCATGATGTGCTGTTCAAGCAGAAAATAGGCAATGTTGAGGACTTTCCACGCAATAATTAGCTAAGTAAACATAGTGTGTATTCTGTTAGGTTCAGCTGCTAATTAACTGTGATGTCATAGAAACTCACAGCTGTATAAATTACTTCTCTAGTTGTTATTTTGACACATTCTATGACTAAGGGCTGATGGCCAGAAACACGTAAGAATGTGACTCTGTTTTTATCCATGTGTGGATATATCTACACGTTTTTATGATGGTGTGAAATAAAGAATTGTTTTTGATTATTCATCTGTGTGATCTGACAACTTTTTTCTTCCTCTCATAAGTAAACATAGTGCAGCAGATGAAAGACACATAATGCTTACTTGCTTTTGAATTTGGAAGATGTCCAGCAGCTGCATCAGTTCAAAAGTTGCATCAACCAATGGGACTCAGCTACACTAATCTACTGTTCAGTATAAAGGAATTGTGAGCAAAAGCCATACCTTCACCATGGAAATAAGGCCAGGCAATTTAACTATGCTTCAAACATAGGAACTGGATTGAAGAAAAATGTCAGCAAGTGCTCTGGACTGGTGAGCAAAATGTGAAATATTTGGCTGCAATAGAAAGCAGTTTGTTTGCCGAAGGACTGGAGAGCAGAACAATAATGAATGTAATGAGTGCTGCTGGCAACAGTGACACAGAGTGAAGGTTCCTTGGGGCTGCACTTCAGCAATGGAGTTCAGGATTTTGTGAGGATTAATGCTGGTCTCCATGCTGAGAAATACAGGCAGATACTCATCCACCATGCAGTAGCATCAAAGAGTCATCTCGGTGGCTCTAAATTTATTTTCAAGCAATATAACAACCCAAAACATATAGCCAATGTCATTTAGAACTATCTTCCATGTAAAGAAGAACAATAAATCCTGCAGGAGATCATATGGTCCCCAGAAAGCCCTGATCTCAAGATAACGGAGCTTGTGTGGGATTACATGAAAGGGTAGAAGGAGTTTGTGCAATCCGATATCCAAACAAGATCTGTGCTTCGTTCTCCGAGATGTTTGGAAAAACCTTCCTGCAGAGTTCTCTCAAAAACTGTGTTCATTTGTACCTAGAGGAACTGATGTTGTTTTGAAGGCAAAGGGGTGGGTCACATCAAATAATAATTTGATTTCAATTTCTATTTTATTCAGTCACTTTGCATTTTGTTAAATTTTATAAATATATTATTACCACTTCGATTTTTGAAAGCATTCTTACTTTTCAGCATTTTTTTCCCATGCCTGCCTAAAACTATTGCACAATACTGTATATCATTACAAAAACAATATTAAATGACTTTGTTCATTTGGAACAGGCTTCAAGTGCTCACACTACTAATGTGAAAAACTTCTCTCTGGAGCAGCAAACAATAACAGATACGCTTGGCAGCAGCTTTATAATGATTTGCAACCAATATGTCTGTCTTGTTTTTCATTTTTAGAAATCGTTAAAAATTTGTACATGTGAAATTGAAGAAAAACTTTGGTAGTGTTATAACCCATGCAATATTATGAATTAAGAGTTTCAAATCAAGTTTGACTGGGTAATGACCTAACACAAGACATAGATGTATTTTCCATGTGGCCTATTCATTCCTGTAAAGACTGAGCAGTGCAGTTGATTAAGCGAATGAACGCAATGCTCTTTAGTCTTTATCGGTGTACAGCACTTTTGACTGCTTAACACTTATTCCATCAAGAGGGTGAGAAGTTACAGCTTCTGACAGCAGATACGGAGAACAAACACCATCGTTACCAGTCATCTCTCCTCTTCAGTGTGCAGCCAAGTTATGAGTTTAATGTGCTCTTAGATAGTCAGGACACCTAGCACAATCTGTCTGGAACATGGCATGCACTTACCACAGTTATTTAATCTAAGGTCAACTGATTGAAATGCTTAAAAAATAGCCCAAATTGATTATATCTTTAGAATGCCCACATGTTGTACCTAATAATACTTTCTAGTTTGGAAAAATGCCATGTCGTTACTGTGTAGCACATTTTTTCAGTTTTGCTAATACATGATGTGATCATACATATCTAGCGAAAACTATGAACTTACTGTCACTCTCCATATTGCTTGCTGCTAGAATAAATACTCTTACACATGGCGGAGCCTATATTGTGAGACATACAGCCTCCATGTGTGGAGCCTACCAGGGCCATGGGGCACTCGGTCCGGGCCGGTCAGTTCTAAAGGGGATCTCACGGCAGCGGTGAGCTGGTCCGTGGCCCTGAGCGTGCATTAGGAGTGATGAGGGAAAGTTTATAGTGGACGCCACCTGTGGTGTTCGACAATGGATTAAGGAGACCGCAGGTGGGATGGTTCTGCTCCCCACAGGTGGAGCGGGGCCCCAGGGCTACCGGTGAAGCTCTTACAAGGGATCGTGGACCTTGGGGTGCAGGACTGAGGTAGTGGGGAATGACTGAAGACACAAGGGTTGTAGTTTCCTTTACCTTTACTTGATGATTTGAAATGCAGACCGAGGCACAGATAACAGTTGGTATGGAGTTCCGGGCAGCCTGGAAGCAATTCAAGTTCCCCTAAGCCAGATGGGTTTGGAGGCCTTCCTATTACGCTGTCTTCTGAGGTTCTGGCTGCCTAAAGCTAAGCTTGGGCCTCTGTTCTTCCTTGTCCTTAAGTCCTTGCCCGCATGGCAGGCAGCTTGAGCCTACTACAGGTGTCGCTTCTTTGTGGCGGATCCGGGCTCTAGGGTGCTGCTGTGCTGACAGGTGGTTGATGGAAGCAGGAGACCTGCAGTCCCCTGCTCTCTGGATTTAGCTGCTGGGACTTCTGTACCCACGCAGCCACGGACTCCGGCATCTGGCTTCTAGCACTCAGCTCTGGGGTGAGCTTGGTCACAGCTCCACTCCGCAGGTTCTTTTTCACTTCCCTCCTTCTTCTCTCACTCTCTCTCACAGACTGACTAACCCCGCCTCCAGGCCAGAACTTATAGGGAAGCTCTCCTCAAACCAGGTGTTAGAGCTCCCCTTCTGGATTGAAGTCAGGAAAAGTGTTGGATGCTGGTGTTACCTGGCAAGGGGAACCCTCCTTGCTTACAAGCATGACATCACCCCCTGTGAGGGAGGCAATGCCACTATGGCAACCGGACTCCTGGGGTGCCACACATGCACTGCTGTAATATTCCTTCAAACAGCGCATGTTACATAGATACACAGTTATATAGGTTGAAAAAAGACCTAGGTACATCAAGTTCAACCTTTATCCACCACTTGTGCATTTTGTCATTAATTTAACTATAACCTGCAATGTTATGTGTATCGAGGAAATCATCTACCCCTTTTTTAAAAGCCATTATTGTGTCTGCCATTACTATCTCTTGTGGTAGGGCATTCCACATTCTGACTGCTCTAACTTTAAAGAACCTTTTCCTATGTAACCTTTCTTCCACCTGTAATGAGTGCCCCCGGGTCCTTAGTATGGTTCTTAGAAGGAATAAATCATGCATCCAGCCTTTGTACTGACTACACATATATTTATGCATGTAAATGAGATCCCCTCTGAAGCGTCTTTTTTCTAAGCTAAAGAAGCCCAACTTTTCCAACCTCTCATCATATGAGAGGCCTTCCACCCCTTGAAATAATCTAGCTGCTCGCCTTTGAACTGACTCTAACTTCTGAATATCCTTTTTTAACTGTGGAGTCCAAAACTGGATCCCATATTCTAGATGTGTCTGCACAAGTGATTTATAAAGGTGTAATAATATGTTGGGATCGCGGGATTTTATCTCTTTTTTTATACACCCTAAAATCTTGTTTGCTTTTGCAGCTGCTGCTTGACATTGAGTACTGCTGCTCAGCTTTCTTGTAACCAGAATACCCAAGTGCTTCTCCTGATCTGTAGTCCCAAGTATGCTCCCATTTAATGTATATGCAGCAATAGGATTACTCCATACTAGATGCATTACTCTACATTTATCTACATTAAGCCTCATTAGCCAAGTGTTTGCCCATTCAGACATCTTATCCAGATTGTTTTGCAAAATTTTACTGTCAAGATCAGATTTTAGTATCCTACATTGTTTGTTGTCATCAACAAAGACTGACACTTTACTCTTAGTCCCATCCAAAAGGTCATTAATAAAGAGGTTAAAAAGTATTGGTCCTAGCACTGATCCCTGAGGTACCCCACTACAGACTATATCCCATTTAGAGAACGTACCATGTATGACAACTCTTTGTTTCCTGTCATTGAGCAAATTCCTTACCCATTTGCATATAGTTTCCCCCAGTCCTTGCTTCTGTAGGTTCAGTATAAGGCTGTTATGTGGAACTGTATCAAATGCCTTTGTAAAGTCCAGATAAGTTACATCAGCGGTATTAAATACATCCAGATTTGCAATTACCTCCTCATATAAACTCAACATGTTAGTTAGACACGACCTATCTTTCACGAATCCATGCTAGTTGTCATTTATTATATTATTCTCTGCAATATATTTCTGCAGGTCATCTCTTACAATGCCCTCTAAAAATTTTGCACACTACACTGATGTCAGGCTTACCAGATGGTAGTTGCCTGGATCTGCCTTCTTACCGTTCTTAAATATTGGTACCACATCAACCATCCTCCAATCCTGTGGCACCACCCTTGTTACAAGAGAATCTAAGAATATAAGATATAGTGGTCTGTCAATTACTGAGCTCAATTACTTTGTGTATCCATGGATGAATGCCATCTGGGCTGGGGGATTTGTCAATGTTTAATTTGCTCAGACACAGACATACTTCTTCTTGTGTTAAATTAGTTATTTCAGGTGGTAAACTTTGATTTTTGCCTTGTTGAATGATCCCTGGAACAGTTAGTTCATTGGTGAACATGGATGAAAAGTGCCTGTTAAATATCTCAGCCTTTTCTTTGTCCTCTATTATTATCTTGTTATTATTATCTTTTAAGGGGCTGATACCATCTTTTTTTTTCTTTTTGGCATTGATGTATTTATAAAATTTTTGGGATTTATTTTATTGTTGCTGGTGATTTGTTTCTCTGTGGATAACTTTGCTAGCTTGCTTTCTTTTTTACATTTTTTACTTAAATTTTTATACTCCTGAAATGCTATTTCTCTATTTTCTCAGCCTTCAAGATTTTGAATGCCCTTTGTTTTAGCAAGCTTTGTAGTGTCTTATTTGTCCATAATGGTTTCTTTTTATTCCTGGATATTTTATTAACAGAGTGTATAAGTTTTCTGCAGGATTCTAGTAGTATATCTTTAAACATGCCCCAATTATGGTCGGTATCCCCAGTTACCATGTGATAGTCCCAGACTACATGATTAAGCTCTTCCCTTAATTTGTTGAAATCAGCTTTCCTAAAGTTCCAGGGTTTTGCGTTTCCCCTTTTGAATGCTTGATTGAAAATTATTTTGAAACTTACCATATTATGGTCACTGCATCCCAAATGCTACTGGACCTGTAGATCTGAAATTGTATATGGATTGCCCTCCCAGGGCTGTGGGGGTACTCGGCTCCGGGCCCGTTGATCTCAATGGGAGTTGTCACGGAAGCTGGGCCCGGTCCGTGGCCCTGGGGCTCCATTGCAAAAGGGGGTGAAAGAACAATGAAATAGAATTAATGAATAGTTTGTGACGCCACCTGTGGTGTTCGGCAAGGGAGATGTTAAGCCGACGCTGCATACAGATCCTCTGGGACTGGTGGTGTGGTGCAGCCAAGATGGTGAAGCTCCCCACAGGTGGAGCAGTAGTCCCAGGGCAGTGTAGATGTAGGGGTATAAGAGAGGCACAAGCGGGGTAGTAACTGGTACTCAGGTGTAGCAGTGCTGGGTGTGTTGGCGCAAGAATCAGTGGAGGACACCAGGACTTGTAGTTCCAAAGCTTTACTCACAGTCTGTAGTACACACAGGTGCCTGCCTCCGTACCGTGTCCTCCGGGTCAGAGACTCAGTCAGCCTCCAGGCCAGATGGAATGCTCCCTTCCAACGCTCCGCCAACATGTACCTTTCTTAACGTCTCCTCATATAGCGCCTTTGGTGTGAAGTACCCCCAGTACTGAGTTACACTGGAGTGCCTTCTGACAGATGTTCCCAAGAACTCTACTTGTACGGCAGACAGCAGCAGCCAGCTTCGGGGACTCCTTCTCCTGAATCCCGGCTCACTATCAATGTTGCTGTTGTGCCCCCAAGTCTTAGATGGGAGTAGTGCATTTACAGCCCACTACTCCACCCGTGTCTGCTGCAGGACCATTAGCATCCATACAACCTCGGGGACGGGCCCCGGCCTTGCGCTTAGAACTTCTAGGCAGGGTTCTCTCCTAACCCACCTCCTCTGTTCCCTTTTACTCCTTCGTTCCGTACTAATCTCTCCTCCTGGAAGATCAGGTTTCAGTTCAATGTCTTTCTCCTTCTTTCCTTTCCTGTGCCAGCAGACCCAGGTCACTGAGGTCTGCTACAGCACCTCCTTCCTCCATCCCTCTCCCAGGGATCTTCTTTCCTCACTCTCTCCTACTGACTGACCGACTGACTGACTTTAATCCTAAACTTTCCCGCTCTTTTATGTATTCTCAACTCCACCCGCCTCCCAGCACATTTCGTGTTCCAAGCAGGGAGCCACCAAAGGTGCTCTGCTACAATGCAAGCAGGGAGCCGCAATGTGGCTTTGCTGAACTACCGTGTTGTGTGGGATGCGAGTGTTGGAGCATGGTCAGGAGCCTCCAACTCAACTGGATGGTGGGGTACCACACCTAAGGAGGAGGTGCAGTACCTCTGTGGTGACCGAGCCTCAGGGGCGCCACATACCCCCCCATTAAACACAGCACGTCCGCGGGCTGCAAGTTAAACAGCATTCACAATACAGGAACATACAAAATTTTGTAATGCTGAATAAACATGTCTTATACTAAACTTCCTAATATAGGAGGCATGGTTTCTTGAACGTTACAAACAACTGTCTAAATTTTAAATTATGCTACCTAATTTAAAGTGCTATATAAGCAAACTCAATATCAATTCACATTTGCTAGCAACACATTTCTTCTATCTTTCACATTTTCCTCTTTCTACTGTCTCTTCTAGACGTAGGACTACAACCATGAATACCTGGCTCGTCACCTGTACTTTTCGATTCTATATTCACATCCTCAACATCTTTATTCAAAGTTCTGTAAACATTCACTATGTCTTTTTCTCAAGATACTTCCATAAAATCTGTCATCAGGATTCTCATCATATACTAATACTTTCTAGTTTCTATTCAGGAAAGAACATCAAGCATTATCAATAAGTGCAAAAGTAGACGCTGGTTCGGCCATCGTGTCTGGAAATGTCCCTATAACGAGGTAGGTCTTCTTTTTTTTAAGAAGAGAGTCCTATGTAAAACCAAGAGAGGGCCCCTAAAGAGGCGCAAACTATGTATAACAACAGTTCTGGACCATTCAACATTCATGATCTCGACAGTTCAAATGTGAAGGCTGCCAATACAACTGGGCAATACCGGAAAAACAGAACTAAAGCACGATAGCCAAAACAAATAGAAAACTGGTACCAAAAATAGAAAGCAAAGCACAGCTATGCAAATACCCTCCTGGGTATTGAGAATTAAAGTGAAGAGCGTTTAAACTAGTGATTGTCCCCTCCTGGGGTTTCTGAACTGGAACCGCTACCAGATGAGAGAAACGCATTGGCAGTCCTCAGGTATTCTTCCTCCAGTGGGGTGAAACTTTTGGCTTTCTGTACCTTTGGCTGTGGGACTGGTACTGAAGTTACATTGCACATAGGGGTAGGTACAAACACAGTCTTTTCAATAACTGTTGCTGCAGAGGTAGCAGGTGGCTGCTGCCCGTAGGTCTTTATGAGATCCTCTGGGATCCGTCTAACGTTCATTGCATAACATCCCCTCAGTCCTTGATGTCTAGTGAAGGTCACATAATCTCCCGGGCTCAGGTTTTTGGCAGGGTGCCCTTTTCTCAAGTAAGGTTCTACATCTCTTCAGTTGAAAAATAGATCGGAGATTCGGCTAGGGTCATGGATAAAGCCGAACCCCCTCTCAGAATTTACTATGTTGCTTGCATGTCTCAGCCACCCCTAAATCCTCACTGACTCACTCTTTTTGTCTACTCTACCTATCCCCTTTTTAGCACATCTCCCCTCCCCCCCAGATCCTAGTTTAAAAGCTCCTCCATCCATCGGACTAATTTTTTCCCCAAGCACAGCTGCACCCTCCCCATTGAAGCACAACCCATCCCTACTGGAGAGCCTGTAGCTGACAGAAAAGTTGGCCCAGTTCTCCATGAACCCAAACCCTTCATGTATGGATACATTCTTCCCTAGAAACATAATTTCCAGAGAGGCTAGATCAGGAATGTATCATTACATGTCATGTACTGATTAACCTGCTCTAAGCTATTGTGGGGATGTGTTATTTTACTTCTGTGTTGCTGCCTGTTTATGATTGGCCATCATCATACAGAGAAATTAAGTACATGCCCTCAGTGAAAACTATCTGATGACACCCACTTAACTCATCAGGTGCCAAATTCTTTGATTCCTAATATCTCTGCAACAGAGAGGAATTTTTTTTTTTAAAGGAAAAAACATTTTATTCTGCTGTGCAGCCACTGTAACATCATGTATCCAGTTCAATACAAAAAAATGGTGACCGTTCCTTTAAAATTAACTGCTTAAAGTAGTTCTACCATCCAAATTGACACCTTTTTCTATATTATATTTTATATACAAGCTACAGGAATGTCTGAGAAGGCAAGGCTCATACGTATACTCAAGGTGGCCTCATAAATATGCTGGAAAATATTTTTAGACCCACCATTTAGTATTCAGATTAATTTCTTTTTATCATAAATAAATCATACAAATCTTTTACTATGCTTGCCTTCTTTCTTCCCAGTTCTTCTGTCATTTTTTGTTATATACCATCCACTAGTCTGTGGCATGTTGAGCAGGCATGTTTCAGATTATCAGTTTATGTATGAAATTTGGAGAGGCTCTTCAGTCACAAGGCAGCAATTTAGCGAAGTCACATATTGATTTCTTTATATCTTTGGTACAAGGAAGGTAGTAATGGAACAGAGCCAGGTTATTTTTAAATATGGACAGTCCTGATTTGCAGGCTCGGGCCAATGTTTCTCATATTTCCATCAATATTTTAAAAATACCAGCTGTAAATTGCTATACACGTCGTAATGGAAAGCATAGCAGCACAAAGCAAAAGTATCGTAGCAATAATAGCTGTAGTCCCGTGCATTGAAGTATTTATGGCAGAACAAATTGCTAATTTATTTGGAATACTTTTTTGTTGCATCAGTCTTTTGTTTGTTTGATGTTTTCATTTGGTTTATTGTTTAGATTTAGAGTTGAGCGACTTTTGGTTTTTTAGGGTCGCGTTTCGTTTCGTGAAACCCGACTTTTCCAAAAGTCGGGTCGAGCAAGATCGTCCGATTATAGGGAAAAGTCGGGGTCGTCCCGAAACACGAAACCCAATGTAAGTCAATGGGGAATAAAAGTCGGCAGTGAGAGGAGGACAGGAAACACACCTACAGTGCCCATTTGAATGCCAAAAGCATCAATTCTTCTTACTTAAGCTTGTCAACCTTAATTAACTTCATAATACAAGTTACGCACTGAAAAATGGGGGTTATTTGGCTAAAGTTGTGGGGGGGAGGGCTGGCTGCAGGTTTTCATGTGCCCTGGGCGAAAGAGCGCCCCTTTAACACATACCACAACTCATCAATGATCATGCTCCGATACGGCAGAGAAATAGCGGTATAGTACAATGAAAAATACTTCACTTTTTACATCTCATGACGAGGCCCATCTATTTCTCCATACAGAATCATTGGACCCATATAATGTTTGAAACAGTATATGATGAGCTCCACATAATGCTACAGTATATGTTGGTCCCCATGGATGAAGCTCCACTGTCTTATGGGCCCAAATAATGCTCCAAACATAATGGGCCCCATTTCTAATGCTCTAGTGTATAATGGGCCCTGTAAATGCTGTTCCAGTGTCTGATGTCCACCTTTGGAATGTTCCAGTGTATGGTGGGCCCCATCTATCAGTCTCCAGAGTAACGTGCTCCCCAAAAATTGCTGTCCCAACATTGAAAACAATCAAATAAGTCTCCTCGCTAGGGAATCCCTGTACTAGTCTGGACTCCTCGTCGTCCCCATCTTCCATCTCACTGCACAGTATTTCAACCTTGCAAGTGCTGTGATCCTGAGCAAGCAGGGGGGGCCCACTCGTTGGCGACGGCACTGGCACAGGGCCCCTGATAGTACGGTGGTGTGTCTGATGGAGGGTGGGCCGAACCTGCACTTTCATCTGCAGCTTCCTCTTTGTCACCGTGTAAGATGGAACTGTATATGGGAAGGGTAACCTGAGTTTCATCAGGGTCAGATTCAGGCCGTGTAGCGTGCGAGGGGAATGTAGTGGTCTGGGTCAATGTACCAGCAGATTCATCGAGCAGTGGCTGGGCATCAGTGCACTTGTGTCGCCCCCAGGAGTACGGTCGCCACAGTGGCATTACCTTCCTCCTAGGGAGTGTGATGTCATGCTTGGGAGCAATGAAGGATCTCTCTAGCAGGTTAACTGATTGGGCGGCGTTATTCCCACGAGTCATGACCCTCCAAACAGCGTTCATGAAGGCAAAGTGTTTGTTTTACGTGGACAGTATGGTTGCAAAGCTGAACCTTAAAGGAATGTCCAGAAGGGCACCACCAGGAGTGGAGCCTACGGTTAAATTCGACTCCACCTGGGAAACCTCAACCATGCCAGCTACAGAACAGATGCACACATTGCAAGCTTAATTCCGTTAACGAACGAGACTCCGTCATGCCCCGCGGTCCGAGTCCGGCTTACTAGAGGGACACGTGAGGCTCTGGAACATGAGATTGGCCAATAACTAGTGTGTCATGCCCTTACATGTCCGTGGCTGCATGTGCGCTACACTGAAAAGGCCAGCGTTTGTCGCTTACAGGTGCAGATAACCCGCTGAACAACGTTAGTGATGGGGATCACTGATTACAATTATTACCCGCGAACAATGATTTCCCAGTAAGTGCAGGTCAACTGCAGTTCCAGAATTAGGCCTAACCGTCATTCCTGAAAAAATGAAAAACTTACGTGTGCAAACCACAAGTGCTGTAGCTTGCTTAACAGCTCGCTAGCCGTTCTCACGCCCAGTATGGATTACACGTGATTGCACAAAGGTTAGAAAGGGTACTGTATCCCCAGATAACATGTATGGATAGCGTACACATTCAAAATATATGTCTCAGGAGGCAGGCTCAGACGGTGTTAGGCCCAGTATGGATTGCACGTGATTGCACAAAGGTTAGAAAGGGTACCGTATCCCCGGATAACATGTATGGATAGCGTACACATTCAAAATATGTGTCTCAGGAGGCAGGCTCAGATGGTGTTAGGCCCAGTATGGATTGCACGTGATTGCACAAAGGTTAGAAAGGGTACCGTATCCCCGGATAACATGTATGGATAGCGTACACATTCAAAATATGTGTCTCAGGAGGCAGGCTCAGACGGTGTTAGGCCCAGTATGGATTGCACGTGATTGCACAAAGGTTAGAAAGGGTACCGTATCCCCGGATAACATGTATGGATAGCGTACACATTCAAAATATGTGTCTCAGGAGGCAGGCTCAGACGGTGTTAGGCCCAGTATGGATTGCACGTGATTGCACAAAGGTTAGAAAGGGTACCGTATCCCCGGATAACATGTATGGATAGCGTACACATTCAAAATATGTGTCTCAGGAGGCAGGCTCAGACGGTGTTAGGCCCAGTATGGATTGCACGTGATTGCACAAAGGTTAGAAAGGGTACCGTATCCCCGGATAACATGTATGGATAGCGTAGACATTCAAAATATATGTCTCAGGAGGCAGGCTCAGACGGTGTTAGGCACAGTATGGATTGCACGTGATTGCACAAAGGTTAGAAAGGTTACCGTATCCCCGGATAACATGTATGGATAGCGTACACATTCAAAATATATGTCTCAGGAGGCAGGCTCAGACGGTGTTAGGCCCAGTATGGATTGCACGTGATTGCACAAAGGTTAGAAAGGGTACCGTATCCCCAGATAACATGTATGGATAGCGTATACATTCAAAATATATGTCTCAGGAGGCAGGCTCAGACGGTGTTAGGCCCAGTATGGATTGCACGTGATTGCACAAAGGTTAGAAAGGGTACCGTATCCCCCGATAACATGTATGGATAGCGTACACATTCAAAATATATGTCTCAGGAGGCAGGCTCAGACGGTGTTAGGCCCAGTATGGATTGCACGTGATTGCACAAAGGTTAGAAAGGGTACCGTTTCCCCGGATAACATGTATGGATAGCGTACACATTCAAAATATATGTCTCAGGAGGCAGGCTCAGACGGTGTTAGGCCCAGTATGGATTGCACGTGATTGCACAAAGGTTAGAAAGGGTACCGTATCCCCGGATAACATGTATGGATAGCGCACACATTCAAAATATATGTCTCAGGAGGCAGGCTCAGACGGTGTTAGGCACAGTATGGATTGCACGTGATTGCACAAAGGTTAGAAAGGGTACCGTATCCCCGGATAACATGTATGGATAGCGTACACATTCAAAATATATGTCTCAGGAGGCAGGCTCAGACGGTGTTAGGCCCAGTATGGATTGCACGTGATTGCACAAAGGTTAGAAAGGGTACCGTATCCCCGGATAACATGTATGGATAGCGTACACATTCAAAATATATGTCTCAGGAGGCAGGCTCAGACGGTGTTAGGCCCAGTATGGATTGCACGTGATTGCACAAAGGTTAGAAAGGGTACCGTATCCCCGGATAACATGTATGGATAGCGTACACATTCAAAATATATGTCTCAGGAGGCAGGCTCAGACGGTGTTAGGCCCAGTATGGATTGCACGTGACTGCACAAAGGTTAGAAAGGGTACCGTATCCCCGGATAACATGTATGGATAGCGTACACATTCAAAATATATGTCTCAGGAGGCAGGCTCAGACGGTGTTAGGCACAGTATGGATTGCACGTGATTGCACAAAGGTTAGAAAGGGTACCGTATCCCCGGATAACATGTATGGATAGCGTACACATTCAAAATATATGTCTCAGGAGGCAGGCTCAGACGGTGTTAGGCCCAGTATGGATTGCACGTGATTGCACAAAGGTTAGAAAGGGTACCGTATCCCCGGATAACATGTATGGATAGCGTACACATTCAAAATATATGTCTCAGGAGGCAGGCTCAGACGGTGTTAGGCACAGTATGGATTGCACGTGATTGCACAAAGGTTAGAAAGGGTACCGTATCCCCGGATAACATGTATGGATAGCGTACACATTCAAAATATATGTCTCAGGAGGCAGGCTCAGACGGTGTTAGGCCCAGTATGGATTGCACGTGATTGCACAAAGGTTAGAAAGGGTACCGTATCCCCGGATAACATGTATGGATAGCGTACACATTCAAAATATATGTCTCAGGAGGCAGGCTCAGACGGTGTTAGGCCCAGTATGGATTGCACGTGATTGCACAAAGGTTAGAAAGGGTACCGTATCCCCGGATAACATGTATGGATAGCGTACACATTCAAAATATATGTCTCAGGAGGCAGGCTCAGACGGTGTTAGGCACAGTATGGATTGCACGTGATTGCACAAAGGTTAGAAAGGGTACCGTATCCCCGGATAACATGTATGGATAGCGTACACATTCAAAATATATGTCTCAGGAGGCAGGCTCAGACGGTGTTAGGCACAGTATGGATTGCACGTGATTGCACAAAGGTTAGAAAGGGTACCGTATCCCCGGATAACATGTATGGATAGCGTACACATTCAAAATATGTGTCTCAGGAGGCAGGCTCAGACGGTGTTAGGCCCAGTATGGATTGCACGTGATTGCACAAAGGTTAGAAAGGGTACCGTATCCCCGGATAACATGTATGGATAGCGTACACATTCAAAATATGTGTCTCAGGAGGCAGGCTCAGACGGTGTTAGGCCCAGTATGGATTGCACGTGATTGCACAAAGGTTAGAAAGGGTACCGTATCCCCGGATAACATGTATGGATAGCGTACACATTCAAAATATGTGTCTCAGGAGGCAGGCTCAGACGGTGTTAGGCCCAGTATGGATTGCACGTGATTGCACAAAGGTTAGAAAGGGTACCGTATCCCCGGATAACATGTATGGATAGCGTACACATTCAAAATATGTGTCTCAGGAGGCAGGCTCAGACGGTGTTAGGCCCAGTATGGATTGCACGTGATTGCACAAAGGTTAGAAAGGGTACCGTATCCCCGGATAACATGTATGGATAGCGTACACATTCAAAATATGTGTCTCAGGAGGCAGGCTCAGACGGTGTTAGGCCCAGTATGGATTGCACGTGATTGCACAAAGGTTAGAAAGGGTACCGTATCCCCGGATAACATGTATGGATAGCGTAGACATTCAAAATATATGTCTCAGGAGGCAGGCTCAGACGGTGTTAGGCACAGTATGGATTGCACGTGATTGCACAAAGGTTAGAAAGGTTACCGTATCCCCGGATAACATGTATGGATAGCGTACACATTCAAAATATATGTCTCAGGAGGCAGGCTCAGACGGTGTTAGGCCCAGTATGGATTGCACGTGATTGCACAAAGGTTAGAAAGGGTACCGTATCCCCAGATAACATGTATGGATAGCGTATACATTCAAAATATATGTCTCAGGAGGCAGGCTCAGACGGTGTTAGGCCCAGTATGGATTGCACGTGATTGCACAAAGGTTAGAAAGGGTACCGTATCCCCCGATAACATGTATGGATAGCGTACACATTCAAAATATATGTCTCAGGAGGCAGGCTCAGACGGTGTTAGGCCCAGTATGGATTGCACGTGATTGCACAAAGGTTAGAAAGGGTACCGTTTCCCCGGATAACATGTATGGATAGCGTACACATTCAAAATATATGTCTCAGGAGGCAGGCTCAGACGGTGTTAGGCCCAGTATGGATTGCACGTGATTGCACAAAGGTTAGAAAGGGTACCGTATCCCCGGATAACATGTATGGATAGCGCACACATTCAAAATATATGTCTCAGGAGGCAGGCTCAGACGGTGTTAGGCACAGTATGGATTGCACGTGATTGCACAAAGGTTAGAAAGGGTACCGTATCCCCGGATAACATGTATGGATAGCGTACACATTCAAAATATATGTCTCAGGAGGCAGGCTCAGACGGTGTTAGGCCCAGTATGGATTGCACGTGATTGCACAAAGGTTAGAAAGGGTACCGTATCCCCGGATAACATGTATGGATAGCGTACACATTCAAAATATATGTCTCAGGAGGCAGGCTCAGACGGTGTTAGGCCCAGTATGGATTGCACGTGATTGCACAAAGGTTAGAAAGGGTACCGTATCCCCGGATAACATGTATGGATAGCGTACACATTCAAAATATATGTCTCAGGAGGCAGGCTCAGACGGTGTTAGGCCCAGTATGGATTGCACGTGATTGCACAAAGGTTAGAAAGGGTACCGTATCCCCGGATAACATGTATGGATAGCGTACACATTCAAAATATATGTCTCAGGAGGCAGGCTCAGACGGTGTTAGGCACAGTATGGATTGCACGTGATTGCACAAAGGTTAGAAAGGGTACCGTATCCCCGGATAACATGTATGGATAGCGTACACATTCAAAATATATGTCTCAGGAGGCAGGCTCAGACGGTGTTAGGCCCAGTATGGATTGCACGTGATTGCACAAAGGTTAGAAAGGGTACCGTATCCCCGGATAACATGTATGGATAGCGTACACATTCAAAATATATGTCTCAGGAGGCAGGCTCAGACGGTGTTAGGCCCAGTATGGATTGCACGTGATTGCACAAAGGTTAGAAAGGGTACCGTATCCCCGGATAACATGTATGGATAGCGTACACATTCAAAATATATGTCTCAGGAGGCAGGCTCAGACGGTGTTAGGCACAGTATGGATTGCACGTGATTGCACAAAGGTTAGAAAGGGTACCGTATCCCCGGATAACATGTATGGATAGCGTACACATTCAAAATATATGTCTCAGGAGGCAGGCTCAGACGGTGTTAGGCACAGTATGGATTGCACGTGATTGCACAAAGGTTAGAAAGGGTACCGTATCCCCGGATAACATGTATGGATAGCGTACACATTCAAAATATGTGTCTCAGGAGGCAGGCTCAGACGGTGTTAGGCCCAGTATGGATTGCACGTGATTGCACAAAGGTTAGAAAGGGTACCGTATCCCCGGATAACATGTATGGATAGCGTACACATTCAAAATATATGTCTCAGGAGGCAGGCTCAGACGGTGTTAGGCCCAGTATGGATTGCACGTGATTGCACAAAGGTTAGAAAGGGTACCGTATCCCCGGATAACATGTATGGATAGCGTACACATTCAAAATATATGTCTCAGGAGGCAGGCTCAGACGGTGTCAGGCACAGTATGGATTTGACGGCCCAGATTACACAGCGGAGGAGCAGGGAGAGGTAAAGATTGCAAATGCTGGGGCCCTGCCAAAGCAAGGGGGCCCACTCGTGGGCGTCGGTACTGGCACTGGGCCCCTCATAGTACAGCGGTGTGTCTGACGGCGGGTGTGCACCACCACCGTCAGAGACACTTGATTGCACTATGAGGGACCCTGTGCCAGTGCCCGCGCCCAAGAGTCGGCCTACCCACCTGTCCAGGGCAACGGCACTCGCACGGTGTCGTGCGCTAGGTGGTGACCCCGGCCATGGGGGGGGAGGCAGCACAGTTAGGGAGTTTTAGAAAGTGGCATATGTTGATGTTGGACATTCAGCTGATGCACAAGGCGAAATAGGTCAAGTCCCAGGAAGAGGTGGACCAAAGCAAGCCATTTTTCTGTCACCCTATGTGTCATCAGGGGAAGGTGGGACAAAATCCTTGGAAACCCATGCATGGTTCATTTTAATGAAGGTTAGATCATCCACATTTTGGGTTGACAGACGGGTCCTTTTTTCTGTCAGGATTGATCCAGCTGCACTGAAGACTCTTTCCGATAGCACACTTGCAGCTGGGCAAGCGAGCTCCTGTAAGGCATATTGGGCCAATTCAGGCCAGGTGTCCAGTTTAGCGGCCCAATAGTCAAAGGGGAATGACCTGTGTGGGAGAACATCGATATGGGAGGAAAAGTAGTGTGTAACCATGGTTGACAACTGCTGTCTCCTGTCACTTTCCATCGATGCAGTATTACCAGTTGTGTGAGCGGTATTTGAAAAATCAGTCCACAACATTGTCATGAAACCCCTGTCTCCAACGCCACTTCTGCTGTGTGCACCACGAACACCTCTGCCAAGCTGCCCCCGGCCCGTACGGCTCGTGTGAGAACCATCACCGCTGCTGTGTGCTGGGAATGCCTCAAGCAACCGATTTACCAGAGTTGCTTGTTTATTAGCCAATATTAGGTCAAGGTTCTCCTGTGGCATGATGTTTTGTAATTTGCCTTTATAGCGTGGATCCAGGATGCTGGCCAACCAGTAGTCGTCATCGTTCATCATTTTGGCAATGCGGGGGTCCCTTTTTAGGATCCGCAAGGCATAATCTGACATGTGGGCCAATGTTCCCGGTGTCAATGATGGACTGCGAGTGCTGGTTGGAGGAGCACTTTCTGGCAAATCCACATCCCTCCAGTCACGCACAAACCCTGTACCAGACCTTGCCACGCCAACATTTTCACTTGCCCCACGAGATGCATCCTCCTCCCCTAAGTAATCATCCCCATCATCATCCTCCTCCTCTTCTTCCTCCACCTCGTCCAGGAGAGGTCCCTGAGCAGACAATGGCTGAATGTCATCAAGGATTCCCTCCTCCTCTTCCTCCTCATCAACATTGGCTGCAGACGCCTGCTCCTTAAGGTGCGTCAAAGTTTGCATGAGCAGACGCATAAGTGGGATGCTCATGCTTAGGATGGCGTCGTCTGCGCTTACCAGCCGTGTGCATTCCTCAAAACACTGAAGGACTTTACAGAGGTCTTTCAGCTTCGACCACTGCACACCTGTCAACTCCATGTCTGCTCTCAAAGTGCCTGGCCGTGTATCCTCCCACAAATGCATTATAGCCTGCCTCTGCTCGCACAGCCGCTCCACCATGTGCAGGGTGGAGTTCCACCTTGTTGCAATGTCGATAATGAGGTGGTGGTTGGGAAGGTGGAGCAATCGCTGCAGCTTCTGCATACGAACGGAGTGTACAGGCGACCGGCGGATGTGCGCGCACAGTCTTCGCACCTTCTGGAGCAGGGCTGTTAACTCCGGATAATTTTTGAGGAAGCACTGCACCACCAGGTTCAAGGTGTGAGCCAAGCAAGGTATGTGGCTGAGTTTTGAAAGGGCTATGGCTGCCACAAAATTACGGCCGTTATCACTAACTACCTTGCCTGCCTCAAGATGTACACTGCCCAGCCATGACTCAGTTTGTCGCTTCAAGTACTCGGCCAGCACCTCGGCGGTATGTCTGTCGCCCAAACACATCATCTGCAACACAGCCTGCTGACGCTTTCCACTAGCTGCTCGATAGGGGGACACATCGTGTGCAACAGTGGCAGCTGCAGATGGAGTGCTCGTACGACTGCGCTCTGTGGACGAGCTTTCGCTTCTGGAGGAGGAGGAGGAGGGTGGAACGCCTACAGCCAACTGTTTCCTATACCGTGGGCAAGGCAGCACTGTCCCACCTCCGCTGTCCCCTGTGGACCCTGCATCCACCACATTAACCCAGTGCGCAGTGATGGACACGTAACGGCCCTGGCCATGCCGACTGGACCATGCATCAGTTGTGAGGTGTACCTTTCCGCTCACTGACTGCTTGAGTGCATGGACAATGCGGTCTTTCACATGATTGTGGAGGACTGGGATGGCTTTGCGAGAGAAGAAGTGGCGACTCGGTAGGTCATAGCGTGGTACTGCATAGGCCATGAGTTCGGGGAAAGCTGTGCTTTCCACCAACCGAAGGGCATCATCTCAAACGAGATTAGTTTGGCAATGTGGGCGTTCAAACCCAGTGTACGCAGATGAGAGACTGAGTACTTTCTTGACCTACTCATAGTGTCTGGGAGGGTGAGCTGGACTTGAGAGCTGCATATGGTGGAAGTAGCGGTGGACAGGGCGGACTGAGAGAGGGTTGATGATGGTGATGGAGTTGGTGTTCTTTCTGATGGCCTAGAATCAGTCTTTCGGTGATATAACAGTGGGATTCCCTGACTGCTGTGGCCTTGCAACGACACCTCAACATTTGCTGCTGTGCTAACCGGTGGGCTTACAGTGGGGGAAGCAATGTAGCGTTGATGACTACCTTCGTTGTGATCAGTTGCACATGTGGCACTTGAGGTTTGGTGTTGTGTCCACGCTTGCAAGTGCATGCTGGTTAAATGTCTAAGCATGCAACTGGTATTCAAATTTTTCAGATTTTTCCCTCGGCTAAAGGTCTTTGCGCACTTCTTACAGATAACCTTGGCCTGATCATGAGGATTTTGTTCAAAAAAGTGCCACACTGCACTCTTCCTACTTTGGCAGACATTTTGCGGCCTAGCACGCTGTGATCTTTTGACCCTCTGGACAAGCTGTCCAGCAACTCTTTTGATGTTTGGAACCTGTCTTTGGAGTGCTCCGGGCCTGCCAGATAACAGCTGTTGCGATGTCGATGTCTGCTGTGGATGCTCCTCATCTGACCTATTGGAAGCAGCACCCTCTTCCCCCAATGGATGCCAATCTGGGTCAACAACTGGGTCATCCATCACCTCCTCTTCTATGTCATGTGCACCTTCCTCTGTGTCACCGTGTATGGTGGTATAGTGTGCGGGAAGGGGCACCTGAGTCTCATCAGGGTCAGAATCTGGCTCTGTACACTGCGAGGACAATGTAGTGCTCTGAGTGAATGTACCAGCAGAATCATCCATCAGCGGCTGTGCATCAGTGCACTCCATGTCAGATTCATCTTGGCCTGGGTAATTCACCATTTCACTTGATAATCCAGGCATGGTATGTGAAAACAGCTCCATGGAGTAATCAGTAGTATGGCCTGCGTCATCCTTCAATCTTGGTTGGGGTGAAGGACACAAGGAAAGGTGTGGTTCATGAACATGAGCCTCCAATGACGACTCAGTGCTTTTACTTTTTACAACTGAAGAAGAGGAGGCGATAGAGCTGGAGGCTGAGTCAGCAATGTAAGACAAAACGTTTTCCTGATGCTCTGGCTTTAAAAGCGGTTTGCCAACTCCTAGAAAACTAAGCGTTCGAGGCCTTATGTAGCCAGACGATGACGCAGGCTAAACACCTCCTGCATTCGGTCCTATTTTGCTCTTGCCACTACCATCAGATCCACCACCAACACCATCATTACCAGCTGCCAACCCCCGCCCAATTCCACGGCCTCTTCCACCAGCCTTCCTCATTTTTGGTAGAAATGTAGACAAAATCCAACAAACTATATAGTATGTAAAACAAGGTACAAGGTGTCTATAGGACAGGAGAGATTTTGAATTTCTGCACACACTTTTGGACACTGGACACTTTTGGATTGTGTGAGGCCCAATGAATATCTGAGCGCTATGTGACAGGCTCGATGGCACAGCTGTGACCTAAGTGACTAGAGGATAAGGGAGATTTTGAATCTCTGCACACACTTTTGGACACTGGACACTTTTGGATTGTGTGAGGCCCAATGAATATCTGAGCGCTATGTGACAGACTCGATGGCACAGCTGTGACCTAAGTGACTAGAGGATAAGGGAGATTTTGAATCTCTGCACACACTTTTGGACACTGGACACTTTTGGATTGTGTGAAGCCCAATGAATATCTGAGCGCTATGTGACAGGCTCGATGGCACAGCTGTGACCTAAGTGACTAGAGGATAAGTGAGATTTTGAATCTGCACACACTTTTGGAAACTGGACACTTTTGGATTGTGTGAGGCCCAATGAATATCTGAGCGCTATGTGACAGGCTCGATGGCACAGCTGTGACCTAAGTGACTAGAGGATAAGTGAGATTTTGAATCTCTGCACACACTTTTGGACACTGGACACTTTTGGATTGTGTGAGGCCCAATGAATATCTGAGCGCTATGTGACAGGCTCGATGGCACAGCTGTGACCTAAGTGACTAGAGGATAAGTGAGATTTTGAATCTCTGCACACACTTTTGGACACTGGACACTTTTGGATTGTGTGAGGCCCAATGAATATCTGAGCGCTATGTGACAGGCTCGATGGCACAGCTGTGACCTAAGTGACTAGAGGATAAGTGAGATTTTGAATCTCTGCACACACTTTTGGACACTGGACACTTTTGGATTGTGTGAGGCCCAATGAATATCTGAGCGCTATGTGACAGGCTCGATGGCACAGCTGTGACCTAAGTGACTAGAGGATAAGGAAGATTTTGAATCTCTGCACACACTTTTGGACACTGGACACTTTTGGATTGTGTGAGGCCCAATGAATATCTGAGCGCTATGTGACAGGCTCGATGGCACAGCTGTGACCTAAGTGACTAGAGAATAAGTGAGATTTTGACTCTCTGCACACACTTTTGGACACTGGACACTTTTGGATTGTGTGAGGCCCACTGATATCTGAGCGCTATGTGACAGGCTCGATGGCACAGCTGTGACCTAAGTGACTAGAGGATAAGGGAGATTTTGAATCTCTGCACACACTTTTGGACACTGGACACTTTTGGATTGTGTGAGGCCCAATGAATATCTGAGCGCTATATGACAGGCTCGATGGCACAGCTGTGACCTAAGTGACTAGAGGATAAGTGAGATTTTGAATCTCTGCACACACTTTTGGACACTGGACACTTTTGGATTGTGTGAGGCCCAATGAATATCTGAGCGCTATGTGACAGGCTCGATGGCACAGCTGTGACCTAAGTGACTAGAGGATAAGTGAGATTTTGAATCTCTGCACACACTTTTGGACACTGGACACTTTTGGATTGTGTGAGGCCCAATAAATATCTGAGCGCTATGTGACAGGCTCGATGGCACAGCTGTGACCTAAGTGACTAGAGGATAAGGGAGATTTTGAATCTCTGCACACACTTTTGGACACTGGACACTTTTGGATTGTGTGAGGCCCAATGAATATCTGAGCGCTATGTGACAGGCTCGATGGCACAGCTGTGACCTAAGTGACTAGAGGATAAGTGAGATTTTGAATCTCTGCACACACTTTTGGACACTGGACACTTTTGGATTGTGTGAGGCCCACTGATATCTGAGCGCTATGTGACAGGCTCGATGGCACAGCTGTGACCTAAGTGACTAGTGGATAAGTGAGATTTTGAATCTCTGCACACACTTTTGGACACTGGACACTTTTGGATTGTGTGAGGCCCAATGAATATCTGAGCGCTATGTGACAGGCTCGATGGCACAGCTGTGACCTAAGTGACTAGAGGATAAGGGAGATTTTGAATCTCTGCACACACTTTTGGACACTGGACACTTTTGGATTGTGTGAGGCCCAATGAATATCTGAGCGCTATGTGACAGGCTCGATGGCACAGCTGTGGCCTAAGTGACTAGAGAATAAGTGAGATTTTGAATCTCTGCACACACTTTTGGACACTGGACACTTTTGGATTGTGTGAGGCCCACTGATATCTGAGCACTATGTGACAGGCTCGATGGCACAGCTGTGACCTAAGTGACTAGAGGATAAGGGAGATTTTGAATCTCTGCACACACTTTTGGACACTGGACACTTTTGGATTGTGTGAGGCCCAATGAATATCTGAGCGCTATGTGACAGGCTCGATGGCACAGCTGTGACCTAAGTGACTAGAGGATAAGTGAGATTTTGAATCTCTGCACACACTTTTGGACACTGGACACTTTTGGATTGTGTGAGGCCCAATGAATATCTGAGCGCTATGTGACAGGCTCGATGGCACAGCTGTGACCTAAGTGACTAGGGGATAAGTGAGATTTTGAATCTCTGCACACACTTTTGGACACTGGACACTTTTGGATTGTGTGAGGCCCAATGAATATCTGAGCGCTATGTGACAGGCTCGATGGCACAGCTGTGACCTAAGTGACTAGAGGATAAGTGAGATTTTGAATCTCTGCACACACTTTTGGACACTGAACACTTATGGATTGTGTGAGGCCCAATGAATATCTGAGCGCTATGTGACAGGCTCGATGGCACAGCTGTGACCTAAGTGACTAGAGGATAAGGGAGATTTTGAATCTCTGCACACACTTTTGGACACTGGACACTTTTGGATTGTGTGAGGCCCAATGAATATCTGAGCGCTATGTGACAGGCTCGATGGCACAGCTGTGACCTAAGTGACTAGAGGATAAGTGAGATTTTGAATCTCTGCACACACTTTTGGACACTGGACACTTTTGGATTGTGTGAGGCCCAATGAATATCTGAGCGCTATGTGACAGGCTCGATGGCACAGCTGTGACCTAAGTGACTAGAGGATAAGGGAGATTTTGAATCTCTGCACACACTTTTGGACACTGGACACTTTTGGATTGTGTGAGGCCCAATGAATATCTGAGCGCTATGTGACAGGCTCGATGGCACAGCTGTGACCTAAGTGACTAGAGGATAAGTGAGATTTTGAATCTCTGCACACACTTTTGGACACTGGACACTTTTGGATTGTGTGAGGCCCAATGAATATCTGAGCGCTATGTGACAGGCTCGATGGCACAGCTGTGACCTAAGTGACTAGAGGATAAGGGAGATTTTGAATCTCTGCACACACTTTTGGACACTGGACACTTTTGGATTGTGTGAGGCCCAATGAATATCTGAGCGCTATGTGACAGGCTCGATGGCACAGCTGTGACCTAAGTGACTAGAGGATAAGTGAGATTTTGAATCTCTGCACACACTTTTGGACACTGGACACTTTTGGATTGTGTGAGGCCCACTGATATCTGAGCGCTATGTGACAGGCTCGATGGCACAGCTGTGACCTAAGTGACTAGAGGATAAGGGAGATTTTGAATCTCTGCACACACTTTTGGACACTTTTGGATTGTGTGAGGCCCAATGAATATCTGAGCGCTATGTGACAGGCTCGATGGCACAGCTGTGACCTAAGTGACTAGAGGATAAGTGAGATTTTTAATCTCTGCACACACTTTTGGACACTGGACACTTTTGGATTGTGTGAGGCCCAATGAATATCTGAGCGCTATGTGACAGGCTCGATGGCACAGCTGTGACCTAAGTGACTAGAGGATAAGTGAGATTTTGAATCTCTGCACACACTTTTGGACACTGGACACTTTTGGATTGTGTGAGGCCCAATGAATATCTGAGCGCTATGTGACAGGCTCGATGGCACAGCTGTGACCTAAGTGACTAGAGGATAAGTGAGATTTTGAATCTCTGCACACACTTTTGGACACTGGACACTTTTGGATTGTGTGAGGCCCAATGAATATCTGAGCGCTATGTGACAGGCTCGATGGCACAGCTGTGACCTAAGTGACTAGAGGATAAGTGAGATTTTGAATCTCTGCACACACTTTTGGACACTGGACACTTTTGGATTGTGTGAGGCCCAATGAATATCTGAGCGCTATGTGACAGGCTCGATGGCACAGCTGTGACCTAAGTGACTAGAGGATAAGTGAGATTTTGAATCTCTGCACACACTTTTGGACACTGGACACTTTTGGATTGTGTGAGGCCCAATGAATATCTGAGCGCTATGTGACAGGCTCGATGGCACAGCTGTGACCTAAGTGACTAGAGGATAAGTGAGATTTTGAATCTCTGCACACACTTTTGGACACTGGACACTTTTGGATTGTGTGAGGCCCAATGAATATCTGAGCGCTATGTGACAGGCTCGATGGCACAGCTGTGACCTAAGTGACTAGAGGATAAGTGAGATTTTGAATCTCTGCACACACTTTTGGACACTGGACACTTTTGGATTGTGTGAGGCCCAATAAATATCTGAGCGCTATGTGACAGGCTCAATGGCACAGCTGTGACCTAAGTGACTAGAGGATAAGGGAGATTTTGAATCTCTGCACACACTTTTGGACACTGGACACTTTTGGATTGTGTGAGGCCCAATGAATATCTGAGCGCTATGTGACAGGCTCGATGGCACAGCTGTGACCTAAGTGACTAGAGGATAAGTGAGATTTTGAATCTCTGCACACACTTTTGGACACTGGACACTTTTGGATTGTGTGAGGCCCACTGATATCTGAGCGCTATGTGACAGGCTCGATGGCACAGCTGTGACCTAAGTGACTAGAGGATAAGGGAGATTTTGAATCTCTGCACACACTTTTGGACACTGGACACTTCTGGATTGTGTGAGGCCCAATGAATATCTGAGCGCTATGTGACAGGCTCGATGGCACAGCTGTGACCAAAGTGACTAGAGGATAAGGGAGATTGGATTGCTTTTAAAAAAGCAGTTTGCGGAGCAGTGGGTAAACAGCAATGCTAGCCTGTCAGGAAGCCTTAAAAGGCAGCCCAACAACTAACACTACTGATACACCACAATATAGCCTCCCCTTGCACTGCACACACAGTGACTGGTGTGTTGTGCAGGCCAAATTGCTATCAGCAGCAGAAGCAGTTTTTGTTTCTTCTCAGCAGGAGAAAAAAAAAAAATTGGGATTGCTTTTAAAAAAGCAGTTTGAGGCCCAATGAATATCTGAGCGCTATGTGACAGGCTCGATGGCGCAGCTGTGACCAAAGTGACTAGAGGATAAGGGAGATTGGATTGCTTTTAAAAAAGCAGTTTGCGGAGCAGTGGGTAAACAGCAATGCCAGCCTGTCAGGAAGCCTTAGAAGGCAGCCCAACAACCAACACCACTGATACACCACTATATAGCCTCCCCTTGCACTGCACACACAGTGACTGGTGTGTTGTGCAGGCCAAATCGCTAGCAGCAGAAGCAGTTTTTTTGTCTTCTTCCCTGCCTAACGCTCTCCCTACAGAATCAGCAGCAACCTCTCCCTATGCTAAGATCGGCAGAAGTAAGATGGCGGTCGGCGTGCACGCCCTTTTATACTCCCTGTGACGCCCACCAAAGCAAGCCAATCACTTGCATGCCCTTCTGAAAGATGGTGGTGACCCGTGCCTATGTCATCACGTTGCCCACAGTGTCCGTGGATCCTGATTGGCTGAAAAAGAGCGCAAAACAAACTTTTGAAATGCGACTTTGGCGCGTAAGTCGCCGACCTCGTGGCCGACCTCATCCTAGGGTCGGGTTTCGTTTCATGAAACCCGACTTTGCCAAAAGTCGGCGACTTTTGAATTTTTTTGACCCATTTCGCTCAACTCTATTTAGATTATTTCTATCCAATGTGATATGTCAATGTCAACATCTTGGTGCAATTATCATCTGTGCTTTATACAGCATTAATTCTGCAATGCTGGCTAGTTTATTCCATATCTTGGTAGATAGTTGGCAGACCTATGGAAATGTATGTTATGGTTTGAGAATAAAATGTCAATAAAATGTAATCCTGCAGTTGCTGAGTGACATTCGAATGAGATGACGGTTATCCCGGTCAGTGAAGAGTCGTTTTCGCCCTCTTCCAGTCTGTAGCTTTGTTGTCCCCAATGTTTGCTGCTTAACCTTGCTGTAATGGACTGTCATCTCAACAATTTTAAAGATGGAAGCAACATGATGTTCACTGTATCCGTCTTCTAGTAAAGCTAGGAAGTCCTATTACTTTTGGGATATTGCTAGCACTTGTTTTGCCATCCAGCTTCTCCTATTTCAAGAGGATTGTGAACACCACAGCAGGGTTTTTTATACTTTCCTTAGTTAAATAAGATTTGGATCAGGTGATCACCTAATCAGAAGCACATTAAGTAGAATGGGGCGTACTCTGGTTGGAATTCAACTGACACCTGAATGGAATGGCTGTCAGACATTTAGAGAAGGTGATTTTTATAAAACTGGGAAGTGGTCTCTTAATTTTTGCCAGCGCTGTATGTATATATATATATATATATATATATATATATATACACTATATACTAAAAACAACTTAATAAATAGCACACATGAGATTGACAGAAAAATTACATTTGTTGTGCACTGCACAATTATTCTCCCATCGTCATCATTGAAAGTATGTAGCAGACTGCACATATTGCCAATGCAGGGGTAACCTCCTCGCAGGGAGCAACAGTAAATAAACAGATAAAGGATGAGGGGTAAATAGGGGAAAGAGTAATTCAGAATGACAGTCTATATTAATTCCACTTAGCGTGACTTGGTCGTCCGTTTCTTCTCCTGAGTCAGATGGTTGGTCAGCTGCTGGCTGAGGCCGGTGCTGAGTTCTTTTGGCTTCCCCACATAACAAGTCGGGCTCACTTTTGGCGGCAGCAGGCGATCACCGGTTTTACCCACTGAGTTCCTAGTCTGTTATGCTGCAGCACACAGCGTGGAGGCCACCACAATCCTCCAATCGGCGTGCGCTATGTCGCACGCCCGCCGAAACCTGGGAATCCTCGCTGCACTCGGTCATAATCGCTACTATGTGGCCTGTCTTTCCCTGCAGCCCAGCGCCGATGCTCTTTGATTTCTCTCTCTGGCGGGAAGCCTCTCTCTTTTCCCACGCAAATCCATTTATACCTCCCCGGCTCGCTACGCCCCTTCTACACAGGCCAAGGGTCCACTCCATCTCCAAACTGCTTCCCCCTGCAACTGTAGGTTCGGCCCCAACAGTTCCAGACTCGGTGCCCTGTCAGCATCCACAGCCCGGTATTCTTCTCTATACCCCCGCTCTCCTTTAACTCGCTATTCCACAGGCAAGAGCTCTTCCATGAGGCATTTCTTAACTTCTTGGATGATTCATTGCCAAATGAATTGATCTTGCTCATAATGGGTGGGAGGCAGTCCAGCCGTCAATCGCTTACAGTTACTCAGTCTCTCCCATTCATCTCGCCACACCATCTTAGATAAATAGCATTATTTTTTATATATATATCTTTATATATATATGACTCACAGAACTAAGAACTTTAGAAGTAGAATAATTATAATAGCAATGTTATAAACCAGGGATTTTCAAAGTGTGCACTCACATTCGCATTTATAAAATAGCTGAGATTCTCAGCCAAAAAAGTTAGAGTGTCTGTCGTGTATCATATTTAGATTTGAGAGTCCTCAGTGGTTGATACCTTTTAATGGCTAACTGAAGAGATGGTAACAAATTGCAAGCTTTCGAGACTACTCAGGTCTCTTCATCAGGCGTAGACTAATACAACATCTGAAGAATCACATATTTATACACAAAACAGCACTGAAATACCGGCAATAGCTAAGACAAGTGATGTGAAGCAGAATTGTCATTATGGGAGAGGGATAAACATAAATATTGGAACAGTTCATAGATAAGAAGTGTGAAATTTTTATTGCCCTCTGATTGGTATCTGGTTCTGTGTTGTGTGATGACCCCAGAAGGTCTGAAGAGCAAATTCCTTAATTGATGTAAAAAGACATAAATTCATGCGACACATACATTCCTGCACTGAATGTGTCAAAAGTTGTCAGAACTTTATACTCCCAGACTCTTCTGTCTCTCTAAGACTTGAAGTTACCTTTTAATACAAGTAATTTAATGTCCATCATGCTATGACAGGGGATACAAAAATGTTTTGCCGTGTATCATGCATTTTTTTCTCACCTAGCATCCATATGTCATGCAAGTGCTATGCGAATGAGCGTTTTTTTTCCTTCCCTTGTATCCATATGACATGCGTATGCAATCCATATGCAATACCTTTTTAAACATCAGCTTTTACATACACTAATTCTCAAGCTCATTTCAAGCTAGTTTTCTAACTAATTAAATAATCTTATATACATATAGATTGAAAGATAGAAAGGAAGAAATATGTCAGTGAGATACATAATCAGTGCTTTGCGTGTGTAGATTTCTGTACTTGTATTTAGCTAATAAATTAAATAAAAGAAAAACATGGCATGAGGTACCCTTTATTTTTATTAACCAGCTGAGGGAAAACAGCTGAGAGCTTGTCTTAATAGCCTGGTATGGGGGCAATAGACATGGAGCTTCCTATTAATATCAGCTTACAGCTGTCTACTTAGCCTTTACTGGTTATTAAATGGGGACCCAAAAAAAATGATGTGGGGTCCCCTCTATAATTAATAACCAGCAAAGGCTAAGAAGACAGCTGCTATGCTGGGAAGGGGCCATAGATATTGGCTCACTCCCAGACTAATTACACCAGCTGTCAGCCACTCCAGAAATGGCGCATCTAATGACAACAGCTTCGATAGGGGTTACCTTGACATGGTGGAGCAGCTTGGTGTACATTTTTTTGCACAAAAAAAGTATCGACTAAATACCCTGTATTTGTTATCCAGCACTTGCTGATTACTGCCATTTTTTATTGCAGAGTATTTTTGCAAATCTGTCATTCTGTGTTTTCTTGTTGTATCTCAGTTAGTGGGTGGTGTGAGCATTGTCTGATCGACAGGTTCACACTTGTGCATGTCACATGTGTGTTTTTTGGCCAGATGAATAGTTTACCCTCACCAGACTTCCACACTTTGACTTCAAAGTGGCCACTCATTCCAATGCAAAGACTGGCTATCTTTCTTGAGTACAACATCACCAGATTTGATGTTCAGTTTGTTGGTCTGACACTTCTTCCTTGGTTGTAAGGTAGAGAGATAGTGCTTTCTCCATCTGTCCTAGAAAACATTAGAGACACTCTGTAATGCCGGTGTGTCTGCATTAACCCTTTGCTCCTCTCCTCCTAACTAGCAGGGATACTGTTGTCTGTTACTGTTATGGATGCTGCTCAGTTCCCTGTCCCACTGTGTAGCCGTACATACGTGCGTGGTTCCGCTGCTTTGCAAGACCACCCGCTGGTGCGGTCCCTGGCTGCTGCTGTGGAAAGCTATCCGTGGGTTAATAGGTCCTCTACATTGTGTATGGCTTACTACGTTTGTTCAGGCTTGCAGCTCTCGCCAGGTGTCCTTTGCATTGTTGATTTCTGTCTGGCTTTGCCTAGGGTGCGCACGGCCACACCTCCCCTGCTTTTATGAGGATTGGGTGTGTGCAACAATTGCTGCTCCAGCCTATTGCTGCTATATAAAGTTCCCTCCCCCTTTGGGGCATCACCAGAGCTTCGCATTGAGTTCCTGAACCTAGCGATGAGGCAGAATATCCTGGTCCTCGTTCCTGTCCGCCTTTCCAGGAGGCAGAATATCCTGGCCCTTGTCCGCCGTGCCAGGAGGCAGAATATCCTGGTCCCTGTGTTTATGTGTGGAGTCTTGCCTTGCACCTGTGTCTTGTTTCCTGAATCCTGGATTTGTTCCTGCACCCGACCCTGTCTGAATTGTGTCTTGTTCCTTTGCCTGCTCTGGGGGCAGTAATACCCAGATTGCCCTTCCTGGAGGCTGCATATCCAGGCCTGTCTATGTTGTGTCTTGTTCCCTGAATTCTGGACCTGCTCCGTTACCTGACCCTGTCTGCACTTTGTCCTCTGTGGGATGTTCCTGAGGTCCCTTCGTGTCTTGAACCCTGTGCACAGTGACTGTGATTCTTTGCTACCTGACTTGCTGTGATTTAACCTGGGTTTATCTTGGAAGTAGGAGTCCAGTGTGTCCGCTGAGTTTCTGCCACTCTGTGCTCAGCTGGGGATTTGGTGCAATTCCCTGCCGGTTTCAACCCGGCAGGGTTTGCACCAGACTGCTGGGGTTCCTTTCTAGGTCGCTGCCAGATGACCGGAGCCTCATGACCATGGCCTCTCGCCCGGAGCCTGATGACCACGGCCTGATGTCCAGTGTCTGACGACCCCTTCCAAATGTGCTGTGCCTGATGTCCTCTGCCAGATGTCCGGATCCTATGCTTCCCTGCCCGATGTCCGGAGCCTGCCAATCGCTGCCAGTGGTCCGGAGCCTGATGACTGCGGCCTGATGTCCGGAGCTGATGTCCGCAGCCTGATGTCCGGATCCTGTCGATCGCTGCCAGATGTCCGGAGTCCGATGCCAGTGTGCTGATGCTCTATCCGAGATCCGAGTCCTGATGCCCTGCCTGTGTCCTGATGTCCAGTCTGTTACGTGTTACTGAACCACTCAGCACCCAGAATATGTTGTGCAGTTATATGTATGTATAATAGGTTCCATGTGAGATGCATGTCCCTAATGCATCAGTTCACAGGCTGCGCCCCTGGGCAGAGGGGACACGATAATCTCCTTTTGTCCTCCCTCCCCCCACCTTTGTAATTCCCACAGTAAACATCGGCAGGCTCCGGCCACCTGCGGCCTTTGTAATGTATGTCTGGCCTGCCGCTTTTCTATTGGCCGGCCCTCTGTATCTGTGTGATATATTCTGTGTCCTGTGAGTAAAGTGTTGTCAGACTGGAAATACATGGAGAAGCAGTGATCTTTTATATGTGCCCATGTAACCAAGGAATTCCAGCCAGCGTCATTCATTCAGACTCCAGCCAACGCAGAGCGGACCTCCGAAAACACGGGGTGGTACTGAAAGAGGTACCCCAGCTTGGTAGACCCTGTTACACTGGTGGCAGCGACGGGATATGATACCCCTTCTACAGGAGGAAAGGAATGAATGGAAAACAACTACCAGAAGTTAAAGAGGACTACATTAAAAGATCTGGTGGAAGCCCGAGGGTTGATTGCCAGCAACAAAACAAAAGCGGATTTGATAGCAGCCATCATGGAACACGACAGTGCAGCGCCCCCCAATGTGAATGTGGAGGAGACCGAATTCCAGAGGGAGGTAAAGAACAGATTGGCGTTCTGTGGCCCAAACCCTGCGGTAGAGATCATACGAGAGGTGATGGCTGATGTGCATACTGATATGAAGGAAAACATGGCCGAGCGGACCAGGATAGAGCTGGCCAAGATGGAGATGGCAGAGCGGAGAGAGGAGAGTCAGCGAACAGGGGGAGCTCTGGCCTTCGACCAGGTACCTTCAACAGTAAGCCACAAGAAGATCCAGTATAATGCCTTCCGACAGTTGGGGGAGGCAGAGGAAGACATTGATGGCTTTCTGCAGGACTTTGAGCGGCAGTGTGCCCTTCATCAAGTGAAGCCAGAGGAACGGGTTCAGATTCTTGCCAGCAAGCTGACAGGCCGGGCAGCGGACACCTATTGTATGGTACCTGATGAGGACTGTATGGACTATGAGCGGATCAAAGAAGTGATCTTGGCCCGGTATGCGCTGACACCAGAGGCATACCGCCAAAAGTTTCGCGGACTTATAAAACGCGTAACCGATACCCACGCTGAATGGGCCTCTAAATTACGGCGGTCACTGCTACAGTGGGTACAAGGGAGCCAAGCAACCACTAAGGAGGACGTCCTCCAGCTCTTCTTGTTAGAACGATTCTTTAATGGATTAACCCCCGAGACACAGGAATGGCTTCGGGACAGGCGGCCAACGACTCTTGAGGAAGCCGCTCATCTGGCCGATGAACATAATGATGCCAGGAGGCCGCAGTTGTCCGGATCAAAGATGGTCACTAGGGGCCCGCCATGGACCTGGAGGGCCCCAAACCACCGAAGATTGTAGGGGGACCAGCTAGAAACCCGGCCTACCACAGTCCCCCTGGGGCGCAATGCCACACCTGCCGTCAGCTGGGCCACCTGCAAAGACAATGTCCCAACCGGACTCAGCATACCCAGTGGCCAAAGGCGGGAACAGCTACCTTCAGCCGGGCTGCTGTACACTGCTACCAAGACGAAGCTGACCCGGCATTGGGGGCTACGACTAACCAAGTGGTGGAAGAGATGGAGGAAGTGCTGCATGAAGTAGACCCCATGAAGGCAGCCCGGGCAGATAATCGACAACAGCATCGACAGGTCGTGTGGGTTAATGGGAAACGTATGCAGGGACTAACAGATTCCGGAGCAACTTTGACCCTTGTGAAGCCTCATCTCGTCCGGGACCAAGAGAAGACGGACCGGACAGTGGCAGTCCGTGTAGCAGGGGGAGCCATACATCAACTGCCCACTGCCAGGATTCACCTGAACTGGGGAGTCGGGGATGGCCTTGTTGATATCGTCTTGATGGAGGATTTGCCTGCAGACGTCTTGCTGGGAAATGACTTGGGGCCCATGTTGTCTGCATTCTCGGTGGTCCCTCTGGCTGAGACATATCCTGTGACCACCCGGAGACAAGCTCGAGCTGCGAAGGCGGAATCACACTCAGAGGAGGCCCAGGTAAGACATCCCAGCCCTACACGTATTCCCATAGCCAGACACATTTCTTGGGCCACCCCAGATGAATTTAAGAGGGAGTTACTTGAGGATCCTTCATTAGAGGGATATCGTGGGAAGGCACAGGAGGGGAGAGGGGTACTGGAAGGGGAACAGTTTGTATGGAAGCAGGGACTCCTCTACCGGATCACAAAGCAGCACCACACAGGGACGAGCCCCACTATAAAACGACAGCTGGTAGTTCCCAAGAAGTATAGGCAGGAGCTACTGCGAATCTCTCAAGACATACCCTTAGCCGGGCTCTTCGGCGTCAGTCGCACCAGGCATCGTCTGACACAAAACTTCTTTTGGCCGGGGGTAACCTATGATGTTCGTCAGTACTGCCAGACCTGTGACAGTTGCCAGCGCATTGGCAAGAGGGAGGATCGATGCAAGGCCAAATTACGCCCCCTCCCCATTGTGGAGGAAGCATTTAGCCGAGTAGCGGTCGATCTGATAGGGCCGTTAGCCAAACCCAGTCCATCAGGGAAAAAGTATATATTGACAGTGGTAGATTATGCCACACGGTATCCAGAGGCGGTTGCGTTACCTAACATACTGGCAGAGACGGTGGCGGCCGGCCTGCTCCAGGTGTTCTCACGGGTTGGATTTCCCCGGGAGATTATCTCGGACCAAGGTACCCAGTTTACAGCAGAGGTGACCAACCAACTGTGGAGGCTGTGCGGCGTAAAGTCCATTAGAAGCGCCCCGTACCACCCACAAACCAATGGGTTGTGTGAACGCTTTAACGGGACATTAAAACAGCTCATTGAGACTTTTACCAGGACATACAGGAACTGGGAGAAATCCTTGCCACACCTCCTGTTTGCCTATCGGGAGGTGCCCCAAGAATCCACGGGGTTCTCCCCGTTCAAGCTGGTATACGGGAGATGGGTAAGGGGACCCCTAGACTTAGTGCTGGAACACTGGGAAGGGGAGGGCCTCATAGAAGGGGTACCTATTGAACTCTATGTGCTGGAATTCCGGGACCGCCTACAGGAGCTGACTCAGGCTGTGCGTGAGAACATGCAGGCGACCCAGCGGCGCCAGCGCATATGGTACGATCGGAGGGCCAGAGAGCGCACTTTGGAAATAGGACAGAAGGTCCTGGTGTTAGAGCCCACTAAGCAGAATAAGTTTCAAGCTGCATGGCAGGGGCCCTACCAGGTAGTGGGGAAAATAGCCGACACAACCTATAATGTTGCTGATTGTGACGACCCCAGGGTTATCCGCATGTTCCACGTGAATATGCTGAAGCCCTACCGGGAGCGCCCTGAAGAGGTAGTGGCCATCTGTGCACCTGAAGCAGAGGATTTAGCCGGACTTCCCTTGCCGGATGTCTTAGGGGAAAGGACTCAGTCTAAAACATGGGACCAGGTACACTTGGGTGAAGACCTAGGCCCCCTGGAGAGACAGCAGGCGGAGGAATTGTTGAGGCAGCGACAGAGGATGTTTTTGGGGAGACCAGGGTACACTCACCTGGCACAACATAAGGTTGAGACCCAGGATCAGACCCCCTTGTGACAAAACCCCTTCCGTGTCCCTGAGTCTGTACGAGAGGGGATGTGACAAGAGATACAAGAGATGCTGCGTTTAGGGGTCATTGAAGAGTCAGGTAGTCCCTGGGAATCTCCCGTAGTGTTAGTGCCCAAGAAGGATGGGACTACACGGTTTTGTGTAGACTATCGTAAGCTCAATGAGAAAACAGTGACGGATGCATACCCCATGCCGCTTGTGGATGAGTTGTTAGACCGGCTGGCAGGGGCAAAGTATTTGACCACCATCGATCTATACAAAGGCTACTGGCAGATTCCCCTTTGTCCTGACGCTATTCCCAAGTCGGCATTTGTCAACCCGTTCGGCTTATTCCAGTTTCGAGTTATGCCATTCGGGATGAAGAATGCCCCTGCGACCTTCCAAAGGCTGGCTGACCGGCTTCTGGATGGTCTCCAGGACTATGCTTGTGCCTACCTGGACAACATCGCCATCTACAGTGCGACATGGGAAGAGCATCTAAATCACCTAGAGACAGTATAGGACAGGATCCACCAGGCCGGAATCACCCTGAACCCAAACAAGTGTCACGTGGGCAAAGCAGAAGTTCAGTATTTAGGGCATTGGGTGGGAAGTGGGAAACAGCGACCAGAACCAGCCAAGATTGAGGCCATAGCCAAGTGGCCCATCCCATGCACTAAAACCCAGGTCATGGCATTTCTAGGGACAGCGGGGTATTACAGGAAATTCGTTCCCAATTACAGCAGCGTAGCCAAGCCCCTCACTGATCTGACCCGTAAGGACCAACCCCGCCAGGTAACCTACACCTCAGAGTGTGAGGAAGCCTTCCGCCAACTAAAGGACGCCCTCACCAATACCCCTGTATTGGCCACACCCGATCCAACTAAACGTTTCCTTGTTCACACAGACGCTTCTATGTTTGGATTGGGGGCAGTACTGAGCCAAGTCGGGCCGGACGGCCAAGAACACCCGGTAGCTTACCTGAGTCGGAAATTACTGCCCCGTGAAGTAAGCTATGCGGCCATCGAGAAGGAGTGCCTGGCGATAGTATGGGCACTCAAGAAGTTGCAACCATATTTGTATGGACGACAGTTTTCCCTCCTAACGGACCATAATCCCCTAGTCTGGCTTAATCGGGTCTCCGGAGACAATGCCAGATTGCTGCGGTGGAGTTTAGCCCTACAATCTCTGGACTTCACCATCCACCACAGACCCGGCAAACAAAATGGTAACGCCGATGGACTAAGTCAACAAACGGAACTTGTACCAACCCCATAAATTTCGGTCATCCCCAAACCGATCCGTTGAGGATCAGACTGTGTATGCCGATTGCGTCGCTGAAAAGAGGAGCCGTGTTAAGTGTTACAGAACCACTCAGCACCCAGAATATGTTGTGCAGTTATATGTATGTATAATAGGTTCCATGTGAGATGCATGTCCCTAATGCATCAGTTCACAGGCTGCGCCCGTGGGCAGAGGGGACACAATATTCTCCTTTTGTCCGCCCTCCCCCCACCTTTGTAATTCCCACAGAAAACATCGGCAGGCTCCGGCCACCTGCGGCCTTTGTAATGTATGTCTGGCCTGCCGCTTTTCTATTGGCCAGCCCTCTGTATCTGTGTGATATATTCTGTGTCCTGTGAGTAAAGTGTTGTCAGATTGGAAATACATGGAGAAGCAGTGATCTTTTATATGCGCCCATGTAACCAAGGAATTCCAGCCAGCGTCATTCATTCAGACTCCAGCCAACACAGAGCGGACCTCCAAAAACACGGGGTGGTACTGAAAGAGGTACCCCAGCTTGGTAGACCCTGTTACACAGTCCATGTTCCTGGTGTCCTGATGTTCATGTTCCTGGTGTCCGTGTTCCTGGTGTCCTGATGTCTAAACATCAACAAGAAGAAAAGAGAATAAGCTATGAAATGGGGGATCACCACAAAACACATGATTGACTTAGAGAGAGACAATTTTATTGACACATATACACCACAGACACTATAAAAACATTAAAAAGTCACACATGTGACATGGCAAGCAAAAGCTCATAATAGAGCACCCACCCTATAGCTGCACCCCACAATAACAGGTGATCAAATACCAGCTCATATAAACAGCATACCACCAAATATCTGAATATGATTGATGCCTCCAAAAGTGGGAGAAAATAACTCCTGTACTTACTTAAAAACTTGAAAAGGCACCTAAGAGATCATGGATATGCATAAGGGCTGGTCACCCTAGCCAAAAAATCCCTATAATGGCAATCATACAAATCATAATTACCATAACAGAAAAAACAAAGTATGATTCAATAAAAACGCTGCACTGCAGCAACATAAGGCATGTGTCCACTTGAGATAAAAGAGCATCACAGCCCTCATTTACCATAGAAACCGAGTCAGTTACATATTACAGGCAGTACTACGCATGCGCCGGCATTTTCTGACAGAAAGAGCGTCATAGCCCTCGTTTACCATGGAGACCATAATATATACCAATTGCGTGCGCTCTACTTTAGCAAAGCCGCATATGTGTTCTCCATGGGGCACGAGAAGCGCATCGCAAATCATGTTTGTCATGGAAACAGGAAACCAAAGTATGGTTCACTACAAACGTTGCATAGTGGTGGCACAATGCATGCGTCCACTAGAAAGAAGAGCATCATAGCCCTCGTTTACCATGGAGACCGAATCAGTTACATGTTATAGGCAGTACTGCACATGCGCCGGTATTTGCTGACAGGAAGAGCGTCATAGCCCTCATTTGCTATAGAGACCATAATATACACCAATTGCATGTGCTCTACTGCAGCAGTGCCACACATGCGTTCTCCATGGGGCACGGGAAACGCGTCATAGATCATGTTCGTCATAAAAACAGACAACCAGGATATGGTTCACTGGAAGCATTGCACAGTGACAGCACAGCGCATGCGTCCACTTAAGATAGCAGGAAGCGCATCATGAGCCTTATTTATCAACGCAACCAACAGTAGAGGTCTGATGCAACAAACTGCCAGGTACATGTAAATACCTTATGTCCAATATCTGGTTAGTCATGTGCGCTCCTTATTGAACGCCCATATAGGTGCTATACGTAGTACATCAGTTTCTATGATTATCATGTGTGCTGGGCAGTTTGTTGCATCAGACCTCTACTGTTGGTTGCGTTGATAAAAAAGACTCATGATGCGCTTCCTGCTATCTTAAGTGGACGCATGCGCTGTGCTGTCACTGTGCAATGCTTCCAGTGAACCATATCCTGGTTGTCTGTTTTTATGACGAACATGATCTATGATGCGTTTCCCGTTCCCCATGGAGAACGCATGTGTGGCACTGCTGCAGTAGAGCACATGCAATTGGTGTATATTATGGTCTCTATAGCAAATGAGGGCTATTACGCTCTTCCTGTCAGCAAATACCGGCGCATGTGCAGTACTGCCTATAACATGTAACTGATTCGGTCTCCATGGTAAACGAGGGCTATGATGCTCTTCTTTCTAGTGGACGCATGCATTGTGCCACCACTATGCAACGTTTGTAGTGAACCATACTTTGGTTTCCTGTTTCCATGACAAACATGATTTGCGATGCGCTTCTCGTGCCCCATGGAGAACACATATGCGGCTTTGCTAAAGTAGAGCGCACGCAATTGGTATATATTATGGTCTCCATGGTAAACGAGGGCTATGACGCTCTTTCTGTCAGCAAATGCCGGCGCATGCGTAGTACTGCCTGTAATACTGTAATATGTAACTGACTCGGTTTCTATGGTAAATGAGGGCTGTGATGCTCTTTTATCTCAAGTGGACACATGCCTTATGTTGCTGCAGTGCAGCGTTTTTATTGAATCATACTTTGTTTTTTCTGTTATGGTAATTATGATTTGTGAGGTTTTCAGTGCCCCATAGAGAGCGCATGCGTGGTATTGCTATAGTAGAGCGCACGCTACTTGTATATGAGAGCTATGACGCTCTTTGTGTCAGGAAAAGCCGGCACATGTGCAGTACTGCCGGTAACTTGAAATTAATCCGGCCTCCATGGTTAATGAGGGCTATGATGCTCTTCCTGTTAGCAAACGCCGGCGCATGCGCAGTATTGACGGTAAAATGAAACCAACCCGGTAAGTGATGCAGCTGAGCTCCATGATTGAAATTTTATTACATATATAAAGAATCATCCAGGCCACACTCACTACCCCTGACGAAGCCACTGCAGGTGGCGACACGCGTCGGGTATCTTCTTCCCCCCTGCTTCCACCCCACACAGGTTATGCCATTTGACGCCAGTGTTCCAGGTTTCATGCACAGAGTATGGACTCTTTTTATTTGCTGAGGGCGCTGGGTCATATTAGCACTGCATGTTTTTGTATGATTGCCATTATAGGGATTTTTTGGCTAGGGTGACCAGCCCTTATGCATATCCATGATCTCTTAGGTGCCTTTTCAAGTTTTTAAGTAAGTACAGGAGTTATTTTCTCCCACTTTTGGAGGCATCAATCATATTCAGATATTTGGTGGTATGCTGTTTATATGAGCTGGTATTTGATCACCTGTTATTGTGGGGTGCAGCTATAGGGTGGGTGCTCTATTATGAGCTTTTGCTTGCCATGTCACATGTGTGACTTTTTAATGTTTTTATAGTGTCTGTGGTGTATATGTGTCAATAAAATTGTCTCTCTCTAAGTCAATCATGTGTTTTGTGGTGATCCCCCATTTCATAGCTTATTCTCTTTTCTTCTTGTTGATGTTTATGCTATTTTGAATAGGCTGGGGTTAGATCCCACTATATGATCTGTGCATTGTGGTGCCCCCACTGCTTGGTTTCTATACAGGTGTCCTGATGTCTGTGTTCCTGGTGGCCTGATGTCCAGTCAGTGTTCCTGATGTCCAGTCAGTGTTCCTGATGTCCTGCCCATGTTCCTGATGTCCAGTCCGTGTTCCTGATGTCCTGCCTGTGTCCCGATGTTCCGCCAATTCCTTGAGGTAAACCCAGTGATGACGTCCTTCTGGGATCGGTGTTTGATGTTCTCCTGCTGAGCCTGTGCTATGCCTGAGGCCTGAGAGAGAGGCCATCCTAGTATGCCCGTGCCAGAGGATCCTGGACTGCATCAACCCGTGATGACTCCTGACATCGTCTGACGTCTGTCCTGGGTATGTGTCTGATGTTCTCCTGCTGAGCCAGTGCTATGCCTGAGGCCTGAGATATAGGCCGTCCTGATATGCCCGTGCCAGACGACCCTGGACTGCATCAACCCGTGATGACCCCTGCCATCGTCTGACGTCTGTTCTGGGTATGTGTCTGATGTTCTCCTGCTGAGCCTGTGCTATGCCTGAGGCCTGAGGAAGAGGCCACCCTAGTATGCCGGTGCTAGACAACCCTGGACTGCATCAACCCGTGATGTCCTCCTGCCTTCATCTGTTATCCTGAGACGTGTACCCTTCCCTGATGTGCGGAACTGGGAGCCTTGCATAACTGTTTTGTTTCTGTTCCATGTCTTGTTCAAGTAAACTTTGTCTATACCTGAAGTTGTGTGGTGTCGTGTCATTCTGCCTCCTCGTCCACATGCTCAGCTGCCACAGACCCCGGTCGCTACTATTCCCTAGTCTGGGTAGGCCCGGGTCGCCCCTGTGGTCCAGTGGGTCCACACTCCCTCCCCACCTGGGACGCTCGCCCAACGTCGGCGTGGTCGATCGACGTGGAGGCGCCGGCTTGGCCGCGAACGCGGTCATTAGTCGTGACACACTCTGCTCCTGCCTCCACTTGCATCTCTAGAGGTCTTTGTCACTGAATTCACCAAGCGGAGCACTCAGAGCGCTAGTTTTCTGAGTGAGTAACATGTCAGGAGTGAGAATAGTTGGATTTCCAGAATCACCAGAAAGTGCAGTCAATGGTCTGGCATTAACTATAGCTATAACTTCTGCCAAAAATGTTGTCAGACTTTCGTGTGTGAGTCTTGCACTTCCTGCTTGGAAGATGATCGAGTTCAGGATTCTGGGTGCTATTCCTATCTTCCCTCCCAACCACCTCCCATGTGAGAAAAGTGTGGTAAATTAAAAGTCCATGTGCACCCTTGCTCACATAAGCATCTTTCCACTTATGTAGTGTCTAAGTTGGAAGGAATTTGAAGTTGATTTACCGTATGTTCCGGCGTATAAGACGACTGGGTGTATAAGACGACCCCCCAACTTTTCCAGTGAAAATAGAAAATCTTCTTAAAGGTCGGGGGATCTTCTTATATGCCGCGTGTCATTTTATATGCCAGGTGCGGAGCAATCTGCATATAGTGGGGGAGTGGTCCCTATGACCAAGGGAGGGGGGTCTCACAGGGAAGATGTAACTGGAGTTATCATCCCCCTTTTACCTCATTGGTGGCAGCGGTGCTATCTGCGGCTCTGTGCTGGGGGATGGCAGCGGCTCCTCTTGTGTAGCATGGGGGCTCTGTGCTGGGGGTCGGCGGCGGCGGCTCCTCTTTGTGCAGCTGGGGGACGGCGGCGGCTCTATGTCCTGCGTTGGGGCTCCGCCGGCATATGCCCAAAGTCCGGAGGCCCCCGGCAGCTCCATTGCTGCGATGTGGTGGCTTCCGGGAAAATGGCCACTGGAGCCCGCGCGAGCTCAGATTCAGATCTCATCTCCCGAGATCTCGGGAGATGAGATCTGAATCTGAGCTTGCGCGGGTTCCAGCGGCCATTTTCCCGGAGGTCACCGCATCACAGCAATGGAGCTGCCGGGGGCCTCCGGGCTTTGGGCATATGCACAGAGCCCCCATGCTACACAAGAGGATTCGCCGCCGCTGCCGACCCCTAGCACAGAGCCGCAGATAGCACCGCTGCCACCAATGAGGTAAAAGGGGGATGATAACTCCAGTTACAGCTTCCCTGTGAGGCGCCCCCTCCCTTCATCATCGGGACCACTCCCCCACTATATGCAGAGATTGGTATGCACCCGGCGCATAAGACGACACCTGGCGTATAAGACGAACCCCGACTTTTAAGAAGGTTTTCAGGAGTTAAAAAGTCGTCTTATATGCCGGAAAATACGGTACTACTACAACAAAATTCGTGCCTCTATCAGAGCGAATGTACTTCGCTAGGCTTCTGATGGCAATCAAACATCGAAGTGCAGTTATGAAACTTGAAATGTTTATGGATTCAGTGACTTTGATCTGTACAGCCATGATTGATACACAGGTAAATAAGACCAGCAAGTGTTTCGTGATGGCATGGATCCTTCTAGTGAATTGTATAACCACCAACCACAGACCAATTACGTCCAGTCATCCAGTCCAACGTTGGTGAAGGGAGTATCTGTGCTAAGTTCATCAGATGGGAGATTGGCCATTTTCGGGTTCTGAGACATGCTACGAAGTTTGGCTCTACTATCCATAGTTCAGCTGCTCGTAGATTCCCTTCAGTAAACAATTGTCCCTGTTGTTTCACTAGATTGTGGAAATGTTATGATGTTTGGGAATTTGGGTGTTTCTCCATAATCTCTACTTCAGCTTCTTGAAAACGACTTCCTACTCCCAACAGCCCATCCTCATTTTCGTCATCTTTGGGTAAACTAACACCCATTTTGTTTGAGTTGTCCTCATGACTCTCAGCAAGTTATTAATTCACATGTGCTTTAGCTGCAGAATCTTCCCCTTTACCTTTGTTTCCCTTTTCCTGCATTTTTTTGCTCGGGCTTTCCATGTGTCATTTTATGGGCCAGTCACCTCAGCATTCTCCACTGACTTGATTACCTCATCTATAGACACATGCTAATCTTTAGATTCTAACTGGAGATCTTCTTAACTGTTTTCATTTTTTTGCTGCTCAAATTGGGGCTCCTTCCAGATCTTCCTTAGGCGCATGATCAATAATTTCTTGTTCTCTTGTTTCTGTGACTTGAGACAAGTTCTCTGTTATTGGGTAAGCATCGACTCTGGGTTTTAAATGATAAAGGTACAACTCAACTTTTTGACTCACCCTTTACAATTTCTTGATGATCCATGATGTCCAAGAACAGTCTGTCTTTTATGGACCTTGAACTACTCTGATATGGCTGTAAGAGACACGGACATCCATTTTCAAGTGTACTAGTGAGCATGCTGTTGACTGAAGTCGACATGTGTGCTCCTCTTAGACAGACGTCTCCTATAATGACCCATCCTAGGTCAAATTTCTGGCATACATAGCATTTTGGATTCAGGTGAGCAATATGCTTCAGATGGGGTAGGTTTCTCGGACATGTTATCAAGAATATGATTGCAATCCAATACAGTCAGCAGGGGTAAGCAGATTGACCATCTATAGATTACACTTCGAACCCTGTCACTTTCCTCCCTTCCCTTTCAACAGTACCCACACATATCTTCAAGGAGTAGAGTGAACCAGTATCTGCAATGTTAAAGGTGTCGAAGAAGAAGGACTTGGCTAAATACCTGTTTCTTTGATTATCTAGGATTGCATATATCTTTATCACTTTTTCCCGGTGGCCTGCTGGATAGACTCTGACAAGGCAGATTTTTGAGCAAGACTTTCCTCCTACAAGTCATCTACAGTAGAGTTGAGCAAATATCTTCGGTTCCCTGCTTATTCAGCAAGATATAGCGCTTGCCGAATAAGTTACAGTGGGAAAACGGCTTCCTGGATCGCAGCGGCTGAACAGCTGACCGCTGCCACAGCTGCATGTGTCGCAGCTGTGCCACTGTCACAGCACACACATGGAGAGCGCAACACACAGGCTCTCCATGCATGTGCTGTGACAGTGACACAGCTGCAACACATGCAGCTGCGGCGCCGATTGGCTGATCAGCCGGCGTGATCCAGGAAGCCGGGTTCCCGCTTATTCACCAAGCGCTATACCGAAGATATTCGCTCCACTCTACAGTAGAGTTGAGCAACTTTGGTCGGATCGGGTTTCATGAAGCAAAATTTGAGTCGGATGAAACTGGTCCGACTAGGGCAAAAAGTCGGAGTTTCGTCCGAAACCCGACCCCAATGCTAGTCAATGGGGTATAAAAGTCGGCATTGAGCGGATGACATTCATCCACTCAATGCTGCCTTTTATTCCCCATTGACTTGCATTGGGGTCGGGTTTCGGACGAAACTCCGACTTTTTTTGCCCTAGTCAGACCAGTTTCATCCGACTCAAATTTTGTTTCATGAAACTCGATCCGACCATAGTCGCTCAACTCTACTCTACAGGTCTCCATAGACTGGGCTGTCTATATCCGTGCCAATCTGCTTTCCGTCACATTCCTCCATTTGCAACGATGCCCATGATGGTGGCCCAGGTTATAAAGCTGTGTTGTGTTCTGTGCTACCACATTCTGCACATTTCACACTAGCTTCACAGTTCCTGGCAAAGTGCGATGTTGTAGTGCAGCATCTGAAGCAGGAAACCCTACATTGCATATTCTCTAAATGGAATATAGTCAGTAATGGGGTACCGCAGCGATCTATACTAGGACCGATTCTTTTCAATCTCTTTATTAATGACCTTGTGAATGGGATTGAGAGTAAAATGTCAGACTTTGCTGACAACACCAAACGATGTAGGGTATTAAAATCTGACCTTGACATTAAAATATTACAAAACAATCTGGATAAGATGTCTGAATAAGCAAACGCTTGGTAAATGAGATTAAATGTTGATGAATTTAGAGCAATGCACCTAGGATGAAGTAATCCTATTGCTGCATATACATTAAAAAGGAGTATACTTGGGACTACAGAACAGGTGAAGGACTTGGGTATTCTGGTTTAAAGTAAGTTGAGCATCACATCATCATCTCATTTACTGTATATGTATAAATATATGTGTCATCAATACAAGGACTGGCACATTAATTATCGCTTCCAAAGACCACACTATGGACCAGTGGGCACTCATTACAGGTGGAAGAAAGGTGCTTCCTTCAGGTAAATAGGAAAGGGTTCTTTACAGTGAGAGCAGTCAGACTGTGGAGTGCCTTACCATAAGAGGTAGTAATGACAGACACTATAACAGCTTTTAAAAAAGGCCTGGACAATTTCCTCAGTACAAATAACAATATTGGTTATAATTAATTTAGTGACGAAATGTATAATTGGTGGAGGATGTTTGAACTTGATGGATGTAGGTCTTTTTTCAACCTATTCAACCTATGTAACCATGTAAATAAACTGTATTCAGTAGATCATAGTAATCTGGATAGTCAGGAGGTTGAGAAGGAGCAAACATCAAAAAATTACCCTGGAAGGTTAAAGTGGGATACTATATTTTTCCCCAATGTGAAGCTTACTGTTTGCCACATGGGTTTTTTTTTGCCTTCCTCTGGATCAACATGTTAGGGCAAGTTAGGATAGGATATGGGTTGAACTAGATGGACTTAAAGTCTTCCTTCAACCTTAATAACTATGTTACTATGTTACTATCACAGCTGAGCTGTCAATCAAAACACTGACAACTCATCATGACCCTGTTTCCATAGGACAGCACAACAATCAATCACTGAGCGGAAGAATCATGACAAGTGATCCATATTTTCTTCTCTTAGTCTTTTGCTTTCTTACATTTGGGGCTGGTGTTCATTAGACTTTTTTTGTGTAAATTCAGTCCGATTTGTTACATATTTGTTTTGTTCTGAATTTTCAACGCACTTTCTGCTCTGGAGCATTGAAGTCTTCTTTTATCTACCTTTAAGTCTTTTGTTAAAAAAGATATCCCATAAAAGTGTTTTTTTTCATAATCCCTCTTTATGTATAGAGCTCATTGTTTGCTGGAATAACAATACTTTTTTAAACATAGTCTAGCTGTAAGAAAGAACTGATCCAGTCCAAGACATGTCGGCTACACTATAATCACAAGCTCCATATGGATTTTAACCCCTTTACTACCAAGGGTGGTTTGCACGTTAACTCCCGGGCCAATTTTTACAATTCTGACCACTGTCCCTTTATGAGGTCATAACTCAGGAACGCTTCAACATATCTAGGCGATTCTGACACTGTTTTCTCGTGACATATTGTACTTCATGTTAGTGGTAAAATTTCATTCATATAACTTTTGTTTATTTGTGAAAAAATGGAAATTTGGCAAAAATTTTTAAAATTTTGCAATTTTCCAACTTTGAATTTTTATGCTCTTAAATCACAGAGATATGGCACTCAAAAAACTTAATAAGTAACATTTTCCACATGTTTACTTTACTTCAGCACAATTTGGGAACCAAGTTTTTTTTTTTTAGGAAGTTATAAGGGTTAGAAGTTGACCAGCGATTTCTCATTTTTACAACACCATTTTATTTTACGGACCACATCACATTTGAAGTCACTTTGAGGGGTCTATATGATAGAAAATACCCAAAAGTGACACCATTATAAAAACTGCACCCCTCAAGGTGCTCAAAACCAGATTCAAGAAGTTTATTAACCCTTCAGGTGCTTCACAGGAATTTTTTGAATTTTTAAAAAAAAATGAACATTTAACTTTTTTCACAAAAAAAATTACTTCAGGTTCAATTTTTTTATTTTACCAAGGGTAACAGGAGAAATTGGACTGAAAAAGTTATTGTGCAAATTGTCCTGAGTACGCAGATACCTGATATGTGGGGGGAACCACTGTCTGGGTGCATGGCACAGCTGGGAAGGGAAGGAGCGCCGTTTGACTTTTTCACTGCAAAATTGGCTGGAATTCAGATCGGATGCCATGTCAAGTTTGGAGAGCTCCTGATGTGCCTAAACAGTGGAAACCCCCCACAAGTGACCTCATTTTGGAAACTAGACCCCCAAGGAACTTATCTAGATATGTGGTGAGCACTTTGAACCCCCAAGGGCTTCACAGAAGTTTATAATGTACAGCCGTGCAATTAAAAAAATCATATTTTTTCCACAAAAATGATCTTTTCACCCCAATTGTTATTTTCCCAAGAGTAACAGGACCTCAAAAGTTATTGTGCAACTTGTCCTGAGTATGCTGATACCCCATATGTGGGAGTAAACCACTATTTGGACGCATGGCAAAGCTCGGAAGGGAAGCAGCGCCATTTGACTTTTTTGGCTGGAATTGAGATCGCGTTTGGAAAGCCCCTGATGTGCCAAAACAGTGGAAACCCCCCAATTCTAACTCCAACCCTAACCCCAACACACCCCCTAGCCCTAACCCTAGCCCTAACCCTAGTTCTAACCCTAACCCTAGCCCTAACGAGAAAATGGAAATAAATAAATTTTTTTATTTTATTATTTTTCCCTAACTAAGGAGGTGATACCGGGGGGTTTGATTTACTATTCATGGCGGGTTTTTACTTTTGGCAGCTGTCGCACGCTAAAAGACGCTTTTTATTGTAAAAATAGTTTATGCATCACGACAGTTTGAGAGCTATAATTTTTCCATATTTTGACCCACCGAGTCACGTGAGGTCTTATTGTTTGCAGGACAAGTTGACGTTTTTATTCATACCATTTTCGGGCACGTGACATTTTTTAATCGCAGAATGAAAAAAAACCAGCGTTTCATGAATTTCTTTTGGGGGGTGCGTTTACACGGTTCTGCGTGCAGTAAAATTGATAAAGCGGTTCTATTCTTCGGGTCAGTACGGTTACAGCGATACCTCATTTATGTCTTTTTTTAAGTTTTGGCGCTTTTATGCAATGAAAACAATTTTATATAAAAAATAATTATTTTTGCATCGCTTTATTCTGCGAGCTATAACTTTTTTATTTTTTTACTGATGACGCTGTATGATGGCTCACTTTTTGCGGGACAAGATGAGGTTTTCAGCGGTACCATGGTTATTTATATCCGTCTTTTTGATCACGCATTATTGCACTTTTTGTTCGGTGGTATGATGATAAAGCTTTATTTTTTGCTTCGTTTTTTATTTTTATTTTTTAAGGGGTTCAATAAAGGGGTTAACTAGTGGGACAGTTTTATAGGGCGGGTCACTACGGACGCAGCAATACCAAATATGTGTACTTTTATTGTTTTGTTTTTTTTAATTTTATTTATTAGGGAATATATTTTTTTTAATTTATTTAGCAATTTTTTATAAATTATTTTTACACTTTTTTTAACTTTATTACAATGTCCCATGGGGACATACAGTTGTGGCCAAAAGTATTGACACCCATGCAATTCTGTCAGATAACACTCAGTTTCTTCCTGACAATGATTGCAAACACAAATTCTTTGGTATTATTATCTTCATTTAATTTGTCTTAAATGAAAAAACACAAAAGAGAATGAAGCAAAAAGCAAAACATTGATCATTTCACACAAAACTCCAAAAATGGGCCAGACAAAAGTATTGGCACCCTCAGCCTAATACTTGGTTGCACAACCTTTAGCCAAAATAACTGCGACCAACCGCTTCCGGTAACCATCAATGAGTTTCTTACAATGCTCTGCTGGAATTTTAGACCATTCTTCTTTGGCAAACTGCTCCAGGTCCCTGATATTTGAAGTGTGCCTTCTCCAAACTGCCATTTTTAGATCTCTCCACAGGTGTGCTATGGGATTCAGGTCTGGACTCATTGCTGGCCACCTTAGAAGTCTCCAGTGCTTTCTCTCAAACCATTTTCTAGTGCTTTTTGAAGTGTGTTTTGGGTCATTGTCCTGCTGGAAGACCCATGGCCTCTGAGGGAGACCCAGCTTTCTCACACTGGGCCCTACATTATGCTGCAAAATTTGTTGGTAGTCTTCTGACTTCATAATGCCATGCACATGGTTAAGCAGTCCAGTGCCAGAGGCAGCAAAGCAACCCCAAAACATCAGGGAACCTCCGCTATGTTTGACTGTAGAGACCGTGTTCTTTTCTTTGAAGGCCTCTTTTTTTCTCCTGTAAACTCTATGTTGATGCCTTTGCCCAAAAAGCTCTACTTTTATCTCATCTGACCAGAGAACATTCTTCCAAAACGTTTTAGGCTTTTTCAGGTAAGTTTTGGCAAACTCCAGCCTGGCTTTTTTATGTCTCGGGGTAAGAAGTGGGGTCTTCCTGGGTCTCCTACCATACAGTCCCTTTTCATTCAGACACCGACGGATAGTACGGGTTGACACTGTTGTACCCTCGGACTGCAGGGCAGCTTGAACTTGTTTGGATGTTAGTCAAGGTTCTTTATCCAACATCCGCACAATCTTGTGTTGAAATCTCTTGTTACTTTCCATCCACATCTAGGGAGGTTAGCCACAGTGCCATGGGCTTTAAACTTCTTGATGACACTGCGCACGGTAGACACAGGAACATTCAGGTCTTTGGAGATGGACTTATAGCCTTGAGATTGCTCATGCTTCCTCACAATTTGGTTTCTCAAGTCCTCAGACAGTTCTTTGGTCTTCTTTCTTTTCTCCATGCTCAATGTGGTACACACAAAGACACAGGACAGAGGTTGAGTCAACTTTAATCCATGTCAACTGGCTGCAAGTGTGATTTAGTTATTGCCAGCACCTGTTAGGTGCCACAGGTAAGTTACAGGTGCTGTTAATTACACAAATTAGAGAAGCATCACATGATTTTTCGAACAGTGCCAATACTTTTGTCCACCCTCTTTTTTATGTTTGGTGTTGAATTATATCCAATTTGGCTTTAGGACAATTGTTTTTGTGTTTTTTCATTTAAGACAAATTAAATGAAGATAATAATACCAAAGAATTTGTGTTTGCAATCATTTTCAGGAATAAACTGAGTATTATCTGACAGAATTGCAGGGGTGTCAATACTTTTGGCCACAACTGTAACTGTCATGTGACAGATCGCTGATCTGTCACATCACAGATCGCTGTGACACAGCGATCTATCACAGGCAGTGCTGCAGGCTTCCTCATGCCGGCGCTTTGCAGGCATGAGGAAGCCGCCTCCCTGCAGGCCCCCGAAGGTCCCCGCTGCCATTTTGCATTCGGGGACCTGCAAGGAAGGAGATCCCCGCAGCAGCGCTGCACATTGCGCTGCTCCGGGGGGCTCAGGGAAGCATGGAGGGAGCCCCCTCCCTACCGATACTTCCCTAAACCCCCAGCACACTGCGATCGTGTTTGATCGCAGTGTACCATATGTTATCGTGTCAGGGGCGGTCAATGACCACCCCTGACACATAGTGCTGGGTGTCAGCTGTGATAATCAGCTGACACCCGGCCGCGATCAGCTGCGCTCCCCCCGTGAGCGCAGCTGATTGCACTAGACGTACTATTCCGTTCTTGGGACTTAGGTCCCAGGTCACATGGACGGAATAGTACGTCTAATGTAGGAAAGGGGTTAATATGGTTTGAATAAAGCTGGATATTTTTTTATAAAGACCTCACTGGATGATCTGTTTTTCAGTTTGCTGTCACCCTGTCTCGGAGATTCTTTGCACGGGACTCTAACTTTTTAGTATCATTTCTTCTGAATGCTATACTATTACAATTAAATGCACATTAAAAAATGTGATGGTTCTGCTGAAATATAATATTACTTTCTCCTGTTTTTCGCAAATGCTGAGATAACTTTATTGTTACTTATGAAGAACAATATACAGGAGGAAGATGAATGACAGTACATTATAATATGCATTTTTAATGATTCTTCGCCCATTTGATTTACCACAGTGCATTAGCTACTGATCAAGCAGCAAAACAGTTTTTCTAAAAGGCTTCAATAGCTGGCTTTTGAAATCTGTAGTGCTATGTTTGTCAAGATTGTGACTGAACCTTGGTGTTTGCTAAATTTTCAAAATGGACTTATAGAATCAAATAACGTAGGCTAATTTATTAAACAAACCCACGTATGAAAACGAGTGCACACAAGGGTCTCATAAAAGCTAACAAGTTATTAAATATACTTAAAAAAAAATGTTTTTAATACAAAAGACATACATATACCAAGGCAGAATGTTCCTAGAAGTGGCACCAGTAACACGTACAAAGTAAAAGATGTAAAGTAACACGACAGATTCCAAATATGGCAAAGGACACCATCAATGTAATAATCCAAGCCAAATAGCAAGTGTCATGACTAGAGTTGAGCGACTTTTGGTTTTTTAGGGTCGCGTTTCGTTTCGTGAAACCCGACTTTTCCAAAAGTCGGGTCGAGCAAGATCGTCCGATTATAGGGAAAAGTCGGGGTCGTCCCGAAACACGAAACCCAATGTAAGTCAATGGGGAATAAAAGTCGGCAGTGAGAGGACAGGAAACACACCTACAGTGCCCATTTGAATGCCAAAAGCATCAATTCTTCTTACTTAAGCTTGTCAACCTTAATTAACTTCATAATACAAGTTACGCACTGAAAAATGGGGGTTATTTGGCTAAAGTTGTGGGGGGGGAGGGCTGGCTGCAGGTTTTCATGTGCCCTGGGCGAAAGAGCGCCCCTTTAACACATACCACAACTCATCATGCTCCGATACGGCAGATAAATAGCGGTATAGTACAATGAAAAATACCTCACTTTTTACATCTCATGACGAGGCCCATCTATTTCTCCATACAGAATCATTGGTCCCATATAATGTTTGAAACAGTATATGATGAGCTCCACATAATGCTACAGTATATGTTGGTCCCCATGGATGAAGCTCCACTGTCTTATGGGCCCAAATAATGCTCCAAACATAATGGGCCCCATTTCTAATGCTCTAGTGTATAATGGGCCCTGTAAATGCTGCTCCAGTGTCTGATGTCCACCTTTGGAATGTTCCAGTGTATGGTGGGCCCCATCTATCATTCTCCAGAGTATAGTGCTCCCCAAAAATTGCTGTCCCAACATTGAAAACAATCAAATAAGTCTCCTCGCTAGGGAATCCCTGTATTGTCTGGACAGGTGCTGTAGCTTGCTTAACAGCTCGCCAGCCGTTCTCACGCCCAGTATGGATTGCACGTGATTGCACAAAGGTTAGAAAGGGTACCGTATCCCTGGATAACATGTATGGATAGCGTACACATTCAAAATATATGTCTCAGGAGGCAGGCTCAGACGGTGTCAGGCCCAGTATGGATTGCACATGATTGCACAAAGGTTATAAAGGGTACCGTATCCCTGGATAACATGTATGGATAGCGTACACATTCAAAATATATGTCTCAGGAGGCAGGCTCAGACGGTGTCAGGCCCAGTATGGATTGCACGTGATTGCACAAAGGTTAGAAAGGGTACCGTATCCCCGGATAACATGTATGGATAGCGTACACATTCAAAATATATGTCTCAGGAGGCAGGCTCAGACGGTGTCAGGCACAGTATGGATTTGACGGCCCAGATTACACAGCGGAGGAGCAGGGAGAGGTAAAGATTGCAAATGCTGGGGCCCTGCCCAAGCAAGGGGGGCCCACTCGTGGGCGTCGGTACTGGCACTGGGCCCCTCATAGTACAGCGGTGTGTCTGACGGCGGGTGTGCACCACCACCGTCAGAGACACTTGATTGCACTATGAGGGACCCTGTGCCAGTGCCCGCGCCCAAGAGTCGGCCTACCCACCTGTCCAGGGCAACTGCACTCGCACGGTGTCGTGCGGTAGGTGGTGACCCCGGCCATGGGGGGGGGCAGCACAGTTAGGGAGTTTTAGAAAGTGGCATATGTTGATGTTGGACATTCAGCTGATGCAAAAGGCGAAATAGGTGAAGTACCAGGAAGAGGTGGACCAAAGCAAGCCATTTTTCTGTCACCCTATGTGTCATCAGGGGAAGGTGGGACAAAATCCTTGGAAACCCATGCGTGGTTCACTTTAATGAAGGTTAGATCATCCACATTTTGGGTTGACAGACGGGTCCTTTTTTCTGTCAGGATTGATCCAGCTGCACTGAAGACTCTTTCCGATAGCACACTTGCAGCTGGGCAAGCGAGCTCCTGTAAGGCATATTGGGCCAATTCAGGCCAGGTGTCCAGTTTAGCGGCCCAATAGTCAAAGGGGAATGACCTGTGTGGGAGAACATCGATATGGGAGGAAAAGTAGTTTGTAACCATAGTTGACAACTGCTGTCTCCTGTCACTTTCCATCGATGCAGTATTACCAGTTGTGTGAGCGGTATTTGAAAAATCAGTCCACAACATTGTCATGAAACCCCTGTCTCCAACGCCATTTCTGCTGTGTGCACCACGAACACCTCTGCCAAGCTGCCCCCGGCCCGTACGGCTCGTGTGAGAACCATCACCGCTGCTGTGTGCTGGGAATGCCTCAAGCAACCGATTTACCAGAGTTGCTTGTTTATTAGCCAATATTAGGTCAAGGTTCTCCTGTGGCATGATGTTTTGTAATTTGCCTTTATAGCGTGGATCCAGGATGCTGGCCAACCAGTAGTCGTCATCGTTCATCATTTTGGCAATGCGGGGGTCCCTTTTTAGGATCCGCAAGGCATAATCTGACATGTGGGCCAATGTTCCCGGTGTCAATGATGCACTGCGAGTGCTGGGTGGAGGAGCACTTTCTGGCAAATCCACATCCCTCCAGTCACGCACAAACCCTGTACCAGACCTTGCCACGCCAACATTTTCACTTGCCCCACGAGATGCATCCTCCTCCCCTAAGTAATCATCCCCATCATCCTCCTCCTCCTCCTCTTCTTCCTCCACCTCGTCCAGGAGAGGTCCCTGAGCAGACAATGGCTGAATGTCATCAAGGATTCCCTCCTCCTCTTCCTCCTCATCAACATTGGCTGCAGACGCCTGCTCCTTAAGGTGCGTCAAAGTTTGCATGAGCAGACGCATAAGTGGGATGCTCATGCTTAGGATGGCGTCGTCTGCGCTTACCAGCCGTGTGCATTCCTCAAAACACTGAAGGACTTTACAAAGGTCTTTCAGCTTCGACCACTGCACGCCTGTCAACTCCATGTCTGCTCTCAAAGTGCCTGGCCGTGTATCCTCCCACAAATGCATTATGGCCTGCCTCTGCTCGCACAGCCGCTCCACCATGTGCAGGGTGGAGTTCCACCTTGTTGCAATGTCGATAATGAGGCGGTGGTTGGGAAGGTGGAGCAATCGCTGCAGCTTCTGCATACGAACGGAGTGTACAGGCGACCGGCGGATGTGCGCGCACAGTCTTCGCACCTTCTGGAGCAGGGCTGTTAACTCCGGATAATTTTTGAGGAAGCACTGCACCACCAGGTTCAAGGTGTGAGCCAAGCAAGGTATGTGGCTGAGTTTTGAAAGGGCTATGGCTGCCACAAAATTACGGCCGTTATCACTAACTACCTTGCCTGCCTCAAGATGTACACTGCCCAGCCATGACTCAGTTTGTCGCTTCAAGTACTCGGCCAGCACCTCGGCGGTGTGTCTGTCGCCCAAACACATCATCTGCAACACAGCCTGCTGACGCTTTCCACTAGCTGCTCGATAGGGGGACACATCGTGTGCAACAGTGGCAGCTGCAGATGGAGTGCTCGTACGACTGCGCTCTGTGGACGAGCTTTCGCTTCTGGAGGAGGAGGAGGATGAGGAGGGTCGAACGCCTACAGCCAACTGTTTCCTATACCGTGGGCTAGGCAGCACTGTCCCACCACCGCTGTCCCCTGTGGACCCTGTATCCACCACATTAACCCAGTGCGCAGTGATGGACACGTAACGGCCCTGGCCATGCCGACTGGACCATGCATCAGTTGTGAGGTGCACCTTTCCGCTCACTGACTGCTTGAGTGCATGGACAATGCGGTCTTTCACATGATGGTGGAGGGCTGGGATGGCTTTGCGAGAGAAGAAGTGGCGACTGGGTAGGTCATAGCGTGGTACTGCATAGGCCATGAGTTCGCGGAAAGCTGTGCTTTCCACCAACCGAAAGGGCATCATCTCAAACGAGATTAGCTTGGCAATGTGGGCGTTCAAACCCAGTGTACGCGGATGAGAGACTGAGTACTTTCTTGACCTACTCATAGTGTCTGGGAGGGTGAGCTGGACTTGAGAGCTGCATATGGTGGAAGTAGCGGTGGACAGGGCGGACTGAGAGAGGGTTGATGATGGTGATGGAGTTGGTGTTCTTTCTGATGGCCTAGAATCAGTCTTCGTTGATATAACAGTGGGATTCCCTGACTGCTGTGGTCTTGCAACGACACCTCAACATTTGCTGCTGTGCTAACCGGTGGGCTTACAGTGGGGGAAACAATGTAGCGTTGCTGACTACCTTCGTTGTGATCAGTTGCACATGTGGCACTTGAGGTTTGGTGTTGTGTCCACGCTTGCAAGTGCATGCTGGTTAAATGTCTAAGCATGCAACTGGTATTCAAATTTTTCAGATTTTTCCCTCGGCTAAAGGTCTTTGCACACTTCTTACAGATAACCTTGGCCTGATCATGAGGATTTTGTTCAAAAAAGTGCCACACTGCACTCTTCCTACTTTGGCAGACATTTTGCGGCCTAGCACGCTGTGATCTTTTGACCCTCTGGACAAGCTGTCCAGCAACTCTTTTGATGTTTGGAACCTGTCTTTGGAGTGCTCCGGGCCTGCCAGATAACAGCTGTTGCGATGTCGATGTCTGCTGTGGATGCTCCTCATCTGAGCTATTGGAAGCAGCACCCTCTTCCCCCAATGGATGCCAATCTGGGTCAACAACTGGGTCATCCATCACCTCCTCTTCTATGTCATGTGCACCTTTCTCTGTGTCACCGTGTATGGTGGTATAGTGTGCGGGAAGGGGCACCTGAGTCTCATCAGGGTCATAATCTGGCTCTGTACACTGCGAGGACAATGTAGTGCTCTGAGTGAATGTACCAGCAGAATCATCCATCAGCGGCTGTGCATCAGTGCACTCCATGTCAGATTCATCTTGGCCTGGGTAATTCACCATTTCACTTGATAATCCAGGCATGGTATGTGAAAACAGCTCCATGGAGTAATCAGTAGTATGGCCTGCGTCATCCTTCAATCTTGGTTGGGGTGAAGGACACAAGGAAAGGTGTGGTTCATGAACATGAGCCTCCAATGACGACTCAGTGCTTTTACTTTTAACAACTGAAGAAGAGGAGGCGATAGAGCTGGAGGCTGAGTCAGCAATGTAAGACAAAACTTTTTCCTGATGCTCTGCCTTTAAAAGCGGTTTGCCAACTCCTAGAAAACTAAGCGTTCGAGGCCTTATGTAGCCAGACGATGACGCAGGGTCAGCACCTCCTGCATTCGGTCCTATTTTGCTCTTGCCACTACCATCAGATCCACCACCAACACCATCATTACCAGCTGCCAACCCCCGCCCAATTCCAAGGCCTCTTCCACCAGCCTTCCTCATTTTTGGTAGAAATGTAGACAAAATCCAACAAACTATATAGTAATGTAAAACAAGGTACAAGGTGTCTATAGGACAGGGGAGATTTAGAATTTCTGCACACACTTGTGGACAGTGGACACTTTTGGATTGTGTGAGGCCCACTGATATCTGAGCGCTATGTGACAGGCTCGATGGTACAGCTGCCTGTGACCAAAGTGACGAGAGGATAATGGAGATTTTGAATCTCTGCGCACACTTTTGGACACTGGACACTTGTGGATTGTGTGAGGCCCACTGATATCTGAGCGCTATGTGACACGCTCGATGGCACAGCTGCCTGTGACCAAAGTGACGAGAGGATAATGGAGATTTTGAATCTCTGCGCACACTTTTGGACACTGGACACTTGTGGATTGTGTGAGGCCCACTGATATCTGAGCGCTATGTGACAGGCTCGATGGCACAGCTGCCTGTGACCAAAGTGACGAGAGGATAATGGAGATTTTGAATCTCTGCGCACACTTTTGGACACTGGACACTTGTGGATTGTGTGAGGCCCACTGATATCTGAGCGCTATGTGACACGCTCGATGGCACAGCTGCCTGTGACCAAAGTGACGAGAGGATAATGGAGATTTTGAATCTCTGCGCACACTTTTGGACACTGGACACTTGTGGATTGTGTGAGGCCCACTGATATCTGAGCGCTATGTGACACGCTCGATGGCACAGCTGCCTGTGACCAAAGTGACGAGAGGATAATGGAGATTTTGAATCCCTGCGCACACTTTTGGACACTGGACACTTGTGGATTGTGTGAGGCCCACTGATATCTGAGCGCTATGTGACAGGCTCGATGGCACAGCTGCCTGTGACAAAAGTGACGAGAGGATAATGGAGATTTTGAATCTCTGCGCACACTTTTGGACACTGGACACTTGTGGATTGTGTGAGGCCCACTGATATCTGAGCGCTATGTGACACGCTCGATGGCACAGCTGCCTGTGACCAAAGTGACGAGAGGATAATGGAGATTTTGAATCTCTGCGCACACTTTTGGACACTGGACACTTGTGGATTGTGTGAGGCCCACTGATATCTGAGCGCTATGTGACACGCTCGATGGCACAGCTGCCTGTGACCAAAGTGACGAGAGGATAATGGAGATTTTGAATCTCTGCGCACACTTTTGGACACTGGACACTTGTGGATTGTGTGAGGCCCACTGATATCTGAGCGCTATGTGACAGGCTCGATGGCACAGCTGCCTGTGACAAAAGTGACGAGAGGATAATGGAGATTTTGAATCTCTGCGCACACTTTTGGACACTGGACACATGTGGATTGTGTGAGGCCCACTGATATCTGAGCGCTATGTGACACGCTCGATGGCACAGCTGCCTGTGACCAAAGTGACGAGAGGATAATGGAGATTTTGAATCTCTGCGCACACTTTTGGACACTGGACACTTGTGGATTGTGTGAGGCCCACTGATATCTGAGCGCTATGTGACAGGCTCGATGGCACAGCTGTGACAAAAGTGACTAGAGGATAAGGGAGATTGGATTGCTTTTAAAAAAGCAGTTTGCGGAGCAGTGGGTAAACAGCAATGCCAGCGTGTCAGGAAGCCTTAAAAGGCAGCCCAACAACCAACACCACTGATACACCACAATATAGCCTCCCCTTGCACTGCACACACAGTGACTTGTGTGTTGTGCAGGCCAAATTGCTAGCAGCAGAAGCAGTTTTTTTGTCTTCTTCCCTGCCTAACGCTCTCCCTACAGAATCAGCAGCAACCTCTCCCTATACTAAGATCGGCAGAAGTAAGATGGCGGTCGGCGTGCACGCCCTTTTATACCCCCTGTGACGCCCACCAAAGCAAGCCAATCACTTGCATGCCCTTCTGAAAGATGGTGGTGACCCGTGCCTAGGTCATCACGTTGCCCACAGTGTCCATGGATCCTGATTGGCTGAAAAAGAGCGCAAAACAAACTTTTGAAACGCGACTTTGGCGCGTAAGTCGCCGACCTCGTGGCCGACCTCATCCTAGGGTCGGGTTTCGTTTCATGAAACCCGACTTTGCCAAAAGTCGGCGACTTTTGAATTTTTTTGACCCGTTTCGCTCAACTCTAGTCATGACTGGTACTCAATAATTCAGTGAAAACATGCATAAGGTAAGTACTTACACAAAAGATGGTATGTCAGTGAAAGGGGGTCTAGTACATGCATCCTGGTTCACCTACTCTAACGCACGTTTCACCCAGAAGCTTCGCCAGGGGGTTAAATTAATAATTTAGGCTAATTTATTAAATGCTAAATCTACTGTCATAACAAAAAAATATTCATCTACCTTAGCGCTGCAGTTGTTGGCTATATTTTTTTAACAACTTTCCCACTTTTAGCCCATTTTTTAAATCCTGGAAAACATCTGCAAGAATTACATTACTGAACTGCATTTCAAGCAATTTTCCCTAGTACAGTAATGTTCTTCTGTGCAAGGCCACAAGCAGATATTCTGAAAACATCAGGCAAGGTTACGAAAATTTCGCACATTTACTGTGCAGGTCTGACAAGAAAAGTGGGCTACTTTACTGCTGCCTGTTTCCGCAGTTTGTTCACAGTCCATTGATCTGTCAGCCTTTATTTTTGTCCTATAAATTATAGATGATCTGTTAAAATGGATCTGTATAGTATACAACACCGAATCCAAAAAAGGTGGGATGCTGTGTAAAATGTAAAGAAAGCAAGAATACAAAGATTTGGTAATTTATTATAGCTATATTTTATTCACATCAGAACATAGAACACAGGTCAGAAGGTAAAGGATGAACATTTTTCCATTTCATTTGAAAACAAAGTCATTTAGAAATTGATGGCAGCATCACATCTCTAAAAAAAATACTGTCAGAAGCAAAGATGGTCAGAGGTCATCAATCTGTGAACAACTGCAGCTATAAACGTAAAATTGCAAATACCTTAAATATACCATCGATTACCATACATAACATCATCAAAAGATTCAGAGATTTTGGAGAAATCCAGGTGCCCAATGGAAAAGACCGACAAGATTATATTGGATGATAGTGATCTATGGGCCCTCATGCGTACTGCATAAAAATAGGCATGATTCGGTTATGTAAATCATTGCATGGGTTCAGGAATACTTCCAGAAAACATTGTGTGTGAACACAGTTTGACATGCAAGCCACTAATACAAGTTAAAGCGCTATCATGCAGAAGCCATGTACAAGAACAATCCAGAAGCACACACATCTTCTCTGGGTCAAAGCTCATTTACGATGGACTGAGACAAAATGGAAAACGGTCCTATGGTCAGATAAATCAAAATTTGAAATTCTTTATGAAACCATGTAAGCTGTACCCCGCAGACTCAAGAGGAGAGGGTTCATGCTGAATTGTTATCAACACACAGTTTACAAGCTTGCATCTTTGATGGTGGCATTGGCATGAAATTTTCACAGATGTCTGTAACAACCCATCCAATCCACACGGACAAAGAAATCAAGCCATTGATGTCCACAAATTTAGTTATGTGGACATGAGAAATGACACAAGGAAAAATGATTGAACACATGCAAAAAATATGTAAACTCATGACACCAGTTGAAATCTATCAGTAATTAGAAAGCAATCCTGCCACTTAGTGGAAAAAATATCAGCTTGTTCAACTGATGGTCTATAAAAATGTGTCTCATTAGCAAGGTGCCACACAATAAATGTCTCATGATGTGTAAAACCATTGAGCTGCCTCAAGACCTTCATACCCTTATTGTTACAGAAGAATTTTGAAATTCATGGTTCCCTTGAGTACTGCTGGGGCCATAATCTGGAATTGACGGCCACGACCAGGTGCTTCCTGCAAGATTTCAGATAGGAGGGAAAATAACTATCAGAAGAGTTGTTGAAGAGCCAAGGTTAACCTGTGGAGCGTTACAGAGAGACATGGAATCAGCAGCTACAAGTAATGCCCTCAACTTCCATGGCTTGTATGCATGCTCACCATGCAAGACTTCATTGCTGAGCAAAAAGTGTGTTCAAGCACGTTTATAGTTTGCTCAATAACATTTCAGCAAGCCTGTAAAATACTGGGAGTCTATATTCTGGTCAGATGAGACCAAAATTAAGCTCTTTGGATGTCACAATACACACCTTGTTTGGAGGCCAAAAGTCCAAAAACACCATACCAACAATGGAGTTTGGAGGTGGGAATATCATGAGTTTGGCTGTTTTCAGCATATGGCACTGGCAAATTTCCTATAAGTGATCAAAGTTCAATAATTTTTCCCTCTGTCATTACTTATTATTAGACATAACTTAATTTATGGTAAACTATGGTTGCTTTCTTTGCCTGTGTAGATTGGATGGGTTGTTACCGACATCACGTGAGAATGTCATGTCAACATCACCTTTAAGAATATATTTACTTAGAAAATTGGTGACGTGTTCAGTACTTAGTTCACCTGCACAATGGTAGATATCACCCTCACCCAACTTTTTGTTAATTCACACTTTTAAGTGTTAATGCCATCAGTTCTTAAATGGGTTAGTTTTCAACTTCTGATATGTAATCTATGCTCTGTTGTGAATAAAATATGGCTACAAGAGATTTCCAAATCATTGAATTCTTGTTTTCTTTACATTTTACATGGGATACCAACTTTTTGAAATTGGATGTCATGACTCTGGACAGGATGGTTCTGCCTCAATCCTGGTCAGGTCAGGGTTAATTTTAGTCCACCTCTCTTTGGTTCTGGGGTGGCTATTTAATGTTGGCAGCTCCTGGATTTGGTGTCGGTGATACTTCCGTATACTCGGTTTGTGGTTTCTTACCCAGGTTACTCATCCATAAACGTTGTACTACTACTACATACATACTTCATATATACTACATTCATACAACATACATACGTACTACATACATACTACATATATACTACATTCATACAGCATACATACATACTACATAATACATACATACTACATATATACTACATTCATACAACATACATACATAAATACTACATACTACATATATACTACATTCATACAACATACATACATACTACATACATACTACATATATACTACATTCATACAACATACATACATACTAACATAATACATACATACTACATATATACTACATTCATGCAACATACAGTTGGGGCCAAAAGTATTGACACCCCTGCAATTCTGTCAGATAATACTCAGTTTCTTCCTGAAAATGATTGCAAGCACAAATTCTTTGTTATTATTATCTTAAAAAAGAGGGTGGACAAAAGTATTGGCACTGTTCGAAAAATCATGTGAGGCTTCTCTAATTTGTGTAATTAACAAAACCTGTAACTTACCTGTGGCACCTAACAGGTGTTGGCAATAACTAAATCACACTTGCAGCCAGTTGACAAGGATTAAAGTTGACTCAACCTCTGTCCTGTGTCCTTGTGTGTACCACATTGAGCATGGAGAAAAGAAAGAAGACCAAGGAACTGTCTGAGGACTTGAGAAACCAAATTGTGAGGAAGCATGAGCAATCTCAAGGCTACAAGTCCATCTCCAAAGACCTGAATATTCCTGTGTCTACCGTGCGCAGTGTCATCAAGAAGTTTAAAGCCCATGGCACTGTGGTTAACCTCCCTAGATGTGGACGGAAAAGAAAAATTGACAAGAGATTTCAACGCAAGATTGTGCGGATGTTGGATAAAGAACCTCGACTAACATCCAAACAAGTTCAAGCTGCCCTGCAGTCCGAGGGTACAACAGTGTCAACCCGTACTATCCGTCGGTGTCTGAATGAAAAGGGACTGTATGGTAGGAGACCCAGGAAGACCCCACTTCTTACCCCGAGACATAAAAAAGCCAGGCTGGAGTTTGCCAAAACTTACCTGAAAAAGCCTAAAACATTTTGGAAGAATGTTTTCTGGTCAGATGAGACAAAAGTAGAGCTTTTTGGGCAAAGGCATCAACATAGAGTTTACAGGAGAAAAAAAGAGGCATTCAAAGAAAAGAACACGGTCCCTACAGTCAAACATGGCAGAGGTTCCCTGATGTTTTGGGGTTGCTTTGCTGCCTGTGGCACTGGACTGCTTGACCGTGTGCATGGCATTATGAAGTCTGAAGACTACCAACAAATTTTTGCAGCATAATGTAGGGCCCAGTGTGAGAAAGCTGGGTCTCCCTCACAGGTCATGGGTCTTCCAGCAGGACAATGACCCAAAACACACGCTTCAAAAAGCACTAGAAAATGGTTTGAGAGAAAGCACTGGAGACTTCTAATGTGGCCATCAATGAGTCCAGACCTGAATCCCATAAAACAACTGTGGAGAGATCTAAAAATGGCAGTTTGGAGAAGGCACCCTTCAAATATCAGGGACCTGGAGCAGTTTGCCAAAGAAGAATGGTCTAAAATTCCAGCAGAGCATTGTAAGAAACTCATTGATGGTTACCGGAAGTGGTTGGTCGCAGTTATTTTGGCTAAAGGTTGTGCAACCAAGTATAAGGCTGAGGATGCCAATACTTTTGTCTGGCCCATTCTTGGAGTTTTGTGTGAAATGATCAATGTATTGCTTTTTGCTTCATTCTCTTTTGTGTTTTTTCATTTAATAAGTTTATGGTTAATAAATGGTTTTTTTGCATCTGATTTGGTGTAATCTCTTTTAATACATTCCTATGAAGGTCACTGACTACTTCTATAGTCCTGAAATTGAAATATGTAGCTACTATAGGTGGTTTTCTGACCTGTGCTTGTCAGGCACATTGCGCATGAACTGAGGAGAATCTATATTGCGCCTGACGGAGGGTTAAGACAAATTAAATGAAGATAGTAATACCAAAGAATTTGTGTTTACAATCATTTTCTGGAAGAAACTGAGTATTATCTGGCAGAATTGCAGGGGTGTCAATACTTTTGGTCACAACTGTACATACATACATACTCTACTACATACTACATACATACTACATATATACTACATTTATACAACATACATACATACTACATTCAAACTACATATATACTACATTCATACAGCATACATACATACTACATACTTACTATATACATACAACATACATACAACATGCTACATACATACAACATACATACTACATACAATACATTCATACAATACATACATATAGACATACAGTACATATAACAGAGTACATACTCACCATCACTTGTCACTTTGATCCCCAAAGCCAGTGTCAGTCACTTTAAAAAATATTAAAATAACAAACAACCAATGTACTCCCTGATCCGCAGAAATCCACGAGTGTCCCACGACGATCTCCTGCAGTGCATCACTGAGAGGTTACTATAGTTCACTGGTCTCACTTTATGGCAAAAGCTGCATGGGAGCTTTCTCACACAGCAATGACAAAAGGGAGACTAGGGACTATTTTTTTACAGTGGCGGAGGAATACAGTGCGGTACGATACCTACCTCCCGTCATTGTATTCCTGGAGCCCCTAGAGAGTGGTCGCGTCAGCTGATGCTGCTGTTCTCCATGGGAGATCATCGTGGGACACTCGTGGATTTCTGCGGATCAGGGAGTATATTGGTTGTTTGTTATTTTAATATTTTTTACAGATGACACTGGCTTCGGAGATCAAAGTGACACGTGATGGTGAGTATGTACTCTGTGTTATATGTACTGTATGTCTATATGTATGTATTGTATGAATGTATTGTATGTAGTATGTATGTGGTATGTATGTTGCATGTCTGTAGCATGTTTTATGTATGTTGTATGTATGTAGTATGTATGTAGTATGTACTATGTATGTATGTTGTATGAATGTAGTATATATGTAGTAGGTATTGTGAGAATCATGTGGGAATAGTGGATGAGGGCAGGTATATCTCGCCCAGATTCCTTTCCTATGTGGCCTAGTCTGGTCAGTATCGCACCTGCTTGCTAATGAATAATGGGAGGTGGATATAAAAGGATGCCAGGTGGTTGTGTGAGTGTCTCAGCCTGGGAACACAGAGAGCCTGTCTGTGTGAGAGACACACGTGAGTGGAAGCAGTGCCCACGGCAACTGTGGTTTGGCTGGACGGGAGAAGCCCGCCAGTTGGTAGTTAGGTTGTACTTTGTTTAGTTAGTGCCGGACAGGCAAGGATTTGTTTTATGTTTTATTTCTTTATGCATTGCTTTCACCATTAATAAACCTGACCCAGAGTCAGTTATACCCGAATCCCAGCTCTGCGCCTGACTTTTATGCTGAACGCACGTGACCTTTGACCCCAGCAAAGGCGATCCCGGAGTGTTTTATCACAGTATGTAGTATGTATGTATGTTGCATGAATGTAGTATATATGAAGTATGTATGTAGTATGTATGTATGTTGTATGAATGTAGTATATATGTAGTATGTATGTATGTATGTATGTTGTATGAATGTAGTATATATGTAGTAGGTATGTAGTATGTATGTATGTTGTATGAATGTAGTATATATGTAGTATGTATGTATTATGTAATATGTATGTATGTATGCACAGGTGAACAAATATGCTATGTGGCCAATATACTAATATACACATAAACAATAAGTCAGCATACTGCGACTAATAAATATATATGAACTCCAAAACTGCTGGAAACATTAAGAACTTAAGCTACTTAGTGTTTTTAATCAAAGAGCGCAAAAGTCATCCAACCACATCAAGGTGTACCTAAATATGAATGGTCCTATCACTAATGTCCTATCTCTCCATGTGTCAAACAGGCCTCATCTGAATGAGGAGTAAAAGAAGCTGTACATGGTTTTCTTTGGTGTCGCTGGATGGCTTTTGCGTTCTTTGATAAAAAAAAAAACACTATGTACTTTATGTTTTAATATTTACAACAATATTGGAATTCATGTATTCATTGATTGCTGTGTGTTGATGCACAGTGCAAGCATATATGTTTGTATATTGGCCACATAGTGCATTTGTGCACTTGTACATTAGCTTAAAGGGGATCTGTCACCCTTTTTATCCCCTATTAGCTGCCGGCATAGACATCGGGGGCTTATCTACAGCATTCTGTAATGCTGTAGATAAGCCCCCGATGTAACCTGAAATAGAAGAAAAACACGTTATATTATACTCACAGAGGTGGGCGGTCCGGTCCGATGGGTGTTGCGGTCCGGCGCCTCCCTTCTTCATGCGATGACGTCCTCTTCTCCTGTCCTGTAATGGCTCCAGCTCCGGTGCATTGCTCTGCCCGACTCCTGCGCACTGCAGGACTCTGTTCTGCCCTCAACTGGGCAAAGCAGTGCGCCTGCGCCGGAGCCATTACAGGATGGGAGAAGAGGACGTCATCGCATGAAGAAGGGAGGCGCCGGACAGGACGGCGACACCCATTGGACCGGACCGCCCACCTCGGTGAGTATACTATAACGTGATTTTCTTCTTTCAGGTTACATCGGAGGCTTAGCTACAGCATTACAGAATGCTGTAGATAAGCCCCCGATGTCTATGCCAGCAGCTGCAAAGCCAAAAAAAGGGTGATAGATTCCCTTTAAGGCTGTGTGCACACGCTGTGGATTTTGCTGCGGCTCCGCAGCGGTTTTGGCTGCTGCGGACCCGCAGCAGTTTTTGCTGCGGTGTACAGTAGCATGATTCCCTATGGGAATCAAAAACCGCAATGCAGATGTGCGGAATTTTCCGAGCGGATTATCTGCGGTTTTCAATCCACAGAAAGAATTGACATGTCAATTCTTTCTGCGGATTCCCCTGCGGTTTGCCATCTCCTCCATTGAGGAGATGCAAAACCGCAGAGCAATCCGCAGGTAAAACCGCAGGTCTTTTGACCTGCGGTTTCACCTGCGGATTTTACAAAATCCGCGCGGATGAATCCGCACCTAATCCGCAGCGTGTGCACACAGCCTAATACTGAAGGTGTGCGGGCCCTTTTTATTTATTTATTAAGTTTTTTTTTTTTTTCAAAAATGGTGCTACACCTACTTTTAGATGATGCATTAGATGTTTGACCTAATTTTAGTAGGATCAGCAGTGCTGCGCACTGTGCCACTGAAAGAAACATCTAAAATGTTTTGCATTCTTTTGCATAATTTTGCTACAGCTATACTTGTGTTCATGATGTTATGCAGTGGAAATTGAGTCCTCATCATGAGATCTCATCTCCCGAGATCTTGGTGCAGAGATCTCAATCTGCCCAATCAGCGGCCATTTTCCCGGAGTCCACCGCATAGGAAACCATGGAACTGCGGGGGCTCTGGCCCTTCACAAAATGTTGTCAGAGCCCCCACAGCACCGGAAACACTCGCAGCGCTACCAGCCACCCCCGCAATACTGCCGGGCACCCACTGCACCCACTGCACCGCCGGACACCCCCTCATCCCAGCCTGCGGCCTGTAGCTATGGTACAGGTAAGGTATGTACGTATTATATGACGCACCCCATTTTCCCCCCAAATTTGGGGGGGGGGGGAAGTGCATCTTATATGGTATATGGAAAAAACCTGTGCCAAATAATAATAAAATTTATGGAACACAAATACCTTAGTTATACAATAGGTAATGTTCTGATGATAACTTCTATTTAACCTTTCAGCCCCCAAGCTGTTGGCACCTTCATGACCAGGCCAAATTTTACAATTCTGACCAGCGTCACTTTATATGGTAATAACTGTGGAATGATTCAACAGATCCTACTGATTCTGAGAATGTTTTTTCAAGACATATTGTACTCCATGATAGTGGTAAAATTTATTTGATATTACTTCGTTTATTTATGAAAAAAACAGAAATTTGGCAAAAATGTTGAAAATTTAGCAATTTTCTAAATTTTAATTTTTATGCCCTTAAATCAGAGAGATATGTCGCGCAACATACTTAATAAATAACATTCCCCATATATCTAATTTACATCAGTACAATTTTTGAAACATTTTTTTGTTTTGTTAGAAAGTTATAAGGGTTAAAAGTTGACCAGCGATTTCAAATTTTTTCGGCAAAATTTACAAAACTATTTTTATAAGGGCCCACATTACATTTGAAATGACTTTAAGGGGTCTATATGACAGAAAATACCCCAAAGTGACACAATTCTAAAAACTGCACCCTTCTAAGTCCTCATAACCACATTCAAGAAGTTTATTAACCCTTCAGGTGCTTCACAGACATTTTTAGAAAGTAGAAAGAAAAAATGAACATTTAACTTTTTTCACAAAAATGTTACTAAGGCTATGTGCACATGTAGGGTTGAGAAGGTTCTCAGGATGCAGTGACGAGACGCGAGACAAGGTATGACTTGTGAAATCAACTTTTATAACTTGGAGCCGCTGGGGCTATGCTGAACAAGTAACAGGGGTAACAACAATCTGTCCTCGCAGGGACTCAACAAAATAAACAATACTTTTCTTATATTCAATGTGACTAACCCGGCTAGTCCGGGCGTCGAAGGCCACGTATGGCCCAAACTATGAGTCCTTATTTCCTATAGTTCACTTATCCTTCCAGACGTCGCTCGGGTTCACAGGTGCGGCCGCTTAGAGGTCGCTAAATGCGGCTGCTCGTTGTCCCGGGATGATTTGAGCTTGACAGGCCCTGAAGAAACTGTGCTGATGGGGCACAACAGGCCCTGAAGGATCTGTGCTGGTGGGGCACAACAGGCCCTGAAGACTCTGTGCTGGTGGGGCACAACAGGCCCTGAAGACTCTGTGCTGGTGGGGCACAACAGGCCCTGAAGACTCTGTGCTGGTGGGGCACAACAGGCCCTGAAGACTCTGTGCTGGTGGGGCTTTCAGGAGGTCTTTTACCGGCTCTCGTCTCACAGTGCAGTGATGACGCAGTTCCCCAAATGACGTTCGTCCGGCCTCTGCTCAGGGTCCCCTTGTAGACGGGACGGGGGCATCTATTGCCGCCTATGGCGAGGTGGCATCCACTGAGGCCGGTGATGGCAGGGCCGCAGCTGTGGAAGGAGACAGGGGTGCAGTGTCCAGGCCGTTGCAGCTGTTTTACGTGTTGTCGCAGCGGCGACTTGAGGTAACGGACCTGTCTCAAAAGGGCGGGGGACCGCGGGCGAGGCTGTGTGCGACCGTGGGCGGGGAGCGGTCTCCAGTACAAGCCTCTCACGTTTCTCTTGTCGCTTTCTCCTCACAGACTCCCGACGGTGTTCCTTACACACACCGTTCGTCACCCCGGCTCTCTCTAAGTCACGCGGCTTCCCTCCTCCTGTCACACTCTCTGCCAACTGCCACCTGAGCACGCCCCATTCTCCCTTTGTCCTCGCCCTGCCCCCTGTTACTCTGACACCTTCAGTTGTGTGTCTCCCTTTGCTGTCCCCCCAGTGTTGTTCCTCCAGGAACCCTGATGGCGGTCCCCTGGGTTCCGGCCCAGTCACTGTCTGGGAGTCCTCCTCCCCACATTCCCCCTCCCTGTAAGCTCGCCAGTCCTCGGGCGAGTGCCTTAGTCTATTGAGATCGGTCTGTAGGGGTTTCAATGTTCGTTGCCATATGAACTGATCTTGTTCATATCGTTCAGGGGGTTTGCCGGCTGTTGACCGCTCGGAGCGTCTCAGTTAAACTGGGGTGGAGTCTTCTGGGGTGGTGGAGATTGGTGGGCTGATTTGTGCAGGCGGGCTAATTGTGTCAGCTGGTTCATTACTGAGTGGAGGGCCTCTGGGTTCTGGGTGGAAATCTTCGTTGTCGTCCGGGTCCCAACATATAGATGATGGATCAGATGTCGACGGGGCAGGCTCCAGTTGCTTCGGGTTGGTGGAAGTACACGGGCGTAACATATTACGATGCACAATATGAGTGGGCAGTGTTTCATCCTCCTCGGGTCGTATTTCGTACACAGGTCCTTCCGGGTGGATACGGCGTAAGACCCGATAAGGACTCTCTTCCCAACACGGCTCTAGCTTGTTCTGGGGGCATTGATCTAGTACAAGCACACGGTCCCCGCTTTGGAGGTGAGGAGGTGGGGTTGCATTTTTCCCTGGGTGCTCCCAGTCTCGGAGCTTGGTGTGTACAATTCGGTGAAGAGTCTGCAGCCGATGGCGATGATTTCGGACCCAAGACGATACTCCGGTCCAGGGCTGAGGTTCTTCGGGGTCCAACTCCACCTCCGTGATCCCTTTACCCTCTCGGCCAAGCAACAGGGAGTAGGGGGTATAGCCAGTAACTCTATGTACCCGATTGTTATAGACCCATACTAATTCAGAAACATATTCGGGCCAACGGACCTTCTTGTCACTCTCCAGAGTACGCAACATCTGAATCAATATCCGATTAAATCATTCACTAGCCCCATTTCCTTGCGGGTGATACGGTGTGGTCCGGGATTTGTCAATTCCATAGAGGTGATGTAGTTCTTCCATAACTTTTCCCAAAAAACATGCTCCCTGATCAGAATGTATCCGTTGAGGACAGCCGTATACTTGTATAAAGTTTCTACAAATGGCGGAGGCAGCTGACTCTGCGGTCTGATCCCGAGTGGGGGTGACCACAGCGAACTTGATGAAATGATCTACCATAACGAAGCAGTGTTCGTATCCCTGAAATGCAGGCCCAATGGTCAGGTAATCCACCATCAGGAGTTCAAGGGGTGCTGAGGTCACAATAGTCTGTGTTGTGGCCCACTGAGCGGGTGGTTTGGCCAATTCGCATAAGCTGCAGGTCCGGCAAATTTCGTCCACAACAGCTGGCAAGCGCGGGTGGTAAGCTTTCTGTTGCAGCCATTGCAAGGCCTTTTTTGTTCCGAAGTGGGCCCCTTTTTCGTGAGCCTCCCGAGCCAGTACGTGAAGTTGGGCTCCTGGCGTAACCACCTGCCAAGCCATCATTGAGGTTGTTTGTGATGTTATTTTACGGTACAATAGTCTCTTTCAGATAACCAATCTCTCCCATTGTCGCAACATCAGCAACAGGTCTTGAGTCAAACTTTGTCGTTGAGAGTCAGTGGGTAATTGCCCAGCGGCGACCCACGTCCTGAGAAGGCCAACCTCTTCATCTTCTTGTTGTTGTTGTATCCACTTATCCCGGGATTGTTCTAACATGCCCCTTGGGGGCTCGGGGGAAGATATTTTTTTATTGTTAGTTGTGAGCACGGCAGCAGTGAAAGCGAATGGTATTTCCTCTCCTAATTCTTCGTCTCGGTTCTGTCCTGGAGTTGTATGTCGTATCCTGGAGAGGGCGTCTGCATGGACATTCTCGGCCCCTCTTTTGTAGATAATCTTACAATTGTACTTCGCCATCCGGGCCACCCATCACTGTTCCAGAGCCCCCAATTTGGCATTTTCCAAATGAGCCAGCGGGTTGTTGTCAGTTCGCACCACCACCTCGGAGCCCGCTAGGTACTCTGTGAATCTCTCCGTCATGGCCCACACCACTGCGAGGAGCTCGAGCTTGAAGGAGCTGTAATTGCCAGGGTTATACTCGGAGTCATGAAGTGAGCGGCTTCCATATGCGATCACCCTCTCCTGGCCATCTTGAACCTGCGACAACACAGCCCCCAGCCCGTGAAGACTCCCGTCAGTGTGCAAGATGAACGGTTGTGAGAAATCTGCATAAGCCAACACTGGGGCATCCGAGAGCGCAGCCTTGAGGTCTCGGAAGGCCTCTTCCTGAGGGTGTTGCCACTGGATTCTTCGCCCATTGGCCCCAGCGGGAGCCCCCTTCAGCAGTTCGTGCAGGGCCCGAGCTCGACATGCAAAATTCTTTACGAAACGACGGTAATATCCGGCTAACCCCAGAAAAGCCCGCACATCTTTTACCATCTCAGGGGTTGGCCATTCCTGGATAGCAGCAACCTTTTCCCGAGATGGCCTCACACCCTCTGCCGAAACTACATGACCCAGATACTCAATCTGGGAGCGAAATAGGTGGCATTTCTGATGCTTCACCTTCAACCCGTACTTTTGCAACCGGCTGAGTACCTGTCCCAACCGCTTTAGGTGGTCCTCGAAGGTGGCGGCATAGACGATGATGTCATCCAGGTAGATCAACGTGGCCTCATTAGTTTAGCCAGTTCACTCCGTGCTTTCAGAATGATGTCTCGGTCTTCAAGGTTAACGCAGCATACCAGGACGGTTCCTTTTTGCACCGTAGCCAGAGAACGGGCCACCAGTATGCCAGGAGGTAAGCGCTCCGAGTGACACGGCTCCACCTGCACCTCCACGCCCTCCAAAGGTATCAGGGCTCGAATGGGCAGGGCCACCACAGTCTATCCAGGAGGTAACACAAGCAGAGGAGCTGCTGACGCGATGGCCTTGCCCAGAGCCCCGCCCTCCTGGCAGTCCTGATGCACCCGAGCACCTCGCACCAGCTGTTGGAATACCTGTCCCTGAGCTGTGCGAGAACCCCACTGCTTCAGAATCTTCTGTGTGGGATCATTTAGTAGTAAGTTGCCGAACTCTCATAAAATATTCATGCCTAGGGTGACGGGGTGACGTTGATCAGCTTCTCCTTGAATTAGCACCACCCCTCTGCGACCAAGGGATTTATCGCACAAAGTCACCTGCACCCACACTACCCCGGCAACCGGGACCGGCAGTTGGTGTCACGGGGTTACCGTGACAGAACAGAGCCAGAGAACCGCAGCGTCTTGTGGCTCCTGCATTGCCGCTGAGAAGAAGCACTTCTCCGGCATATTAAGGGTGTTTGTTTCTTTCAGCAGGACAGGGGTTAATCGGTCATGTGGAAATCCCTGCTTTCAGCTGTGCTTGGTTAACCAATAACCACTCCTCTCTCCTATAAAAACTAGGTCCACAGGCCAGATCTTTGTCTGAGATAGCATTTGCTTCAAGGATCTGGAGAGAGAGAAAGGAGCTGGTGTTATGAGTGCTGGAGGAGTTTATTGTGCGAAGACTGTGTGGTTTGTATGCTTGGAGATTCCTCATCCATTCCTGCTTTGTTTTCTTCCCCATCCTTCACACCCTGGTGTATACCTCTGTTGCTTGTGAGAGTATTATTTGTGAGTGGAATTTTCTTTTACCCTTGTCTCGTTCCTCTGTCTGTCAGGTTGGTGTACTTCGGTAAACGGTAGCGCCTCTCTTCCCCGGGAGGGGGGAGGGGGACAGACGCAGGGCTAAGCTATTAGACAGGGCTAGGGCGGAGGCCCCGGCATCCTCGCTATCTGAAATATCTCGGGGAACAGGGCGAGTTAGGGTGCCCCCTAGTGTCAGGCCCAGCAAAGGTGCCCCTGGTCTCAGTTTACTCGCCAGTCCAATCGTGACATTATCTCAGACCGAAAACCTTTTTCTTATCCATGATGGATCCCATCACAGCGCTGACAGGGAAGTTGCAGCAGCTAAGTTTGGAGGTGGCGGATTTACGCACAGTGGTTTCACAGCCCCCTGTTACATCTGTTGTGATGATTGCGTCATCCAGGCAAATCATTGTTGAACCCAAGGTCGCGCTGCCAGACAGGTTCTCTTGTGGGCGAGACAAGTTTGTTGTGTTCCATGAGGCTTGCAAACTTTATTTCCGTCTGCGTCCGGTATCCTCCAGTTCGGAGGAGCAACAGGTGGGGATTGTTATCTCGCTCCTGCAGGGGGACCCACAAGCATGGGCATTCTCTCTCCCATCTGACACACACTCACTCCAGACAGTAGAGGGTTTCTTTCAGGCTTTGGGCTTGGTGTATGACGACCCTGATTGCGTCTCCTTGGCTGAGTCATCTCTGCGCCAACTTCAGCAAGGAGACCGTCTAGCTGAGGAATACTGCTCTGAGTTCTGGCGGTGGGCGACCAACACTAGGTGGAATGACCCGGCCCTCTGTAGTCAGTTCTGTGAGGGTCTCTCTGAGAAGGTAAAAGATGCCTTAGCTCTCTATGAGACTCCTGACTCCCTAGAGGCGGCCATGTCTCTGGTAATCCGGGTTGATCGCCGTCTTCACCTGAGAAAAAAGGAGTCACCTCTGGGGATGGGAGGTCCAAGTTTGAGCGTGGTCTGTACAAATCCCACTGCAGAACCCATGCAGGTGGGTGCGGCTTCCCAACCTAGCAAACATACAGTAGTTCGGTGTAAGGGGGGAGTGTGTTTCTGTTGTGGCAAAAGAGGTCATTTTGTTAACACATGTCCTACCCGTCATTTGTTTAAACAACCGCTGGAAAACTAGAGGGCCCGGGTTGCGGGGAGGTTGGCAACTCGGGTGTACTCGTAACCTCGGTGAGAAAGGCGCAGTTTTTTCTTCCAGCTATTTTGTACATGGGGGAACATAAGGTAGACGTATCTGCCTTCTTGGGCAGTGGGGCATGGTTTAATTTGATAGATGCCAAGTTCGTCTGGGACCAAGGTCTTGTCCCACATACCTTGTCCAGACCGATACCCATTATAGCCATCGATTCCGGCCCTCTAAGGCAGGGGCATTTCACGCAGGTGGTCCTTGACTTGCGACTACAGGTGGGAGCCATACATTCTGAGGTGTTAAGCTGTTATGTGCTTGAGGGCCTGCCCTCACCTGTAATACTGGGATTTCCTTGTCTCGCCAAGCACAATCCGGTAATTGATTGGCAGACACGGGAGGTGATAAAATGGAGTACTTACTGTCAAGGACACTGCTTGGGTATCCGGTTGGCAAGGGTGTGTACTCCGTCCGTGCCCCATTACCTGTCAGACTTCGAGGATGTGTTTTCAGAGCAGAGGAACCAAGAGCTTCCTCCTCATCGTCCTTATGACTGTGCCATTAATCTGGTCCCTGGTGCCAAGCTGCCCAAGAGCAGACTTTATAACATCTCAGGTCCAGAGATGCAGGCCATGAAGGACTATATTAAGGAAAGCCTGACTAAGGGTAATATCAGACCATCCTCTTCTCCCCTTGCTGCAGGGTTTTTTTTTGTCAAGAAGAAGGATGGGGGGTTACGTCCTTGCCTGGATTTCCAGGGACTGAATGCTATCACTATCCATGATCCGTATCCACTACCTCTGATCCCCGACCTTTTTAATCAAATTGTGGGAGCAAAATGGTTCTCTAAGATGGACCTCAGGGGGGCATACAACCTCATCCGTGTTAAGGAGGGGGATGAGTGGAAGACTGCGCTCAATACGCCAGAGGGGCACTACGAGTGTCTAGTAATGCCTTTTGGATTGACGACTGCGCCCGCAGTATTTCAGCACTTTACTAATGACATCTTCAGTCACCTAGTAGGCAGCTTTGTGGTTATTTACCTGGATGATATTCTTGTATATTCACCGGACCTTGAATCACACCAGCAACATGTCAGGCAAGTTCTCCACATTCTACGTGACAATAAGTTGCATGTCAAACCGGAGAAGTGTATGTTTTCAGTTGAAGAGATCCCTTTTCTTGGATATGTATTATCCTCCACCGGTTTTCGCATGGATCCAGCGAAGGTCCGGGCGGTATTGGAATGGGATCGTCCTGAGGACTTGAAGGCCTTACAAAGGTTTTTAGGTTTCACCAACTCCTACCGAAAATTCATAAAAAACTTTTCGGTAGTAGCCAAACCACTCACTGATATGACCAAAAAGGGGACAGACTACTCCAAGTGGCCCAGTCCAGCCAGGGAGGCATTTGACACATTGAAGAGGTGTTTTGTTTCTGTGCCGATTCTTATTCAGCCTGATGTCACTCGGCCTTTTATCGTAGAGGTGGATGCATCCGAGGTGGGAGTGGGGGCTGTTTTGTCGCAGGGTGAGTCTCCTGGTAAATGGCAACCATGCGCATACTTCTCTAAAAAACTTTCACCAGCTGAGAGAAACTATGATATTGGTAATAGAGAACTCTTGGCTATCAAATTGGCATTTGAGGAGTGGCGTCATTTTTTGGAGGGAGCAGTTCACCCTGTGATGGTGATCACTGATCATAAGAATCTGGTCTACTTGGAATCGGCAAAACATCTTACACCGCGTCAGGCAAGATGGGCATTATTCTTTACCAGGTTTAACTTTTTTGTTACTTTTAGTCCGGGGAGCAAAAATGTTAAAGCAGATGCTTTGTCCTGCTGCTTTCCGGGGGGAGGCGATAAGTGCAAACCAGTACCTATTCTACAAAAAGGGGTAGTGATGCATCAATATGCTCTGATCTTGAAAGAGAGGTTGCTGATGCTCAGGGGGACACCCCTGCTACCTGTCCTCTACGTAAACTGTTTGTGCCGCTCAATCTTCATCTAAGAGTCCTCAGTGAACACCATGATACAGTGCTGGCTGGACATCCGGGGAATAAGGCCACCGCAGATCTACTTAAAAGGCGTTTTTGGTGGCCAGGTGCTCATAAGAATGTTTGGGAGTATGTGGCCACCTGTAATGTCTGTGCGCATTCTAAGACTTCGCATACGTGACCATCTGGGGCTCTCCAACCATTGGAGATCCCCAACAGACCTTGGACTCACTTGTCGGTTGATTTTATTACTGACTTACCTGCGTCTGCAGGGAACACTGTAATCTTGGTGGTGGTAGAAAGGTTCAGTAAAATGTCTCATTTTATTGCGCTACCAGCTTTGCCTAACGCCAAGACTCTGGCGCAAGTCTTCATCAGGGAGATAATCAGACTTCATGGGGTTCCTACCGATATTGTCTCAGATTGGGGGGTACAGTTTGTCTCCAAATTCTGGAGGGCGTTTTGTAACCGTCTTGGGATCCATTTGTCACTCTCGTCGGCTTTTCACCCGCAGTCTAACGGGCAGACTGAACGGATTAATCAAAATTTGGAGACATTTCTAAGATGCTTTGTGTCTGAGAATCAGGAGGACTGGGTGACCTACTTACCATTGGCTGAATTTGCAGTTAATAATCGCTGTCAAGAATCAACCGGTAAGTCCCCGTTTTTCGGGGCATATGGGTTCCATCTACAGTTTAGTTCGTTTAATGGTGATCACCCCTCTGGTTTACCGGAGGAGGAACGGTTTTCTTCTTCCATATCTACCATATGGCAGGGGGTGACCAATAATTTGCGAAAGATGGGTTCCAAGTATAAGAGTGTGGCCGATCGGAGAAGTATGGTGGGTCCGGACCTGTGTGTTGGTGACTGGGTGTGGTTGTCCACAAAGAACATTAAGCTAAAGGTTCCATCTTGGAAATTGGGCCCCAGGTTTATTGGTCCCTATAAAATCTTAGCCGTCATCAACTCGGTAGCATTTCGCCTTGCTCTGCCACCGACTTTCAAAATTCATAATGTTTTTCACCGTTCACTTCTCAAGAGATATGTGACATTGGCTGGACCTTCACCCCTGCCACCTTCTCCTGTTATGGTCGATGGTAATCTGGAGTTCCAGATTGCTAAGATCTTGGACTCTCGTTTTGTTCACTGATCACTGCAGTACTTGGTGAATTGGAGGGGGTATGGTCCTGAGGAGAGGATGTGGGTTCCAGCTTCTGACGTCCATGCTGCTAGACTGGTTTGGGCCTTCCATGTGGCACATCCAGATAAAACAGGCCCTGAGATTCCGGAGGTCCCTCGTAAAAGGGGGGGTACTGTCACGGGATTACCGCGACAGAACAGAGCCAGAGAACCGCAGCGTCTTGTGGCTCCTGCATTGCCGCTGAGAAGAAGCACTTCTCCGACGTATTAAGGGTGTTTGTTTCTTTCAGAAGGACAGGGGTTAATCGGTCATGTGGAAATCCCTGCTTTCAGCTGTGCTTGGTTAACCACTCCTCTCTCCTATAAAAACTAGGTCCACAGGCCAGATCTTTGTCTGAGATAGCATTTGCTTCAAGGATCTGTAGAGAGAGAAAGGAGCTAGTGTTAGGAGTGCTGGAGGAGTTTATTGTGAGACGACTGTGTGGTTTGTACGCTTGGAGATTCCTCATCCATTCCTGCTTTGTTTTCTTCCCCATCCTTCACACCCTGGTGTATACCTCTGTTGCTTGTGAGAGTATTATTTGTGAGTGGAATTTTCTTTTACCCTTGTCTCGTTCCTCTGTCTGTCGGGTTGGTGTACTTCGGTAAACGGTAGCGCCTCTCTTCCCCGGGAGGGGGACAGACGCAGGGCTAAGCTAGGAGACAGGGCTAGGGCGGAGGCCCCGGCATCCTCGCCATCTGAGATATCCCGGGGAACAGGGCGAGTTAGGGTGCCCCCTAGTGTCAGGGCCAGGAAAGGTGCCCCTGGTCTCAGTTTTCTCGCCAGTCCAATGGTGACAGTTGGTTGGTGGCTATTAGTCTGATCATGGGCACCCACTGAAGTCTTGCTGCCTCCGGGAAGTTTTGTTGAAAGTACGATGCGGGCATGGTGGTTACTTGTGACCCCCTGTCCACCAGACACCGGACGGCCCGGCCCTCCACTGCTGCCCATACCACCGGACAGTTTGCTGCCAAATCTTTGGGACTTCTACCACCCCTAGTTGTGGTTTTCGGCTCTGAGCGGCATCCCCCCAGCCCGGAGCCCTTTAGATTAATGGCAGCCGGTGTGGTTATCTCCCATGCCGCGGACACTCTTGGGCGAAGTGGCCTGGTTATCCAAACTCAAAACACCGGGCCTGTGTAGGCTGAACACCCTGCGGGGGGCGTGATCCCCACGGGCCGAGGCTAAAACTAAGTCGTCCAGTCCCGGTCTCAGTCCCTCTCTTTACTTCGGCCAACTCGCCCTTAATATTTTTCAACTCTTGCTTCATCTCCTCCACCCACTGAGGCTCCTCGACTGCGTTCGCGGAGGCCTCCACACCTCGGACCTTCCCCACGGGGACCGCCATCCCCTGCTCTTGCTCTCGAACCCGTTCCTGACTTCCCACCTCTGAAAAGTCTATTCGAGGATTCATTCTGATCTGCTCCCGCAATGCCTGCTTTATTAATGGATCTCGCAAACCAGTCACCAGTAGGTCACGTAGGGTAATGTCAACAGGTCCTACCCCTACCCCGTCCTTTCTTTCAATAGCCATATGCAATTCTTGTAGGACATTCATGTACTGAGTGATCGTCTCCCCCTCTGCCTGCATCTGACTAAACAAACGGGTTCTTAACTCTCCCACATTAGTAGGGTCCCGTTCTACTATCTGTAACACTTTTTCAAAAGCGTTGCGGTGCCTCGGAGGTTTCAACATCACTGACCTCCGCACCTCCCCGTCTAGTGCCATGAGTACCACTTCGGCTTCCAGATCAGGGGTCATTGGGTGCATCCGAAAGAGCCCCATGCTCTGTCCAGCTCCATAGCATAGTATTGGAGCCGGAAAATCTAGGCAGGTTGTTCAGCATGGCCCCCAATGAAATGCTGGAGCGGGGACCCTCATTATTTGTTGAGTTGACAGCTCCACCCTGATCGGGGGCACCACTGTCCGTGCTCGGAGACTGCATCCTGCCGACTACGCCAAGTGCAGGGTTGAGCAGGTTCTCTGGATGCAGTGACGAGACACAAGACAAGGTATGACTTGTGAAATCAACTTTTATAACTTGGAGCCGCTGGGGCTATGCTGAACAAGTAACAGGGGTAACAACAATCTGTCCTCGCAGGGACTCAACAAAATAAACAATACTTTTCTTATATTCAATGTGACTAACCCGGCTAGTCCGGGCGTCGAAGGCCACGTATGGCCCAAACTATGAGTCCTTATTTCCTATAGTTCACTTATCCTTCCAGACGTCGCTCGGGTTCACAGGTGTGGCCGTTTAGAGGTCGCTGAATGCGGCTGCCTTGATGCCTCGTAGTCCCGGGATGATTTGAGCTTGACAGGCCCTGAAGGATCTGTGCTGGTGGGGCACAACAGGCCCTGAAGGATCTGTGCTGGTGGGGCACAACAGGCCCTGAAGACTCTGTGCTGGTGGGGCACAACAGGCCCTGAAGGATCTGTATGGCCCTGAAGACTCTGTGCTGGTGGGGCACAACAGGCCCTGATGACTCTGTGCTGGTGGGGCACAACAGGCCCTGAAGACTCGGTGCTGGTGGGGCACAACAGGCCCTGAAGACACTGTGCTGGTGGGGCTTTCAGGATGTCTTTTACCATCTCTCATCACACAGTGCAGTGATGACGCAGTTCCCCAAATGACGTTCGGCCGGCCTCTGCTCAGGGTCCCCTTGCAGATGGGACGGGGGCCTCTATTGCCACCTATGGCGAGGTGGCGTCCACTGAGGCCGGGGATGGCAGGGCCGCAGCTGTGGAAGGAGACAGGGGGGCAGTGTCCAGGCCGCTGCAGCTGTTTTACGTGTCGTCGCAGCGGCGACTTGAGGTGACGGACCTGTCTCAAAAGGGGGTGGGACCGTGGGCGTGGCTGTGTGCAACCATGGGCGGGGAGCGGCCTCCGGTGCAAGTCTCTCACGTTTCTCTTGTCGGTGAGTGCATAGCTTTCTCCTCACAGACTCCCGACGGTGTTCCTTACACACACCGCTCGTCACCCTGGCTCTCTCTAAGTCACGCTGCTTCTCTCCTCCTGTCACACACTCTGCCAACTGCCACCTGAGCATGCCCCCTCCTCCCTTTGTCCTCGCCCTGTCCCCTGTTGCCCTGACACCTTCAGTCGCATGTCTCCCTTTGTTGTCCCCCCAGTGTTGTTCCTTCAGGAACCCTGATGGCGGTCCCCTGGGTTCCAGCCCAGTCACTGTCTGGGAGTCCTTCTCCCCACACACACATATGCAGAAAATTTCTGCATAAAAACAGGACTCCTTCCCAGAAAACACAAGTTTTTTTCCTCTTTTTTTCGCCTTTTTATGCGTTTTCTTTCCACGAGTCCCCAGACACATAGAAAATAGCAAGAAATGCGGAATTTTCCTCGAAATTAATGAACATGCTGCGTTGTTTTACCGTGAAGCTTTTTTTCGCGGAAAAAAATGCATCAATGTGCACAAAAAGTGCAAAATGCATTAAAATGAATGGGAAGCTTCTTTTAGGCGCGTTTAAGCTGATTTTTGGTAAATCTGCAAAAAAAACACAAAAAAATGCAACGTGTGAACACAGCCTTAAGACTAGAGTTGAGCAAACCGGGTCGGTCAAATTAAAAAATCTCCAACTTTAGCTAAAGTCGGTTTTTGCCGATCGAAATCTGACCATAGCGTGAGATCGGCCATGAGGTCGCTGAGCCAAGCGCCAAATTCGCGTTTCAAATAATGCTTCCAGCGCCTTTTCTCAGCCAATGATGGAGGACGCACACTGTGGGCAACGCGATGACATGGGCAGCGGCCACCACCATCTTAGAGAAGGGCATTGAAGTGATTGGCTGGCTTTGTGTGGCGTCACAGTGGCTATAAAAGGCCGTGTCCGCCAACCGCCATCTTACTTCTGCCGATCTTAGAATAGGGAGAGGTGCTGCTGCTGATTCTGAATAAGGGAGAGTGTTAGGCAGGGAAGAAGAAAAAAAATTGCTTCTACTGATAGCGCTTTTCACTGTACAGTTAGTGTGCAGTGAAAGGGGAGGATTTTTGTTGTGTGCAGCAGCGCTGGTGGTGATTAGGCTGCCTTTTAAGGCTACCTGATAGCTGCATTGCTGTGTGCAAACTGCTATTCAAACTGCTTTTTTCAAAGCACTCCAACTTTTATTATTTTGTTCTGGTGAGTTACCGAGCTTTCATTTTTTCACACACCGTATAGCGGTGTATGCTCCTCACACACTACCGTGTACTGACTGGTATCACGGACAAATAGAAGCTATCTGTGTGTGACTCTGGAAAATCAAGCCGAGGAGATTTTCCATTTTTCCAGACCTACACCTTACAGAGCTGTCCCCTTTTCAAACAGTTTCTTATATCTGCTGTTTGATTACAGTCAAAAGTATACAGAGACAGCATGTGTCACTCCGTATAAAAATAGACGGAGATTGACCATTTTCTATACAGACACCGTATAGCTGTGTACGCTCCTCACACACTACCGTGTACCGGCTGGTATCACGGACAAATAAAAGCTATCTGTGTGTGACTCTAGAAAAACAAGCCAAGGAGATTTTCCATTTTTCAAGACCTACACCTTATAGAGCTGTCCGTTTTTCAAACAGTTTTGTATATCTTCTGTTTGATTACGGTCAAAACTATACAGAGACAGCATGTGTCAATCCATATAAAATAGACGGAGACTGACAATTTTCCATACAGACACCGTATAGAGCTGTCTGATTCTCAAATAGTATTGTATATCTGCCGCTAGCTATCTGTGTGTGACTCTGGAAAAACAAGCCGAGGAGATTTTCCATTTTTCCAGACCTACACCTTATAGAGCTGTCCGCTTTCAAACAGTTTCTTATATCTGCTGTTTGATTACAGTCAAAAGTATACAGAGACAGCGTGTGTCACTCCGTATAAAAATAGACAGAGATTGACAATTTTCCATACAGACACCGTATAGCGGTGTTCGCTCCTCACACACTACCGTGTACCGGCTGGTATCACAGACATATAGAAGCTATCTGTGTGTGACTCTGGAAAAACAAGTTGAGGAGATTTTCCATTTTTCCAGACCTACACCTTATAGAGCTGTCCGCTTTTCAAACAGTTTTGTATATCTTCTGTTTGATTATGGTCAAAACTATACAGAGACAGCGTGTGTCACTCCGTATAAAATAGACGGAGATTGACAATTTTCCATACAGACACCGTATAGCGGTGTTCGCTCCTCACACACTACCGTGCATCGGCTGGTATCACGGACAAATAGAAGCTGTGTGTGACTCTGGAAAAACAAGTCGAGGAGATTTTCCATTTTTCCAGACCTACACCTTATAGAGCTGTCCGCTTTTCAAACAGGTTCGTATATCTGCTGTTTGATTACGCTAAAAACTATACAGAGACAGCGTGTGTCACTCCGTATAAAAATAGACGGAGACTGACAATTTTCCATACAGACACCATATAGAGCTGTCTGATTCTCAAATAGTATTGTATATCTGCCGTTCGCATTACAGTCACATCTACACAGAGTCAGCGTCTGTGTGTGACACTCTGTAAATACATATACAGATATTGTTAGTTACACAAAAAATGTATACAGCTGTACACTTCTGATACAGTTATATCTGCTTGTTGAATTACGGTCAAATACATACTGGGAGAGTGTCAATGACTAACAAAATATATACGTAGATTTAATTTTTTTAATACACCTTACACAGCTGGACGCTCCTCATACAGTACCATCTCTCTGCTGGTATTTTTGGTACATTTTCCCAAACATGAGGAAGTATGGTGGAAGAGGCCGCGGACGTTGGCAGGGGGGCGCAGCTGGTACTCATGGTGGTGGTGCATCGGCTGGTTCTGGCAAAAGCACAATAGCAGCTAAGGCAAGAGGTGTGGAGCCTGCGTCATCGTCTGGCCCAAGAAGGCCAGTAAGGTTCCCTTTTCTTGGAGTTGGAAAACCGCCTTTAAAGCTGGAGCATCAGGAACAGGTTACATTGCCGAAACAGCCACCAGCTCTATTGCCTCCTCTTCTGAACGTTTGAAAGCTGTAAGCACGAAGTCATCAGTGCAGGGTTCTGGTCAGGAAAAACACCTTTCCTTGTGTCCTTCACCCCCACCAAAAGTTAAGGATGCGGCAGCCCACACTTCAGATTACTCTATGGAGCTCTTTTCACATACCATGCCTGGGTTATCCAGTCAAATCCTGAATTCCCCAGTCCAAGATGAATCTGACATGGAGTGCACTGATGCACAGCCACTGCTAGATGATTCTGCTGGTACATTGACCCAGAGCACTACATTACCCTCGCAGTCTACCGAGCCAGAATCTGACCCTGATGAAACTCAGATGCCCCTTCCCGCATACTATGCCACCTTACACGGTGACACAGAGGAAGGTAAAGAGGAAGGTGCAGATGACTTTGAAGAGGAGGTGATGGATGACCCAGTTCTTGACCCGGATTGGCATCCATTGGGGGAGGAGGGTGGCGCTGGCAATAGTTCAGATGAGGAGAAGGATCCACAACAGGCATTGACATCGCAGCAGCGGTTATCTGGCAGGCCCGTAGCTGTCCAAAAACATGGACGAAAAACTATAAGTGTTGCAGTACAGCTTGGCCAGACGGTCAACTTAGCACAGCTTGCAAGGCCAGAAAATGTATACCATAGTAGGAAGAGTGCAGTGTGGCACTTCTTTGTCCAAAATCCTACTGATGAGGCAAAGGTTACCTGTAAGAAGTGCGGAAGGAACTTTAGCCGAGGTAAACAACTCAGAAATTTGAATACCAGTTGCATGCTTAGACATTTAATCAGCAAGCGTGGACGGACTACAAAACCTCAGGTAGCACATGTGCACCTGCTCCGACTGAAGGTAGCCAGCAACGTTCCATCGCTTCCCCCACTGTAAGACCACCGCCACCGTTAAGCACACCACCAGCATTAAATGTTGAGGTGTCGTCGCAAGGCCAAAACACTCAGAGAATCACAATGGTTTTGCAACACAACACTGAATCTAGGCCATCACCACCAATACCATCACCAATCCTCTCTCAATCCGTCCGGTACAAAGCTACTTCCCCCATATGCAGCTCTCCAGTCCAGCTCACCCTACCAGACACTCTGAGTAGGACAAGAAAGTACTCATCCTCTCATCCGCATACACTGTGTTTGAACACCTACATTGCCAAACTAATCTCGTTAGAGATGATGCCCCACCTTTTGGTTGAAAGCAAAGCTTTCCGCGAACTCATGGCCTACGCAGTCCCACGCTACGACCTACCCAGTCGGCACTTCTTTTCTCAAAAAGCCATCCCAGCCCTCCACCTGCATGTGAAAGACCGCATTGTCCATGCACTCAAGCAATCAGTGAGTGGAAAGGTGCACCTCACAACAGATGCATGGTCCAGTAGGCATGGCCAGGGCCGTTATGTGTCCATCACTGCGCACTGGGTTAATGTGGTGGATGCAGGCTCCACAGGGGACAGCGGCGGTGGAACAGTGCTGCCTAGCCCACGGTATAGGAAACAGTTGGCTGTAGGCTTTTGACCCTCCTCCTCCATAAACGAAAGCTGGCCCACAGAGCGCGGTCACACGAGCACTCCATCCGCAGCTGGCAGTGTTGCACACGTGGTGTCCCACTATCGAACAGCTAGTGGTAAGCGTCAGCAGGCTGTGTTAAAGATGATGTCTTTGGGCGACAAAAGGAACACCACGGAGGTACTGGCCGACTACTTGCAGGGACAAACTGAGTCATGGCTGGGCAGTCTACATCTTGAGCCAGGCAAGGTAGTCAGTGATAATGGCCGTAATTTTGTGGCAGCCATAGCCCGTGCAAAATTCACACACATACCTTGCCTGGCTCACACTTTGAACCTGGTGGTGCAGTGCTTCCTTAATAATTATCCACAGTTAACATCCCTGCTCCATAAGGTGCAAAGACTGTGGTCGCACATCCGTCGCTCAAACGTCCACTCCAGTCATATGCAGAAGCTGCTGCTCCACCTCCCCTAGCACCGCCTAATCATAGACGTTGCAACAAGGCGGAACTCCACCCTGCATATGGTTGAGAGGCTGTGCGAACAGAGACAGGCTGTAATGCATTTTTTAGAGGATACACAGGCAGGCAGTTTGAGGGAAGACATGGAATTGTCGGGTGTGCAGTGGTCAAAGCTGAAGACCTCTGTAAAGTCCTTCAGTGTTTTGAGGAATGCACACGGCTGGTAAGCGCAGACGACGCCATCATAAGCATGAACATCCCACTTATGCATCTGCTCATGCAAAGTTTGACACACATTAAGGATCTGGTGTCTGCAGCAGAGGAGGAACAGGAGGAGGAGGTGGAGGGAAGCCTTGCTGACAGTCAGCCATTGTCTGGTCAGGGAACTATCCTGGACGAGGTGGAGGAAGAAGAGGAGGAGGAGGAGGATGAGGGGGATGATTATTTTGGGCAGGAGGATGCTTTTCAGGGGGCTAGAGAAAATGTTGTCATTCCAGGGTCAGGTACAGTGGTTGTGCATGACTGAAGGGATGTGGATTTGCCAGAAAGTGCTCCTCCACCCAGCAGTGGCAGTCCATTATTGACACCTGGAACATTGGCCCATATGTGCGATTATGCCTTGCGGAGCCTAAAAAGGGAACCCCGCATTGCCAAAATGATGAAGGATGACAACTACTGGCTGACCAGCATCCTCGATCCATGCTGCAAAGGCAAATTACACAACATCATGCCACAGGAGAACCTAGAGATAATATTAGCTAACAAACAAGCAACTCCGGTAAACCGTTTGTTTGAGGCTTTCCCAGCACACAGCAGCGGTGCTGGTTCTCCCATGAGCCGTAGTGGGCACAATGGAAGAGGTGTTCGTGGTGCACACAGCCTAAGTGGCATTGCAGACAGGAGTTTAATGACCATGTTATGGAATGATTTCTCAAGTACCGCTCACACGACTGCTAATACTGCATCGATTACAAGTGACAGGTGACAGCAGTTGTCAACTATGGTTACAAACTACTCCTCCCATATCGATGTTCTCCCTCAAAGGTCATTCCCCTTTGACTATTGGACCTCTAAACTGGACACCTGGCCTGAATTGGCACACTATGTCTTACAGGAGCTCGCTTGCCCTGCTGCTAGTGTGTTATCTGAAAGAGTCTTCAGTGCTGCTTGATCAATCCTGACAGAAAAAAGGACCCGTCTGTCGACCCAAAATGTTGATGATCTAACCTTCATTAAAATGAACCATGCATGGGTTTCCAAGGATTTTGTCCCACCTTCCCCTGATGACACATAGGGTGACAGAAAAATGGCTTGCTTTGGTCCACCTCTTCCTGGGACTTGACCTATTTCGCCTTGTGCATCAGCTGAATGTCCAACATCAACATATGCCACTTTCTAAAACTCCCTAACTGTGCTGCCTCCCCCCCCATGGCCGGGGTCACCACCTAGCGCACGACACCGTGCGAGTGCCGTTGCCCTGGACAGGTGGGTAGGCCGACTATTGGGCGCGGGCACTGGCACAGGGTCCCTCATAGTGCAATCAAGTGTCTCTGACGGTGGTGGTGCACACCCGCCGTCAGACACACCGCTGTACTATGAGGGGCCCAGTGCCAGTACCGACGCCCACGAGTGGGCCCCCTTGCTTTGGCAGGGCCCCAGCATTTGCAATCTTTACCTCTCCCTGCTCCTCCGCTGTGTAATCTGGGCCGTCAAATCCATACTGTGCCTGACACCGTCTGAGCCTGCCTCCTGAGACATATATTTTGAATGTGTACGCTATCCATACATGTTATCCGGGGATACGGTACCCTTTCTAACCTTTGTGCAATCACGTGCAATCCATACTGGGCCTAACACCGCCTGAGCCTGCCTCCTGAGACATATATTTTGAATGACACCAGTGTACTATGAGGGGCCCTGTTATGAATGAGTCACCGGAGGAGGAAAAAACAAAAATACAAGCTAAGTCCAGAAAACCGGAGAGGTTGGTAGCTAGCGGATTGCAGACCCCTGATCCTATTCACAACAACTAACAGTAGCCGTGGGGTGTTCCTACGGTGGTCCTAGACACCTCGTTCACAGCCGGAGAACTAAATAAACCTAAAGAAAGAAAAGGGAAATCTAAACTGCCCCAGAGCAGACCCCAAAGCAATAAACAGCCCCCAACATGTATTGATGGTGAAAACAGATGAAAACACAAACACAGACAGAAAGACAGGCTGAGCAAACGATGGGGCCCTCACTAACTAGATAGGACAGGAAAGAAAAGCAACTGTCTGCAATCACGCAAAAACCCTGCCAAAAATAATGTCCAACACGTCTGATAGAAAAGGCCCTGAAGTCACTAGACTTCAAAATCACTATATCAGCACTCAGGTATATTCTGAAAACAGAGCAAAGAGATCAACTGATCAGGGACAAAAATGGAGTTCAGCCAGTCCCAACCAGGGCTGGCTGAACACAAACACTAAGTAAACCAGACAAAATCTCATGGAACAATAGCAGAGCAAAAACTTAGCTTTAGTAGACAGGACTAAACTGGAGGCCAGAGCTCAGAGCAGAGAGGATCACCAGCAACCAAGCAGGGCGTCAGCGGCCTTATATCCACTCAGATTCCGGATGTCCAACCACACTCCACCTGTTCAGATGACAGGTTTTTTCCCATCCAAATCAATTTCACTACCTCCTTTCACCAGCAGAGGGAGTTCATCGGACATCAAAGGTGAAGGAGAAAATGAGCTCATTACAGGGCCCTGTGCCAGTACCGTTGCCCACGAGTGTGCCCCCCTACTTGGTCATGGCCACAGCACTTGCAAGTTGCAATACTTACCTCTCCCTGCTCCACCGCTGTGTAGTGTGGCCAGTTAAATCTTTCACAGGGACGGCCACTAGAAATTTGGTGTATTGATCGATGATGATTAAGATATAGCTATGGCCTGTCCTGCTGGCCTCTACCTTCAGATGATCAATGGCTACCATTTGTAATGGACGTCAACTTACAAGCAGATGCAGTGGTGCTTTATGATCACCTTTCACAGTTGTGATAGTCACAGACGTGTGACATTCCTGCCACCATTTTTCAATGTCTCCTCTCATGCCAATTCAATAGAATCGCCTACGGCCTGTGGCTTCTGTCTTTTGCACTCCAAAATGGCCAAACACATCATGATAGGCAGTGAGGACCATGTCTACATCTCTCCCTGTGATCACAATTTGATGGAGACGAGTAACTGTGATGTGATCTACGCTACTGTGATAAAGCAATCCTTTCTTCACAAAGAACCATTTTTGCTGTCTCCACAGACACAGTAATTGAGGGTCTGCATCGCCTCTGCAACATCTACCGGGAGGTTTTCCCACGATGAGTAATTCCCAAATTTTGACTAACACTCAACTTTCCGTCTGTACTTGTATCCATGTAGTTTCCAGTAGCGGAGAGTCTAGACTGGCTTACTGAGATTGAAATATATACGAAGATTTAAAAGTACCACAACACTGTATACTGTTGTATGCTTCGAATACCTTTCCCTTTTTCTACTTTTTAAATTCTGGTGTAATACATAGTGAGCCTGTGAGTGTCTGTGTCTGACTCCGGAAGTATAGACGGAAATTTACAATTACCCATAGACTGGATACACCTGGTATGTGCTGATACAGTACCTTTGTTCAAAATTTTCTTATTACGGTATCATCCATAGTGAGTGAGCGTGTGTGGTTTACGACTTCTATATATACGGTGAATCGGAGATACCAATTTTTACCCTATACTCGATACAGCTTGTATCTTGTTATACAGTACCTTTGTTCGACATTTAATATTACTGTCAAATCCATACTAAGTAAGCGTCTGAGAGTGACTACGGGAATATGTATACAGAGATTTCAATTGTACCCTAGAATATATATACTTGCTATCTTGTTATTCAGTACCTTTTTTACAACATTTTTTATTATGGTCAAACCCAGACTGAGTGAGCGTCTGAGGGTGACTCCGGAAATATATAACGAGATTTCAAATTTGGCCAACAGCTGTACGCTTCTGATACAGTAACTTTTTTGCTATTTAGATTCTGGTGTAATCCATAATGATCCTGTGAACGTCTGTCTGTTACTCCGGAAATATATTTGGAGCTTTAAGATTACCCCCAACACTGTATACAGCTGTACGCTTGTGTTTACATTACTCATTTACAGCTTTTCATATTCTTGTGTAATCCATACTGGGCCTGAGAGCGTTTGTGTCTGCCTCCTGAAATATATACAAAGATTCATAATGTTTACACTATACTATATATACCTTGTATCTGGTGATACTGTACCCTTTTTCAACTTTTTATTTTATTGTGTAATCCATACTGAGCCTGTGAGCATCTGTGTATGACTCATGAAATATATATGGAGATTTACTGTTATCCATAGATTGTATAGAGCTGTACGCTTCTGTTACAGTACCATATATCTGCTGGTATTTTGGGTCCATTTTCCAAAACATGAGGAAGTATGGTGGAAGAGGATGCAGATGTGGGCGTGGGGGGCCACCTGGTACTGATGGTGGTGGTGGTGCATCTGCTGGTAGTGCCAAAAAGAAAATAGCAGCTAAGGCAGGAGGTGTTGAGCCTGCATCATGGGAGTAGGTAGACTGCTTTTAAAGCCGGAGCATCAGGAACTGTTTTTGGCTTACATTGCTGAAACAGCCTCCAGCTCTATCGTCTCCTCTTCTGAAGTTTAAAAAAATACAAGCACTGAGTCATCAGTGCAGGCTTCTGGTCAGGAGCAACCCCTTTCCTTGTGTCCTTCACCCATACCAAAAGTGAAGGATGCGGCAGCACACACTTCAGATTACTCCATGGAGCTCTTTTCACAAAAGCCATGCCTGGGTTAATTAAAAATGGGGCCCGTCATATACTGGAGTATTCCAAATGGGGGACATCAGACACTGGAGCAGCATTTACGGGGCCCATTATACACTGGAGCATTAGAAATGGGGCCCATAATATATGGAGCATTATTAGGGCCCATCATACACTGGAGTATCATCCATGAGGCCCATCATATACTGGAGCATTCCAGATTGGGGACATCAGACACTGGAGCAGCATTTACGGGGCCCATTATACAGTGGAGCATTAGAAATGGAGCCCATTATATATGGAGCATTATTAGGGCCCATCATACATTGGAGCATCATCCATGAGGCCCATCATATACTGGAGCATTATAAATGGGGCAGATCTGATACTGGAGCAGCATCTATGGGGCACATTATACACTGGAGCATTAGAAATGGAGCCCATTATATATGGAGCATTATTAGAGCCCATCATACACTGGAGCATCATCCATGAGACCCATCATATACTGGAGCATTATAAATGGGGCAGATCAGACACTGGAGCAACATCTATGGGGCACATTATACACTGGAGAATTAGAAATCGAGCCCATTATATATGGAGCATTATTAGGGCCCATCATACACTGGAGCATCATCCATGAGGCCCATCATATACTGGAGCATTCCAAATGGGGGACATCAGACACTGGAGCAGCATTTATGGGGCCCATTATACACTGGAGGATTAGAAATGGAGCCCATTATATATGGAGCATTATTAAGGCCCATCATACACTGGAGCATCATCCATGAGGCCCATCATATACTAGAGCATTATGTGGAGCTCATCATATACTGTATGGAACAATATATGTGACCAATAATTCTGTATTCAGAAATATATGGGGCTCATTATTCTGTATGGCGCACAATGTGGTGGCCATAATACTGTATGGAGTAATAAGCTGTCCTTTTTTTGAGCTATTGTACAATTTAAAATAGATCAGTCATGTCATGTAAGCAGTGAAGTATTTGTCATTGTACTATACCTATATTTCTGTGCCGTATCGGAGCATCATGAGTTGTAGTATGTGTTAAAGGGGCGCACTGACACTCTTTGGCCCAGGGCACACGAAAACCTGGAGCCAGCCCTACCCCCCACAACTTTAGCCAAATAACCCCCAGTTTTCAATGCAGAACTATTATTATTAAGTAAATTAAGGTTGACAAGCTTCAGTAATAAGAATTGATGTTTTTGGCATTGAAATGGGCACTGTAGGTGTGTTTACTGTCCTCCACTCCCTGCCGACTTTGCTTCCCCATTAACTTGCATTGGGTTTCGTGTTTCAGTCGGCTTCTGACTTTTCCCTATAGTCGATTGATTTCGTTTGACCCGACTTTTGCGAAAGTCGGGTTTCATGAAACCCAACTCGACCCTAAAAAAGGCAAAGTCGCTCATCTCTACTTAAGACCCAAATGTTTTTATTTTCACTAGAGTAACAGGAAAAAATGGACCCCAAAATTTTCTTGTGCAATTTCTCCTGAGCATGCCAATAACTTATATGTGGGGGAAACCACTGTTTGAGTGCCATTTAGAGTGCCGTTTGACACTTTTTGAATGCTTCACAGGAGTTTATAATGTTGAGCCGTGAAAATAAAAAAAAAAATCACCTTTTCCCACAAAAATTTTATTTAGCCCTCAATATTGCATTTTTCATTAGTAAAGATAACAGGAGAAGTTGCACCATACATTTTGTTGTGCAATTTCTCCTAAGTACACCGATACCCAATATTTGGAGGAAAACTAATGTTTGGGTGCACAGCAGGGCTGGAAGGGAAGGAGTGCCATTTCACTTTTTGAAAGCAACATTTTCAGGAATAATTAGCGGATGCCATGTCATGTTTGGAGAGCCCCTGATGTGCTTAAACAGTACAAACCCACCAAAAGTGACATCTTTTTCAAAACTAGACCCCTCGGGGAACTAGATCTGTGCTGAGCACCTTGAACCCAAAGGTGCTTCTCAGAAGTTTATGACGTAGAGCCGTAAAAATAAAAAAAACACATTTTTCCCACAAAAAATTTCTTTTAGCCCCAATTTTTTATTTTCACAAGGTAACAGGAAATAATGAACCCCAAATTTTGTTGTGAAATTTCTCCTGAGCATGCAGATACCCCATATATGGTGAGAAAGTACTGTTTGGGTGCACAGCAGGGCTCAGAAAAGAAGTGACGTTTTGGAATGCAAACTTTGATCGAATGGTCTGCCAGTGTGATTTCGAGTTTGGAAAGCCACTGATAGTGGCTTCCTAGATAGTGGAAAACCCCCACACATGCCACAGTTTTGGAAACTAGACCCCTCAAGGAATATGTCTAGATGTGTCATGAGCATCTTGAACCCACAGGTGCTCCACAGAATTTTACAATATTGATCTGTGGAAATGAAGAAAAAAATATATTTCACCCAAAAATGTTGTTTTATCCCCAATTTTTTTCATTTTCACAAGGATAGCAGGAGAAAATGGACCCGAAAATTTATTGTGCAATTTCTCCTGAATACGCCCATACCCCATATGTGGTTAAAAAATACAAAATGCTTTTGAGGCACAGTGCACAGCTCAAAAGGAAAGAAGCACCATATTGGCGTTCAGATTTTGCTGGACTGGTTTGAGGCTGCCATTTCACATTCGCAGAGCCCTTATGGTGCCAGAACAGCAGAAACCCCCCATAAGAGACCGGATTTTACAAACTACAACTCTCAATGAATTCATCTAGAGGTGCAGTGGTCATATTGACACCACAGGTGAGTCACAGAATTTTATATCATTGGACTGTGAAAGAAAAAGTTTCACCGTATGTTGATAGAGGAATAAAGTGGTTATGTGAACCCTACCTCTCCCGGTGAGATTGTTCCTTTTTCTACTAATTTGACTGCATGGAATATGAGTCATTGTTAGTAGATTATACGAAAATTATTCTGCTGCATTTTTTGTGAGGGGACACCGGTGAGACTATTGCTCTGGATGCCCCATGTTTGGTGTTACTATGATTTCCAGTACTAATGAGGATTGCAGTGATTTGATGTTATTTTGATTGCATTCTTAGTCTTGACCTGCAGTGATATGACCTTAACTAGCCATTTCTATAGTGACAATAGGTCGTTTTTTTTCTAGCAGGACACCAAATACAAATAATAAAAAGGTATATGAGATACTAAGGGTTCTTATTTGTATCCTGGCTACAGTATGTGGATAGTGGATTTTGTCTATCTGTGCTAAAAACTCATATACTATTAACTATTAACCCCTTTACCCTCGAGGGTGGTTTGCACGTTAATGACCGGGCCAAGTTTTACAATTCTGACCACTGTCCCTTTATGAGGTAAAAACTCTGGAACGCTTCAATGGATCTTGGAGATTCTGAGAATGCTTTTTTGTGACATATTGTACTTAACGTTAGAGGTAAAATTTATTCGATATAACTTGGATTTTATGTGTAAAAGCAGAAATTTGGCGAAAAGTTGGAAAATTTTGCAATTTTCAGACTTTAAGTTTTTATGCCCTTAAAACAGAGAAATATGTCACACAAAATAGTTAATAAATAACATTTTCCACATGTCTACTTTACATCAGCACAATTTTGAACCAAAAAATTTGTTTGTTAGGAAGTTATAAGGGTTGAAATTTGACCAGCGATTTCTTATTTCTTACAACAAAATTTACAAAACCATTTTTTTAGGGACCACCTCACATTTGAAGTCGCTTTGAGAGGTCTATATGGCAGAAAATAACCAAAAGTGACACCATTCTGAAAACTGCACCCCTCAAGCTGATCAAAACCATATTTCAAGAAGCTTATTAACCCTTCAGCTGTTTTTAACAGGAGCAGAAGCAACGTGAAAGGAAAAAATGAACATTTAACTTTTTAGTCACAAAAATGATCTTTTAGCAACAATGTTTTTTATTTTCACAAGAGTCAAAGGAGAAAATAGACAGATAAAGTTATTGTGCAATTTCTTCTAAGTACGCCGATACCCGATATGTGGGGGGAACCACTATTTGGGCGCACGGCAGGGCTCGGAAGGGAAAGAGCGCTGTTTGACTTTTTCGAAACCAAAATTGGCTGGAATTGAGATCGGACACCATGTCACGTTTGGAGAGCCCCTGATGTGCCTAAACAGTAGAAAACCCCCACAAGTGATCACATTTTGGAAACTAGACCCCCTAGGGAACTTATCTAGATGTGTGGTGAGAACTTCCAACCCCCAAATGTTTCACTATAGTTTATAATGCCCGGCCGTAAAAAAAAAAAAAATTTCTACAAAAATGATTTTTTAGCCCCAATTTTTTTATTTTCCCAATGTCACGGTCCTGTTAAGGTCGGCGCGCAACCACCGCTGAGCAAGGACTCACCCACACTGCAGAGGGGCCCGGGGTCAGACACGGCCGGATAGTTCAGGCAAACAGGACCTGGAGAAGCTAAAGTCAGTGAGCAGTGAAGGACCTACGGTCATGTGACTGCAAGGGGGCAGGGCTTAGCGTCCTGCTGTCAGAGATAGGCAGAACACTAATACAGGAATTCTCAAAGTCAGACAAACCGGGTCATACACAGAGATAACAGTAAAGTACCAGGGATGAGACAGAATGGAGAGTCGGGGCCAGGCAGTGGTCAAAGCCAAACAGACATAGAAGGTACCAAACAGAATCCACCAAGCAGTATCCAGAGAACAGGCCGAGTCATACACAGAGTATCAGATAAACAAGAACAGAGTATCAGATAAACAAGAAGCACAAACACACTCAGGGGTCACCACACTATGCCAAGGGCGAAAGTATAACTGACGGGGAAAGGAGCTTCTTGAAGCTATAAGAAGCCTTTCCCTGAACCAGGGAGAGGCCACAATCATAAGCCCCAGGTGTGCAGGTAAGCCTGCACTGGGATCACAACCTTTAACCCCAGAAATGCCAGTCATCAGCACTGGTTCCAGACATTAACCCCACATGAGCGAGTCAAACCCGCACTGAGATCATGACACCCAAGGGTAACAGGAAAAATTGGACCCCAAAAGCTGTTGTCCAATTTGTCCTGAGTATGATGGTACCCCATATATGGGAGAAAACTACTGTTTGGGCACACGTCGGGGCTCAGAAGGGAAGTAGTGACGTTTTGGAATGCAGACTTTGATGGAATGGTCTGCGGGCGTCATGTTCCGTTTGCAGAGCCCCTTATGTGCCTAAACAGTAAAAAAAAACACAAGTGACCTAATTTTGCAAATTAGACCTCCAAGGAACTTATCTAGAATTGCATAAACAGTGAAAATGCCCAACAAGTGCCCCTTTTTTGGAAACTAGACCCCCAAGGAACTTATCTAGATGTGCCTAAACAGTGGTAATGTCCAACAAGTGCCCCCTTTTTGAAACTAATCTACTGTTTCCTGTTATGTAAATTTAAATAAATTAGTAGTGCATGGAGGTGTGGTACAGTTTGGAGCATTCTTTCATACACAGGCCAGGTTTTTTCGGGGCAGGTGTCGCATTGATTAATGGTGTCCTTGTGTATTCCCCTTTTGTAACACACTCGGCACCTTTTTTGCGACTTACCTTTTATTCCAGGTTGCGGGATCTCCCCCGGGAATTGCTGACCTGGTACGATACGAGCACCTTCAGTTCCAGAAGTACTGGGGCCTTCCTGATTTCCAAAGATTAAGGTCTTAATCACTAATTCCTGGAACTGAAGGTACGATGTATCGGTGTGGCTTACACATCGTGACAGCATGAAAGTGTTGAGCATTGCTATCTGTACGATGTGCATGGCCAGCTTTTTTTGTACCACACCTAGGCCTTTCTCAGGGCACTGTATGGCTGGAGGAGTTGATCAGAGAGATCAACGCCCCCATGTTTTTGTTGTACCCCAGTACATAGGTCAGTTTGCTGATCTGTGCAGAGGTTCCTCGTACAGTGCATAGGGCGCTGCCATCACCGTGTATGGTGGTCAAGACATCCCTCTTGTCCTCGTACTTGACCACCAGCAGGTGGTTGTTGCATTAGTCTCTGCTGTCACCCCCTCTGAACATCTGCCCAAGTTGTGCTTTCAGGAGGCCTCTCTGATTTTTGCAGACAGTACCCAGGCTGTGGTACCTTGTGCAGAGAAGGATTTGAAGAGTGGGATGCTGGTATAAAAGTTATCTGTGTAGAGGTGATAACCTTTATCCAGCAGTGAGTGTACCAAATCTCACACAATTTTCCCACTCGCTCCCAGGACAGGGGGCATTCAGAAGGTTCAATCCTGGTGTCCTTCCCTTTGTCAACTCTAAACCTGTGGGTGTACCCTGAGGTACTCTCACACAGCTTGAATAGTTTAATTCTGTACCTGGCCCTCTTGCTGGGCAGGTACTGATGAAATCTGAGCGTTCACTTAAAATGAATTAAGGACTCATCCACGCAGATATCCCTTTGGGGCATGTACACTTCAGCAAACTTTTTGATGAAGTGTTCGATGACCGGCCGAACTTTGAACAGACGGTCAAAGTTGGGGATATCTCGTGCATTATCGGTATAATGCAGGAATTTGTGGATGGTGTCAAAATGTGTCCAGGCCATGACCATTCGGAACACTTGAGTGTTGTATAAAACATCAACACTCCAATATTGCCAAAGTTCTGCCTTCTTCAGGATCCCCATGTGAAGGACCAGGCCCTAAAACTGCATCATTTAAAATGCATCTACAGGTGACCAGTTGGAAAATGGTGAACCGGGGTTTTCTGACAAAAATTGACGAGCATATAAATTAGTTTGGCCCACCATGAGGTTAACAAAATCCTCAGAGAAAAAGACTTTGAAAAAGTCTAGTTCTGTGAGGCTGGTGGTGTCAAATTTGATTCCTGATTCTGCCACAAAATCAGGAACCAGTGGCTCATAAATTTTTTGGGGGGCGAGGTCCATACGGGTTCCGTAATGGGGTGTGCTGGTTCATCTTCTGAAATGGTGGGAGCTGCTTCCTCCTCTGTACTGGAACATCTGCGTGGCGGTTCAGCAGGACCTGAGGAGAAGGAATAGGACGATGAATCTGAAAAATAAAGAAATGTGGGATCCTCTCCCTCACTATCAGTGTCGGAGGCAAGGAAAGCATTTGCCTCCTCCACTGAATAGCATTGCTGGGACGAACGGGATGGACGGGACGACATTTTATGAATATGGTGATTGTGTCAGCAGTTTATTTTTAATTGTTTGTGTGTGTGGGGGGATAGTGCTTGGAGCAAACTTTGAAAAGAAAACGCTAAAAGAAAAAAGCAAATAGGGAGAAAAAAATGTCTGTGAAAAGAAAAGTGTAAAACAGCAGGCACGAGCTCTGATGAGTAAACTGTGTCACTTATCAAAGTTCGGCGACTGCTGGATGTGCACACATAGATGGCGAATAAGAAATGTGTCTAAAACAGCAGGCACGAGCTCTGATGAGTGAACTGCGTCACTTATCAAAGTTCAGCAGCTGCTGTATTTGTACATGGGGGTTGCACAAGGGGTGTGAGAAAGAAAAATGGAAAATAGCAGGCATGAGCTCTGATGAGTGAACTGCATCACTTATCAAGTTCGACGGCTGCTGGATGTGTATACGGGAGTGGCGCAAGGGGTGTGAGAAAGAAAAATGGAAAACAGCAGGTACCAAGCTCTGATGAGTGAATGCTCGGAGGCTGCTACATGTGCGCACGGAGGCTGCGCAAATAGGGGTGGAGGGGGTAAAAAGAAGAGGAAGGGGAAGAGGGGGGAAGAGGGGGATTGGGGTGGATGAAAAGAGATAAGGCAGGGATTAGGGATCACAAAACACAGTCTTTCTTCTGTCTTGTCTTTTTTCTTCTCTGTTCCTCATTCTTCAGCAGGAATTGTGGTGTCACAGGCTTCTGTGGCCCCACAGAGCCCAGCACAGCAGAAGATTCTGTAGCGTGACCGATCTGCAGGAATCCTCAGCAAGTGTGAGGACCTGCAGTGCGATCACAGACAGGTAACAGACAGGTCACAGAGCGTTCATACCACTGCTCTGACCTGTCATTGGTGTGATCGATGTCATCGATCACACCAATCAGAGCTGGCCCTGGTGACCCTGGCAACAGCCTAGGATCGGAGCTCACAGCTCCGATCCAAGGCAGGTCACTGGCAGGGCACAGCGCAGTCACACTGCGGCTGTGCCCTGTGATTGGCGCAATCAATGTAATCATCGATTGCGCCAGTCAGTGGCTCTAAGCCATGCCTAGGATCGCAGCTCACAGTTCCGATCCTAGGCAGGTCACCAGCAGGGCACAGCACGTTCATACCGCGGCTGTGCCCTGTGATTGGCGCGATTGATGTGATAGGCAAACGCACCAATCTGGGTTCTTTCCAGCCATACCTGGCATTGCCAGGCACCCGCCTAGGATCGACTCTCGATCCTAGGCTGGGACATCAGTGCTTCAGCCAGTCTGAAACACTGAGAAACGCTGCAATTGGCTGCTCAGAATTGAACAGCCAATCACAGCGATCGTGGGTGCGGGAGGGCGGCGACACCCCCCAGGATGATGGCACCACTCACAGGTAAGATGGCGCCATAATTTTAATGCGATCACTGAAACTTCAGTCGCAATGTCGCATTAAAGATATGACATAATATTCCGTTCATGGTCAAATTGGCCCAGGTCACATGGATGAACTATTACGTCGGATGTCAGAAAGGGGTTAATGGTTGCGTCCATTTATTGCACAATACACATTTTTGCACTCTTTAATAGGTTATTAAACTTTTTATTATTTTACTTTAATAAAAGTTATATTTTACCTTTATTGCTTCTTCCCTAAATTGTCTTGGTAAAATACACTAGCTAAATATTAAAAACAAGTTTTTGCATCAACAACATATTTTGAGAGCTATAATTTTTCCATATTTCTGCCAACAGAATTATGTGACAGCTTGCTTTTTGCAGAACGAGATGACGTTTTTATTGGTACCATTTTTGGGCACATTACATTTTTTGATCGCTTTTTTTTTTTTCATTGTTTGGGAGGAAGAATGAACAAACAAAAGGAATTCAGGAATTGTTTTTTATGGATTATTTTTATACCGTTACGCGGGTGGTAAAATTGATAAGGCATCTATATTCTTCGGATCAGTACGATTATGGCGGTAGCAAAATTTACATTTTTTTATGTTTTGACGCTTTTACAGAGTAAAAACTATTTTATAGAAAAAAATAATTATTTTTGCTTCACTTTATTCTGAGAGTAATAACTTTTTTATTTGTCCACTAATTAAGCTGTATCATGGTTCGTTTTTTGCTAGACAAGATTGTGTTTTCAGCTATACCACATTTACATTAGTTTTTTTATCACTTTTTATTCTACTTTGTGTTTGGCAGTATGATCATAAAGCATGATTTTTTGCCTTTTTTTATGGTGTTCACTTAAGTGGTTAACTGGTGGGAAAGTTTTATAGGTCGGGTCGTTCTGGAGGCAGCAATACTAAATATGTGTACTTTTTTATTTGTTTTTTCTTTCCATACAAATATTTATTTATGGGTACAATATTTTTTTAATTATTTAGTGATTTAAAAAATACTTTTACAACTTTTTTCTAACTTTTTACTTAGTCCCACTATGGGACTTTCACTTTCTGCAGTTTGATTGCTGTAATAAGGTGTAGGATCGTGTGCCAACTGGGGAGGTGGTCCCTACAGCACGGTTCCGTCGCTACCAAAGACAAGAAAGAGTCCATAGCCCGTAGTTGTATCAACAGGTTTTTCTTTATTCGGTTCCTTTCTTCAGTAACAGCAATATCAGACAGGTTCTGCATACCTGCCTGGGTACCCGTAAACAAGCCTCTTCCTTCCCTCCTCTGCTTCCCTGGTTTGACGTTGTTTCAGACTCTCTCACTGTGGTTGCCTTAGGCCCACGGACACAGAGATCACCTACTCAGCCTGTCCACCCGCTGCCACACCTACTTCTCTTCGGTGCTCAGCTCCCCAGCATTCCAGTACCCCAGGCTGTCTTTCCTTTCCGCTGTCTTTCCGGGGCCACCCCCCCTTACGTGCTCTCTCTCTCGCCTCTTCTCTGTCTCTCTCCTCTGTCTCTTCCTGAGCTCTCTCTCTTTTGTCTCAAGACCTCCCCCTTTTAGCCCTTCAACCTGGAAATCCCCTTTTCCTGTTCCACTAGCTCCGTCCACCATGACTTGTCTTTTCCTAGTGTAGGGAAGGTGACCTGACAGACGGACGGACCTGTCAGTATAGAGAAGGAAAGGTTTGCACAGTTCAGCTAGTTGTCAGTTACTACAGTGGGGAAACAGCTAGGAAAGTGTAGTGGACGTGCAGTACCTGGGTTGACCATTAGAGGGCAGGGAGGAGTGTGAGCAAAGGACTTGACATCAGCTTAGGGCTTAGGAAACCGTTGGTCATGGGGGGCGGAGTTACAGGGAACCAGGAAAGGTATAAATTTGAGGGAGGGTTCCAGAAAGTTCCAGTCCCCAGGGGGAGCTCAAGTGACAGGAGGACTACGACAGTCTGTGCACTCTGGGGAAAACCAAAGCAGGGGGGACTGAGGAGAGAGAACGTCAGGGGGGTGGTCCTGACAGGAAAGTACCGCAGAAAAGACGAGGCACTGAGGTAAAGCATACCGTATTGAGAGAGACGACTGTTCAGTAGAAGTACTGTTGGTTTACGGGCCTAGGCTGGTTTGGTTTAGGCGGCCACAGTGACGGATCAGACAGGAGTGTTGAAGAGTGAAGAGGGGACGGTGTATACATACACGTCCCCAGTGTAAAGTACGGTGTGCGGGAAGCGGCTCTGGGAACGGAGGGCCGATAAGTAAAGTGAAGAAGTGCATTGAAGTGCGGTGTACTGCGGAGGCCGTCAAGTGGGCGGCAAGAGAGAATAAAACTTGGATCTGTTGTACCCGACATTTGCCTCCATCGTGTCTCTATTACATCTCTGCGCGGTAAGAGAGGGACCACCCCCCAGCTCAGCCCACCGACCTTACACTTGGCGTAGTCGGCAGGATCAACGCCGCTAACACGTCATCTTCTGCGGCAGACCTGCCTCAAAGAATGGAAAAAGACTTGGATTACTCTGCTTGGATTACAATCACCTGTGGATTACAAATTACCTACCTGTGGAATACAAATGGGGAGCGCTGTGGCGGATCTGTGTGGCCAGCAGAGGATCCGGGGCGGTACCAGGTACGGTATTGCGGCATTGCTTCAGCGTAGAGGAGAGGTCCGGGTGTTCGCAGTTGTTCAGAATGGACTGGCACCCCCTCCAACATACCCCAAAGGGAAACGGTATGTGCCCGGAGACCGACACTTCCATATATTGGACCCTGACAGGTTGGTGGAGACGCCCCACCACACAGAGGGAGTGACACCGAAGAAAAGCTTGAGTGCGGCTGCTTGGTGCCATTCGATTGCTGCCCACCGGATGGTATGAGACGCTGCGGGTGTCGGGGCATCGGCTGCCTGGAGTGGCAATGGCGGCGGGAGACTGAGCTGCGCCAGAAGACATCATCTTCAGATCCACGGGCAGGAAGCGGAGCCTTTGCAGAGCCAGAAGGAGCGGCCGCCATTGATACTGGCAGAGAACTTCCCCGCGGAGTCCCTGAGCCTGGAGGCTAGTCCCACGGGACAACGAGTTGAGGAGCAGAGATTGTGGGAAGAGCCGCGTGGTGATGTGATGGAGGCCGCGGCGCCGGGGAAGGTGAGAGTTCCCCCAGCCCCGCTGGTGGCTTCACAAGCGGCCCCCACCATTCTGCCACAGCACGCAGCCTTCAGCGTATCGGAAGGTCTGGCCGCTGAGGGCCCTATGGTGTACGCGGAGTTGAGCGAGGCCCCTGCCCCCGTCCCGGCTCTCACTATCATTGCTGTTGTGCCCCCAAGCCTCCCAGCACGCTTCCCCAAGCAGGGAGCCACCAAAGGGTGCTTTGCTACACTACTCTGGTGTGTGGGATGCAGGTGTTGCAGCGTGGTCAGGAGTCTCCACCTTACCTGAATGGTGGGGCACCACACCTCAGGAGGAGGTGCAGTACCTCTGTGGCGACTGAACCCTCAGGGGTGCCACAAAAAAAAGCCCTAACATGGCCAGATTGACAGAAAAATAAAAAAGTTATGGCTCTGCGAAGAAGTTGAGCAAAAACCAAAAACGCAAAACCAAAAATATCTCCGGTAATGAAGGGTTTAAAGTATGTGATAATACCCATATCCTTAGACATTGGACTAATAGCTTTATCATACAGGTTTATGCACATACAAGTTATTATCTATCTTTTGTTCTTTTTACATTTTAAGTTTGTATTTAAGGTACTGTCACACTTAGCGATGCACCAGCGATCCCGACTAGCGATATGTCACGGTCAGGATCGCTGGTACATCGCTAAGTGGTCGCTAGTGAGCTGCCACACAGGCAGATCTCACCAGCGACATCGCAGGGGTCGGGGGTCGCTACTTACCGCAGGAAGCTGACAACGAGAAACGGTCCAGGACATTCTCGCGCAATCAGCGATAACCAGCGGGGGAGCCGGTCGTAGGTAAGTATCACACACAGCGATATCGCTAGCAATATCGCTATAACGTCACAAGTTATAGCGATATTGTTAGCGATATCGCTTAGTGTGACATGCCCTTTAGGCTTGCTCACAGTGCTTTGGCCAAAACCCGGACTGTCTTAATAAAAAAAACAACTAATCTCTAGGCATCACAGTGCAACGTAAAAGTGAAAAACCAGCTTGTGGCTGATATTCAAATAGGAATTTTTGAAAAATGATATCTGGTTGATTACTATAGGCTCCTTCCACATTAGTTTTGTGAAATTTCTCCTATTGTGTTTTTCAGACTGTTTTTACACTATCATGTCCTTTGTTTTTTAGCAGATGTGTGTGACAATATAATATTTTTTCCCATTGAGTGCAATAAACAAATTCTCCAAGAAATATAAAAATTCATGCAAACGTTCTACATTCCGCAATGCATATGTGTGATCACATAAAAAATAAGAACATTGCCTTGATAATCACAGCTAAAAAACAAAAACGAAGAGAAAAGCTCGTCTCCATGCCACCACTAAACTATGCATCAGCGAAGTGTAGGTCTTTTCATATTACATTGATCTCCTTTTCACTAGATATTTGTGAGATGTACTAAGCTGTGCATTATAATTTCACAGGATACTTCTGTGCATAACAAATGAGAATTTAATTGCATGTCATGAAATCAGAAGTGGAACAGTAGTACAGGGCCGGCCATTGTTCCGGATTTCTTCCTTTGATAAGATTATGCGAAATATTCTGTGTAATTAAGTGGAAAGCATGAGAGCATTAGCACAAGCGTACCCATCGCCTCCTCCTCCTTCTATCCAGCGCTCACACTGAACCTTTTTATCTGTGGTTGAAATGACAGTGTATTGGATCCAGCTTTGTGAATACTATTGATAACAGCGGCCAGATCATCACAAGAATTCATGCTGGAGGAAAAAAAAATTAAAAATTGGAAAATTTCTTTTGGTTTGTGTAGTCGAGCATTTGAAAGGAGGCCATCTGTAGTGATCCAGATAAGTGGTTGATGCAATATAGAGTATTTAAATAGATTATAATCCTATTAGAGAGATTTGGAGATGTTGTACCATATGTTCCCTTGGGATTGTATTTCTCATAGCATTGTGCCATTTGAAATAGTTGAGTAAGCCAATAATAGAAGAACCACATTCCACTATAGTACAGAAATAGCAGATATATTGCTTATTCCAAATTAATGTGGTTGGTTATTTCATAAATGTAATTTGGTTTCTATTGCTCCTAATACGTTAAACAGTAAACACTTCAAATACTATTACACTGTATAGGGTTATAAGGCAATCAGTCAAGTGGCCTGCTAGCAATGCACTGATCTTGGCATACAAGACATACAGATGTAAAATGTTGACCTAATATTGAACGGGTGACCTTGGCCCAAAACTGACACACTCGGCTCCAAAACACTGATGGTAAGAATGGACCCATGGGCCATACAATGATGACACACTGATGGTAAGAATGGACCCACGGACCGTACACTGATGACGCACTGATGGTAAGAATGGACCCACAGACCATACACTGATGACACACTGATGGTAAGAATGGACCCATGGACCGTACACTGATGACACACTGATGGTAAGAATGGACCCACGGACCGTACACTGATGACACACTGATGGTAAGAATGGACCCACAGACCGTACACTGATGACAAACTGATCGTATGAATGGACCCACAGACCATACACTATTGACACATTGGTAGTAATAACAGACACACGGACTAAACACTGATGACACACTGATGGTAAGAATGCACCCATGGACCATACATCGATGACACACTGATGGTAAGAATGGACCCACAGACCGAACACTGATAACACACTGATGGTAAGAATAGACTCATGGACCATACACTGATGACACACTGATGGTAAGAATGGACCCACAGACCGAACACTGATGACACACTGATGGTAAGAATGGACCCATGGACCGTACACTGCTGACACATTGATAGTAATAACAGACACATGGACCAAACCCTGATGACATACTGATCTAAAACACTGATGACACACTGATGGTAAAGACAGAGACACGGACCATATATCGCTGACACACTGATCCAAAAACATTGATGGTAAAAGCAGATACGCGGATCATATCCTGATGACATAGTGATCTAAAACACTGATGACACTGGTACTATTTTTTCATATATGTGTTTAAACACAGACGTGTGAAAGAGGTCTAAAAGAAGTTATGTAAGAGACATGACGGCTGCCAAGGTATACCAGGCCTATGGGGAGCCTGTATTACTTGTTTGAGCTGTAATTTTGCCTGTGTGCAGAAATTTAAAGGGAACCTGTCACCAGCAAAAACACTATTAACCTGCAGATATGGGAATAATTTACTGACTACTAGGGGTCTGATTGCTGGGACCCCCACTGATCTTGAGGACAGAACTGCAGAGTCTGAATACAGAAAAGATTGACTGTGCACCTCTGCTCTATTAATTCTTTATGGAACTGCTGGAGATAGCTGCTTCAGTTTGCTTTTATTTCTGGAAAAACACAGCTTACAATGGTGACATATAATGTGAAATATCACAAACAATATGGATTACCAAATTGGGCCTGAAGACATGGGCTGGGGAGGACAAAGCCTGAGCGGAAGCCCCCCATGACTGCAATGGGCGGGTAGGTTTTTCAAAATTCTTTTGGCTCCTGGTGTTCTGAATGGCTGGGTAAGGGTTAAGGGAGGAGTTGGGGGAGTGGGCACCTAGGGGCAGTGGGAAAAGTGCGGTAAAAATCGTCACTCGGGTCAGAGGAGCTGAAAAACGAAGAACCCACCTGAGCTCAGAAGAAACATGGAAACCGTGGATGCGCTGATGTCCAGGCTTCAGGACGTGGCCCGGTCCAGGAGGGGAGGATGGCTCCAGTCGCAGCTGTCCTCTCTACTCCGGTCAGTGGAGACGCCCGGGGTTAGCCAGCGGGGCAGGAGGACGAGGCCCCCTGAAAGATTGTCACCGGAGGTGACCGCACGCAGCAGGCGACGGCTAAGGAGCCCCTCCAGGGACCCTGCGGGTGGCGCGAGCTCCGGGGCAGCTACCCCCCTCCCAGCACCCGTCCCGGCAGGAATCCAACCAGCCGACCTGCGGGCGCAGCAAGGAAGAGAGCGGGAGCAGCGCAGGAACAGCAGGCCAGCAAGGGAGGGAGGATGTCACAGTCAGGAGCCGAGGTATAGCGGGAGGGAGCGGCGCTAAACAGGCCCCCGGGCAATGGAGCAGTCCGTGGCAGGCCTGCGTCGCAGCGGCGAGCAGGACAGCGGGCAGAGGCTACAGCGTTGAGGACGGTGTCGGCAGGTCAAGGAGATGGCGCTACGGGGGAGGTCTGCACCGGGGGGCCTGCAGGACAGAGCGCCAGGCAGAGCGGCGAAACGGGCAGGCGGGGGCATTATGAAGACGTCCTGCCGGGCCCCAGCACGGAATATAGGGCGGGGAGAGCGGTGGGCAGCTACGGGCAGCTGTCCGGCAGTCGGCTGGAGAATGATGCGGACGGGACAGGTCTGTCCGGGTCCGAGGATCGACACAGGTCCCGCTCGGGACGGAGATCCGTGTAACGCCAGGAGTCACTTGCTCAGGTCCCCCCTGGTGACAAGGAGGCCAGTGGCGCGGGCCGGGAGCGACATGGAGGGTCCGACGGTGCTGGCTCGGGCGCTGAACGGCAGCATTGTGGAGGACGGCGGGATTCCAGACAGTTGGCTGGCGGGGACACAGCACCCGCGCAGCTATGTGAGTATGGCTCTATGTCATGTCTGTCACCCGCAGGGGCAGTTTTGCAGGACGTTGGGGGTATTTTAGGGGGTAGCAGAGAGCTGAGGGGGTGTAGCGGGCCTAGTGGGGCTGAAGTGCCCGGGCTGAGAGATATTTTGAGTAATATGGCGAACATTTTAAGGAGACTGGAGGGGGGAGTAATTGGGGAAGCAGCCCCATCCCCGGTGGGGGCATGGTTAGTGGGTCGGCGGTCAGACAGTCAGACGGAAGGGGAGGCTTTGCGCCCGGTTGAGTGTGTCAAAAGGTCAGCAGCGGGAGTATCGGTTTCAGTACAAACGGAGACAGACAGAGGGGATAGGATAAAATTGGACGATAGGGCTAAGGGAGAGGTTTATGTGTGTTTTGAGGGGCCTTTGGGTGCCCATTTAAAGAAGGAAGTGAAGGAAAAGATTTGGCGGGACGAGTAGGTAGAGATATTCTCCCTCCTTCCGTTGGAGAAATTTAACTTGGATATGGGAAGAAAGGACGATAGTAAAAAAGAGGAGGAAGAAAAGAGGAGGTGGAGGTTGATTCCACAGATGTTTGTAAATTGGATGCAGGCATTTGCTATTTTGGCAAGTGTCATAGGTGAAAGGTTTCCGGAAAACTGTTCTGGCCTATTTTGCTATTTAAATGCTATTGGGGAAGCGCATCGTATTTACGGGGGTCAGGCGTGGTTACGATACGATGAGCAGTTTAGGCAAAGGAAGGCGGTGCGACCAGAGATAAAATGGGATCAAAAGGATATCGGGTTGTGGCTGAAGGTGATGACTCCGGTGAGGTATGGGCAGTCCTTTCACGGAAGCGGGGGCAGTGGCAGCCAGCAGGCTGGACATGGAAGTGGTGTTCAGGCAACCCAGGGAGGAAAGGAAAAGTCAGGAACGTGCTGGCAATTTAATGACGGCCAGTGTAAATACGGGAACAGTTGTAAGTTCAAGCACGTGTGCTCCCACTGCAATGGTACCTCTCACGGGGCAGCCAAATGTTTCAAGAAGGGGAAGGGGTAAGCCACACATGGGTACCGGTCAAGGGGGAGAGCCCGGTGAGAATTCAAGAGATGGCCCCCTTTCTAAATAGGTACCCGCCTCGGGTGGAGGCCGATGTTATTTGGAAGGGTTTTGTTGAGGGCTTCAGGATTCCCCTGCCAGGACATGTGGTTCCTTTTTCGGTCAAAAATTTGAGGTCTGCAACGATGCATGGGGAGGTAGTTAATGCAAAGTTAAAAAAGGAAGTGGAACTGGGCAGGATGGCTGGTCCGTTCGTCAATACGCCAGTTGCGGGTTTGATTGTTCCCCTCTGGGGGTAGTGCCGAAAAAGGAACCGAACAAGTTTTGTTTGATCCACCATTTATCATACCCCAAGGGTTTGTCAGTCAACGATGGGATTGATAAGGAGTTGTGTTCGGTGGTATATACTTCGTTCGACATGGCTGTGCACTGGGTGCGACGTTATGGTTCAGGGGCTCTGTTAGCAAAGACCGACATTGAATCGGTCTTTCGTTTATTGCCGGTCCACGCGGAGAGTATCCCGCTGCTGGGTTGTTTTAGGAACGGGAAGTTCTACCTCGATAGGTGTTTGCCGATGGGTTGTTCGATTTCTTGTTCACTGTTTGAGATGTTTCGCACTTTTCTGGAATGGGTTGTAAGGGATGTTGCAGTGGTGCAATCGATCATTCATTACCTGGATGATTTTCTTTTTATCGGCCCCACCCCGATTCATCGTTGTGCAGGAATGCGTTGGCAGCCATGGTTTGGATGGCTGAGCGTTTTGGAGTGCCTTTGGCGGCGGACAAGACGGAAAGCCCTAAAACCGTTATAAGTTTTTTGGGCATAGTAATTGACTCTGAAAATATGGAGTGTCGCTTACCAGAGGATAAACTGTCTTTGTTGAAGCATGAGGTGGAGAGGATCGCGAGATTGCGGAAAGTGACGTTAAAGGAGTTACAATCTTTGTTGAGATTGAACTTTGCTTGTAGGATTATGCCCATGGGTCGCATTTTTTCACGGCGTTTGGCTTGTGCGATAGCTGGAGTGAAAGCTCCGCACCATTATGTTCGCTTGACTACGGAACATAGGGAGGATTTGATGGTTTGGCAGAGTTTTTTACGGAATTACAACGGTCGGTCGTTGATGCAGGAGGAGATTTTGAGCAATTTTGACTTTGAGATCTACACGGATGCAGCAGGCAGCTATGGTTACGGCGCCTACTGTAAGGGGAAGTGGAGTGTGGGGCAGTGGCCGCAAGAGTGGAAGTCGTTGGGCCTTATCAAAAACTTGGCATTGTTGGAATTGTTTCCCATAGTAGTGGCTGTCTTGATTTGGGGGGCTATGTTCGCGAATCGGAGGGTGCGATTTCATTGTGACAACGCGAGCGTGGTGGCTGTGATTAACAGTCTGTCGGCCTCATCTCCCCCGGTGATTAGGTTGGTTAGGGTTTGAGTTCTACGGGGTTTGGAGCTGAACGTGGGGATTTCTGCAGTACACGTGCCCGGTGTTACGAATTCAATAGCGGATTCTTTATCTCGGTTTCAGTGGGGGCGTTTTCGAAAATTGGCGCCGGGAACGGATGCCTCGGGCGTGGAATGCCCTTCTCATCTGTTGCGAGTGATTACGGAAGAGCGGGAAGATTGATCCGGGAATCAGTATCGCAGCAGACCAGGTCGGCATATGAATCCTCATGGCGAGTATGGCAGAGTTGGGTAACAGAACGGGGCGGAGTTAACGGCGAGGAGGAGAGAATGTTGGCAGTATTGTTTTTAATTGGAAAAGCGGCCGACAGCGGTTGATCAGTGGCCAAGGTGAACAAATTTGGAGCGGGTCTGGCTTTTGGTTTTAAATTACAAGGTGTGGCAGATGTTACAAAATTATTTTTGGTTAGACAGGCGTTGAGAGGTTTTCGCAGGGGTACTAAATCTTGTGATAAACGGAGACCTATTTCGCTCCGTACATTGGAAGCCTTGGGCAGGGTTTTGGAGGGCATTTTTACTTTGGGGATTGAGCTGGCATTGTTTAGGTTATCCTTTTCTTTGGCCTTTTTTGGGGCAATGTGCATCGGTGAGGTTGTGGCAAGTAGTAGGGTCACGGCCGGAGGTTTGTTGGCAGAAGATGTGGAATTTTGGGCGGGGGGCATTGTTTTTTGGATTAGGCGCTCCAAAACCGATCAACTGGGTAGAGGCAGGAGGGTAGTGTTGGGGCGAGTTGAAGGGGAAGTGATGTGCCCTCAGAAGTGTTTAGAGTTGTATTGGGGGTGGTGGTGAGATAGAAGGAGTCCTTTGCTGTGCCATGCGGATGGGACATATTTGTCTCGTTTTCAGTTTATTGCGGTCTTGAAGAAGGGATTGTTGGAGCAAGGCCTCTCCCCGGATATGTTTGGGTCCCATTCCTTTAGGATAGGGGCAGCGTCCGAGGCTGACAGTCTTGGTCTGGGGGCAGAGGTGATCAGGAGAATTGGGAGGTGGAGGTCGGATCGTAATTTGTTATATGTTCGGCGTTAATTCTCGCTATTGAATGCTGAGGTGTTTGTTTTGCTATACTTTGTTATATGTTTTCAGGTGCTGACCCCTTCCTGGCCTGGATATTTGGACACTCGTACGTGTACTGGGGTGCGCTACGAGCTGACGCAAGGCCGAATGGTAGGCAATTGGGCTTTAGGAGGGAGCAAGTGGTGATCCGCTGGCTGGGTTTTTGGGGCTTGGTTTGGAGCAGGGTGCTCTCTGAAATAGCCAAGTCCGCTCACCTTGATAGACCTCCCGACGTTCTGGTCATACATGCGGGTGGTAACGATTTAGGGGCTAAGCCGGTGAGGGAATTAATCAGGGACATCCGTTTCGATTTTTTGAGACTATGGACGGTTTTTCCGGGCGTTTTGACTGTGTGGTCAGATGTGGTACCAAGGCAAAAGTGGAGGCAAGCGAGATCATTGAAAGGTATTAATAGGGCTAGGGTAAAATTGAATCGGGCAGTGTCGGGTTTTGTGTCCAGGAATGGGGGTATTAGTGTTCGGCATTTTGAACTGGAATTGGGGGTCGGTAATTATTGGTTGGCTGACGGGGTTCATTTGAATTCTATTGGGATTGATTTATGGGCCTTGGCAGTACAGGAGGGGATAGAGAGGGCCTTGGTGGCTTTGGGGCACTCTCGAGCCTGAGGTGGTCAGGGCTGTTCATGGTTGGCGGGGGGTAGGGTTCTTGGAGTTGACGATGATTGGTTGGGGAAGGATTTGGAAGAAAATTCCCGGCAGTTTTTTCAAATGGTATGGGGGATCTGGCTTTTTGGTTATGGGCTCTGGACGGGGTTTTACCTCGGGAGCTCTGGTGGTTAGTCTCCCGGAACGGGAGTTACGGTGCCCTCGAGCTGGGGATGGACGGCTGAGGGTAACATGGTGGTCGAGTTTTTTGCCATTGGTTTTTTGGCAAAAGTTTTTAGCCAGATCTTTTAGCTCCAAGAACCCTCCCCTCATATTTTGCTTTATGATTGCATATTAATGCTTATTGTTAAATGTTAATGTTTGTTAATAAAACTTGGCCGCTCTGGCCAAAAATTATCCAAAAGAATAATTCAAGTAGTGGTGTGTTTTATTGTGGGAATGGGGATCTTTAAAAGGGGCCAGATAGGTATTTGGATAATGGTATAAGGGAAAAAACTGGACTCACCATATGCGGTCATGGCTGCCCCACAATATTAGGCCTTATGATTTTTAACCCCTTACTTAGTGATGACGGAATGGTACGTCATCGGCAAGTATCCCCTGCTTTGAGGTGGGCTCCGGCGGTGAGCCCACCTCAAAGCCACGACATGTCAGCTGTTATAAACAGTTTACATGTGCCCGCAATAGGCGCGAGCGGAATCGCGACGCACCTATTAACTAGTTAAATCCCGCTGTCAAAGCTGACAGTGGACATTTAACTAGCGCTTACAGCCGCGACGACCAGAGGTCTCAAGGAGACCTCTATGGTTGCTGCAGGCACATTGCTGTGAGCGCCACCCGGTGGTCAGCGCTCATAGCAATACAGTAAATCTGCTACATATGGGCGATATGCTCATCGCCCATATGTAACAGAGCCGATCAAGTGTGGTATGCTTCTAGCGGAGGCTATTGAAGCAGGCCAAAATAAAAAAAAGTGTTTAAAAATTTTAAAAAATAAAAAAAACTAAAAGTTCAAATCACCCCCCTTTCGCCCCAATCAAAATAAAACAATAAAAAAACCACACATACACATATTTGTATCGCCATGTTCAGAATCGCCCGATCTATCAATAAAAAAAAGGATTAACCCGATCGCTAAACGGGAAAAGCGAGAAAAAAATTCAAAACGCCTGAAATTACATTTTTTTGGTCGCCGCGACAATGCATTAAAATGCAATAACGGGCGATCAAAAGAATGTATTTGCACAAATGTTGTATCATTAAAAACGTCAGCTCGTCACGCAAAAATTAAGCCCTCACTATCACTAAACTAAAGATAACAAAAAATGGAGACGCAATGGGTCTCAGAAAATTGCTTTTTTTTTTTTATTAGCAAACTTTGGAAATACCTAAACATGCTTGGTGTCTATAAACTCATAATGACCTGGAGAATCATAATGGCAGGTCAGTTTTAGCATTTAGTGAACCTAACAAAAAAGCCAAGCAAAAACAACAAGGGTGTGATTGCATTTTTTTTTTTCAATTTCACCGCACTTGGAATTTTTTTCCCGTTTTTCAGTTCACAACATGGTAAAACCAATCATGTCGTCCAATAGTACAACTCGTCCCGCAAAAAATAATCCCTCACATGGCTATATTGCCAGAAAAATAAAAAAGTTATGGCTCTGGAAAGAAGGGGAGCGAAAAACGAAAAATAAAAAAAAGGTCCTGGAGTTCTGGGTTAAGTGGGCATCTGGCCTTCTGATTTGCCACTGAAACATAGTTTATCACAAATGATTAGGCTTTCGGAAACTGCCACAAGTTTTTGCACAATCTAGTTAGATGCTGGAAGATCAATTTCACACAGGACAGGATCCTATCTAACTTACTGACAAATTCACTTGCAGCACTATCAGGAGCAGCTTCACTGCACTGTGACATTGAGAAATGGTGCCAGCAAAACAAGATGTCCGCTTTTTACATGGAGAGGGACATGTGACTTTGGCAGCCAATCACAGAAGACCTTGTGTCATGACGTTGCGGATGATTGGCTGCCGGAATGTACAGACATTAAATTATTATAAAAAAAAGAAAGAAAAAATGAAAAAATAAAATTACACTCCGCAGCTCCTCTGACCTAGACTCATCCCCTCACCTCATTAAACACATCCTCCCATCTCTCCCTCTCATCATATATCATCACTATCCAAGCAAAAGTAGTACAAAAGCATTAGTGGAAACGCATTGATTTCCTGAACTGCGACTGAATTTTTCTGACTTTGAGTAAAAATGCTCGTGAAACCAAACGTGAATCCGAATGTGCTACGTTCATGCCGAATTTGAGATTGGAGAAACGTTTTCCAAATACGTTCGCTCATCTCTAGTGGGCATCAATTGTATTCCTTCTGCTGGCTGGATTATGTCAAAAATACACCAGGAAGAGCTGTATTTCTTTTTTCTATAATTCAAATGTTGTTAGATTCGCGCCACTACTGCCTTCTGTAAGTTTGCAAAGCCTAACAATGAAGGAGCATGTAAACAACAAGATATTAACTGGCATTGTTAAAAACTCTCATTTCACGATTATCTTGCCACTAGATGGTGGCCCGATTCTATTGCATTGGGTATTCTAGAGTCTCTGTTAAAATAAAAAATAGTTAGATACTCACCTTCCGATGACCCCCGGACTCTGTCCCTCCTCTCACCACGTTCCCGGCATCTTTCGGTCCCTGTAATGCTTAGTGAGAAGGGCCGGAGATGACGTCACTCTCGCGAGAGCGCAACGTCATCAGCGGTGTTTCGCACTAAGCATTACTGGGACCGGAAAATGCCGGGAGCGTGGTGAGAGGAGAGAAAGAGTCCAGGGGCCGTCAGGAGGTGACTATATCACTATTTTTTATTTTAACAGAGACTCTAGATACCCGATGCGATAGAATTGGGCCACCATCTAGTGTATTATACTCCTGTTACACTCGAAGCTGCTGTCACTGTTCTGCTGTTACCTAATGTATTGTACTCCAGTTACAGCCAGAGCTGCAGTCACTGTTCTGCTGTTACCTAATGTATTGTACTCCAGTTACACCCAGAGCTGCTGTCACTGTTCTGTTGTTATCTAATGTATTGTACTCCAGTTAATCCCAGAGCTGCAGTCACTGTTCTGCTTTAACCTAATGTATTGTAGTCCAGTTACACCCAGAGCTGCAATCACTGTTCTGCTGTTACCTAATGTATTGTACTCCAGTTACACCCAGATCTGCAGTCACTGTTCTGCTGTTACCTAATGTACTCCTGTTACACCCAGAGTTGCAGTCACTGTTCTGCTGTTACCTAATGTAGTGTACTCCAGTTACACCCAGATCTGCAGTCACTGTTCTGCTGTTATCTAATGTAGTGTACTCCAGTTACTCCCAGAGCTGCAGTCACTGTTCTGCTTTTACCTAATGTATTGTGGTCCAGTTACACCCAGAGCTGCAGTCACCATTCTGCTCTTACCTAATGTATTATACTCCTGTTACAGCCAGAGTTGCAGTCACTGTTCAGATCTTACCTAATCTATTGTACTACAGTTACACCCAGAGCTGCATTCACTTTCTGCTGTCACCTAATGTATTGTTTGTAAGTTACACCCAGAGCTGCAGTCACTGTTCTGCTGTTACCTAATGTATTATACTCCAGAATATGTACAGGACTGTGCCTGTGTAATGAGCAACGCAGCAGTGATGCCTTTAACGGCTGTAATGTGCCTGTACAATAAGCAATGTGGCCGTGTTGCCACAATGACTAAGCAACTGCCGCTGATTGGTCGTGGCAGTTAGGCTGCGACCAATCAGTGAGGTGGGATTTCCATTACAGACAGACAGAATTAGACAATTATATAGTAGATGTACAGTGCTGTGCAAATTAATTGGGACAAAGCATTTTTTTAAGCAAAATCGTAAGTTGGTTACCAGTCAGTGATTCAAACCAGTTTTAACTGCTTTGAACAGGTGTGAGTACCTGTTCAAAGCCGTTAAAACTGGTTTGAATCACTGACTGGTAACCAACTTACGATTTTACTTAAAAAAATGCTTTGTCCCAATTAATTTGCACAGCACTCTAAACAAATGATGGGTGAATCGATCTTTTGTGCAGCAGAAAAGATCATCTTTCTTGGGGTTCATCATCCTGTGTAAACAGGACTCACAGTGCATAGAGCCTTGGCAGCCTATGTGCTCTGGGTGATCTAGTATAGATCACTCACTGGGCATCATTTACTTCGGTCAGTAAAAGTTTACCCTCAGCTGTCATATTGTGCTGGTCAGACCTTTAGATAATGTTGATAAATATACCCCATTGTGAGGGAAGTCTGCTGAGTGATAGAATTGCTAACATTTGGAAAAATTCAGGGGCCTCACCAAGCCGTAGCACCCAGGCTGAGATGCAGAATTAGGGCACAGTCAGACGGCCGTATAAGGCTAGTTTCACACTAGCGTTTATGAGCGCAGCGACGGCCTGCGCACGGCCGCCGCTAAGCCCCGCCCCCTGCCGCGCCCCGCCGGTAGCTCCGCCCACCGGCGCATGACGCTGCATGCGCCCTGCGTCCCCTATCTTTATCACAGGAGGCGCAGGCCGTGCGCAGTATGCGTTTGGCGGCGCATGCGCCTTTTTGACGGTGCGCCGACGCAACCAAACTGCAGCAGGTTGCGTTTGGCGCAGGTCGGCGCACCGTCAAAAGGACGCATGCGCCGCCAAACGCATACTGCGCACGGCCTGCGCCCCCTGTGATAAAGATAGGGGACGCAGGGCGCATGCAGCGTCATGCGCCGGTGGGCGGAGCTACCGGCGGGGCGGGGCTTAGTGGCGGCCGTGCGCAGGCTGTTGCTGCGCTCATAAACGCTAGTGTGAAACTAGCCTAACATGGACGATGATCGCATTGCAATGCTCGGACTGGACTGCAGCTCTCCTGACCCAAGCATGACAGCATGTATTTCTATGCAGATGTCTATGGAGAGCCGCCGACCAGTCCGAACATCGCGATGCGATGACCGTCCGTGTTATACGACCGTCTGACTGTGCCCTAAACATGATAAATTAAGTTTTGTTGTTCTTTCTGAACAGAGGGGAGTCAGGATAAGAAAAAGACCTGAAACATACACCGCTCCAGGCCATGGTGTGTATCATCTTGTTGTTGATGTGATTATCATTTATTAATACTGATTAACTGCTAGCTTTATTTTATATCTCTGTTGTGCCTGAGGTTCTTTCCGGATACCTTGCCTCTAATTCTTTACAGATGGATTCTTTTATAGGATTTCAGTCTACTTCTGAAAGAAAACAACTGCACATTATTGATCTACCTTATAACAATTCAAAGCCTTGTACTCTGCATTTCTTTCTAATAAGTTATACTTATTAAAGATGGAAGTGTAAGATTTTATGTATGTCTCATATGAATAAAGTTTGTTGAAAGGCTGCAGCGTAGCCAATCAACAAGCTTTTAGACTCTGGGTGCCTCTGGAGCCATCATAGCCATGTTCAGTATTGGCCTGGCTGTGACTGACGGGTGCACTATATGAGTTGGCCTGTATAAATGCCGGATCATGGGAGCCGCTGCCAATCTGATCTACTTAGTGTAAGGACAGGACACAGCTCCAGTGAGAGGCTGTATTAGGTATAGTGGGTGTGCATTTTTACAAAAAGCCTCTTTGTGTATACTCTGTTCCCATGTCTGTGGGAGAAGCGTACCTAACCAATTTTTTCTGCTCTGCACATGTGTCTGTGGGAGTAACGTGCCTAACCAACTTTTTCTAATCTGAACCTGTGTCTGTGGTGCCTAATGTGGCTAAAAACAAATTTTGCTACTCTCACCCATATTTGTGGGAACAATGTGCGTAAAAACAAATTTTTCTACTCTGCACCCGTGTGCATGTACAGTGACGGGAGACTAAGTGCAACACGAAGGGATAAGGGAAAGGGAACCCAGCACTAAGTAAGGGAGAGTGGAGACCCCTAGACAGATCTAACATCACCATATCTGCCCTATCGTCCGTAAATAGGTTCTGCACCTATCACCGAGCAGGATACCTAATCCCTGCCTGACCCTGGCGATAAGCCCTGAATAGGGAAAGATAGGATCAGCACTAGTCATTCCCCACTACCACTAAAGACAGATAGGATACACAAACAAGGAGAACACAACTTGAGTAGACTCAGAGAGAAACACGGATGACCTCCAAACACCAAAGTGGAAGATAGCCGACTTTTATAGCTCCAAGCCACAACAGGGAACTGGGAATAGAAATATCAACCACAACTTCCATCAGCAAGCTGGGGGTTATAAACACCCAGGTCCAACTAGTTCCGGGGGAGGGTGCCGCTGAGTCCTAAATTCAGAAGAACTACGAAGGAGTCTGCAAAGCCAGCCGCTGAGATCTTCTGCAGCTAGATGCATTGCAACTGTCTGCAGCCTCTGACACACTTGTGACAGTACTCTCCTTTCTGCGAGTGGCTTCCGGACACTCAGGACCAGGCTTTTCGGGACAAGAGGTGTGAAATGAATGAATCAGCCTTGGGGCATTCACCTCTGATACCGAGACCCACATCGTTTCCTCTGATCCATAACTCTTTCAGTGCAACAAGTATTGTAGGAAACGACACTGGAGGCAAGAATCTCCAGTCATCGAAATCTGAAACTCCAAATTTCCATCAACCATTACTGGGGGCAGCGGTAGGGGTGAGGGCTCAAGAGGTTCCACATACTTCTTGAGGAAAGACCTATGGAAGACATTGTGGCACTTAAGAGCCTGAGGTAGCCCAAAGGAGGTTTGCAAGTTAATGACCAGGCCAATTTTTATATTTCTTATCACTGTCCCTTTATGAGGTATTAACTCTGGAACGCTTCCATGGATCACAGTGATTCTGACACTGTTTTCTCGTGATATATTATACTTCATGATAGTGAAAACATTTATTTGATATGACTTGCGTTTATTTGTGAAAAAACAGACATTTGGCAAAATTTTTGAAAATTTCGCAGCCGAGACCCTAGAGAAATTCCGACGCTGGGGGGGGGGCGCTATAACCTTAAACCTCAGCGTTGTTAAAAAGCGGCCCTGTGGTTTAAGTACCCTTAACTGCTGCCGTTAAAAGGTGTATCGGCGGTCATTAAGGGGTTAATTGTAACTCTCATCATTCTCCCCTGCTCGCGCCGATCGCCGGCAGAGTAGGGGAGAATGATGGGAGCCATGTTCAGTGCCCTGCACCTGGGAACAGCGCTTACTGCAATGCTTCTTCCCTGGCGCCTGTCCGTGTGGTACTAATGCGGCACACACATGCCACACGTGTGCCGCAAGTATTACACACACGGACACGAACATCTCCGGTACCGAAATATCAGGACGTGTGAAAGAGGCCTTATAGCGGATTTTTATGTTTGGCAGCTGCTGCACGCTAAAAGATGCTTTTTTTTTTGCAAAAAATAGTTTTTGCATCACCACATTTTGAGAGCTATAATTTTTCCATATTTTGACCCACAGAGTCATGTGAGGTCTTGTTTTTTGCGGGACGAGCTGACATTTTTATTGGTATAATTTTCGGGCACAAGACTTTTTTTGATCACTTTCTATTCTGATTTTTGGGAGACAGAATGAACAAAAACCAGCAATTCATGAATTTCTTTTGGGGGGGAGCGTTTATACTGTTCCATGTGTGGTAAAATTGATAAGGCAGTTTTATTCTTTGGGTCAGTACGATTACAGCGATACCTCATTTATATTGTTTTTTTATGTTTTGTCGCTTTTATATAATAAAAACAATTTTATAGAAAAAATAATTGTTTTTGCATCACTTTATTCTGACAGTTTATTCTTATTTTTTAAATATTTTTTACAATTATTTTATTTTTTTTCTTACTTTATTCTAACTTTTACACTATGTCCCACTATGGGGCAATCATTTTTTGCAGGCTGATCGCTTCTATAGCATGCAGGTGAAGCAGCATCTGCATGCTATAGAAGCTGTCAGCACTGTACTTACTGCACACTGACCCAAGAGACTTCCTGATCATGCACTGCACATGACAGGAAGTTTCTCAGCTCTGGTAACCCGGATATCGTCATGTCGACATCAGGTTACCATGGCAGTGATCGGGACCCCGCATCACGCCGTGGGGTCTCCGATCCAAAGACAGAGGTGCTATCAGCCCTCTGCCTGCTCCCAGAATGCTGCGACCGTGTTTGATCGCAGCATTTTGGGGGCTAAAGTTCCAGGAGCTGCCTGTGACTGTTCCTGGCACTTAGTGCCGGGTGTCAGCTGATTCTCACAGCTGACACCCGGCACTAAGTGCCAGGAACAGTCACAGGCAGCTCCTGACACGATTGGCCGCACACCACCCGTGTGTGCGGCCGATCGCTATGACATACTATACTGTCCATGGCCAAATTGTGCTGGGTCACATGGATGGTATAGTATGTCAGTTGGCAGAAAGGGGTTAGTGACGGCAGTTATTTTATAAGGACCAATGAATCTAAGTCCCAACTTCCAGGAAGGAACCTTCAACCTGATATTCCTGGTAGACAACCACACACAAAGTCATTCACATTCAGATCAGGACCTGGCACGCGTTTTCTGTCAGCCATACATTTGTACCTGTCTCCCATAATCTTCAAATTACCCAGAACCTTTGCCACACTGAGGAGAGCGACGAAGCAAAATGTTCCTCTTCAGGAACTCCTGAAGTCCCTCTCCCGCTAAAAGTACCAAACTGAGGATGGTAACCGTATGAACCAAAGTCAGTAGATTCCGGACGGTGATTATTGATACCAAATTTTGCAAGCGGTAAGTAGGATGCCCAATCCTCCTGATTTTCAGCAATGAAACACCTAAGGTAGGTCTCCAAATTTTGGTTAATGCGCTCAGTCTGTCCATTCGACTGGGGATGGAAGGCAGAGGAAAATTACAGCTACAAGAGAAGATAGTATTCTGCTACAGATGGATCTGGATAAGTTGGAAACTTGGGCCGAAAGGTGGAAAATGCGGTTTAACAATGATAAATGTAAGGTTATGCACATGGGAAGAAGGAATCAATATCATCATTACACACCGAATAGGAAACCACTGGGTAAATCTAACATGGAGAAGGACTTGGGGATCCTAGTTAATGATAAACTTACCTGGAGCAGCCAGCGCCAAGCAGCGGCTGACAAGGCAAACAAGATCATGGGGTGCATTAGAAGAGGACTGGATACAAAAGATGAGAGCATTATACTGCCTCTGTACAAATCTCTGGTTAGACCGCACATGGAGTACTGTGTAGAGTTTTGGGCACTGATGCTCAGGAAAGATATAAAGGAACTAGAGCAAGTACAAAGGAGGGCAAAGGAGGGCAAAAATTAATAAAGGGGATGGGAACTACAATACCCAGAGAGATTAGAAAAATTAGTTTTATTTATTCTAGAAAAAAGACGGCTGAGGGGCGATCTAATAACCATGTATAAGTATATAAGGGGACAATACAAATACCGTATATACTCATGCGTAAGCCGACCCATGTATAACCATAGTCAGTCAAAGAAAAAAGAAACATCCGGCACTGTCCCTGGGACCTGTTGAAGTGCATTGTGCACGAAACGGTTGTCGTCCGTCTTTTTGCATTTCTCCCGTGCCATTGCCTATGCTTTATTAACATGAAATAAAGTGAATCATTTCAAGAGAACGGTGAGTGCCATCCTGCTATCTTTTTCTACTACGACCCATGTATAAGCCGACCCCCCTAATTTTGCCACAAAAAACTGGGAAAACTTATTGACTCGCATATAAGCCTAGGGTTTATGGTGGTTCAAGAAGATGCTCCATAGATAAAACCCCCCATATGCTGCTGCACAAGGGTTAATGCTGGCCCAAGAAGATGCTCCATAAATACCCCCATTTGCTGCTGCACAAGGGTTAATGCTGCCCCATAAGATGCTCAATAAATACCCCCATATGCTCCTGCACAAGGGTTAATGCTGCCCCTTAAGATGCTCCATAAATACCCCTTATTTGCTGCTGCCGCCACTGCTGCTACAATAGAAAAAAAATGACATACTCACCTCTCTGTCGCTGGGGGCCAGGTGCCGGTGTCTTGAGCCCCCGGCGATATTTACCGGTCCCTGTTCCATTGTCGTCCACCGCTGTGTCTCCCGGGTCTCTTCAGTGACAGCAGAGGGCGCACACTGACTATGTCATTGCGCACTCTGCCGTCACAGCAGGAGGACCCGGAGACACAGCAGTGCACAGCGATGGAACTGGGACAGATGAATATTACTCTGCCCCCATCATACTCACCCCCTCCCGGCACAAGGTCTTTTCTGCAGCCGTAGCCCCTGCTTCTCCCTCTGTCATCTGCTTCCTGCATTCAGCGGTCACGTGGTATCGCTCATTAAACTCTTAAATATGCGCATATTCATGAGTTTAATGAGCAGCACTACGTGACTGCTGAATGCAGGAAGCAGACAGCAGAGGGAGAAGCAGGGGCTGCAGAGACGTGCTAGGAGGGTGAGTATGGTCTCTGACCCCCCAGCTTCCCCTCCCCCGCCCACCCCCGGTATATGACTTGTGTATAAGCCGAGAGGGGGGGGACTTTCAGCCCCAAAAAATGGGCTGAAAATCTCGGCTTATACACGAGTATATACTGTATCTCTTCGAGGATCTGTTTATACCAAGGAATGTGACGGTCACAAGGGGGCATTCTCTGTGTCTGGAGGAAAGAAGGTTTTTCCACCAACATAGAAGAGGATTCTTTACTGTTAGGGCAGTGAGAATCTGGAATTCCTTGCCTGAGGAGGTGGTGAAGGCGAACTCAGTTGAGGGGTTGAAGAGAGGTCTGGATGTCTTCCTGGAGCGTGGCAATATTGTGTCTTATGTATCTTACAGTTATTATGTTCTTTAGAAGGACGTAGATCTGGGGATTTATTCTGATGGAATATAGGCCGAAACTGGATGGACAAATGTCTTTTTTTGGCCTTGCTAACTATGTTAATATGTTACTTTCTAACCCCCAGTCGAGAAAAGAAAGGCCTCCTGAACTTAGCAACAAGTTGGGTCCCCCGATCTGACACCACATCGGAGGGAACCCCATGAAACTTCACAATCACATTTATAAATACCTGAGCAAGAGTCTTGGCATTCGGAAGTGCCGGTAATGCGACAAAATGGACCATTTTACTGAACCTATCTACAACCACCAAAACCACAGTCTTGCTGCAGACAGGTCAGTAATAAAGTTCATGGACAAGTGTGTCCATGGTCTGCTGGAAATAGGTAGTGGAAGAAGACTACCAGATGGGTATGTGATTCTTTGGAACATGTGTCACTCTCCTTGACGAAGGCATGCCGCCAAAACGCGCGTAGGGGTAGTGGCACCATCACATGAGCTCTGGTAGGTCATATTATTATGTTCACTTGATGTAACTGCTGGATAATAGTAGCAACATTTTGGCACTTTAGCACTGTACTTGACTTGCACTATAGGTGCTGTCATTATTATTACCAAACATAAAATGCTATAGTTAATCCAGGACTGACAAATTATTCTTGTTAGTATTATATAACTATTATATGCCTGGGACTATAATCTATATTTTCTACTATTTTTGCTTTTCATTATCTACAATGTTCCTACCTGCCATCTGTTGGTGCCTCTTATTTGTTTCTTTTGGACTTATCAATATGCACTATTGGCACTTTTTTAACTTATGTCTATTATGTTTGCATTAGTAAAATATTGGATTTTTATGCTCAGGATACGCTTCTTTTTGTATATATTCTCTCATTTTCTGCATAGAACAGCCTTCTAGACCAGTGGTCCCCAACCTTTTTTGCACCAGGGACCGGTTTCAAGCAAGACCATTCTTCCATGGCCCGGCAGGGTGGGGATGGAGGTGTGGCAGGGGCGGGGCTTTGGTCATAAGGGGCGGGGCTATGGACACGGTTGTAGTGTAGCAGTGCATACTTATAATTAAATAACATTTATAATGTGACTCAACTCACCATAGGTTTTGAATGAGTGCTCCATCACCCCCTTCTCCCCATCATTGCCTTCACCCCATCACTCCCCTCTCCCCATCATTGCCTTCACCCCATCACTCCCCTCTCCCCATCATTGCCTTCACCCCATCATTGCCTTCACCCCATCACTCCCTTCTCCCCATCATTTCCTTCACCCATCACTCCCTTCACCCCATCACTCCCTTCTCCCCATCATTGCCTTCACCCCATCACTCCCCTCTCCCCATCATTGCCTTCACCCCATCACTCCCTTCTCCCCATCATTGCCTTCACCCCATCACTCCCCTCTCCCCATCATTGCCTTCACCCCATCACTCCCCTCTCCCCATCATTACCTTCACCCCATCACTCCCTTCTCCCCATCATTGCCTTCACCCCATCACTCCCTTCTCCCCATCATTGCCTTCAGCCCATCACTCCCCTCTCCCCATCATTGCCTTCACCCCATCACTCCCCTCTGCCCATCATTGCCTTCACCCCATCACTGCTGTCTCTCCATCACTTCCCTCATGGCCTTCTCCTCAGGTCCCCATCTCCTCCAGGGCCAGGCTACACAAACACAGATCAACACACACATACATACACACACACACACACACACATATTATATGTACACACACACAGACACCACCTCTCTCCTCTCACCTGCCCGCCGCCCGCGCTTCCTTGCTCTGACACAGCAGCGGCCGCGCTCTCCTCTCTGTGTCAGTCAGAGACAGGAAGCGCGGGCGGCGGGCAGGAAGCTGGACGGGTCCTTGCAGCTCCGCTCCTGCTATTCCCTCTTGCAGGCAGCGGAGCTGCTTGGATCGCTCCCTGCCGCCGCTACACATGCCGCCCCAGCCCCCGCTACGCCACTGACCGCCCCTGGCTCCCCTTGTGTCCGCGGACCGGCAAGGGCACTGCAGCGGCCCGGTGCTGGGCCGCGGACCGGCGGTTGGGGACCCCTGTTCTAGACAGTCCTATTTGGATATTATTTGTATAGTTGTGTGGAATTATTCTCACTTAGAACATTGATTGGCATCATTTTATGCTAGGGATATTTAACAATTTTTGTTGTTGTTTTACTGAGATAATGACTTTTAGGTTTTCATTGGCTATAAGCCATAATCAGCAACGTAAATAGAAATAAACACTTTAAATAGATCACTCTGTTTGTAATGACTCCAAATAATATATGACTTTCACATTTTGTATTTTAGAACTGAAATAAATTAACTTTTTTTTGATGATATTCTAATTTTGTGAGAAGCACCTGTAACATCACCCTGTCTGCTCTAAGTGTCCCTATACAGGTTTCGCACCTATCACCGAGCATAATGCCTAATCTCTGCCTGACCCTGGCGATAAACCCTGAATAGGGAAGGACAGAATCAGTACTAGTCAGTTCCCACTACCACTAAAGACAGATGGGATACACAAATAAGGGGAACACTTAGCTTGAGTAGACTCAGAGATAAACACTGACGTCGTTCAAACATCAGAAAAGATAGCCGACTGTTATAACTCCAAGCCTCAACAGGGAAAAGGAAATATCACAGGCTGCTCCCATCAGCAAGCTGGAAGTTATAAACACCCAGATCCAGGTGTGTCAACTAGAGCCAGGGAGGGTTTCCACTGGGTCCTAAAGTCAGAAGGACTAAGAAGGAGTCTGCAAAGCCAACTGCCGAGACCTTCTGCAGCTAGATGCAGTGCGACTGTCTGCAGCCTCTGACACACCCGTGATATGAGCGCCTTCTTGCTGCACTATCTGCAACATGATGCTTGTATTGTTAGGGTTAGAAATAGTGCTGACTTCTTGGTTGTCACTCTGTGAGATCCACGATGCAAGATACATTTTACCAGGCGCCCCCCCCGGAAAGGGATGCGCGCATGCTGGAGTATCGAAACATGCTTGTTGACATTCTTAATAGTGGTTTTCCCCAAAACAGCAGTGAGCATACAGTGTGCATCGCAGTTAGAGACTTCCAACCCCGGGAATGTCGAGTCATTATCGCAAAAACATTAGCAACAGCAGTTTAAGTGTCAGAAGCAATTTCTGTGTGTCGTTTCACACATTTTTTAGATCAGCTCATGCACCAGCAGAAGAGAGTACAAGTCTGACAAATAGTGAAAGACTGGAGAGGATGGTGCAGAAGTATCTGGAGCTCAATATCAATGCCATCAAGGAAACTTTGGACCCTTTAGCATTTTGGTCTTCAAAGAAGGAAGAGTGGGCCTGAGTTTGTCTGTCTCACCTTGGAGGTTTTGTCATGCCCAGCAGCCAGTGTTCTCTCAGAACGTGTAGTTTGTGCTGCTTGTGGTGTCCTGACACATCCAGCTGTCCCCTGAAAGTGTACACTCCCTAACTTTCATCAATATGAACAAGTCATGGATCTCCAATTACTTTTGCACCCCAGTCACAGACTAGGCAGTCTAGGCCAGGGTTCCCCAACTCCAGTCCTCAAGGCCCACCAACAGATCATGTTTTCAGGATTTCCCTAGTATTGCTCAGGTCATAATTGCATCACCTGTACAATGCAAGGGAAATCCTGAAAACATGATCTGTTGGTGGGCCTTGAGGACTGGAGTTGGGGAACCGTGGTCTAAGCAATGGTGTTGTTTTTAGTGTGCTGCATTGATCTTGCATTATTGCAGTCTATGACACCTTTGTCGTGGTTTCTGAGCATGCAGTTGATACTGCTGTGGAATACAAACTATTTTTGAAATATTGAGACTCCAAGTTGGGTCTCCATCTGGTGGGTTTTGCCTGTAGTGGAAGGGGTGTCAGAGCTCCATTATACTATTTCTACTCTTGGGAAATTGATGCCACTTTACTGGTGTGTGACAATAATGTTTTGAAATGTGGAGACTCCAAGATGAGTTTCCTTCATGTGTGTCGCCAGTAGCAGTAGGGTATTACTATCTTTAAATTTTTAAAACAATAGTAGCTTATATCTGTGCCACCTGAGTGTGGCTGAGCAAAAAAACAGTTTGAGCTGTTACATGAGGTATTAGGGCTCCCAGCAAAGCAGGCTTACATCGGTCCCTCACCACCTCATCTTAATTTAAACAAATTTAAAGCTCTAAATGCTGGACCAGACCCTGATACCTCATGCATGGCCCATGGCTGACTGCTGCTGTGCCATTTTAAAACTTCTACTGTGGGTCAAGTGATGCTACTTTTCATGGTGTCTGTCCCTGATTTTTGGAAATGTTTGGACATGTGTGTTGCCTGAATTTGGTAGGGCTCCCAGACCACCAGGCCTACACCTGTCACTCATCCACCTGTTACTGATCAATGTTTAAGCTATAAATGCTGGTCCAAGCCCTGTACCAGGCCCTGTCCCATGCATCCATGCTGCACAATTATACTATTTATACTCTGGGTCAATTGATACCACTTTTCCTGGTGTCTACCCCTAATTTGAACTGTTTTGGCAGTTTTTTGGTCCCCCCTGAAGGTGTTGTCTTTGCTTTTGGTTTTGTTTCCCATTGAATTTAATTGGGTTCAGGTATGTTCGACGAACTGTTCGGCGTGCATCCAGACGTTCACCAAATCAAACCGAACCTTGAAAGGTTCGCTCATCTCTATTATGGAACATTATGCTGTGTAACGGGCTATGAGTTCATCATACTATGTATAGGGTGCTATGGGGCATCATGCTGTGCATATGAGGGCTATGGGTTATCATTCTGTGTATGGACCATGTACAGTAGGAGCCATCACTCTGTGTATAGGAGGCAATGGGCTATCATACTGTGTATAAGGGGCTATGGGACTATAAAAATATGTATAGGGGGTGTAAGATAGCGCTGTCATTCGGGTAGGGGATACTCGCTTTGCAGCCAAATAACCACATCCGGCACGGGTTTTCCATAAAACAATCACAGTCCATGCGGTTTATTTAGGCATCATAAACCATGACCAGCAACATAAAGTTCATATTAACAGCATAGCGTCCATGACAGAGCTTCACTCTGTTATCCCTGTGGTCACACAGGTTCAGCATCCAGGCTCTCTTAGCCTCACAGTTATATCCCCTCTCTAGATTTGCCTCATGGCTGCTTCACCACGCTGCAGACGTCCATTCCCTCCAGGGAACTATCAGGCACGTGCAGCCATTAAACATAGCGTTCACTTGCTGTCAGGAAGACAGCCCCATCTGTCTCAGATGGGACCTTCCAAAACAGACCAACTAGGTCCCAGCATTCACTCCATGTGACTTACCCTGGCCACCTTATATGGTCCGTAGCCACGCCCACCGGGTCACATGGCTATGACCTCATCACAGGTCCTTCAACCACTCATACACACTTTACAATAGTGTTCTTAAGCACACCCCCTGGGTGGGTTTGTAGGTAACTGGTTTCGCCCGTCTCACCAGCTATCTGGAGACTTCTCCCTGACACATTGGAACGAAAGATCAGCTCTGCTGATCAGCACATAAGCAAGCCTCCATCCCAAGGCCACCCACCTTGAGATACATAACGATCCTTTAGCACCCTGCTCCTGTTTCCACTCTGGACAAGGCTATCCATTCGTCCTGGGACACCCACACAGCGCCGCCTAACGGACACAGTGGTCACTACACTACAGGGGTTATGGACTATCATACTGTGCATAGGAGGCTATGAACCATCATACTGTGCATATGGACTATGAGGCCTTCATACTGTGTATTTGAGGCCATCGGGCATCATACTGCATGTCGGAAGGTTTGGAGATTCATTCCATCCCAATATGTAGTGGGTGTAATAATAATAATAATAGCAAATACCTCTAATTAGAAATGTAGTATAATTCTTCTGATTAGCTATGTCGCTTGAACCGTGTGCAGGCATTGCAGTATCTTAGATATCCATGGTTACAAACACCAAAAACTAACTAACTGTCACTATACAAGAGGTCGTAACAATGGATACCTAAGCTACTACATTTCCCTGCACATGGGGTAAAAGACATAGCAAATCAGAACTATACTACATTTCTAATTGGAGGTATTTGCTAATATTATTATTATACCTACTACATATTGGGATAGAATGTTATAGATGGGAATACCCCTTAAAGTCACACATTATTATTATTATTATTATTATGTATTTACAGTGCCTACAAGTAGTATTCAACCCCCTGCAGATTTAGGAGGTTTACACATTCGGAATTAACTTGGCATTGTGACATATGGACTGTAGATCAGCCTGGAAGTGTGAAATGCACTGCAGCAAAAAAGAATGTTATTTCTTTGTTTAATTTTTTTTTAAATTGTGAAAAGTTTATTCAGAGGGTCATTTATTATTCAACCCCTCAAACCACCAGAATTCTGTTTGGTTCCCCTAAAGTATTAAGAAGTATTTCAGGCACAAAGAACAATGAGCTTCACATGTTTGGATTAATTATCTCTTTTTCCAGCCTTTTCTGACTATTTAAGACCCTCCCCAAACTTGTGAACAACACTCATACATGGTCAACATGGGAAAGACAAAGGAGCATTCCAAGGCCATCAGAGACAAGATCGTGGAGGGTCACAAGGCTGGCAAGGGGTACAAAACCCTTTCCAAGGAGTTGGGCCTACCTGTCTCCACTGTTGGGAGCATCATCCGGAAGTGGAAGGCTTATGGAACTACTGTTAGCCTTCCACGGCCTGGACCGCCTTTGAAAGTTTCCTCCCGTGCCGAGGCCAGGCTTGTCCGAAGAGTCAAGGCTAACCCAAGGACAACAAGGAAGGAGCTCCGGGAAGATCTCATGGCAGTGGGGACATTGGTTTCAGTCAATACCATAAGTAACGTACTCCACCGCAATGGTCTCCGGTCCTGACGAGCCCATAAGGTACCTTTACTTTCAAAGCGTCATGTCAAGGCTCGTCTACAGTTTGCTCATGATCACTTGGAGGACTCTGAGACAGACTGGTTCAAGGTTCTCTGGTCTGATGAGACCAAGATCGAGATCTTTGGTGCCAACCACACACGTGACGTTTGGAGACTGGATGGCACTGCATACGACCCCAAGAATACCATCCCTACAGTCAAGCATGGTGGTGGCAGCATCATGCTGTGGGGCTGTTTCTCAGCCAAGGGGCCTGGCCATCTGGTCCGCATCCATGGGAAGATGGATAGCACGGCCTACCTGGAGATTTTGGCCAAGAACCTCCGCTCCTCCATCAAGGATCTTAAGATGGGTCGTCATTTCATCTTCCAACAAGACAACGACCCAAAGCACACAGCCAAGAAAACCAAGGCCTGGTTCAAGAGGCAAAAAATCAAGGTGTTGGAGTGGCCTAGTCAGTCTCCTGACCTTAACCCAATTGAAAACTTGTGGAAGGAGCTCAAGATTAAAGTCCACATGAGACACCCAAAGAACCTAGATAACTTGGAGAAGATCTGCATGGAGGAGTGGGCCAAGATAACTCCAGAGACCTGTGCCGGCCTGATCAGGTCTTATAAAAGACGATTATTAGCTGTAATTGCAAACAAGGGTTATTCCACAAAATATTAAACCTAGGGGTTGAATAATAATTGACCCACACTTTTATGTTTAAAATTTATTAAAATTTAACTGAGCAACATAACTTTTTGGTTTGTAAGATTTATGCATCTGTTAATAAATCCTGCTCTTGTGTGAAGTTTGAAGGCTCTAACTTATTTGCATCTTATCAAACCTGCTAAATCTGCAGGGGGTTGAATACTACTTGTAGGCACTGTATATAGCACCATTGATTCCATGGTGCTGCACATGATAAAGGATGACATACAAATTACAGATATCGCTTACAGTACACAAATTAACAATGACAGACTGATACACAGGGGAGAGGACCCTGCCCTTGCGGGTTTACAATCTACATGACGGTGGGAAAGGAGACAGTAGGCTGGGGTGTTGCAGCAGCTCCGGTGTTGGTGAGGCAGTAGCTCCGGTAGTGGTGAGGAGGCAGTGGGGTCATTGCAGGCTGTAAGCTTTCTTGAAGAGGTAGGTTTTCAGGTTCCGTCTGAAGGATCCAAATGTGGTTGATAGTCGGACGTGTTGGGGTACAGAATTCCAGAGGATGGAGGATATTCGGGAGAAGTTTTGGAGGCGGTTATGTGAGGAGATAATAAGTGTGGAGGAGAGAAGGAGGTTTGGGAGGACCGGAGATTACGTGAGGGAAGATATTGGGAGATTAGTTCAGAGATATATAGAGGAGACAAGTTATGGATGGCTTTGTAGCTCAGTATTAGTAATTTGAACTGGATACGCTGAGGGAATGGGAGCCAGTGAAGAGATTTGCAGAGGGGAGAAGCAGAAGAGTAGCGAGGAGAGAGATGAATTAGTCGGGCAGCAGAGTTAAGGATGGACTCGAGAGGTGTGAGGATTTTACCAGGGAGTCCACAGAAATGAATATTACAGTAGTCAAGGCGGGAGATGATGAGGACATGCACAAGCATTTTAGTAAATTGAGGGTTGAGGAAAGGACAGATTCTGGAAATATTTTTGAGCTGGAGGCGACAGGAGGTGGAAAGAGCTTGGATGTGTGTTTTGAAGAACAGGGCAGAGTCAAGGGTTACTCTGAAGCAGCGGACTACGGGGGAAAGCGTGATGTTGTTAATTGTGATAGATAGATAGATAGATAGATAGATAGATCAGGTAAGGAAGATCTGTGAGATGGAGGAAAGATGATGCGCTCAGATTTGTCCACAATGAGTTTGAGGAAGCGAGAGGTGAAGAAGGAAGATATGGCTGATAGACACGCTAGGATTCTGGACAGCAGAGAGGTGATGTTTGGGCCAGAGAGGTAGATCTGAGTGTCATCAGCATAAAGGTGGTACTGGAATCCATGGGACTTTATGAGTTGCCCCAGGCCAAGTGTATAGAGCCTTGGGGAACTCTAACAGAGAGAGGGTGGAACGAGGATGTAGAGTGGGAGTGGGAGACACTGAATGTGCGGTTGGAAAGGTATGAGGAGATCAAGGCTAGGGCAAGGTCTTTGATGCCAAAGGAGGAGAGGATCTGTAGTAGGAGGCAGTGGTCAACTATGTCAAAAGCAGAGGACAGGTCTAGAAGGAGGAGTAAAGAGTATTGTCCGTTAGCTTTGGCTGTAAGTAGGTCATTAGTAATTTTGGTCAGGGCAGTCTCAGTAGAATGAAAGAGGCGAAAACCAGATTGTAGATTGTCAAAGAGCAAGTTAGACGAGAGATTGGAGGAAAGTTCAGTGTGGATGTGCTGCTCCAGGAGTTTGGAAGCGAATGGGAGCAGCGATATTGAGTGATAGCTGGACATAGTGGTTGGGTCGAGGGTTGGCGTTTTAAGGATAGGTGTGATTGTGGCATGTTTGAAAGCAGAAGGGAAGGTACCAGAAATTAGTGATAGGCTGAAGAGGTGGGTTACAGATGCGATAAGAGTGGTGGTGAAGTTGGGGAGGAGGTGGGATGGGATGGAGTCGAGTGCACAGCTTGTGAGGTGTGATTTGGAAAGGAGACAATTAAGCTCCCCTTCAGTGATGTTGGAGAGGGAGGTTATGGGGCTTGGACATTGGTCTGGTATACAAAGGGGTTGTGGTGGTAGAACAATAAAGACTTGCCTTGTTTGGTTGATCTTATTTTTGAAGTGTGTGGCAAAGTCCTCAGCAGAGATGAGGGAGGTTGGAGAGGGCAGTGGTGAGCGGAGGAGGGAGTTAAAACTTTTGAATAACTGTTTGGGGTTGTAGGATAGGGAAGATATGAGGGTTGTGAAGTAGGCCTGTTTAGCAGAGGTGAGGGCAGATTTCAAAGCGAGTGTTGCTTGTTTGAAAGCAATGAAATCATCTTGCAAATATGTTTTCTTTCAGCATTGCGCTGCAACCCTGGACACTTGCCGGAGCTTTTTATTGATGCTATTGTGCCAGGGTTGTCTATTGATACGTCACGCTCTGCCATGAATGAGAGGGGTGACCATGTGAATAGCTGATGCGAGAGTGACATTGTAGAAAGCAGTGGCACTGTCTGTGCCACGGAGTGAGGATATGGATGTCAGTGTCAGAGAGCGTGTGGGTGTCTAGTTGTAGGAGGTTTCTGCAGGGGTGCGCATGTTGCTGGACATGGGTGACAGGTGAGGAGGACAGGGATGAGAAAGTGAGTAGATGGTGGTCGGATAGAGGGAGAGGGGAGGTGGTGAAGTTAGATAGAGAACAGAGACAGGTGAAGACCAGGTCTAATGTATATCCGTCTGTGTGAGTGACTGAGGAGGACCACTGTGCATGTCCAAAAGATGAAGTAAGGGACCGGAGTTGGGAGGCTGTTGACTGAAGGGTATCAGTAGGGATATTGAAGTCACCCATGATGATAGTGGGAATGTCAGTGGAAAGAAAGTGAAAAAGCCAGGTAGAGAATTGGTCAATAAATGCAGTGGCCAGGCCCGGAGATCAGTATATGATGGCCACTTGGAGGTTGGAAGGAGAGTAGATGCGCACAGAGTGGACTTCAAAAGAGGGGAGGATAAGGGAGGGTAGAGTGGGAATGGGAAGTCTACACAGCCTGGCAGCAGTCCTGTCGCAGGTACAAAGAGAAAAAGAACAGGTGATATCCTAAGCAAGCAGGTCTCAGCATGACTCAGAGCGAAGCCCAGACAATTGTAACTCTTTCAAGTTGGAGCTGCTGGCCCTGGTCTGGGTCTTGATGGAGAAGTTCGCAGAGTACTTATCCGGATCGGAAGTTCTGGTGAGGATGGACAACAATCCTTTTGCCCACCTCGAGAATGCAAATCTAGGAGCCCTAGAACAATGGTGAGTGGCCTGCATGGTGAAGGATTGATACAGAATTGTTTACTGGGCCAAGCCTGAGAATACCCATGCAGATGCCCTCTCCAGAGCGACACACGAAAGTCCTGGCCATGGCCGAGATAAAGAGCTTGAGGTCGAGGAGATCCCTGGATTCCGAAACCTGTTTACCTCGTTGGTGGCAACGCAGGGACAGACCAAAGAGGGTCTGAGAAACAGGTACTAGGGTCATCCGGAGACAACTGGATCCAATCCCAACAAATGGACAAGAACACTGCTCGGCAGCGACAGTGGGTGGCGTTGAAGCAACTTCCTAGTCAGAAAGAGAGGAATGTGCTGTACTCAGGCGTCCTGCAGATTCTGGGACAATGGGAGAGGCTCTGCTTGAGAGGCGGGTTGTTGTTTCGGAAAGTACAACTGTTGCGAGAAGAGGGGGTCACCTGGCAAGTAGTACTCCCAGAGAAGTCGATCAAGATGGTGGCCACCGAGGGTCATGAGCGAGGAGCTCACTTTGGTACAGAGAAAACGTTCTGGTGGCTACAGAGATTGGTGTATCACCCACAACTGACGAATGAAGTGAAAGATACATGCCAACAATGCAGAAGCTGTGAGCTGGCTAAGCACTCAGAACAGCGGGCCCCAATACAGACCATTGACCTCCGCCCCTTTGGAAGTCTTGATGATTGACTACCTGACTATAGGACCAGCACATATTAGTTATGAATAGAGTTGAGCGACTTTTGGTTTTTTAGGGTCGCGTTTCGTTTCGTGAAACCCGACTTTTCCAAAAGTCGGGTCGAGCAAGATCGTCCGATTATAGGGAAAAGTCGGGGTCGTCCCGAAACACGAAACCCAATGTAAGTCAATGGGGAATAAAAGTCGGCAGTGAGAGGAGGACAGGAAACACACCTACAGTGCCCATTTGAATGCCAAAAGCATCAATTCTTCTTACTTAAGCTTGTCAACCTTAATTATCTTCATAATACAAGTTACGCACTGAAAAATGGGGGTTATTTGGCTAAAGTTGTGGGGGGGGAGGGCTGGCTGCAGGTTTTCATGTGCCCTGGGCGAAAGAGCGCCCCTTTAACACATACCACAACTCATCATGCTCCGATACGGCAGAGAAATACCGGTATAGTACAATGAAAAATACCTCACTTTTTACATCTCATGACGAGGCCCATCTATTTCTCCATACAGAATCATTGGTCCCATATAATGTTTGAAACAGTATATGATGAGCTCCACATAATGCTACAGTATATGTTGGTCCCCATGGATGAAGCTCCACTGTCTTATGGGCCCAAATAATGCTCCAAACATAAAGGTCCCCATTTCTAATGCTCTAGTGTATAATGGGCCCTGTAAATACTGCACCAGTGTCTGATGTCCACCTTTGGAATGTTCCAGTGTATGGTGGGCCCCATCTATCATTCTCCAGAGTATAGTGCTCCCCAAAAATTGCTGTCCCAACATTGAAAACAATCAAATAAGTCTCCTCGCTAGGGAATCCCTGTACTTGTCTGGATTCCTCGTCGTCCCCATCTTCCATCTCACTGCACAGTATTTCAACTTTGCAAGTGCTGTGATCCTGGGCAAGCAGGGGGGGCCCACTCGTTGGCGACGGCACTGGCACAGGGCCCCTGATAGTACGGTGGTGTGTCTGATGGCGGGTGGGCCGAACCTGCACTTTCATCTGCAGCTTCCTCTTTGTCACCGTGTAAGATGGAACTGTATATGGGAAGGGTAACCTGAGTTTCATCAGGGTCAGATTCAGGTCGTGTAGCGTGCGAGGGGAATATAGTGGTCTGGGTCAATGTACCAGCAGATTCATCGAGCAGTGGCTGGGCATCAGTGCACTTGTGTCGCCCCCAGGAGTACGGTCGCCACAGTGGCATTACCTTCTTCCTAGGGAGTGTGATGTCATGCTTGGGAGCAACAAAGGATCTCTCTAGCAGGTTAACTGATTGGGCGGCGTTATTCCCACGAGTCATGACCCTCCAAACAGCGTTCATGAAGGCAAAGTGTTTGTTTTACGTGGGCAGTATGGTTGCAAAGCTGAACCTTAAAGGAATGTCCAGAAGGGCACCACCAGGAGTGGAGCCTACGGTTAAATTCGACTCCACCTGGGAAACCTCAACCATGCCAGCTACAGAACAGATGCACACATTGCAAGCTTAATTCCGTTAACGAACGAGACTCCGTCATGCCCCGCGGTCCGAGTCCGGCTTACTAGAGGGACACGTGAGGCTCTGGCACATGAGATTGGCCAATAACTGGTGTGTCATGCCCTTACATGTCCGTGGCTGCATGTGCGCTACACTGAAAAGGCCAGCGTTTGTCGCTTACAGGTGCAGATAACCCGCTGAACAACGTTAGTGATGGGGATCACTGATTACAATTATTACCCGCGAACAATGATTTCCCAGTAAGTGCAGGTCAACCGCAGTTCCGGAATTAGGCCTAACCGTCATTCCTGAAAAAATGAAAAACTTACGTGTGCAAACCACAGGTGCTGTAGCTTGCTTAACAGCTCGCCAGCCGTTCTCATGCCCAGTATGGATTACACGTGATTGCACAAAGGTGAGAAAGGGTACCGTATCCCCAGATAACATGTATGGATAGCGTACACATTCAAAATATATGTCTATACATCAGGAGGCAGGCTCAGACGGTGTTAGGCCCAGTATGGATTGCACGTGATTGCACAAAGGTTAGAAAGGGTACCGTTTCCCCGGATAACATGTATGGATAGCGTACACATTCAAAATATATGTCTCAGGAGGCAGGCTCAGACGGTGTTAGGCCCAGTATGGATTGCACGTGATTGCACAAAGGTTAGAAAGGGTACCGTATCCCCAGATAACATGTATGGATAGCGTACACATTCAAAATATATGTCTCAGGAGGCAGGCTCAGACGGTGTTAGGCCCAGTATGGATTGCACGTGATTGCACAAAGGTTAGAAAGGGTACCGTATCCCCAGATAACATGTATGGATAGCGTACACATTCAAAATATATGTCTCAGGAGGCAGGCTCAGACGGTGTTAGGCCCAGTATGGATTGCACGTGATTGCACAAAGGTTAGAAAGGGTACCGTATCCCCGGATAACATGTATGGATAGCGTACACATTCAAAATATATGTCTCAGGAGGCAGGCTCAGACGGTGTTAGGCCCAGTATGGATTGCACGTGATTGCACAAAGGTTAGAAAGGGTACCGTATCCCCGGATAACATGTATGGATAGCGTACACATTCAAAATATATGTCTCAGGAGGCAGGCTCAGACGGTGTTAGGCCCAGTATGGATTGCACGTGATTGCACAAAGGTTAGAAAGGGTACCGTTTCCCCGGATAACATGTATGGATAGCGTACACATTCAAAATATATGTCTCAGGAGGCAGGCTCAGACGGTGTTAGGCCCAGTATGGATTGCACGTGATTGCACAAAGGTTAGAAAGGGTACCGTTTCCCCGGATAACATGTATGGATAGCGTACACATTCAAAATATATGTCTCAGGAGGCAGGCTCAGACGGTGTTAGGCCCAGTATGGATTGCACGTGATTGCACAAAGGTTAGAAAGGGTACCGTATCCCCAGATAACATGTATGGATAGCGTACACATTCAAAATATATGTCTCAGGAGGCAGGCTCAGACGGTGTTAGGCCCAGTATGGATTGCACGTGATTGCACAAAGGTTAGAAAGGGTACCGTATCCCTGGATAACATGTATGGATAGCGTACACATTCAAAATATATGTCTCAGGAGGCAGGCTCAGACGGTGTTAGGCCCAGTATGGATTGCACGTGATTGCACAAAGGTTAGAAAGGGTACCGTTTCCCCGGATAACATGTATGGATAGCGTACACATTCAAAATATATGTCTCAGGAGGCAGGCTCAGACGGTGTTAGGCCCAGTATGGATTGCACGTGATTGCACAAAGGTTAGAAAGGGTACCGTTTCCCCGGATAACATGTATGGATAGCGTACACATTCAAAATATATGTCTCAGGAGGCAGGCTCAGACGGTGTTAGGCCCAGTATGGATTGCACGTGATTGCACAAAGGTTAGAAAGAGTACCGTTTCCCCGGATAACATGTATGGATAGCGTACACATTCAAAATATATGTCTCAGGAGGCAGGCTCAGACGGTGTTAGGCCCAGCATGGATTGCACGTGATTGCACAAAGGTTAGAAAGGGTACCGTTTCCCCGGATAACATGTATGGATAGCGTACACATTCAAAATATATGTCTCAGGAGGCAGGCTCAGACGGTGTTAGGCCCAGTATGGATTGCACGTGATTGCACAAAGGTTAGAAAGGGTACCGTTTCCCCGGATAACATGTATGGATAGCGTACACATTCAAAATATATGTCTCAGGAGGCAGGCTCAGACGGTGTTAGGCCCAGTATGGATTGCACGTGATTGCACAAAGGTTAGAAAGGGTACCGTTTCCCCGGATAACATGTATGGATAGCGTACACATTCAAAATATATGTCTCAGGAGGCAGGCTCAGACGGTGTTAGGCCCAGTATGGATTGCACGTGATTGCACAAAGGTTAGAAAGGGTACCGTATCCCCGGATAACATGTATGGATAGCGTACACATTCAAAATATATGTCTCAGGAGGCAGGCTCAGACGGTGTTAGGCCCAGTATGGATTGCACGTGATTGCACAAAGGTTAGAAAGGGTACCGTTTCCCCGGATAACATGTATGGATAGCGTACACATTCAAAATATATGTCTATACATCAGGAGGCAGGCTCAGACGGTGTCAGGCACAGTATGGATTTGACGGCCCAGACTACACAGCGGAGGAGCAGGGAGAGGTAAAGATTGCAAATGCTGGGGCCCTGCCCAAGCAAGGGGGGCCCACTCGTGGGCGTCGGTACTGGCACTGGGCCCCTCATAGTACGGCGGTGTGTCTGACGGCGGGTGTGCACCACCACCGTCAGAGACACTTGATTGCACTATGAAGGACCCTGTACCAGTGCCCGCTCCCAAGAGTCGGCCTACCCACCTGTCCAGGGCAACAGCACTCGCACGGTGTCGTGCGCTAGGTGGTGACCCCGGCCATGGGGGGGGAGGCAGCACAGTTAGGGAGTTTTAGAAAGTGGCATATGTTGATGTTGGACATTTAGCTGATGCAAAAGGTGAAATAGGTCAAGTCCCAGGAAGAGGTGGACCAAAGCAAGCCATTTTTCTGTCACCCTATGTGTCATCAGAGGAAGGTGGGACAAAATCCATGCGTGGTTCATTTTAATGAAGGTTAGATCATCCACATTTTGGGTTGACAGAGGGGTCCTTTTTTCTGTCAGGATTGATCCAGCTGCACTGAAGACTCTTTCCGATAGCACACTTGCAGCTGGGCAAGCGAGCTCCTGTAAGGCATATTGTGCCAATTCAGGCCAGGTGTCCAGTTTAGCGGCCCAATAGTCAAAGGGGAATGACCTGTGTGGGAGAATATCGATATGGGAGGAAAAGTAGTTTGTAACCATAGTTGACAACTGTTGTCTCCTGTCACTTTCCATCGATGCAGTATTACCAGTTGTGTGAGCGGTACTTGAAAAATCAGTCCACAACATTGTCATGAAACCCCTGTCTCCAAAGCCACTTCTGCTGTGTGCACCACGAACACCTCTGCCAAGCTGCCCCCGGCCCGTACGGCTCGTGTGAGAACCATCACCGCTGCTGTGTGCTGGGAATGCCTCAAGCAACCGATTTACCAGAGTTGCTTGTTTATTAGCCAATATTGGGTCAAGGTTCTCCTGTGGCATGATGTTTTGTAATTTGCCTTTATAGCGTGGATCCAGGATGCTGGCCAACCAGTAGTCGTCATCGTTCATCATTTTGGCAATGCGTGGGTCCCTTTTTAGGATCTGCAAGGCATAATCTGACATGTGGGCCAATGTTCCCGGTGTCAATTATGCACTGCGAGTGCTGGGTGGAGGAGCACTTTCTGGCAAATCCACATCCCTCCAGTCACGCACAAACCCTGTACCAGACCTTGCCACGCCAACATTTTCACTTGCCCCACGAGATGCATCCTCCTCCCCTAAGTAATCATCCCCATCATCCTCCTCCTCTTCTTCCTCCACCTCGTCCAGGAGAGGTCCCTGAGCAGACAATGGCTGAATGTCATCAAGGATTCCCTCCTCCTCTTCCTCCTCATCAACATTGGCTGCAGACGCCTGCTCCTTAAGGTGCGTCAAAGTTTGCATGAGCAGACGCATAAGTGGGATGCTCATGCTTAGGATGGCGTCGTCTGCGCTTACCAGCCGTGTGCATTCCTCAAAACACTGAAGGACTTTACAGAGGTCTTTCAGCTTCGACCACTGCACACCTGTCAACTCCATGTCTGCTCTCAAAGTGCCTGGCCGTGTATCCTCCCACAAATGCATTATGGCCTGCCTCTGCTCGCACAGCCGCTCCACCATGTGCAGGGTGGAGTTCCACCTTGTTGCAATGTCGATAATGAGGCGGTGGTTGGGAAGGTGGAGCAATCGCTGCAGCTTCTGCATACGAACGGAGTGTACAGGCGACCGGCGGATGTGCGCGCACAGTCGTCGCACCTTCTGGAGCAGGGCTGTTAACTCCGGATAATTTTTGAGGAAGCACTGCACCACCAGGTTCAAGGTGTGAGCCAAGCAAGGTATATGGCTGAGTTTTGAAAGGGCTATGGCTGCCACAAAATTACGGCCGTTATCACTAACTACCTTGCCTGCCTCAAGATGTACACTGCCCAGCCATGACTCAGTTTGTCGCTTCAAGTACTCGGCAAGCACCTCGGCGGTGTGTCTGTTGCCCAAACACATCATCTGCAACACAGCCTGCTGACGCTTTCCACTAGCTGCTCGATAGGGGGACACATCGTGTGCAACAGTGGCAGCTGCAGATGGAGTGCTCGTACGACTGGGCTCTGTGGACGAGCTTTCGCTTCTGGAGGAGGAGGAGGAGGGTCGAACGCCTACAGCCAACTGTTTCCTATACTAGCACTGTCCCACCACCGCTGTCCCCTGTGGACCCTGCATCCACCACATTAACCCAGTGCGCAGTGATGGACACGTAACGGCCCTGGCCATGCCGACTGGACCATGCATCAGTTGTGAGGTGCACCTTTCCGCTCACTGACTGCTTGAGTGCATGGACAATGCGGTCTTTCACATGATGGTGGAAGGCTGGGATGGCTTTGCGAGAGATGAAGTGGCGACTGGGTAGGTCATAGCATGGTACTGCATAGGCCATGAGCTCGCGGAAAGCTGTTCTTTCCACCAACCGAAAAGGCATCATCTCAAACGAGATTAGTTTGGCAATGTGGGCGTTCAAACCCAGTGTACGCAGATGAGAGACTGAGTACTTTCTTGACCTACTCATAGTGTCTGGGAGGGTGAGCTGGACTTGAGAGCTGCATATGGTGGAAGTAGCGGTGGACAGGGCGGACTGAGAGAGGGTTGATGATGGTGATGGAGTTGGTGTTCTTTCTGATGGCCTAGAATCAGTCTTTCGTTGATATAACAGTGGGATTCCCTGACTGCTGTGGCCTTGCAACGACACCTCAACATTTGCTGCTGTGCTAACCGGTGGGCTTACAGTGGGGGAAACAATGTAGCGTTGCTGACTACCTTCGTTGTGATCAGTTGCACATGTGGCACTTGAGGTTTGGTGTTGTGTCCACGCTTGCAAGTGTATGCTGGTTAAATGTCTAAGCATGCAACTGGTATTCAAATTTTTCAGATTTTTCCCTCGGCTAAAGGTCTTTGCGCACTTCTTACAGATAACCTTGGCCTGATCATGAGGATTTTGTTCAAAAAAGTGCCACACTGCACTCTTCCTACTTTGGCAGACATTTTGCGGCCTAGCACGCTGTGATCTTTTGACCCTCTGGACAAGCTGTCCAGCAACTCTTTTGATGTTTGGAACCTGTCTTTGGAGTGCTCCGGGCCTGCCAGATAACAGCTGTTGCGATGTCGATGTCTGCTGTGGATGCTCCTCATCTGAGCTATTGGAAGCAGCACCCTCTTCCCCCAATGGATGCCAATCTGGGTCAACAACTGGGTCATCCATCACCTCCTCTTCTATGTCATGTGCACCTTCCTCTGTGTCACCGTCTATGGTGGTATAGTGTGAGGGAAGGGGCACCTGAGTCTCATCAGGGTCAGAATCTGGCTCTGTACACTGCGAGGACAATGTAGTGCTCTGAGTGAATGTACCAGCAGAATCATCCATCAGCGGCTGTGGATCAGTGCACTCCATGTCAGATTCATCTTGGCCTGGGTAATTCACCATTTCACTTGATAATCCAGGCATGGTATGTGAAAACAGCTCCATGGAGTAATCAGTAGTATGGCCTGCGTCATCCTTCAATCTTGGTTGGGGTGAAGGACACAAGGAAAGGTGTGGTTCATGAACATGAGCCTCCAATGACGACTCAGTGCTTTTACTTTTTACAACTGAAGAAGAGGAGGCGATAGAGCTGGAGGCTGAGTCAGCAATGTAAGACAAAACTTTTTCCTGATGCTCTGGCTTTAAAAGCGGTTTGCCAACTCCTAGAAAACTAAGCGTTCGAGGCCTTATGTAGCCAGACGATGACGCAGGCTCAACACCTCCTGCATTCGGTCCTATTTTGCTCTTGCCACTACCATCAGATCCACCACCAACACCATCATTACCAGCTGCCAACCCCCGCCCAATTCCACGGCCTCTTCCACCAGCCTTCCTCATTTTTGGTAGAAATGTAGACAAAATCCAACAAACTATATAGTAATGTAAAACAAGGTACAAGGTGTCTATAGGACAGGGGAGATTTTGAATTTCTGCAGACACTTGTGGACACTGGACACTTTTGGATTGTGTGAGGCCCACTGATATCTGAGCGCTATGTGACAGGCTCGATGGCACAGCTGTGACCAAAGTGACTAGAGGATAAGGGAGATTTTGAATTTCTGCAGACACTTGTGGACACTGGACACTTTTGGATTGTGTGAGGCCCAATGAATATCTGAGTGCTATGTGACAGGCTCGATGGCACAGCTGTGACCAAAGTGACTAGAGGATAAGGGAGATTTTGAATTTCTGCAGACACTTGTGGACACTGGACACTTTTGGATTGTGTGAGGCCCAATGAATATCTGAGCGCTATGTGACAGGCTCGATGGCACAGCTGTGACCAAAGTGACTAGAGGATAAGGGAGATTTTGAATCTCTGCACACACTTTTGGACACTGGACACTTTTGGATTGTGTGAGGCCCAATGAATATCTGAGCGCTATGTGACAGGTTCGATGGCACAGCTGTGACCAAAGTGACTAGAGGATAAGGGAGATTTTGAATCTCTGCACACACTTTTGGACACTGGACACTTTTGGATTGTGTGAGGCCCAATGAATATCTGAGCGCTATGTGACAGGCTCGATGGCACAGCTGTGACCAAAGTGACTAGAGGATAAGGGAGATTTTGAATCTCTGCACACACTTTTGGACACTGGACACTTTTGGATTGTGTGAGGCCCAATGAATATCTGAGCGCTATGTGACAGGCTCGATGGCACAGCTGTGACCAAAGTGACTAGAGGGTAAGGGAGATTTTGAATCTCTGCACACACTTTTGGACACTGGACACTTTTGGATTGTGTGAGGCCCAATGAATATCTGAGCGCTATGTGACAGGCTCGATGGCACAGCTGTGTCCAAAGTGACAAGAGGATAAGGGAGATTTTGAATCTCTGCACACACTTTTGGACACTGGACACTTTTGGATTGTGTGAGGCCCAATGAATATCTGAGCGCTATGTGACAGGCTCGATGGCACAGCTGTGACCAAAGTGACTAGAGGATAAGGGAGATTTTGAATCTCTGCACACACTTTTGGACACTGGATACTTTTGGATTGTGTGAGGCCCAATGAATATCTGAGCGCTATGTGACAGGCTCGATGGCACAGCTGTGACCAAAGTGACTAGAGGATAAGGGAGATTTTGAATCTCTGCACACACTTTTGGACACTGGACACTTTTGGATTGTGTGAGGCCCAATGAATATCTGAGCGCTATGTGACAGGCTCGATGGCACAGCTGTGACCAAAGTGACTAGAGGATAAGGGAGATTTTGAATCTCTGCACACACTTTTGGACACTGGACACTTTTGGATTGTGTGAGGCCCAATGAATATCTGAGCGCTATGTGACAGGCTCGATGGCACAGCTGTGACCAAAGTGACTAGAGGATAAGGGAGATTTTGAATCTCTGCACACACTTTTGGACACTGGACACTTTTGGATTGTGTGAGGCCCAATGAATATCTGAGCGCTATGTGACAGGCTCGATGGCACAGCTGTGACCAAAGTGACTAGAGGATAAGGGAGATTTTGAATCTCTGCACACACTTTTGGACACTGGACACTTTTGGATTGTGTGAGGCCCAATGAATATCTGAGCGCTATGTGACAGGCTCGATGGCACAGCTGTGACCAAAGTGACTAGAGGATAAGGGAGATTTTGAATCTCTGCACACACTTTTGGATACTGGACACTTTTGGATTGTGTGAGGCCTAATAAATATCTGAGCGCTATGTGACAGGCTCGATGGCACAGCTGTGACCAAAGTGACTAGAGGATAAGGGAGATTTTGAATCTCTGCACACACTTTTGGACACTGGACACTTTTGGATTGTGTGAGGCCCAATGAATATCTGAGCGCTATGTGACAGGCTCGATGGCACAGCTGCGACCAAAGTGACTAGAGGATAAGGGAGATTTTGAATCTCTGCACACACTTTTGGACACTGGACACTTTTGGATTGTGTGAGGCCCAATGAATATCTGAGCGCTATGTAATAGGCTCGATGGCACAGCTGTGACCAAAGTGACTAGAGGATAAGGGAGATTGGATTGCTTTTAAAAAAGCAGTTTGCAGAGCAGTGGGTAAACAGCAATGCCAGCCTGTCAGGAAGCCTTAAAAGGCAGCCCAACAACCAACACCACTGATACACCACAATATAGCCTCCCCTTGCACTGCACACACAGTGACTGGTGTGTTGTGCAGGCCAAATTGCTAGCAGCAGAAGCAGTTTTTTTTTCTTCTCAGCAGGACAAAAAAAAAAAAATTGGGATTGCTTTTAAAAAAGGAGTTTGCGGAGCAGTGGGTAAACAGCAATGCAGGAATGTCAGGAAGCCTTAGAAGGCAGCCCAACAACCAACACCACTGATACACCACTATATAGCCTCCCCTTGCACTGCACACACAGTGACTGGTGTGTTGTGCAGGCCAAATCGCTAGCAGCAGAAGCAGTTTTTTTGTCTTCTTCCCTGCCTAACGCTCTCCCTACAGAATCAGCAGCAACCTCTCCCAATACTGAGATCGGCAGAAGTAAGATGGCGGTCGGCGTGCACGCCCTTTTATACCCCCTGTGACGCCCACCAAAGCAAGCCAATCACTTGCATGCCCTTCTGAAAGATGGTGGTGACCCCTGCCTATGTCATCACGTTGCCCACAGTGTCCGTGGATCCTGATTGGCTGAAAAAGAGCGCAAAACAAACTTTTGAAATGCGACTTTGGCGCGTAAGTCGCCGACCTCGTGGCCGACCTCATCCTAGGGTCGGGTTTCGTTTCATGAAACCCGACTTTGCCAAAAGTCGGCGACTTTTGAAATTTTTCGACCCGTTTCGCTCAACTCTAGTTATGAACATTGTCTGCTGATGACCGATCATTTCACCAAGTTTGCCATGGTAACTCTAACTAGAGATCAGGCCACCGAATCAGCTGCACAGGCCATCTGTCAAGATTTCATCCGCGTGTACAGCTGACCGAAAAGGATCCATTCCGATCAAGGCGCCTGCTTCCTGGCATGATTCATGGAAGAACTACACCATTTGTACCAGATTGGGAAGTCCAGAACTACTCCTTATCACCCTCAAGGGAATGAGGCCAGTGATCATTTCAATCGAACTTTGATTCAGATGTTACGCACTTTGGAAGAAGACCAGAAGATCCGATGGCCCGAGTTTGTGGCGGAGCTGGTGTGGGTGTACAATAACCGGGTGCACAGCATGACAGGGTTCACGCCATACACCTTGTTGTTCATACAAAGAGAGCAAGAGATTACAAAGCTAGAGCTGGACCCAGAGGAGGACTACCCACGGACAAGGGTGTCCACTTGAGTTAAGGAACAGTGGCACCAATTTCAGACTCTCTGTCGACTGGTGCAGACGAAGTTCTGTGAGCTCAAGCACCATGAGGCGCCACCTATTCGTGGGACAGCTTTGAAACCCGGGGACCGAGTTTTGGTCTGGAATAAGCGGCCCTGGGGAAAATTGGAAAGCTGGTGGGAGCAGACTCCACACCAAGTTGCACAACGGGTTGGCCCCGAAGGGCAGGTGTTTGAAGTCCAGCCTGAAAAGTTAGAAGGAGCACCTACTAGAGTAGTCCATGGTAGCGTGTTGTGGCCCTGCTTGTCCAAAGAACTCAAAATGGGGAAGAGTTGTTAACCACCAGGGAGGTGCCCTCAGTTCCGGTTCTCAACTTTGATGGAGAAGAAGTGTTAGCCCTGCGCTCAGACTCCAAAAATATGCCAACTACCCCTCCTGAGGAGATGAACACTGAGTCACCAATGCTGAAAGTCAATGAAGTGGTCGACCCGCCGAGTCCGAGCATCCCTTTACCGCCCACGAGTCAGCCTGAATTATGCTAATCAGAGTGAACCACACCTGGAGTGCCTCCCACCCACTATGAGCAAGATTAGTTTATTTTGCAAAGAATTATCCAGGAGGTTGAGAATTGTGAACGTTTGGTGAAGGAGCTCTCGCCAGTGGGATGGTGAGCTAAAGTAAGTCGGGGGTGTAGAAGAGAGGACCGGGCTGCAAGGGCCGCTGAAGCACCGAGTCCAGAACTGCTAGAGCTGAACCTCCTGTTGCTGGAGGGAATTAAACTGCAGGTGGATCGGGCCGGTAACCTGGGTGAAGGGGACGTGGCCAGGGGAAGTAAGTTAAAAGGGGTTGCGCAGGAATGCAGGGGGTCTTCCTGCCGGAACACTGAGCAGGTGCGGATCACAGCAGCAGTGAGGGGAACAGTAGGCTGCAGCATGCAAAGACCAGGCGGCTGTGTGAGAGGTTCACTCATATTGGAGGGTGCTCACGGTAACGCGCGTCAGGCAGAGCACCGCAGCATTCAAATGTCAGCTGGCACACAGAGAAGTACAGAGCTTTGCAGTGCTGCCCTTAAAGTGACAGCGGCTGCTCAAAGAGACATGGACGCCACGCGATACCTTGCGGAGAGCTCTACCCTTCTGCTCTGCAGTTGCATGGACTAGGGGTTTAGCGGGCAGAACCGGAGACCGTCTGCTGCAACCAGAAGCAGGACCATGTGTTGGGTGGGAACGCCTGAAGACATTGCATCGACCTCTGCCGGTATTCTATTACCCACTGGACCTTCAGAGAGTGACAGAATGCGGAGCCTCGATAAGTGAATTTGTTAACAAAAGACTGTTTATTTAAACAACCGTGTTATAGTTCATTTTAACATCCTGTTTCCCCTGTTATCTCCCTGAGAGGAGTTAATTACTGTTGAACAATTAAACAATAGTTAACCCCTGCTCTGCAACATTTGTGTTACTGCATCCAAGCACCTGCATATTACAGTGAGATCACAGACATCCATGCAAGCACCGTGCTATGCATGTCATAGAAGTCTGGAATGGTGGCACAAATAAAGGCAAAGAAGCCTCGACTACAATATTGTCATAGGAAGCATTGGTTCAAGCTTAAAAAAAAGTATGAAAAGAGGACAATAAAAGATTAGAAATGGGTGATTTGGAGCGATGAGATGAAAGTCAATAGACTAGGCTCTGATGGGTGCAAATGGTTCTGTTAGAAACAAGGGAAAAAGGGGCTAAAGGTTCAAGAAATTGAAGGAACTGTCAAGTTCGGTGGAGGAAGCCTGATGATATGGAGTTGTTTCACAGCAAAAGGCATTGGATACTTGACTAGGATCAATGGTGGTCTCAATTCTGAGCTACAAGTGAGTATCCTACAAGATGATTTACTTTGTACACTTGAGTATTATGGGTATGAATAGAATGGCATAGTGTTGTAGCAGGACCTCCATCACACTGCGGCTCTCCATGCTGGAACGGTGCCCTCTGGATGTACCACGTGTCATACTTTTTAGAGCCCAACAGTGGCAAATTGTTTAATAGAGATGAAATAAAGAGGAAGGTAACAATTCCTGAGCTGTCCCTATTCCCAGAGACTGCTCCTTGGACAACGGCTGCAACAGCAGAGGCAGCGGCTCCCACTCGGCTCTCCGGAGCCAAAAGTCGATAGGTGGGCACCTGTGAAGTCCTTATGCCTGTTGATGCTGCTCGGCAGTCGTTTAGCTGGTCTGCTTTAGACCAGGGGTATGGCATGCTCTTTGCAGAGGAGCACGTTTTGCCATGGGTAATCCTGCCCGGGTTCTGCCTGGGGATCAGGAACTTCCTGTTCCTTTGAGGCTGCTGACCCAGCCCTCTTAATTAACCTCTTACTGTCCCTAGGCCAACTTATGCTTGTCATACATTACAATACACAATGGTATAACATTAGGACAGTACAAACACAGCACAATAATACAACATCAGACATGTAAACACAGTCAGCAATACACAGGCAAACCCTCAGGGCACTGTACGGGGGACACATACCAGAGAGAGGGAGCAACAGAGGTTCTCCGCCACCTCCTTACAGATGCACAGCTATTAGAAAAATTACTCATTTCTGTTTTTTTAAGTTTTAAGCATTGGATGAATAATAAATATAAATGTAGGTAAACTAATAAAAAAAATACAATAATATAATATCCTAATGTGTGTAAATACCCTCATTACATTATAATGTCTTATATTCCACACAAGGACAATAGGTCAGATAAAACAACAGCTTCAAAGAACAAACAGTTCTTAATATTACTTTTAGTGAGAATTATCGTCAAGCCACAGCCATAAACATATCCACAAGTTGACATCTGCACACATTGCCAGATCCGGTTCCTAAGTTGGCATTAAATATTCATGTGCGTTGCACACGAGTGCTGCTATTTTTGACTGTTGAAATTAAAATATGAATTTTGACATAGAGTGAAAGACTGTTGAGTCTGTCATCTTGATTTAGTTTTATGTTTTTCACAATTGACAGATCATATTTTAAGGAAGGAGATCTGTTATATGTAAAAATAACCTTTTTGGTAATTTCCATTTAGGTAAGCAAAATAATAAATGTCTTTTTATATACAGTTTTATTATAAGAATTCATTTCCTGCAGGTTACAAACCTATCAATCAATTTCCATGCACCAATAAACATCACAAAATTTTACATAAGAAGGCTCATTTTTCTTAATGATGATTGACATCTAAACATACAGTATGTATGTATAATATTAATAAGGCCTCATGTGGTAAAGAAAAAAAACTACAAAAAGTTGGAAAATCATAAATATATCACTCAATACTAAGCAAACAGTGAAATTGTTCTGTCCTCACTGAATGAGACAAACATCATTGCAGCTTATACAGGCAGCTAAACCACTATACTGGGGTCCAATAAGGAGACTGTAGGTTGAATCTGTGCTTTATTGAACATGATGGTATATTGGCGCAGTGAAACTACAATACAAACATATATACACTCAGTCAGTACAGGGTACATTGGAATACATATATACATTATAAATCAACATGTGCACTACTAGCTGAGCAGGGGAAAACTAACTAGGCAGGCTAATATGGGACAGAAATTAGATTCAGGAAGCATGATTACATACCAGCGATTCGCTCACAAGGGGAGAAGAGAAATGAGATGCTTCCAGGATGCAGGCTGAGGGAATATGGAGAACTGGAGGGAAAATGGGGGCTGACTAACCATAATCCTTTGCAAACCTTTCCAGGGTGCATTGCAACCTTACCAGAATGCATTGCGAACGGAGGGAAAAGGAGATGCAGGAAGTGAAAGTAAAATGAGACAATAACACTGCGGTTATGACTCTGGTCACTAGAGGGAGCCAGAAACAAAAAAAACAATGGAATCTATTGAAAAAACTGAACATTCTGCATATTCACTAGTAATCCCTGTAAATATTATCAGACAGACAATCGAAGATTATGAATTAAATGTCGGAGACAGAACACTTCCTGTCTGGCATCAACGGATGTCACTATTTCCATCCTCTGAAGACAACATTAGGACAAGTTCAGTTACTGGTCTGAAGAATGTCTTAAGCTCAATCCCTTTGGCCATCCTAAGTTCGACTTTGCAGACGTTGCTATCCTTATTCGGGAATGTTGCAGTCACTAGTCCAAGTTGCCACTGGTTCCGGTGGACTTGACAGTCTTTCACAAGGACGAGGTCACCAATCCTCAGATTAGGCCTGGTAGATTGCCACTTTGTTTGTGGCTGCAGGGTAGACAAGAAAAAGTGATCTTTCATCTATGGTTTCTTTTCCATTGGTGCTTGTAGAGGTCCTTAGCATCGAATCCTCCTGGTGGGGCACTGGATAGTCCTGTTTTCTGGGTAAGGATAAGAGTAGCTGGAGTCATTGTATGAAGTGTAGATGACTGAGGGCAGATTTCAGCATCTGAGTCCTCTCTCACTAGTTCAAAAGTGTCTGGAAAACGTTCCTCAATGTACATTAGTTTTGGTCCTGAGAGCCATGTTGTCGACTTCCTAGTTCCTTGCTTCCTAGTCGACTTGCGTCAACTGCTCTAGTTGCGTGATCAGCAGGATTTTGGTCCGTGGGAATGTAATGCCACTGTTTTGGATGAACTGATCTCCTAATTCGTAGCACTCTGTTGTTGACATAAAAGTAGAATTGTCTAGTTTCATTGTGGATGTATCCCAGGACTACTTTGCTGTCTGAGTAGAACTTGGCTTGTGTCAGGTCGATATCCATCTCGAATGTGATGAACTCTGCTAACTCGATGGCTAAGACTGCAGCACAAAGTTCTAACCTTGATATAGTGTGCTCTGGTTGTGGAGCAAGTTTGGCCTTCCCCATAACGAATCCGATGTGGCTCTGACATTTGGAGTCTACAGTTTTGAGGTAGGCAACAGCAGCAATTGCTTTGACAAAAGCATATGCAAATACATACAGTCTTTGGCTTTGTATTTCTGTAGTCGGCACAAGGGTGTATAGTCTTGGCACATTCAGGTCGGAGAGGGCTGCTAAAGAGTTCTTCCATACTTACCACTAGATTCTCTTATCAGGTGGTAGAGGTGCTTCCCAGTCAGATGTTTCCTTAGTTAAGTCTCTTAGTAAGGCTTTGCCTTGTATAGTAACAGGAGCTGCAAAACCCAAGGGATCATACAGGCTGTTGATGGTAGACAGGACACCTCTGCGTGTGAAAGGCTTTTCTTCCTGGCTGACCTGAAAGGTAAAGGTGTCTGACTGTAGATTCCAGAGAAGTCCGAGGCTGCGTTGCATTGGTGTGGGGTCTGACCCTAGGTCCCGGTCTCTGAGACCGTTACACAAGTCTTGTGAAGGGAATGCTTTCATGAGTTCTTAGCTGTTTGAGGCTATTTTGTGAAGCCTGAGGTTAGAGCAAGCAAGCATCTCTTGGGCTCTCCTGAGAAGACTGATGGCACTCTCATTTGAAGGCATGGCTTTAAGACAGTCATCAACATATTAGTCCTTTTCTATGAATTGTCTGACGTCTGATCCATATTCTGTTTCTCCTTCTTGAGCTGACATTTTGAGACCATAAATGGCGACTGCCGGAGAAGGACTATTGCCAAAGATATGCACTCTCATGCGATACTCTGTGACCTCTTTAGTAGGATCATTGTCTCTGTACCAGAAGAATCTTAAGAAGTTCCTGTCTCTCTCTCTCACAAGGAAACAATGGAACATTTGCAGAATGTCCACGATGAAGGCAATGGAATCCTTACGGAAGCGCATAAGTACTCCCAGCAGCTTGTTATTGAGGTCTGGTCCTGTCAGTAGAACATTATTCAGGGAGACATCATCAAACTTAGCACTGGAGTCAAACACCACTCTAATCTGGCTCGGTTTCTTGAGGTGGTATACTCCAAACATGGGTAGGAACCAGCATTCTTCAGAGTCTTTGAGAGTGGGAGCTAGTTCTGCATGGCAGTTCTCAAAAATCTTTGACATGAAGGAGAAAAAGTGATCTTTCATCTCTGGTTTCTTCTGCAGATTATGTTTGAGAGAGGAGAAACGTTTTAAGGCTTGATTTCTGTTGTTCGGTAGATGGGTCTGTGGGTTCTGAAGGGAAGAGGTGTGCCCCAGCTATTGGTCTCATCTTTTACAAGTCCCTCTAAGAACAACTTGTCCTCTACCAACATTGCTACACGGTTGTCTTGCTTAGTTCTCTGGAAGACTGTGCACCCCAACTGATCCTCATAGCTTCCTGACACCATACTGCTGTCATGAGTAAAGTCTATTAAATGATTGGGCAATTGGATGCTGTGTGGTAGTTCCTTGACATGGAACTCGTTGCAAGGATGAAACAGAGATGGGCGTCCTTTCTCCAATGTATTTCTTAACATACTTGTCACAGAAGATGGGGCGTGCATGTCCCAAGCATACATTTCCTATTATGACCCATCCTATGTCTAGCGTTTGGGCTTAGGGAGCATTGTGGAGTCCATTGATGTGAGTTCTCACTTTATGAACCTGTAGGATATCTCTTCCCAACAGCAGTATTATCTTTGCCTCCTGGTCGAGTTCCGGTATAAGGTGTGCTATGCGTTTCAAGTGAGCGTGATGGATTGCCACATGTGGAGTAGGTATTTCAGATCTGTTGTCTGGGATCTGGTTACACTCGATAATTGTAGGTAGTGGTAGGCAGAATTGTCCGTCTAAGGACTCAATTCATTAGTTAGTGGCCTTCCTGCCAGCTGTTGTAACAGTACCTGCACATGTCTTTAATGAGTAGGGGGTGCTTGGCTCTTTGATGTTGAATAGGTCAAAGAATGTTGATCTAGCCAAGGATAGATTACTTTGATCATCCAAGATAGCATACAGTCTCACAGCTTTGTCTCTATGGCCCTTTGGGTACACTCTGACAAGGCATATCTTTGAACAGGGCCTACTGTCTATTGTCCCGTTACAGACTTCAGTACATTGTGAAGTGATCTCTGGCTCAGCTGCATCAGTGCTCCTTTCCTCCCCGCCATGCTCTCTGTCAGCTGGTGTGTTTTGTGCACTCCATGGAGCTGGGCCAGGGTGTAGAGCAGTGTTATGATCTGTGGTGCCACATTCTGTGCATTTTACACTGACCTTACAATCCTTGGTGAGGTGAGTTGTGGATGAGCAGCACTTGTAGCAGATACCATTCTCTTTGAGGAAGCTTCTGTGATGTGGCATAGATTTTCCTCTGAAGGCTCTGCATTTCAGGAAAGGATGTGGCTTCTGATGGAGCGGGCACTGCTTTTCAGGGTCCTGTATCTTTGTCTCTGATTGAGAGCGGCCAGCAGACCTGTAATTGGAACTTGGAGAAGGAAAATAATTCTTGTGCAAATGATCTGCGTGGATTTTCAGCTGATGACGGTGTGGCATATGACATTGCAAAATCAAAGCTGGGATCATTTCTGATTGTCGCTTGTTTGTGTATATGGATCGCCCGCCAGGGCAGTGGGGTACTCTGTACCGGGCCGGTATCGCAGAGGGAAGTGTCACAGTAGCGGTGACCCTGTCCGTGGCCTTGGACGTCCATGTAAAAGGGTTGAAACATGGCTGATTAAAGTTTATAAGTGGATGATACGTGACGCCACCTGTGGTGCTCGGGAATGAAGGGGTTAAGCCGACGCTGCAGGCAGATCCTCTGGGACAGATGGTATAAGGCAGCAAGATGTAATAGCTCCCCACAGGTAGAGCTGTAGTCCCAGGGCAGTAGTAATAGGTGATGAGGAAGAGGGTGCAGTGTTAGGCACAGAGATGTAGCAGTGCTGAAGGGGTTGCAGGAAGAAGGCAATGACACAACAGGGTGCAGTTTCCTTTACCTTTACTTTGCTTTGCAAGTGCAGTCCAGGATCCAGATTACAGATGGAACAGGAGTTGGCCAGCCTGGAAGCAACTCAGGAATCTCTCTATGCAGATGGGTTGTGTAGTCTCCTTTCTAGCGCTTATCTGAGGTACATGCAGTACTGAGTTACACTGAAGTTCCCCTTGCTTTCTCTCTTTTAGAACCCCCTCGTATGGCAGACAGCTATAGCCTCCTTCTTCTGGCTCACATGTTGCTGTTGTGCCTCCAAGTCTTATGTGGGAACAGAGCATTTACAGTTTGCTATTCCTCCGGTTTCTGCTGCAGTAACATCAGTATCCATACAACCTCGGAGACCGGACTCCGGACCATGCGCTACGCTAGAAGTGAGCCTGAACTCTGCTCAATCCTCCAGCTCTTCTTCTCTCGTCCTCACACGAACTACTAAACTTCCCCTTCCTGGCCCACAGAGAGCAGCTCTTCCCCCAGTTTTGGTTCAGAGCTCCCTCTGCTGGCCTGGAGTGGGAACAGTGCTGTGTGTTGTGCTTAACTGATAGAGAGACCCTTTATTGCTTCCAAGCATGACATCATACTCCCTAGGAGGAAGGTATTGCCACTGTGGCGACCATACTCCTGGGGGCGCCACATATAAAGTCTTCAAAAACAGAGAAGCTCTGTAACCTTCAGCGTGGTCAATGAATTTCAGTAGTCCCTTGGCAACCAGATCACGTTGTGTGAAGCAAATTCTGTTGTGAACCGGTTGTCAGCAGAATATTCTGGTGATGGGTCACCCTGATAGTGATGTGAGGTGTGTTCATACCTGTTAGTATCCTCAGGGTGGCACCAACCGGTGTCATATTGCTTCGGTCTGACGTGCGGTGTGTCAGCAAGGTGATTCACGTTGGTTACCTGGTGGGCGGCAAGGTAGTCATTAGTTATTTTGCTCCACGTTTTCCTGGAGCTGAGCCTCATGATGACTCTCACTCGCTTCACTGGAGGTGTCGTGTTCTTGGTTATAGTTTGGATCAGGAAGTTCATTAACATACTGAGGTGTGCGTTGTGGTGAATCTTGCAGTGGCAACTTGTCACTGCGCAGGCGCCTGGATTCAAATCAAGAGGAGGCAGCGATGCATGGGCCATCATGATGGACAGATCGTGGGCGGCACCAAGGCCTCGGACAGGCATGATTGACGGATGGTAGGTGGCTGATAGAGTTGAGCGAAACGGGTCGAAAAATTTCAAAAGTCGCCGACTTTTGGCAAAGTCGGGTTTCATGAAACGAAACCCGACCCTAGGATAAGGTCGGCCACGAGGTCGGCGACTTAAGCGCCAAAGTCGCGTTACAAAAGTTTGTTTTGCACTCTTTTTCAGCCAATCAGGATCCACAGACACTGTGGGCAACGTGATGACATAGGCAGAGGTCACCACCATCTTTCAGAAGGGCATGCAAGTGATTGGCTTGCTTTAGTGGGCATCACAGGGGGTATAAAAGGGCGTGCACGCCGACCGCCATGTTACTCATGCTGATCTCAGAATAGGGAGAGCTGCTGCTGCTGATGATTTTGTAGGGAGAGCGTTAGGCAGGGAATTAGACACCAAAAACTGCTTCTGCTGCTAGCGATTTTGCCTGTACAACACACCAGTCACTGTGTGTGCAGTGCAAGTGGAGGCTATATTTTGCTGGATCAGCTGTGTTGGTTGTTAGGCTGCCTTCTAAGGCTTCCTGACGGCTGCATTGCTGTTTACCCACTGCTCTGCAAACTGTTTTTTTTAAAAGCAATCCCAATTTTTTTTCTTTGTCCTGATGAGGTACTGAGCGTGCATTTTTTCACACCATACAGCGGTGCAGACTCCTCACACAGTACCGTGTAACGGCTGTTATCACAGCCACAGTGAAGCTATGTAAGGATAAGTCGAGGACATGTTCCGTTCTTACAGACCTGCACCTTCTAGTTTTGTCTAGCTTTCAAACAGTTAAATATATTTGCTGTTTGATCACATTCAAAACTATAGAGAGACAGCGTGTGTCAGTCCGTATACTTAAAAAACACGGAGCTTGACAATTTTACGTACACCGGACAGCCGTGTATGTGCATGCTCCTCTCTCAGTACCGTGTAACGGCTGTTATCACGGCCACAGTGAAGCTATCTGTGTGTCGCTCTGTAAGGATAAGTCGAGGACTTGTTCCGTTCTTACAGACCTACACTCTAGGGAGATTCCTATTCTGCCCAATTCTATATACACCTTGTAGTTTGTCATACACTAGCCAATTTCTGCCTGTGACATAGCTCTGTGATATTCACTGGGCCTCACACAATCCAAAAGTGTCCAGTGTCCACAAGTGTGTGCTGAAATTCAAAATCTCCGTTATCCTCTAGTCACATTTTTCACACCTGCGACATTAAGCCTGTGACATAGCGCTGTGATATTCAGTGGGCCTCACACAATCCAAAAGTGTCCACAAGTGTGTGCAGAAATTCAAAATCTCCGTTATCCTCTAGTGACATTTTTCACACCTGCGACATCGAGCCTGTGACATAGCGCTGTGATATTCAGTGGGCCTCACACAATCCAAAAGTGTCCAGTGTCCACAAGTGTGTGCAGAAATTCAAAATCTCCGTTATCCTCTAGTGACATTTTTCACACCTGCGACATCGAGCCTGTGACATAGCGCTGTGATATTCAGTGGGCCTCACACAATCTAAAAGTGTCCAGTGTCCACAAGTGTGTGCAGAAATTCAAAATCTCCCCTGTCCTATAGACACCTTGTACCTTGTTTTACATTACTATATAGTTTGTTGGATTTTGTCTACATTTCTACCAAAAATGAGGAAGGCTGGTGGAAGAGGCCGTGGAATTGGGCGGGGGTTGGCAGCTGGTAATGATGGTGTTGGTGGTGGATCTGATGGTAGCGGCAAAAGCAAAATAGGACCGAATGCAGGAGGTGTTGAGCCTGCGTCATCGTCTGGCTCCACAGGGCCTCGAAGGCTTAGTTTTCTAGGAGTTGGCAAACCGCTTTTAAAGCCAGAGCTTCAGGAAAAAGTTTTGTCTTACATTGCTGACTCAGCCTCCAGCTCTATCGCCTCCTCTTCTGAAGTTGTAAAAAATAAAAGCACTGAGTCGTCATTGGAGGCTCATGTTCATGAACCACACCTTTCCTTGTGTCCTTCACCCCAACCAAGATTGAAGGATGACGCAGGCCATACTACTGATTACTCCATGGAGCTGTTTTCACATACCATGCCTGGATTATCAAGTGAAATGGTGAATTACCCAGGCCAAGATGAATCTGACATGGAGTGCACTGATGCACAGCCATGATAGATGATTCTGCTGGTACATTCACTCAGAGCACTACATTGTCCTCGCAGTGTAGAGAGCCAGATTCTGACCCTGATGAGACTCAGGTGCCCCTTCCCGCACACTATACCACCATACACGGTGACACAGAGGAAGGTGCACATGACATTGAAGAGGAGGTGTTGGATGACCCAGTTGTTGACCCAGATTGGCATCCATTGGGGGAAGAGGGTGCTGCTTCTAATAGCTCAGATGAGGAGGAGGAGCATCCACAGCAGACATCGACATCGCAACAGCTGTTATCTGGCAGGCCTGTAGCACTCCAAAGACAGGTTCCAAAAATCAAAAGAGTGGCTGGACAGCTTGTCCAGAGGGTCAAAATATCACAGCGTGCTAGGCCGCAAAATGTCTTCCAAAGTAGGAAGAGTGCAGTGTGGCACTTTTTTGAACAAAATCCTCATGATCAGGCCAAGGTTATCTGTAAGAAGTGCGCAAAGACCTTTAGCCGAGGGAAAAATCTGAAAAATTTGAATACCAGTTGCATGCTTAGACATTTAACCAGCATGCACTTGCAAGCGTGGACACAACACCAAACCTCAAGTACCACATGTGCAACTGATCACAAAGAAGGTAGTCAGCAACGCTACATTGTTTCGCCCACTGTAAGCCCACCGGTTAGCACAGCAGCAAATGTTGAGGTGTCGTTGCAAGGCCACAGCAGTCAGGGAATCCCACTGTTATATCAACGAAAGCCTGAATCTAGGCCATCAGAAAGAACACCAACTCCATCACCATCATCAACCCTCTCTCAGTCCACCCTGTCCACTGCTACTTCCACCATATGCAGCTCTCAAGTCCAGCTCACCCTCCCAGAGACTATGAGTAGGTCAAGAAAGTTCTCAGTCTCTCATCCGCGTACACTGGGTTTGAACGCCTACATTGCCAAACTAATCTCGTTAGAGATGATGCCCTATCGGTTGGTGGAAAGCGCAGCTTTCCGCGAACTCATGGCCTATGCAGTACCACGCTATGACCTACCCAGTCGCCACTTCTTCTCTCGCAAAGCCATCCCAGCCCTCCACCGTCATGTGAAAGACCGCATTGTCCATGCACTCAAGCAGTCAGTGAGTGGATAGGTGCACCTCACAACTGATGCATGGTCCAGTCGGCATGGACAGGGCCGTTACGTGTCCATCACTGCGCACTGGGTTAATGTGGTGGATGGAGGGTCCACAGGGGACAGTGGTGGTGGGACAGTGCTGCCTAGCCCACGGTATAGGAAACAGCTGGCTGTAGCGTTCAACCCTCCTCCTCCTCCAGAAGCGAAAGCTCGTCCACAGAGTGCAGTCGTACAAGCACTCCATCTGCAGCTGCCACTGTTGCACACAAGGTGTCCTCCTATCGAGCAGCTAGTGGAAAGCGTCAGCAGGCTGTGTTGCAGATGATGTGTTTGGGCGACAGACACACCGCCGAGGTGCTGGCCGAGTACTTTCAGCGACAAACTGAGTCATGGCTGGGCAGTGTACATCTTGAGGCAGGCAAGGTAGTTAGTGATAACGGCCGTAATTTTGTGGCAGCCATAGCACTTTCAAAACTCAGCCACATACCTTGCTTGGCTCACACCTTGAACCTGGTGGTGCAGTGCTTCCTCAATAATTATCCGGAGTTAACAGCCCTGCTCCAGAAGGTGCGAAGACTGTGCGCGCACATCCGCCGGTCGCCTGTACACTCCATTCGTATGCAGAAGCTGCAGCGATTGCTCCACCTTCCCAACCACCGCCTCATTATCGACATTGCAACAACGTGGAACTCCACCCTGCACATGGTTGAGCGGCTGTGCGAGCAGAGGCAGGCCATAATGCATTTGTGGGAGGATACACGGCCAGGCACTTTGAGAGCAGACATGGAGTTGACAGGTGTGCAGTGGTCGAAGCTGAAAGACCTCTGTAAAGTCCTTCAGTGTTTTGAGGAATGCACACGGCTGGTAAGCGCAGACGACGCCATCCTAAGCATGAGCATCCCACTTATGCGTCTGCTCTTGCAAACTTTGATGCACCTTAAGGAGCAGGCGTCTGCAGCCAATGTTGACGAGGAGGAAGAGGTGGAGGGAATCCTTGATGACATTCAGCCATTGTCTTCTCAGGGACCTCTCCTGGACGAGGTGGAGGAAGAAGAGGAGGAGGAGGATGATGATGGGGATGATTACTTAGGGGAGGAGGATGCATCTCGTGGGGCAAGTGAAAATGTTGGCGTGGCAAGGTCTGGTACAGGGTTTGTGCGTGACTGGAGGGATGTGGATTTGCCAGAAAGTGCTCCTCCACCCAGCACTCGCAGTGCATCATTGACACCGGGAACATTGGCCCACATGTCAGATTATGCCTTGCAGATCCTAAAAAGGGACCCACGCATTGCCAAAATGATGAACGATGACGACTACTGGTTGGCCAGCATCCTGGATCCACGCTATAAAGGCAAATTACAAAACATCATGCCACAGGAGTACCATGACCTAATATTGGCTACTAAACAAGCAACTCTGGTTAACCGGTTGGTTGAGGCATTCCCAGCACACAGCAGCTGTGATGGTTCTCACACGAGCCGTACGGGCCGGGGGCAGCTTGGCAGAGGTGTTCGTGGTGCACACAGCAGAAGTGGCATTGGAGACAGGAGTTTCATGACAATGTTGTGGACTGATTTTTCACGGACCGCTCACACAACTGGTAATACTGCATCGATGGAAAGTGACAGGAGACAGCAGTTGTCAACTATGGTTAACAACTACTTTTCCTCCCATATCGATGTTCTCCCGCACAGGTCATTCCCCTTTGACTATTGGGCCGCTAAACTTGACACCTGGCCTGAATTGGCACAATATGCCTTACAGGAGCTCGCTTGCCCAGCAGCAAGTGTGCTATCGGAAAGAGTCTTCAGTGCAGCTGGATCAAGCCTGACAGAAAAAAGGACCCGTCTGTCAACCCAAAATGTGGATGATCTAACCTTCATTAAAATGAACCATGCATGGGTTTCCAAGGATTTTGTCCCACCTTCCCTTGATGACACATAGGTTGCCAGAAAAATGGCTTGCTTTGGTCCTCCTCCTATTCCGCGAACTTGACCTATTTCGCCTTTTGCAGCAGCTGAATGACCCATATCTACATATGCCACTTTGTAAACCTCCCTAAGCGGGCGCCCCCCCCCATGGCCGGGGTCACCACCTAGCGCACAAAACCGTGCGAGTGCCGTTGCCCTGGACAGGTGGGTAGGCCGACTCTTGGGTGCGGGCACTGGCATAGGGTCCCTCATAGTGCAATCAAGCGTCTCTGACAGTGGTGGTGCACACCCGCCGTCAGACACACCGCCGTACTATGAGGGGCCCAGTGCCAGTACCGACGCCCACGAGTGTGCCCCCCTTGCTTGGGCAGGGCCCCAGCATTTGCAATGTTTACCTCTCCCTGCTCCTCCGCTGTGTAGTCTGGGCTGTCAAATCCTTCACTGGGACTGCCACTACAAATTGATTGAACTGAAAGATGATGGTTAAGATGTAGCTATGCCCTGTCCTGCTGGCCGGACTCTAGCTCCAGATGATCAGTGGCTTCCATTTCTTATATACGTCGACTCACAATTACATGCAGTGGTGGTTTATCATCAGCTTTCACAGTTTTCCTACTCACAAACGTGTGACATTCCGGCGCACATTTCAAAATGTGCCCTCTCATGCCAATCAAATAAAATCGCCTACGGCCTGTGGCTTCTGTCTTTTGCACTCCAAAGTTACATGACAGATCATGATAGCCAGTGAGCACCATGTTTACATCGCTCCCTGTGATAAAAATTGGATTGAGATGAGTAACAGTGATGGAATCAACGGAAGTGCGATACAGCAAGACTTTATTCACAAAAAAATGTTTTCACTGTCTCAACACACAAATTAATTGAGGGTCAGCATCGCCTATGAGAATTGTGACGGAAGTTTTTCCCGTGAATAATAATTCCTAGATTTCTGCAATCAATAGCCTTTATGTCACTAATTGTATGCATCTCATTTCCTATTGCGGAGAGGCTGGACTGTATTACTGAGACATAAATATATATGAAGATTTAAAAATAACACCAAAAGTATATAGTTGTGTACGCCTCAAATGCATTTCCTTTTTTCCACTTTTTAGATTGCTGTGTAATCCATACTGAGAACACGGAGATTTTACATGTTTAAACTATGCTATATATACCTGCTATCCTGTGAAACTGTACCCTTTATCAACTTTCTACAATGTTGTTGAATCCATACTGGGCCTGAGAATGGCTGCCGAGCTGTTACGCAAGCTACAGCACCTGTGGTTTGGACACGTAATTTTTTCAGGAATCACGGTTAGGCCTAACTCCGGAATTGCAGTTGACCTGAACTTACTGGGAAATCATCGTTCGCGGGGAATAATCTGAATCCCAGATCCCAATCACTAACGGAGTTCAGCAGGTTATCTGCACCTGTAAGCGACAAAAGCTGGTCCTTTCAGTGTAGCGTGCATGCAGCCCCGGACATGTACTGGAATGCTAGACCTGTTATTGCTCGATCTCACGTGCCACAGCCTCGCGTATCCCTCTAGTAAGCTTGACGCGTACCGCGGGGCCATGCCATGCCGGAGTCTCAGTTGTTAACGGAATAAAGCTGAGAAATCGCTAGCACAACTACAAACGGACATACCACACCACACACAGAATCGACAAAGCTTGCAATCTGTCCATCTTTTCTGTAGCTTGTATGGTAGTGGTTTCCCGGGTGCAGTCCAATTAAGCCACAGGCTCCACTCCTGGTGGTGCCCTTTTGGACATTCCTTTAAGGTTCAGCTTTGCAATCATACTGCCCCCGGAAACCAAAAACTTTGCCTTCAGGGACGCTGTTTGGAGGTTCGTGGGAATAACGCCGCCCGATCAGCAGTCGGCATATGGGTCGCCCTCCCAGGGCTGTGGGGTAGTCGGTACCGGGCCGGTGTCAGTGGGATGTGTCACAGCAGCGGTGACCCAGACGGTGGCCCTGGGTGCCCACGTAAATGGCGTGGTATAATGGTAAAGAGTTTATATAGATAGTTTGACGCCACCTGTGGTGTTCGGCAACATAGATGTTAGGCCGACGCTGCATGCAGATCCTCTGGGACTGATGGTGCTGTGCAGCAAAGATGGTGAAGCTCCCCTCAGGTGGAGCTGGAGTCCCAAGGAAGTGTAGATGTAGTGATGGGGGAAAGGCACAGGCGGTGTAGATGCTGGTACCCAGATGTAGCGGTGCTGGAATAACTGTAGGACACCAGAGCGTGCAGCTGCAAAGCTTTACTCACAGTTTGCAGGTTACACAGATGCCTGCCTCCGTGCTGTGTCCTCTGGGTCAGGACCTCTGCCAACCTCCGGGACCAGAATGGAAAGCTTCCTTCCAACACTCCGCCAACATGTACCTTACTGAACGTCTCCTTTCTAGCGCTTGTGGGGAAAGCACTCACAGGACCGTGGTTCACTGAAACGCCTCCTGTCTAACAGATGTTCCTCAGACTTTACTTGTATGGCAGACAGCTGTAGCCTTTTCCTTCTGCCTCGCACACGTCGATGCTGGGGCCTCCGAGCCTTAGTTGGGTACAGAGCATTTATAGCTGCTACTTCCCCCGGTTTCTGCTGCAGGAACGTCAGTGTCCCTACAAACTCAGAGACCAGAATCCGGACCATGCGCTCCAGCTAGGAGTGAGCCTTAACTCTGCTCATCCTCCAGCTCCCCTTCTCACGTCCACACACTTCCCCTTCCCTGCACAGAGTGTCCTAACTTACCTCCTCCCGACCACAGAGAGCAGCTCCTCAGCAGTCAGGATCAGAGGTCTCCCTGCTGGCCTGGAGTGGGAAATGTGTTGTGTGTTGGTTTCACTGCTAGAGAGATCCTTCATTTCTCCCAAGCTTGACAACACACTCCCTAGGAGGAAGGCAATGCCACAGTGGCGACCGTTCTCTTGGGGACGCCACAAGTGCACTGAGGCCTAGCCACTGCTGGATGATGCTGCTGGTACATTGACCCAGACCACTACATTCCCCTCACACTCTACACAGCCAGAATCTGACCCAGAGGAAACTCAGGTTCCCCTTCCCGCATACTATACCACCTTACACGGTGACAAAGAGGAAGGTGCAGATGAAAGTGCAGGTTCCTTGAGCAGGTGGGGGGGGCATACTCATGGGCGATGGCACTGGCACAGGGCACCGCATAGTACGCAAAAGTGTCTCTGCCGGTGGGGGGGCCTAAACAGCCAAGTGCAGTGAGATGGAAGATGGGGACGACAAGGAGTTCAGAGTAGTGCAGGGATTCCCTAGCAAGGAGACTTATGTAATTGTTTTCAATGTTGGGACAGCAATTTTTGGGGAGCACTATACTCTGGTGAATGATATATGGGGCCCACCATACACTGGAGCATTCCAAAGGTGGACATCAGACACTGGAGCAGCATTTACAGGGCCCATTATACACTAGAGCAGTAGAAATGGGGACCATTATATATGGAGCATTATTTGGACCCATAAGACAGTGGAGCTTCATCCATTGGGACCAACATATACTGTAGCATTATGTGGAGCTCATCATATACGGTTTGAAACATTATATGGGAATAATGATTCCGTATGGAGAAATATATGGGCCTCATTACTCTGTATAGCGCACTAAGCACTGGCCATAATACTGTATGGAGTTATATACTGTCCGTTTTTGGAGGTATTGGAGAATTTAAAATGGATATCAGTCATGAGATGTAAGAAGTGAAGTATTTTTCATTGTACTATACTGCTATTTCTCTGCCGTATCAGAGCATCATGAGTAGTGGTATGTGTTAAAGGGGCGCTCTTTGGCCCTGGGCCCACGAAAACCTGGAGCCAGCCCTCCCCCCCCACAACTGTAGCCAAATAACCCCCATTTTTCAGTGCGTAACTAGTATTATGAAGTTGATTAAGGTTGACAAGCTTCAGTAACAAGAATTTATGCTTTTGGCATTCAAATGGGCACTGTAGGTGTGTTTCCTGTCCTCCTCTCACTGCCGATTTTAATTCTCCATTGACTTACATTGGGTTTCGTGTTTCGGGACGACCCCGACTTTTCCCTATAGTCGGCCGATTTTGCTCGACCCGACTTTTGGAAAAGTCGGGTTTCATGAAACGAAACTCGACCCTAAAAAACCAAAAGTCGCTCAACACTAGTGGCTGATACAGGGGGACACAACATACCTGTGGGACACATTAATGGTATGAGGAGCTAATTATAAAAGTTGATATTTCTGCGTTACTGGGGGTCAGAAAAAGAAGAGCCACCTTCACAGAATGCAGCCTTAGTGCGGCTAAAGGTGGCTCTTAAACTGAAAAACGCCCTGGGGGGTGACAGGTTCCCTTTAAGTCACATGCTGTCCATTTCCTTGTGATCCTCCTTGAGATGGTTCTACTCCTTCATTGGAGTCCAGCTGCGTTTAATTAAACTTATAGGACTTGATTTGTAAAGGCACACACCTGTCTATATAAGACCTCACAGCTCACAGTGCATGTCTGATCAAATGAGAACCATGAGGTCAAAGGAACTGGTCAAGGAGCTCAGAGACAGAATTGTAGCAAGGCACAGATCTGGCCAAGGTTACAAAAGAATTTCTGCAGTACTCAAGGTTTCTAAGAGCACAGTGGCCTTCATATCGTGGGAGAAGAGCCTTGGTGAGAGAAGTAAAGAAGAACCCCAAGATCACTGTGGCTGAGCTCCACAGATGCAGTAGGGATATGGGAGAAAGTTCCACAAAGTCAACTATCACTGCAGTCCCCTACCAGTTGGGCACTTATGGCAGAGTGGCCTAATAGAAGCCTCTCCTCAGTGAAAGACATATGAAAGCCCGCATAGAGTTTGTTAAAAAACACATGAAGGACTTCCAGACTATGATAAATAGGAGTCTCTGGTCTGATGAGATGAAGATAGAACTTTTTGGTGATAATTCTAAGCTGTATGTGTGGAGAAAACAAGGCACTGCTCATCAGAGCTCTGGACCTCAGACTTGGCCAAAGGTTCACCTTCCAACAAGACAATGACCCTAAGCACACAGCAAAAATAACAAAGGAGTGGCTTCAGAACAACTCTGTGACCATTCTTGACTGGCCCAGCCAGAGCCCTGACCTAAACCCAATTGAGCGTCTCTGGAGAGACCTGAAAATGGCGGCCACCAACGTTCACCATCCAACCTGTCAGAACTGGAGAGGATCTGCAAGGAAGAATAGCAGAGATGTCAGGAACACCGCACTGTACTTGCTCACTGAGCCAGTGCGCGTGTCCTGAGTGTCAGGATCCTGTCAGCGCCGGCGTGCAGCCTCCGCTGAGCAGGGACTCACCCGCACTGTAGGGGTACCGGGGTCAGGTACAGCCAGAAAGTACCGATGCACAGGACCTGTGGATGCTGAAGTTTAGCAAGCAGACACGGGACCTACGGTTATGTGACTGCAAGGGGGCAGGGCTTAGCATCCTGCTTAGTGAGATGGAAAGACACTATACAGAATTACTCAGAGTCAGGCAAAACGGGGTTCATACACAGAGATAGCCATAACGTACCCTGAGCGGATAGTCAGGGCCAAGCAGCAGTCAAAACCAAACAGACATAGAAGATACCAAGCAGAATCCAAAGCAATATCCAGAGAACAGACCGAGTCATACACAGATTGTCAAGCAACCAGAACACAGCAAAAACACACTCAGGGGTCACCACACTATGCCAAGGGCAAGAGTATAACTGACAGGGATGGGAGTGTCCTGAGGCTATAAGAAGCCTGTCCCAGAACCAGGGAGAGGCCACAATCATAGCCCCAGGTGTGCAGGTAAGCCTGCCCCGGGATCACAACCTTTAACCCCAGAAATGCCAGTCATCAGCACTGATTCCAGACATTAACCCCACGTGTGCGAGTCAAACCCGCACTGAGATCATGACAGTACCCCCCTCTCAATGGGGGGCCTCTGGACCCCCAGGCTTGCCCAGGTACTTAGCATGGAAAGCCCGCACCAGGAAATCAGCATGCATCAACTGGGCCGGTACCCAGGACCTGTCTTCCGGTCCATACCCCTTCCAATGAACCAGGTACTGTACCGACCGCCGTACCAACCTGGAATCTACGATATGACCTACCTCATAGTGCACCTGCCCCTCGACCAAAACAGGAGAAGCAGCAGACTCGGAGTCTCCCTGGACTGCTTCAAAAGGTTTCAGTAGAGATTTGTGGAAGACGATAGGGATCTTGAAAGAGGGTGGAAGGCACAACCTATACGCCACTGGATTGATTTTATCCACAATCTTGTATGGGCCAATGAATTTGGGCCCCAACTTGGCTGAAGGAACCTTCAACTTAATGTTTCGAGTGGAGAGCCAAACCTTGTTTCCAACCTGAAACGTGGGCCCTAGTGTTTGTTTCCTGTCCGCGAAAAACATATACCTGCCCTGAGACCTAGATATACTCCGTTGAACTTCTGCCCACGTATTCTGTAATCGCTGAACAGAGCCCTCAGCCCCGGGACACCCCGAGTCCAGATGAGAAAACTCACCAAAATGAGGACTGAACCCATAATTGATCAAAAAAGGAGTCATACCCGTGGATTGACTCACCCGACTATTGAAGGCAAATTCAGCCAACGGCAGTGCATCGCACCAGTCATTCTGTCTAGCAGAGGTTAGACACCTGAGGATTTGTTCCAGGGACTGGTTAGTGCGCTCCGTCTGACCATTGCTCTCAGGATGGTATGCAGACGAAAAGGACAGAGACATCCCTAATTTTTTGCAGAAAGCACCACGATCAGACACCACATTCAGGGGTACCCCATGCAACTGGATCACATGCTGCACAAACAACCTGGACAACGTCTCAGCTGACGGTAGTGCGGACAGGGGTACAAAATGAGCCTGCTTAGAAAACCTGTCCACCACTACACCATTGGTAACAAAATCCATGGATAAGTGAGTCCATAGTCTTTCGGGCACTGCCAAGGGCACCAGCTCCCCTGCCGGCCGGCTATGAGAGCTTTTAGAACGAGCGCAGACCCCACAACCAGCAATTAATTTTTTTATGTCCGAACCAAGGGTAGGCACCAAAAGATCCTAGCCACCGCCAGACGTGTGGCTGAAATACCAGGGTGAGCACTCAGCTTGGATTCATGGAACTCCTGCAAAAGTTTCAGGTGAAGTTGCTCTGGGACAAACAACTTCCCCTCCGGCTTGGCCGCCGGGACCCGTGACTGGACCCCCTGAATCTCCAGTTCCAATTCAGATGAGACCGCTGCTATCACAACCCCAGGGTGAAGAATGGAGGACGGTGGCTCAGGGGGGCGACACCGGCTGAAAACTGTGCGATAAGGCATCAGCCTTGACATTCTTAGACCCTAGACGAAATGTAATCGTAAACTTAAAATGGGAAAAAAAAGTGACCAACGGGCCTGTCTGGGCGTTAGTCTTTTAGCAGACTCAATGTATGACAAATTTTTGTGATCCGTGATCACTGTAACCGGGTGACTGGCCCCCTCCAAAAAGTGCCTCCATTCTTCAAACGCCAATTTGACCGCAAGAAGCTCTCTATTGCCTACGTCATAATTTCTTTCCGCAGCAGAGAACTTCTTGGAAAAGAAAGCACATGGCCTGAGGTTGGTTAGAGTGGCACGCCCTTGGGACAACACCGCCCCCACCCCCACCTCAGAGGCGTCCACTTCCAAGACGAATGGTTTGGATGGATCTGGCTGTACTAACACAGGAGCAGACATAAAGCTTCTTTTCAGGGTCGCAAAGGCCTCTTTTGCGAGTGAGGACCAGTTTCTCACATACGCACCTTTACAAGTAAGATCTGTGAGTGGTTTGACCACCTGTGAAAACCCCTGAATAAATTTGCGGTAATAATTGGCGAACCCCAAGAAGCGCTGAAGACCCTTAAGGTCTCGGGGTTGCACCCAATCCGCAATGGCCTGCACCTTCTTGGGGTCCATGCGAAAACCCTCACAGGACACAATTAATCCCAAAAAAGAAAATTCTTGAACAAAAAACACACATTTCTCCAATTTGGCATACAGTTGATTTTCCCTCAGTCTTTGGAGAACGGTTCGTACATGATTCAGAGGAGATTGACTGTTGTGTGAGTATATCAGAATATTGTCTAAGTAAATGACAACAAAACGACCAATGAGATCCGAGAATACCACGTTGATGATATTCTGAAATATGGCTGGGGCATTGGTAAGACCAAACAGCATGACTAAATTTTCAAACAGTCCCTCTGTCATGAGGAACGCGGTTTTCCATTCATCCCCCTCCCGGACCCTTATCAAATTATATGCCCCCCGAAGATCCAGTTTGGAGAACCATTTTGCCCCTGAAAGTTGGTTACACAAGTCAGGAATCAACGGAAGGGGGTACGTATTTCGTACAGTAATATTGTTCAGCTCACGAAAATCGAGGCAGGGACGTAAACCACCATCTTTTTTCTTAACAAAAAAAAACCCTGCCGCCACAGGTGAGACTGAGGGACGTATGTGTCCTTTGCGAAGACTCTCAGCAATGTAATCTTTCATGGCCAAGCGCTCAGGGCCAGATAAATTAACCCCTTCCTGACATCCGACGTACTATCCCGTCCATGGGACCCGGGCCCCTATGCCCATGGACGGGATAGTACGTCTACCGCGATCAGCGGCGTCCACGTGGTGAGCGCCGTTGATCGCGGCCGGGTGTCAGCTGATTATCACAGCTGACACCCGGCACAATGTGTCAGGGGGGTCACGGACCGCCCCCGACACGTTAACCCCTTGCACACCGCGATCAAACATGATCGCGGTGTACCGGGAGTTAAAGGGAAGCATCGGCAGGGAGGGGGCTCCCTCCGTGCTTCCCTGAGCCCCCCACGGCAGCGCAATGTGCAGCGCTGCTGCGGGGGGCTTCTTTCCTCCAGTCCCCTGAATCCAAGATGGTGACGGGGGCCTTCGGGGGCCTGGAGGAAGCTGGCTTCCTCAGTGCCTGCAAAGCGCAGGCAAGAGGAAGTCTTCTTCAATGCCTGTGACAGATTGCTGATCTGTCACAGTGATCTGTGATGTGACAGATCAGCGATCTGTCACAGGACAGTGATGTCCCACCTGTGACTATGTAATAAAGTAAAAAAAAAAATAAAAAAAAAGTGTAAAAATAATTTTTAAAAAATCGCCAAATAAATTAGTAAAAAAAAAATAAATATTCCCCAATAAATTCATTTTTTGAAAATAAAAAAAACCCAAAACAATAAAAGTACACATATTAGGTATCTCCGCGTCCATAACGACCCGCCCTATAAAACTGTCCCATTAGTTAACCCCTTTAGTGAACCCCTTAAAAAATAAAAATAAAAAACGAAGCAAAAAATAATGATTTATTATCATACCGCCAAACAAAAAGTGTAATAACGCGCGATCAAAAAGACGCATATAAATATCCATGGTACCGCTGAAAACGTCATCTTGTCCCGCAAAAAACGAGCTGCCACACAGCATCATTAGCAAAAAAATAAAAAAGTTATAGCTCGCAGAATAAAGCGATGCAAAAATAATTATTTTTTATATAAAATAGTTTTCATTGCATAAAACCGACAAAACATAAAAAAACGACCTAAATGAGGTATCACTGTAACCGTACTGACCCAAAGAATAAAAGCGCTTTATCAATTTTACCGCACGCGGAACGGTGTAAACGCACTCCCCCAAAAGAAATTCATGAAACGCTGGTTTTTGTTCATTCTGCGTCCCAAAAATCAGAATAAAAAGCGATCAAAAAATGTCACGTGCCCGAAAATGGTACAATTAAAAACGTCAACTCGTCCCGCAAAAAATAAGACCTCACATGACTCTGTGGGTCAAAATACGGAAAAATTATAGCTCTCAATATGTGGTGATGCAAAAACTATTTTTACAATAAAAAGCATCTTTTAGCGTGCGACAGCTGCCAAAAATAAAAACCGCCATAAATAGTAAATCAAACCCCCCCGTTATCACCCCCTTAGTTAGGGAAAATTAATAAAATTAAAAAAATGTATTTATTTCCATTTTTCCATTAGGGTTAGGGCTAGGGTTAGGGCTAGGGTTAGGGTTAGGGCTAGGGTTAGGGCTAGGGTTAGGGTTAGGGTTAGGGTTAGGGTTAGGGCTAGGGTTAGGGCTTGGGTTTGGGCTAGGGTTAGGGCTGAGATTAGGGTTGGGGGTGTGTTGGGGTTCGGGTTGGAGTTAGAATTGGGGGTTTCCACTGTTTGGGCACATCAGGGGCTCTCCAAATGCAACATTGCGTCTGATCTCAATTCCAGCCAATTCTGAGTTGAAAAAGTCATATGGTGCTCCTTCCCTTCCAAGCTCTGCCATGCGCCCAAACAGTGTTTTACCCCCACATGTAGGGTATCAGCCTACTCAGGACAAATTGCAAAACAATTTTTGGGGTCCAATTTCTCCTGTTACCCTTAGGAAAATAAAAAATTGGGGGCAAAAATATCATTTTTGTGGAAAAAAATGATTTTTTTATTTTCACGTCCGAGCGTTATAAACTTCTGTGAAGCACTTGGGAGTTCAAAGTGCTCACCACACATCTAGATAAGTTCCGTGGGGGGGTCTAGTGTCCAAAATGGGGTCACTTGTGGGGAGTTTCAATAGTTTAGGTACATCAGGGGCTCTCCAAACGCACATGACACCCGCAGACCATTCCATCAAAGTCTGCATTCCAAAATGGCACTGCTTCCCTTCCGAGCCCCGACGTGTGTACATACAGTAGTTTTCTCCCACATATGGGGCGTCAGCTTACTCAGGACAAATTGGACAACAACTTTTGGGGTTCAATTTCTCCTGTTACCCTTGGGAAAATAAAAAAATTGGGGAATAATTGATCATGTTTGTGGAAAAAATACGATTTTTTTATTTTCATGCCCTGGCATTATAAACTTCTGTGAAGCCCTTGGGGGTTCAAAGTGCTCACCTCACATCTAGATAAGTTCCTTAGGGGGTCTAGTTTTCAAAATGGGGTCATTTGTGGGGGGTTTCCACTGTTTAGGTACATTAGGGGCTCTCCAATGGCAACATGACACCCGCAGACCATTCCATCAATGTCTGCATTTCAAAACGTCACTACTTCCCTTCCAATCCCCGACGTGTGCCCATACAGTAGTTTTCTCCCACAAATGGGGTATCAGCATACTCAGGACAAATTGGACAACAACTTTTGGGGTCCAATTTCTCCTCTTACCCTTGGGAAAATAAAAAAAATAGTGACTAAAGATCATGTTTGTGGAAAAAATACGAATTTTTTATTTTCACGCCCGGGCGTTATAAACTTCTGTGAAGCACTGGGGGTTCAAAGTGCTCACCACACATCTAGATAAGTTCCTTAGGGGGTCTAGTTTCCAAAATGGTGTCATTTGTGCAGGGTTTCCACTGTTTAGGTACATCAGGGGTTTTCCAATCGCGACATGGTGTCCGATCTCAATTCCAGCCAAAAACGTCAAATGGTGCTGCTTCCCTTCCGAGCTCTGCCATGCGCCCAAATAGTGGTTTACCCCCACATGTGGGGTATCAGTGTACTCAGGACAAATTGCACAATAACTTTTAGGGTGCTGTTACCCTTGGAAAAATAAGAATTGAGGGTGAAAAGATCATTTTTGTGGAAAAAATATGATTTTTTAATTGTACGGCTTTATGTTATAAACTTCTGTGAAGCCCTTGGGGGTTCAAAGTTCTCACCACACATCTAGATAAGTTCCTTAGGGGGTCTAGTTTCCAAAATGGTGTCATTTGTGGGGGGTTTCCACTGTTTTGGTACATCAGGGGTTTTCCAATCGCGACGTGATGTCCGATCTCAATTCCAGCCAAAAACGTCAAATGGTGCTGCTTCCCTTCCGAGCTCTGCCATGCGCCCAAATAGTGGTTTACCCCCACATGTGGGGTATCAGCATACTCAGGACAAATTGCACAATATCTTTTAGGGTCCTGTTACCCTTGGGAAAATAAAAATTGGGGTGAAAAGATCATTTTTGTGGAAAAAATATGATTTTTTAATTGTACCGCTGTACGTTATAAACTTCTGTAAAGCCCTTGTGCGTTCAAAGTTCTCACCACATATCTAGATAAGTTCCTTGGGGGGTCTAGTTTCCAAAATGGGGTCACTTGTAGGGGGTTTCCACTGTTTAGGTACATCAGGGACTCTCCAAACGTGACTTGGCGTCCGATCTGAATTCCAGCCAATTTTGCATTGAAAAAGTCAAACGGCGCTCCTTCCATTCTGAGCTCTGCCATGCGACGAAACAGTCGTTCCCCCCCACAAATCAGATATCAGCGTACTCACGACAAATTGCACAATAACTTTTGCAGTCCAATTTCTCCTGTTACCCTTGGTAAAATAAAAAAAATTGAACCTGAAGTATTTTTTTTGTGAAAAAAAGTTAGATGTTCATTTTTTTTTTAAATATTCAAAAAAATTCCTGTGACGCACCTAAAGGGTTAATAAACTTCTTGAATGTGGTTTTGAGCACCTTAAGGGGTGCAGTTTTTAGAATGGTGTCACTTTTGGGTATTTTCTATCATATAGACCCCTCAAAGTGGCTTCAAATGTGATGTGGTCCTAAAAATAAAATGGTGTTGTAAAAATGAGAAATCGCTGGTCAACTTTTAACCCTTATAACTTCCTAACAAAAAAAAATTTTGGTTCCAAAATTGTGCTGATGTAAAGTAAACATGTGGGAAATGTTAGTTATCAAGTTTTTTGTGTGCCGTAACTCTGTGATTTAAGGGCATAAAAATTCAAAGTTGGAAAATTGCAAAATTTTCAAAATTTTCACCAAATTTCCGTTTTTTTCACAAATAAACGCAAGTTATTTGAGTGAAATTTTACCACTAACATGAAGTACAATATGTCTCGAGAAAACAATGTCAGAATCACCGGGATCCATGGAATCGTTCCAGAGTTATGACCTCATAAAGGTAAAGTGGTCAGAATTGTAAAAATTGGCCCGGTCATGAACGTGCAAACCACCCTTGGGGGTGAAGGGGTTAAACAGACAGGCTTTAGGCAATTTAGCCCCCAGGACTAACTCGATAGCGCAGTCAAAGGGTCTATGTGGCGGCAACGTCTCGGCCTCGCTTTCAGAGAACACATCTTCGAATTCTTTCAGGTACTCCGGAATACCTTCCTGCTCGACATATGACACAGATACAGATTTAACAGGTTCAACCAATAGTGCAGACTTATCACATAACATCGAATCATTAACCCCCCACTGAACAATCTCCCCTGTTTTCCAGTTAATGACTGGGTTATGGCGTTGTAACCAGGGCATGCCCAACACCAATCCTGCTGGTAGAGTGTCCAGAATCAAACAACTTAATTTTTCCACATGGGTAGCGCCCACTTTGAGTGAAAACAAGTCAGACATAAAGAGAATTCCCTCTTTAGTGAGGGGGGGAGGAGTCAATGGCCACCACTTTGATCGGAACCTTAAGTCTAACTGTCCCTATCTTACAGCATGTGACCAATTGGGAGTCAATGAGATTGATGGATGATCCGCAGTCCACGAAAGCTGTAGAGGGAAGACAACAATCATCCACTAACAGTTCCACATGAAGCAACACCTTAGAAAATGAGGAAAAGGGTACCTGAGGGTCTGAGTAGTCTCCCCGCTGACTACCCAGACCTAGCCGTTTCCCGTTGATCGGGTTGAGGATGGACAATCAGGACACTCCCTTTTCCAATGTCCCGTTTTACCACAGTAGAAGCATAACTGCTATTCTCTCCTCCCTTTTCCTTCAGGGAGAGAGCCCCTACGTCCATAAGTACAGAAACAGTCTCTTTTCCACTAGGGAACAATGGAGTATCCGCCTGCATCACCCCCCTGGCCCGCAGCCTGCGGTCCATCCAGACGTCCTGGGTCATGGAGTCCTCGAGAGAGTTAGGTGGGGGATGTAATGCCAAGGCATCCTGTAACCGCTCGGGACAAGCCTCTGCGAAAGAGTCCTCGGAGTGCGGCGTCGTCCCAAGAGACCTCTGCGGCCCAGCGACGGAATTCTGTGCAAAACCACTCAGCCGAGTGTTTCCCCTGACAGACACTCATCATCATGTCCTCTGCCAATCGCACTCGGTCCGGCTCATCATATATGTGCCCGAGGGCCTCAAAAAACGCATTCACAGACACTCTCTCAGGGGCAGTGGGAGGAAGGGAGAAAGCCCAAGCTTGTGGGGACCCTCTTAACAGAGACATAATGACCCCTACTTTCTGACTTTTGTCCCCAGAGGAACGTGGCCTCAAACTAAAGAAGAGTTTGCACCCCTCCATGAAGACCCTGAACTCCTTTTTGTTCCCAGAAAAAAAATCAGGCAGTTTAACAGGTGGTTCTGGGGACACCAAAACAACATCACTCGCCCCAGCCCCCAGAGACCCAGCAGCTAAAGCCCCCCGCACTGTCTCAGAAACCTACTGCTGAGAACGAGCCAGAGCTTGCTGCTCCAGAGATAAACCCTGAAACATCTGACTCAGATCTTTCATTTGCTCAGCAAGAGATTGTATGGGATCCATATTTCTCAGCAGAGAAAAAAAAAAACAAAAACCCAAAAACTTAATGGTCAGTTATAATGTCAGGAACACTGCACTGTACTTGCTCACTGAGCCAGTGCGTGTGTCCTGAGTGTATCCTGTCAGCGCCTCCGCTGAGCAGGGACTCACCCGCACTGTAGGGGTACCGGGGTCAGGTACAGCCAGAAAGTACAGATCCACAGGACCTGTGGATGCTGAAGTTTAGCAAGCAGACATGGGACCTACGGTCATGTGACTGCAAGGGGGCGGGGCTTAGTGACCTGCTTAGTGAGATGGAAAGACACTATACAGAATTACTCAGAGTCAGGCAAAACGGAGGTCATACACAGAGATAGCCGTAACGTACCAAGGATGAGACAGAGCGGATAGTCAGGGCCAAGCAGCAGTCAAAACCAAACAGACATAGAAGGTACCAAGCAGAATCCAAAGCAATATCCAGAGAACAGACCGAGTCATACACAGAGAATCAAGTAACCAGAACACAGCACTAACACACTCAGGGGTCCCCACACTATGCCCAGGGCAAGAGTATAACTGACAGGGATGGGAGCATCCTGAGGCTATAAGAAGGCTCTCCCAGAACCAGGGAGAGGCCGCAAACATAGCCCCAGGTGTGCAGGTAAGCCTACACCGGGATCACAACCTTTAACCCCAGAAATGCCAGTCATCAGCACTGGTTCCTGACATTAACCCCACGTGTGAGAGTCAAACCCGCATCATTCCTACTCAATACTGAGCAAAGGGTCTGAATACTTATGACCATGTGATATTTCAGTTTTCTTTTTGAATAAATTTGCAAAAATTTCTACATTTCTGGATTTTTTCAATCAAGATCAGGAGCAGAGTGCATATTAATGAGAAAAAAATGAACATTTTGAATTTACTAAATAGCTGCAATGAAACAAAGAGTGAAAAATTTAAACGAGTCTGAATACTTTCCGTAGCCAATGTAATTTTCGGTTTCTGTTACAAAACAGTGCTAGGTACTTTTTTGCAACACAATAAAATTGTCTGTCAAATTCTGTTGGATTTTTAATGAGATATATTGTGCTGTTCTGTTCTGTCCATCACTGGAGCAAACACGTTAGGCTGTCACTTGTTTTCTACAGCTCACTTATCAGCTTTACTGTGTAGACTGAGACAAAATGACCAAAGTGATATCATCATTATTATTAGAGGTTGCGGATATAATGAAAGCTCTTTTGTACTGATAAGGCAAAATTATACAGTTTACACACAAATATGTCTCTGTATGCATCTCGCATCACATCCTTGCCTCTGGAGGAGGAGTCTGTAGTTTCTCAGAAGAGTAATAGTTTATGACATTTCTCCTATTATTTTCAGCTGCCATTAAGCACACGCACCATGGAATATGGACAGGTGTCTCTTTACACTAAAGATGGTATCTGTAAAGTCCCATAATACACTGATCCTAGAAGCAGCTGCTCCGTCATTATGCCTGCTCATGATGAGGTTTTAGGCTGACTGGTATTAACCGTTTCCAAGTCTTTTCTGTAGATTAAACTGTTGATGATCCTGTGAAGATTGTAAAAATACTATTTGGCCATCTTGCTTACTGATACACTCTCAAATAAAACTATCATTCTGAGACTACAGAAATGGAATCTGTCTATGAATGACCATAGAAGGATTTCTTTTTCCCTGAAATTCCATTATAAAATTAGAATACAATAAAGTCCATTCTCTGGGTCTGAGCATAAGCTATAAAACGCAGATGAAGAATAGCGATTAATAAAACAAATGCAATCTGTTTATTAGTTCACCAGAATAGTTTGCATAAGTTATAGACCTAAGACAATAAGGCAAACGGTGTGTTCTTACAGGATATCCTTATGATGTACAATACAAAATAATATCGTGGTACCGTGTTAGCCAGAAAAATCGATGTAAATACTGATGTGCCAAAAAAATGAGAAAGGTATTCAAGGAGTGATACCTTTATTGGCTAGCCAGAGAAATTATATTTGCAAGCTTTCAGGGCTCAGGCGGACCCTTCTTGTACTTGTAATGAGCCTGATGAAGGGGCCGCCTGAGCCATGAAAGCTTGCAAATATAATTTCTCTGGTTGGCCAATAAAGGTATCACTACTTGAAAACCTTTCTCTTTTTTTGGCACATAAGTATTTACAGGATATCCTTATTAAAATTATTCATGAGTGTCTAGTAATCACATAACAATAAAAAAAGCAACATGCTGAAGGTGAGCATTTTAGCAGAGTTTGTGTTTTGTGTTTCCCCCTATGAAAACACTGGCATTAAAGAAGAATATGCCAGGTCTCATAACTCTATATAAGGTTATTCTACAGTTTATTAGCATTATGAAGTGCCTTGCTGATGTAACAAGGAGAAAATGAACTTTATTTCTCCCTCAGTCGCCAGCTTTCAGTCATGCAGGAGTGTCAGTTTATTACCATTATGAAGTGCCTTGCTGATGTAACCAGGAGAAAATGAACTTTATTTCTCCCGGAGTCTCCGGCTTTCAGTCATGCAGGAGTGTCAGTTTATTACCATTATGAAGTGCCTTGCTGATGTAACCAGGAGAAAATGAACTTTATTTCTCCCGGAGTCGCCGGCTTTCAGTCATGCAGGAGTGTCAGTTTATTACCATTATGAAGTGCCTTGCTGATGTAACCAGGAGAAAATGAACTTTATTTCTCCCGGAGTCTCCGGCTTTCAGTCATGCAGGTGTGTCGGCGCTGCTAGAGTCACCACTGACTATACAGTTAGTGGCAGCTGTACGTACACCCAAGAGCCACTTTTGACAGTTGGCTCTACAGTGCAGAGATAGCTGCCAAGCTGCTTACAGGATAGTCAGCTGTGATTTTATGACTGAAAGCCGGCGGCTCTTAGGAGGAATAAAGTTCATTTTCTCCAAAGTGCCGCACTTTCAGTGCTCGATATGGGAACTTTTATAAAAGGCTGATTCAGTTGCATTATAAAGTATCTATTTTTTATATTTGACATAGATTTGGATGGAGGAGCATAATTTGTCTTTTTCATGTTAAGTGTAATATTTCTGCTAATGCATATTTTTTTAAATAAATGCCCCTGTCACCAGATTTCACCAAGTACACCAGTATCATCAGGTCTAAGAGATCTATTTTAATAATGTATGTAGTTTTTTTATTGCTATTTGCTTTATGCTTATGACTCAGACGTTCATATCAATTTAAATACAGGGTTGTGGATTTGTTTTTCCATGCAAAAGAACTAGACAGACAGCCTTCAGCCTAGTAAAAACAATCATAACATCTACATAGCACATGCATTCATTATGCTCCAAAATTAATAGAGCTAATGCTCACTTCTCATAATACTATATAAAGCCGAGCGAGGTAGAAAGCTATAATTAAAGACCATGTGGCATTCGATGTAAAAACTGAGCCTTGAGCAATAAACTGTTTGCAGACTGGAGACTTGCTCTGTCTGGGACATTAAAGACAATAATGTGTAACGACAGTTGTTACCGCCTCTCTTCTTGGCAACATTTATTAAAGCCTAAAAAGAATCAACAGAGACCTACAATATACCGTACTATATACTGCAATACCTTAGTATTATAGTATACCAATATAATGTACCATTTGAGAATATAGTATGAGAGTTCAAATAATAATCACAGGTTTATGTACCCTATGAAAAAAATAAACTAACAATTAAAAAAAGTTTTAATAATTAAAAAAACTATAGAAGTTTAAATTATCCACCCCTATTCAAAAACAAAGAAATTAATAAATAAAAAGGAAAAATAAACATAATTAGTATTGTGATGTCCGATCTATCAAATTATAAAATTGCTTAAAACGTTCCTTAAAACCCAAAATGGAAAAGAAAAATCTAAATAACAGAATTGCCTTTTTTTCCAGTCACAGTACTCCACGTCATACATAACCCCAAAATGTTATCAATAAAAACTAGAGTTCAGTGCACAAAAAACAACCCCTCATTCCGCTCCATTGATGAAAAAATAAATAAGTTATACGGCTCTGAAAATGGCTACACAAACAAAAATGACTTTTTTATATATGGAATTTTGTTTCCCTTTTTCGGTACATTGTTATTCGTAAAATGAATGGTGTCATTCACAACTATCACAAGTCTAATGTAGCTGTGTTGATAGAAAAAAAAATAAAAAGATATGAGTTTTGGAACATAAATAAAACAAAAAGAAAAATGTCCAAATCCATAAAGGGTTAATACAGTTGAATATATTCTCCTTTTTTGCTTGCAATACATATTTTTAATGTCATGATTCTAAGGGCTCATACTCACTTGCGAGAGACTCGCACGATTCTCGTGCGAGTCTCTCGCATGAAAACCTGGCACTGCTTCTGGCACTGGGACCGAAGCGTGTGGCTGCATTGAAATACATGTAGCCGCACGCTCCGGTCCAAGGTGGCAGTGCCAGGTTTTCATGCGAGAGACTTGCACGAGAATCGTGCGAGTCTCTCGCAAGTGAGTATGAGCCCTAACCAGTATCTTTACCACTATATGGATGGTTGCCTTAAACATCATTGTAAAGCAAAATTCTTCTATGAATCCAGAGAGATGATGTGAACTTTTTTTACTTCTTTTTCCCCAAGGTGGCTCTTACTTTTACCTGTTAAAACACTTGTTCAGCATACTCATTCACTTATTTCAACTCTATTCAGGTAAATGGAGAACCCAGAAGATCATCTATTCCAGACACGCAAAGGACATAGAATAGAACAGATGGTAGTGAGATGGCTACGCCGGTCACGAGACAGTTCATCCCGGTAAGCTTAGTATTATCTTTTTTTTATTTATTTACTGACTTGCTTTAAAGACAACCTGCTCTACATTCGGATGTACAACAGAGATGTATGGTACATTTCATTGCATGGTATTTCTGGCAACCAGCAGCATACCCTGTTTAACACCTACTATTCCAAAGCCAATTTTCTAAGGTTGGGTTCACATAGTGTTTGCTCCTACGCAAACCGTGATTTGGGCGCCTATTGGATGCGGGTAAAAAGATGTCGACTACATCTTGCTGCCCGCCTCAACTAGGCTTATACAGGTGTAAATTACACGACAATGCACACTGTAATTCTCTCTGCATCATGATAGACAATGTTCCCATTGGTGCATGTTCCCAAATCCTATTTTACGGGGTTTCAGACATAAGTATCGATGGGGTCACTTAACATAGTTGCAAACGCTATGTTAACTCAATCGAAATCTGCTCATAACCATGTGTTAATAAGTAATAACTAGAGTTAAGTGAAACGGGTCGGTCAAATTCATAAGTCGCCAACTTTCGCTGAAGTTGGTTTTCATGAAACGAAACCCGACCATAGCGTGAGGTTGGCCATGAGGTCGGCGACCAGAGCACCAAAGTCACGTTTCAAATTATGCTTCCAGCGCCCTTTTTCAGCCAATGATGGAGGACGCACACTGTGGGCAACGCGATGACATGGGCAGCGGTCACCACCATCTTTGAGAAGGGCATGCAAGTGATTGGCTTGCTTTGTGTGGCGTCACAGGAGCTATAAATGGGCGTGCACGCCGACCGCCATCTTACTTCTGCCGATCATAGCATAGGGAGAGGTTGCTGCTGCTGGTTCTGAATAAGGGAGAGCGTTAGGCAGGGAGGAAGAAAAAAAACACTGCTTCTGCTGGTAGCGATTTCAACTGTACAACACAACAGTTTGTGTGCAGTGACAGGGGAGGCTCTATTTTTGTGCATCAGCTCTGTTGGTTATTAGGCTGCCTTATAAGGCTCCCTGATAGCTACATTGCTGTTTGCACACTGCGGTGCAAACTGCTTTTTTAAAAGCAAAAATACTTTTCTTCCTCTTTTCTGCACAGTTTCCAAGCGTTCATTTTTCCACACTTTTGTATGCAGCAGTCCTGCTTATTAGGCTGCCTGCTGCCATACTTGGAGTGAGTAATAAAGTAACTTGGCACTCAACTGAATGATCCTTTTTGAAAATAAGTTTTTATTGTGGCAGTCACAAAGGACGTTTCGGCCTACAATTGGCCTTCGTCAGTCTGCTGGTGGGTATGGGTTAATATCTTTTGATACTTGAACCAATTAATGTTAGAGAAAAATAAATTTCTTATAATCCTAAGAGGTTAATGCCTGAGACGCTTTAACAGTCTTGTATCAGTAGATCAGGTTACATGAACACGTGCAGGTGTAGTGCCTAGGCGTATGGACCTGGACGCAGTATCCGCTGCTAGCCCTGGGCGTCCATTCAGTTGAGTGCCAAGCTACTTTATTATTCACTTGGATCTGGGTAACCTACTTGTGCACCTTGTAGTAGTGCCATGCTATACTTTATACTTGGAGTGAGAGCATCATTGTCAGCCTCTTAAAATCTCTAGGGAGCTTCAAATTCTCCCCAATACTATATACACCTTGTACCTTCTCATACACAAGCCTATTTCAGCCTGTTAAATTGAGGTGTAATCTATAGTGGGCCTGAGATAATAGTTCAGACTCCTAAAATCTCTAGGGTGATTCAAATTCTCCCCAATACTATATACACCTTGTACCTTGTCATACACCAGCCAATTTCAGCCTGTTACATTGAGGTGTAATCTATAGTGGGCCTGAGATAATAGTTCAGCCTCCTAAAATCTCTAGGGAGATTCAAATTCTCCCCAATACTATATACACCTTGTACCTTGTCATACACCAGCCAATTTCAGCCTGTTAAATTGAGGTGTAATCTATAGTGGGCCTGAGATAATAGTTCAGCCTCCTAAAATCTCTAGGGAGATTCAAATTCTCCTCAATACTATATACACCTTGTACCTTGTTTTACAGTGCCATATAGCTGGTGGTATTTTGGGTACTTTTCCCAAAAATGAGGAAGTATGGTGGAAGAGGCCGTGGAAGTGGGCGGGGGTTGCCAGCTGGTACTGATGGTGGTGGTGGTGCATCTGCTGGTAGTGGCAAAAGCACAATAGCACCTAAGGCAGGAGGTGTTTAGCCTGCGTCATCGTCTGGCTCCACAAGGCCTTGAAGGCTCCCTTTTCTAGGAGTAGGTAAACCGCTTTTAAAGCCGGAGCTTCAGGAACAAGTTTTGGCTTACATTGCTGACACAGCCTCCAGCTCTATCGCCTCCTCTTCTGAAGCTTCAAAAAATAAAAGCACTGAGTCGTCAGTGGAGGTTCCTGGTCAGGAACAACACCTTTCCTTGTGTCCTTCACCCCTACCAAAAGTGAAGGATGTGGCAGGCCACACTACAGATTATTCTATGGAGCTCTTTTCACATACCATGCCTGGGTTATCAAGTCAAATCGTGAATTCCCCAGTCCAAAATGAATCTGACATGGAGTGTGGGTCACCAGCCAGGGCAGTGGGGTTAATCGGTACCGGGCCGGTGTCTCAGAGGGATGTGTCACGGTGGTGGTGACCAGGTCCGTGGCCCTGGGCCTCCATGCAAAGGGGTGAATAACGTTTATAGGTGAATGATACGTGACGCCACCTGTGGTTTCTGATCAGATTGACCAGCGCTGCAGTGTCGCTTCTCTGGGACAGATGTTGTGGTGCAGCTAAGATGTAGAAGCCCTGTACAGGTAGGGCCGTAGTCGCAGGGCAGATGAAAGAGTTGGTAGATGGTGTGCAGTGCAGGATGTAGCAGAGCCGTGTGCCAGGCGCAGGAGAAAGATGACAGACAGTCGTGCAGTTCCTTTACCTGTACTTGGTAAGTGCCGTCCAGGACCCAGAGTACAAATGGAGAAGGAGTTGGTCAGCCTGGAAGTAAATTAGGAATTCTCTCTCTGCAGATAGGTAGTGTGGCCTCCGTTCTAGCGCTTATGTGAGGTACTCGCAGTACTGAGCTCACTGAAGTGCCCACTGTTGACTCTCTTTTGGAACTTTCTCGTTTGGCAGGCAGCCGTAGCCTTTTCCTTCTGGCTCACACACGTCGCTGCTGGGGCCTAAGAGCCTTAGTTGGGAACAGAGCATTTACAGCTGCTACTTCCTCCGGTTTCTGCTGCAGGACCGTCAGTGTCCCTACAAACTCGGAGACCGGAATCCGGACCATGCGCTCCAGCTAGGAGTGAGCCTTAACTCTGCTCATCCTCCAGCTCCCCTTCTCATGTCTACACACTTCCCCTTCCCTTCACAGACTGCCCTAACTTCCCTCCTCCCGACCACAGAGAGCAGCTCCTCAGCAGTCAGGTTCAGAGCTCTCCCTGTTGGCCTGGAGTTGGAACTGTGTTGTGTGTTGGTTTAACTGCTAGAGAGATCCTTCGATGCTCCCAAGCATGACATCACACTCAATAGGAGGAAGGTAATGCCACTGTGGCGACCGTACTCCTGGGGGCGCCACAAGTGCACTGATGCCCAGCCACTGCTAGATGATTCTGCTGGTACGTTGACCCAGACCACTACATTCCCCTCGCACTCTACACAGCCAGAATGTGACTATACCACCTTACATGGTGACAAAGAGGAAGGTGCAGATGAAAGTGCAGGTTCCTTGAGCAGGTGGGGGGGCATACTCATGGGCGATGGCACCGGCACAGGGCCCCTCATAGTACGCAAAAGTGTCCCTGCCGGTGGGAGGGCCTGGCCCCCGCCACCAGACACACCGCCGTACTATGAGGGTCCTTGTGCCAGTGCTGTCGCCAATGATTGGGCCCCCCTGCTTGCTCAGGATCACAGCACTTGCAAAGTTGAAATACTTACCTCTCCCCGCTCCACCGCCGTGACGTCTTCCGCGTTTCCTGACAGTGACATTCTGGTCAGAGAGCGCGATAACATCATGTCTGTATGCCCTCTGCCTAAATAGTCCAAGTGCAGAGAGATGGAAGATGGGGACGACGAGGAGTCCAGAGTACAGGGATTTCCTAGCGAGTAGACTTATTTAATTGTTTTAAAGGTTGGGAGCAATTTTTGGGGAGCACTATACTCTGGAGAATGATATATGGGGCCCACCATACACTGGAGCATTCCAAAGGTGGACATCAGACACTGGAGCAGCATTTACAGGGCCCATTATACACTGGAGCATTAGAAATGGGTCCCATTATATATGGAGCATTATTTGGGCCTATAAGACACTGGAGCATCATCCATGGGGCCATCATATACTGGAGCATTGTAAATGGGGCAGCTAATATATGGGGCATTATTTGGACCAATCGTACAATAGAGCATCATCCGTGAGGCCCATCATATGCTGGAGCATTCCAAAGGTGGACATCAGACACTGGAGCAGCATTTACAGGGCCCATTATACACTGGAGCATTAGAAATGGGGCCCATTATATATGGAGCATTATTTGGGCCCATAAGACAGTGGAGCTTCATCCATGGGGACCAACATATACTGTAGCATTATGTGGAGCTCATCATATACTGTATCGAACATTATATGGGACCAATGATTCTGTATGGAGAAATATATGGGCCTCATTACTCTGTATGGCACACTATGCGGTGGCCATAATACTGTATGGAGTAATATACTGTCCATTTTTGGAGCTATTGGAGAATTTAAAATGGATATCAGTCATGTGATGTAAGAAGTCAAGTATTTTTCATTGCACCATACCGCTATTTCTATGCCGTATCAGAGGATCATGAATTGTGGCATGTGTTAAAGGAGCCCAGTGACACTCTTTGGCCCTGGGCCCACGAAAATCTGGAGCCAGCCCTACCCCCTACCTCACTGCCGACTTTTCTTCCCCATTGACTTGCATTGGGTTTCGTGTTTCAGTCGGCCTCTGACTTTTCACGATAATCTGCCGATTGCGTTCGACCCGACTTTTGCAAAAGTCGGGTTTTATGAAGCCCGACTTGACCCAAGAAAAGGAAAAGTCGCTCATCTCTAGTAATAACCTATACCTAAACTCATATCACTAATGCTAAGGTTGTTTACTTCCAAAAATGTAAGAAACAGTATAATCATCGTACATCAGACCAATAATTAAAAATGATAGAAAAGATTTATTCATTACATATAAAAAAAATTAAAAGAAGAAAATACACCACATACAAAACAGCAGTTTACATATTGTACATGGAGTAGACTTTGGGGAAAATTCATTAAGACTGGCATAACGCTATGCTACAGTCATTATGAGGCACTTGCTGGAGTAGACTGTGACCTGATTAATTTGCCACTTAAGGAATCATGTGCATCTGTTATCCAGCTTGTACCGTCACCAGAAATGTGCACCAGTGGGGGCTGGTGTATATTTCTGGAGTAAATTATGACACTTCAGTGGCGTAACTTATGATAAACTTGACCCACTTTGTCCATATCCTACCCATGCCATGCTCATATTGGCGTAACTGGCGTGTAAATGCCAAAAGTCACAATATTATTGTGCCGAACTGCAAAAATATTGCAACTTATCGAGGTGTTTACCCCAGATTTCTGGAGTAAGCACCTTAATGAATTGCCCCTTTATTTTCAATATGTAAATACTGCATGATTGCCAACTGATGTTTTACACGGTTATGGTAAACATATTGTTATTGAAATGTAAGTACACCATGTAAGATAAAGTGAAGCAATGTGTTCTTTTAAAACTGCCTGGATATATAACCTAGTATGTTTAATACAGCAAAACACAAAACTTGAAAAAAACTAAATAAAAACTTGGCAGGATAAAATGGATACAAAATCGAAAACAATGTCAGGGCACAATTAATAGCACACTTGTTCAGTTAGAAACAAAGGACAAAATCAGGTTACCTTGTGATTAAATAGAAATTAGACACACCTGTCCCACTTTGTCACATAACTGTAATAAGCATATAAATGGTAACTTTGATGCTTGAAAGAGCAATTTTATTGCCTGTTCTTTGTTCACAATGGCAAGAAAGGAACAAACCAGAAATGCTATTATCAACAAGCACAATTAGTGTATTGCTTTGTTCACATTGCGTTTCAGCATACTGTCAGGGGCTCAGTTGAGACTTATATCTAAACCTCTGGAAAATGGGATTCAAACATTTGCGCTGACAGGGTCATTCATGTTAATGATGCAGTCGTCATATTGTGCTCTGTCAGACATTATTTTCAGCAGTATCCGCCTGTTTCGATTCTGTTGCCAAATATCAGAGTCTCCTTCCCTGTCCCTGACACTAGGGGCACCCTAGATATCCCTGCTCTCCAGGTTATTTCTGATGGTGAAGATGCTGGGGCCACGTACCTTGCTGTACTACTGAATCAGCCCTCATCTGTCCCCTCACCCACCCAGTGCAGGGAGGAACAGTGTATGTTGTAAGATAGCGCTTAATGCATGTGTTGGGGGACACTCGCTTGGCAACAGGATTAAAGCACACAGGCATGTTTTTCTCACAAAACAGTCTTATTTCGGTTTATTTGACCATCATAAAGTGCACCACGCATAGTCCATTACACTTCACAATTCAAGGCTTAACTCGCAGTCACTAAACACACTGAACTTCTCACTTCAACCCGTTACCGTGGGTGACTGCATTCCGCACAGTTCATTAACGTCCATGGAACACAACAAATACCAACTGTCTGTTCTAATGGCAGATACTTCTCTGCCATTATTATAACCCCCTTTCTGGATTTACCTTCCTGGAGCTCCTGCTCCACACACTGACTCCTAGTCAGTCCTCACTCCTGGGGAAGCTGCCTCACTGGGATCACCGTCATTGTGACCAGGGTACTCCTGACAGTCCAGACCCTCAGAAGGATGGTAGCTTCCCCAACACAGTGCCTTCACAGACTCTGCACATACACTGCCTCTGCATGTGCTCTTCAGGAAGTCGTCCACTCCTAGGACCTTCCAACACACAGGCCTTCCAGGACCTTACATCACAGACCATGTGACCCAAACCCTGGTCACATTATGCAACTGTAACCACCCCCATATGTGGATGGTGTATGTGTGGTTAGTCAGTCCTGCCCAGCTCTCTGACTAACCCAATAAGCCCCCCTTATAAGTAAACAAACACTTGTGGAACTACAAGTCCCAGAACAACAACATTTCGGGCTTACAGCACAGAGGATCTCCTCTGCGACACATACTGACCATTTACTTGCCAGTCACTGTCTCACCTTCATAGATACGCTTCCATGCATATCCTGAGGAGCACATACTGTGCCCCCTAGCTGTAACAGGGGTCACTTTCTCACAATGTACATACACAAACCAGACAAGCAAGGAAGGACGTACAGGGATAAATGAATATAGCAATCATACAAATATGCACTCACAGACAACCAAAGGGAACACAGGGTAGAAAAGGTAGGGAAACTAAATAGGAGAGGATGGGGGAATTGCACACAGCTGAAACACCTAGCAACAGTCACAGAACAACTCTCCAAAACTCATCAACCGAACAGCCCTCCACTCCTTCACCAGGCAGTACAAGACTTAACAATGGCAATCCAGATTGCCAGAGGTGAGAATATATAGGAGAGGGTAGTGGCTGGTAATGCATAATGCACTGCTGAGATCCTCCAAGCAGGAAGCTAGAAAGACTCCAAACTGAACCGTTTTTCCCCTGCACCGCTGAAAGAAACCTGCATTGTTTAATATGAGTGAAAAATGCTTCTTTCAGTGCAGGAGTATGAGAACCCAGACGCTGCAGTCTTGTGGCTCCTCTCTATTGTGGCAAACCTCACCGGTACCTCCCCTTCTAAGAAGGACCTCTGGAACCTAAGGGCCGGGTTTATCAAGGTGTGCCATGTGAAAGGACCGGACCAACCTAACCGAATGGATGTCAGATGATGATAACCACATCCTCTCTTCAGCTCAACCTTATAGTAACCCTTCTAATAACCCTTCTAGTGTACCAGATTCTGAAGAGACAGATGAACCAAGTGAGAAGCCATGATCTTAGCTTTCTGAAACTCTAAATTCCCATCAACTGTGACCAGAGTTGGAGGTAGTGGTGATGGTTCAGAGGACGCAACTTCTTTTTGAGCAAAAAAACAATAAGTCACATTATGAATCCAAAAAGTAAGTGGCAAAGCAAGGCAAAATGCTACAGCATTGACGACGGTCACAATCTTATAAACCAGTTTCCAAGAGGGAGCCTTCAACTTAATTATCTTCAAGGACAACCACAATAATTCACCTTACACATAGGTCCGGATCCACCACCCATCTTGGATCAACCACACTTTTGGACCCCATATTCTTCAAATTATTGAGAACCCCTTGCCAAACAGACATAATAGATTATTAAAAATATTCTTCTTCAGATCTTCCTGAGGAACGATTCCTATTAAAAGAGTTGAACTGAGAATGAAACTCTTAGGTCCCGAAGAATGGGGACTTATCAGTGGACTCATGAGAATGGTTATTGACAGCAAATTCAGTTAGATGCAAGTAAGTAACCCAATCCTCCTGATTCTCAGACCCAAAACACCTAAGCTAAGTCTCAAGATTCTGGTTAACGTGTTCAGTTTGTCCATTGGACAGATAAATCCCCAACCAAATGCAAAACGCTTTCCAAAATTTTGAAAAAAATGGCACCCCCGGTAAGAAACAATAATGGTAGGAATCCCCTGCAGATACTGGTAAGTCAGTAATGATATCTACTGATAAATCATTCCAAGGTTTACTTGGAATTACCAAAGGTTGGAGACACCAAGACAAACGAGTATGAGAAGTCTTAGAACGTACACACAGTATAGGCAGCTAGATACTCCCAAACATTCTGATGAACCCCAGACCACCAAAAATGCTTTACTTCCAGGGTGTCCGACTAAAACCGAATTATGATGAGGCCAGGAGCCATTTGGTGAGCTGCATTTCTTGCTACATGTTCACAGACTTACCAGTGGAAAAGCCAAACTTCACATGCCACAAATGCAAGCTTGTGTCCCTGTTGGAGGAAAAGTTGCAAAATCTCGAAGAGCTACGTTGAAGATCATTAAGGAAGGTGAAGAGTTCTTGGACAGAGCAGAATTATCTCTTCATGTTACAGAAAGAGAAGAAATTCGAAGTGCACCTGAAGAAACAGAGGAATGGAGACATGTGACCAAGAGAAGCAGGAGGATCAGGAGGCAGTCAGCACCCATACTTCTCAGGAACCAGTACCAGGCTCTCACGCAGGAAAACGATGAAGAAATACATCAGGATAAGACTTTGCCCACAAACAGCAACCTTGTACGCCCTCAAAGTCCTCCTGGATGGAGAAAGAAAAATGTTGTGAAGAAGAAACGGAGAGTGGTGGTCATGGGGGATTCCCTGTTGAGAGGAACAGAAGCCGCTATCTGCAGACCGGATATAACTTCAAGAGAAATGTGCTGTCTTCCAGGTGCAAAAATTAAAGATGTGTCTGACAGGATATCAGGACTCTTCAGACCTACAGATTCCTACCCATTCCTGCTACTACATGTGGGGACAAATGACACAGCAAGAAACGACCTGGAAACCATCTGCAGAGACTTTGAAGACTTAGGCAAGAAAGTGAAAGAACTGGGAGCGCAGGTGGTCTTCTCTTCCATCCTCCCAGTGGATGGCCATGGAACAAGGAGGTGGAATAAGATTCTGCAGGTGAACAACTGGCTACATCGATGGTGCCGTCAGCAAAGATTTGGATTTCTGGATCATGGAGTGAACTACTTATACGATGGACTACTTGCTAGAGATGGGGTGCACCTTACGAAGACTGGAAAGCATGTATTTGGAAGTCGCCTTGCTACACTTGTAAGGAGAGCTTTAAACTAGAACAACATGGGAAGGGAAGCAAAAGACCAGAAAAAGCCATACACCTGACAAATGCTATTGAGAACTCTGCTATTAGAAGTGGAAAGGAAGAACAAAGTCAAAAGAATCTAATTAATAAAAATATTGGAGAAAGAGAAACCTATCACAAACTAAAATGTTTCTATACTAATGCACAAAGCATGGGCAACAAACAAGGAGAACTGGAACTACTAACACAGGAAAAGAAATATGATGTCATTGGAATCACTGAAACTTGGTGGGACAATACACATGATTGGAATACAAGACTAGAAGGATACAACTTATTTGCAAGAAACAGACTTGATAAACGAGGAGGAGGTGCCGCATTGTATGTTAGAAACGCGTATATCTGCACAGAGATTGAAGCTTCAGAGACTGGGAGTTCTGTGGAAACTGTTTGGGTAAGAATACAAGGACAGAACAATGGAAAGGACACCATTGTAGGCATTTACTACAGGCCGCCTGTGCAAACTGAAGACATGGATGAACTCTTTATGCATCAAATGGCCAAGTTCTCCAAAAAATCTGACATAGTTGTCATGGGAAATTTCAACTATCCAGACATTTGTTGGGAATCTCTCTCAGGCAAAACTAACAGGTCAAGGAAATTCTTATCCTCTCTTGCTGACAACTTTATCCTCCAAAAGGTAGGGGAGAAAACAAGGGGAACTGCTACCTTGGATCTAATCCTTATAAACAGGGAGGAAATGGTTGAGGAGGTAAATGTGGCTGGGACCCTAGGAGGTAGCGACCATGCTATTTTAGATTTTGGATAACTAGAAGCGGAAGACCTGTGAAGTCTCAGACGTCAAGGTTAGATTTCAGAAAGGCAGATTTTAAGGGATTCAGAAAGAGAATTGGAGGGATCCAATGGCTGGATATCCTTAAAGACAAAAATGTCCAGGAAGGATGGGAAATCTTGAAAAATGAAATTCTCAAAGCACAGTTGTTAACAATTCCGAAAAGAGGGAAGAATAGGAAGCATTTAAGGAAACCAGGATGGATGAACACAGAACTTAAGCACATGCTAAAAAGGAAGAAAAAAATGTTTATAAAATGGAAAGAGGGAGGCATATCTAAAGAAGAATATAATGCTGTCTGCAGAACCTGCAGGGCACAAATCAGATTATCTAAAGCTGAAAATGAATTGAGGCTTGCAAGAGATGTCAAAAGCAATAATAAAGGATTTTGGGAATATGTCAAAAGTAAAAGAAAAGTCAAAGATGCTATAGGATTTTTACAGGATGAAAATGATGAAATGGTAAGACAGGATGTTGAGAAGGCTGAACTTTTAAATTCCTATTTTGCATCTGCTTTCTCTCAGAAAGGAAATGTAACATCAACTGTTCTTCACTGTCCTATTAAGGGAATAGAAGAATCCAGGATATCTATAAACAGAAAGATAGTGAGGAAACACTTAGCTAACCTAAATGAATTCAAGTCTCCAGGTCCAGATGAATTACACCCCAGAGTACTGAAGGAGATAGCAGAAGAAATTTTATGATTCTATGATTCTATGATGTTCACTTATAACTTTAAGATGTAGAGTCACAGGTATGAACAGTTTACCTAAAGGACTCGGACAGGACAGGGGCATCCCTCTGAGCATCTACAAACTCTTTTTCAAGGTCAGAACTTAAAGCTGCAATAACTACTCCATTCTGTAGTATAATTACTGATTCACAATTATCTCTGCCCCCAGGAAAGCAACAGGATAAGGCATCCGCCTTAAAATTCATTTCCCCCAGCCTGTACGTCACAAAAAAGTTGAATCTGGCGAAGAATAAAGACTACCTTCCCTGTCTAGGTTCAGATGCTTAGCGAATTCTAAATATTATAGATTTTTATGACCATGACCAGATGTACTGCGTTTTCCACACTGTGACGACTCCTGGAGTGGACCCTCTGGGTCGTGACACCAACCCTCCCAGGGCGAGCTGACCTAGTGAAGACCACCCCCTATACAGGGAGTGTCAGGGGCAAGCCCCAGGGGGTGAGGCACCACGACTGCTGGCACCAGGCGGCCGGCTCACAGGAGACACGAGTGGGTGAGAGTGTCTGCAGGAACGTGTAAAGTGTGGACACAGGAACACGTGGTATACAGAGACTTCGTTCGTCCGGGTGTGAGTGAAGCAGGAAGTGTGCAAGGAGCACGTCAGAGCACTGAGTCAGGCAGCAGGTGTGCCAGGAGGTGTAACAGAGTAAGAGACTGAGTACAGGATCAGAGTGTGTGCCCAGAGGCACAACTGAGTATAAGACAGAGCACGGAATCAGAGTGTGTGCCAGGAGGCACGACTGAGTATAAGACAGAGTACAGGGTAAGAGCGTGTGCCAGGAGGCACAACCGAGTATGAGACAGAGTACAGTGTCAGAGCATGTGCCAGGAGGCACAACCGAGTACGAGACAGAACACAGGGTCAGAGCGTGTGCCAGGAGACACAACCAAGTACAAAGCAGAGTGCAGATTCAGAGCGTGTGCCAAGAGGCACAACAGAGTGCAAGGCAGAGGACCTGAGTACAGCGCACAGCCAGGCAGGGACACGGCAGACCAAGCCAGGAGCACAACAATAATCAGGCACCTCCCCTAGGGGGAGGTCGTCTGATATAGCACATGACTACTACTGGTTCCGGGTCAGGACCTAGCCAGAAAGCACATGACCACTACAGGTTCCGGGTCAGGTCCTCCATTACCATAGAGAGGACCGAGCCCTATACAGCACTGACAGGAGCGCACAAGCGCAAACGTGACATGTAGGAGGAGGCCCGGGGACGGGAGCTGCGCGTGCGCACCCTACGGGACCCCCGGAGTGACCGCAGCTCCGGAAGAGATGACGTCGGGACAGAGGTCCCGCCCCCAGGTGAGCACGGCGTGACAGTGCCCCCCCCTTTACGCCCCCTCTTTCTAAAACTGGAGAGGAACTTAGACAAAATCTGGGGTGCGTGGATATTCTCCCTGGGTTCCCATGACCTCTCCTCGGGGCCAAAACCCTTCCAATCGACCAGGAACATGGTTCTCCCTCTTACCTTCTTCATGGCCAAAATGTCATTCACCTCAAACTCATCCCCAAAACCAACAGGCTGGGGTGTGTGGCCTGGAGAAGGATGAAATCGGTTAAGAACCACAGGTTTTAGGAGAGACACATGGAAGGAATTGGGAATACGGAGTGAAGGAGGCAGCTTCAATTTGTAAGCAACATCATTAATCCGCCTGAGGACCTCAAAAGGACCAATGTAACGGGGACCCAGTTTGTAAGATGGTACCTTAAGGCGGACGTATTTGGTGGAGAGCCACACCTTGTCACCAGGGAGAAATGGAGGAACGTCCAGGCGCCTCTTGTCAGCGTGTAATTTCATTCTGTCCCGTGCTTTCTCGAGAGCGGTTTTGGTCTCCTGCCATACCCTGGAGAACTCCACAGACTGAGAATCGGCAGCAGGTACCCCCGAGACAGGAAGTACCGGTAGAGGCACATTGAGATGCTGTCCAAAGACGATGAAGAAAGGAGACTTGGTAGACGATTCACTGGAGTGATTATTGTAGGCGAACTCAGCCCAAGGAAGTAGACCGACCCAGTCATTCTGATGAGCATTAGAAAAATGCCGGAGATAGGATGTATGGATCTGGTTGGTACGTTCCACCTGCCCATTGGTTTGGGGGTGATAGGCGGAAGAGAAATCCAATGACACTTTCATGAGTCCGCATAGAGCTCTCCAGAACCGGGAGGTGAATTGGACCCCTCTATCCGACACGATGTGCTGGGGGAAGCCGTGAATCCTGAAGATATGGGAAATGAAGATCTTCGCCAAGTCAGGAGCAGAGGGTAGTCCTGGAAGAGGAATGAAGTGAGCCATCTTTGAAAATCGGTCTACAACCACCAAGACCACAGTACAACCGGAAGAACAAGGCAGATCAGTAATGAAATCCATGGCTATGTGCTGCCATGGAGCCGACGGAATGGGAAGCGGGAACAGAAGACCGGAGGGTGGTTGTCTGGGTATCTTGTTCTGGGCACAGGACGGGCAAGATGCTACAAAGTCTTTAACATCCTGGGAGAGTGAAGGCCACCAATAATGGCGAGAGATTAAGTCCAAAGTCTTTTTGACACCAACGTGGCCGGCAATCTTGGACGAATGTCCCCAATTTAGCACTCGTTTTCGGTTATTCTCAGCCACAAAGGTTCTTCCCGGAGGTAACGTGGTTAACTTGACAGGAGCCACAGTAATTACTTTGGATAAATCAATGATATGAGAGGGTTCTTTCTCTGCATCAGACGACAGGAATGATCTTGACAACGCATCTGCTCTAACGTTCTTATCGCCGGGCCGAAAATGTAGCTCAAAGTCAAAGCGGGCGAAGAATAGGGACCACCTGGCTTGCCGAGGATTGAACCTCTGTGCGGACTGGATGTACGCCAGGTTCTTATGGTCTGTGAAGATCTTGAATGGATGTATGGCACCCTCCAGTAAGTACCTCCACTCCTCCAAGGCCAACTTAATGGCCAATAGCTCTTTGTCGCCAATGGAGTAGTTCTGCTCAGTGGAGGAAAATACTTTAGAAAAGAAGCCACAGGTGACAAAACGTCCAGAAGAGGATTTCTGCAGAAGGACTGCGCCAGCCCCAGTAGAGGATGCGTCTACCTCAAGAGTGAAAGGTCTACTAACCTCAGGTCGGTGAAGCGCCGGAGCAGCGGTGAAGGCTTGTTTCAACGACTGGAAGGCCTCTTCAGCCTCAGAGGGCCAAGCCTTTGGGTTAGCTCCCTTGCAGATAAGGGACGAGATGGGGCGAACCAACGAGGAAAAATGAGGAACGAACTGTCGGTAGTAGTTCGCAAAACCAAGGAAGCGTTGGATTGCCTTCACCCCATGGGGCTGTGGCCAATCGAGGACGGCGGACACTTTTGCCGGATCCATGCATAGACCTGATTCTGAGATAATGTACCCCAAGAATGGCAGGGACGTTTGCTCGAAGGCACATTTCTCGAGCTTGGCATAAAGGCGGTTCTCCCTCAGGCGCTGGAGGACTTGACGCACGTTCTTTCTGTGGGCGGAGAGGTCTGGAGAAAAAACGAGGATGTCATCCAGATAGACTACCACGCAGGAGTACAGCATATCCCGGAAGACGTCATTCACGAACTCCTGGAAAACCGCTGGGGCATTGCAGAGGCCGAAGGGCATGACCAAGTACTCGTAGTGACCGTCTCTGGTGTTAAAGGCGGTCTTCCACTCATCCCCGGAACGAATGCGGATCAAGTTGTAGGCCCCACGAAGATCCAGTTTGGTGAAAATTCGAGCTCCTCTAAGTCAGTCAAAGAGCTCCGGGATCAATGGCAATGGGTACTTGTTCTTGACCGTGATATTGTTCAGGCCTCGGTAGTCTATGCAAGGACGGAGGGAGCCGTCCTTCTTTTTTACAAAGAAAAATCCTGCTCCCGCGGGCGAGGAGGACTTACGGATGAAACCTCTAGCAAGGTTCTCCTGGATATAGTCAGACATAGCTTGGGTCTCAGCAGGGGATAGCGGGTATATCCTACCCCTGGGTGGCGTAGAACCAGGAATGAGGTCAATCGGACAGTCATATGGCCGATGGGGGGGCAGAGACTCGGCCTCCTTCTTGTCGAAAACATCTGCAAAGGACCAGTAAGCCGACGGCAGACCTGTAGGTGCCGGGGATGGACCGGCAGAGTTCATCAGACGGACGGGCAACAGGCACTTCTCCTGACAGAACGGTCCCCACCGGAGTATCTCGCCCGACACGAGCAGGGGAGGAGAGGAATCATGTACACCTAGGGAGGCCTCTCCTATCAACCCTAGGCGGAGAAGTTTCCCGGCTTCTTGGAGCAGGAACGGAGGAGGGGAGAGGAGCTCCTCTCTCTGGCTAATTCACGGGCACGTTCCTGAAACCGCAGGTCGATGCGTGTCACCAGTGAGATCAGATCCTCTAAAGAGGTGGGAGTATCCCGACCTGCCAGCACGTCTTTGATCCGACTGGACAGGCCACGCCAAAAGATCCCTACGAGAGCCTCGTTGTTCCAACCGAGTTCGGAGGCCAAGGTACGAAAACGGATGGCATACTGTCCTACCGGTAGCGTACCCTGATGGAGGTTAAAGAGGGACTCGGTGATAGAGGCCAGCCGACCCGGCTCGGAAGGAAGGTGCGGAAGGTGTCCAAAAAGGTGGAAAGCCGAGAGACGAGTGGGTCATTGCGCTCCCAGAGGGGGTTCACCCATGCTAATGCCTCCCCCTCTAAGTGTGAAACAATAAAGGCAATTTGGGCGCGCTCAGTGGGATAGTGCTGCGGCAAAAGCTCAAAATGTAACCGGCATTGGTTCAGAAATCCTCGACAAAACTTAGGGTCCCCGCTATATCGGGGTGGCTTGCCGAGGCGCGGTATCGGGTGCGGGGCCGAGGACTGGGCAGAAACGGATTGTATGGCCGACAAACGAGACTCCATGGATTTCAAAAAGACCATAATCCTGGTCTGACTCTCCCGTAGGAACACCAGTTCCTTTTGGATGGAGGTGGTGGCACCAGCGGGGTCCATGGCCTGATTATACTGTGACGACTCCTGGAGTGGACCCTCTGGGTCGTGACACCAACCCTCCCAGGGCGAGCTGACCTAGTGAAGACCACCCCCTATACAGGGAGTGTCAGGGGCAAGCCCCAGGGGGTGAGGCACCACGACTGCTGGCACCAGGCGGCCGGCTCACAGGAGACACGAGTGGGTGAGAGTGTCTGCAGGAACGTGTAAAGTGTGGACATGGGAACACGTGGTATACAGAGACTTCGTTCGTCCGGGTGTGAGTGAAGCAGGAAGTGTGCAAGGAGCACGTCAGAGCACTGAGTCAGGCAGCAGGTGTGCCAGGAGGTGTAACAGGGTAAGAGACTGAGTACAGGATCAGAGTGTGTGCCCAGAGGCACAACTGAGTATAAGACAGAGCACGGAATCAGAGTGTGTGCCAGGAGGCACGACTGAGTATAAGACAGAGTACAGGGTAAGAGCGTGTGCCAGGAGGCACAACCGAGTATGAGACAGAGTACAGTGTCAGAGCATGTGCCAGGAGGCACAACCGAGTACGAGACAGAACACAGGGTCAGAGCGTGTGCCAGGAGGCACAACCAAGTACAAAGCAGAGTGCAGATTCAGAGCGTGTGCCAAGAGGCACAACAGAGTGCAAGGCAGAGGACCTGAGTACAGCGCACAGCCAGGCAGGGACACGGCAGACCAAGCCAGGAGCACAACAATAATCAGGCACCTCCCCTAGGGGGAGGTCGTCTGATATAGCACATGACTACTACTGGTTCCGGGTCAGGACCTAGCCAGAAAGCACATGACCACTACAGGTTCTGGGTCAGGTCCTCCATTACCATAGAGAGGACCGAGCCCTATACAGCACTGACAGGAGCGCACAAGCGCAAACGTGACATGTAGGAGGAGGCCCGGGGACGGGAGCTGCGCGTGCGCACCCTACGGGACCCCCGGAGTGACCGCAGCTCCGGAAGAGATGACGTCGGGACCGAGGTCCCGCCCCCAGGTGAGCACGGCGTGACACACACAATGAGTACACTGTTCAAAAGCCCACTTAATTGCCAAGTTGCCTGTTACGATGTCATAGTTTTCTCAGCAGATGATAGTTTCTTACAAAAATATGCACACAACCGCCATTTACTAGGAGATGCACCCTGCAACAACACAGCCCCCACTTCAGACGCATCAACTTGTACAATAAATGGCTGAGTGATGTCAGGCTGTATATGGATTTGCGCAGACGCAAAACATCTTTTCAAGGTATTAAAAGCCTCCTGGGCTGGACTGGACCAATTGGAAAAGTCCGTCCCTTTCCTGGTTATATCTATGAAAGGTTTGGCCACCACTGAAAAACCTTTGATTAACTTTCAGTAGTAGTTGGCGAAACCCAGGAATCCTTGAAAGGCTTTTAGGTCCTCAGGATGATCCCAATCCAGTACCACCCAAACTTTCGCTAGATCCATGCGAATACCAGTGAGCAATAAAAAATAACCCAAAAAAAGGATCTCCTTAACCGAGAACATGCATTTCTCTGGTTTGACAAATAATTTCTTGTCTCTGAGTATCTGAAAGACCTGCCTAACATGTACCTGATGTGATTCAAGGTCAGGTGAATAAATGAAAATGTCATCAAGGTATATTACAAGAAACCTGCTGGCGGGCGCATTAGTCAAGCCAAATGGCATTACGAGGAACTCATAGTGTTCCTCAGGGGTATTGAAGGCTGTCTTCCATCCATCCCCTTCCTTGATACAAATGAGATTATAAGCCCCCCCTGAGGTCTAGTTTAGAAAACCGTTTGGCTCCTGCAATCTGATTTAAGAGGTCTGGGATGAGAGGGAGAGGATATGGATCTCGGACCGTGATCTGATTGAGTTAGCGAAAGTGTAGCAAGAGTGCAACCCCCCACATTTTTTCTTGACAAAGAAAAACCCTGCTGCAACGGGAAATGAAAAAGGTCTGATATGACCCTTTGCCAGACTTTCAGAGATATAGATAAAAAACGCTACGTTTGTCTGGCTCCTCTGTCGCTGCAAATCTGTGACACGCCTATGTGAAGCAGGCACCAAAGCTCAGCTGACCGTGATTTGATGTCTGCTTCAAATACATGGATAAGTCCAAAAATAATATCTGACAGAGTATACAGTGCTTTTTCCATCTGTATTATTACAGTCAATGGCCCCATCATCACAAATCTTCAAATTCCATTTTCCAGAGCTTCAGAAGTAAGCTTCGATCGGGCCATTGACTGTAGGCTAAAACTCAATAGCCCTGTCATAATAACACCCAAGTACTATTTTACAGAGCTTCAGACATAATCCCTAACAAGAACTAAAGTCAGTAGGTCAAAGCACAATGTGAATATAGCCTAAGTCCTTAGTATCCTGATTTTAGCAGTCTGAAAGAAGTTATCAAGAAGTTTGCTATTCATACTGTTTTCAGTACTATTAATAACTGTTTAGGATGGGGAAAAGGGCAACATTAATGAGGGAATGCTACAAAAGTGTGAAAACTATGCCTACAAAAGGATACACCACACTAAAATTCCAGGTAAGTAGGAAGCACAAATAAGCAGATAGAGGGAGGGATGGGTATACAATAATAATAGATCAAATTACAGATGTTGCTGGACGTTATGTAAAAAATAGATACGACATAGATAAATGATAAATCATATAAGTGATCATAAAATATCTATGAGCAGATTACCCAGATGACCCAGGAGGTCCCTTCCAACTCTACCATTCTATGATTCTATAATGGAAGTCTTCAAACAGAGGCTGGACAGACATCTGTCTGGGATGATTTAGTGAATCCTGCTTTGAGCAGGGGATTGGACCAGACGGACCCAGGAGGGTCCCTTCCAACTCTAGCATTCTTTGATACTATGATTCTAGGTTAGAGAGATTAAGATTCAAAAATCATATAAATCATATCAATAAAAGTGCCAGTGCATAAATATACAAAATAAGGATAAATATACCAATTTTCTCATGCTAAAACGTATAATCAAAGAGAAAAAAAAGTTCATAACATATTGCATAGATGTTTTAGATGTTTCAAGTCAAGATCATATCACATTATACAGCCATTGCAGCAGATAAATATTTTGCCGAAAACAGTCATCAAAAACCCAGGACTCAAAACACATTTCACGCATTTGCTTCCTCAAGGAGGACATACAGTATCTACCAAATGCCCTCCATTTGCATATTTCATCACGGCTAGAGTGTATCACTTAAAGCAGAAATACAGACAAAATAAGCTTCTGCTGTGTCTCATTTGCATAAAAGACAAGCACATTGGATTTCTCTTACTGGAAAACAAACACCATAGCGAAATCAATGTATGCTGCAATACTGGGCTGACATGTCTTACACTGTTATTCATGTACATGTTCTATTATTTTTGTTCTAACTTTGTTTTGAAAAGTGGGAAAACCTCAACCGGAGACAGTCCATCCATTGGTCCAAACCAATATGTATGTTCATTGAAGATCACCTTAGACATAAAGAAAGATCCGCATATTGACAGCTATGGCTTTGACATATCTCGCAACCTTCCTCTTACTGTTACAGCTGTTACTGCAGGTAGGTGAACGTTTAAGCAATGCAATGGAAATCATGAATGGCAGTCACATTATAGCACATGTAATTTATGACATTATTTTTTAAAATGTCTCACTGTACTTCCTCAAATTACCCCAAATGTAATCAGAAGACCTTTGTGACAACTAAAAACATCATGCCTTATGTAATAAAGCTACCGAAACCAGTTGCTTTGTTTGTTATAAAATTAGAATTGGGCCATTCACTCTACTTTTTATACTACTTAGTTAAAAGGATTTTTGTCTGTGCCATCCGTTATGTCATTAGAGCGAGTCTTTGAGAGATCTGTGTTTGGGTATATTCTCACTGGAAAGTTTTAAGAAATTTGTGTCATGATTATTAGGCTAAGTTCACACAGCGTTTTTGCTCCTTTTTTAAGCTAGTTTTTAGCTGCGTTTTACGGTACCAGCAAAGCCTACAAGACTTCAGAAATCTCATGCACACACATTGGTTTTTTGTCATCAGTATTTTGTGCTTATCATGGTTTCTTGGACATACAGCATTTCACTTCTTTCAGCGTTTTTTCAGTGTTTTTCACCCATTGGACTTGAATGGGTGGTGAAAAATCGCTGAAAAATTCACCAAAAGCACAGGTATCATGTTTTGTTGCATTTTTTTTTGCCAAAATCTATTTCTATAGAATATGACTTTCTTTTTCAATATTAAACTTTCTCAGCATGCACAAGAGACAAATCTAGCATGCCAAAACCGCTGCATGCTATACGTGTGCACATAGCCTTAAAGCCTAATTTAGCATTTTTGGGGGTTTATTTTTAAGTTACTATCCTTTTTTGTCTTGTGATATTAGTTGCCAATAAATGTTTTAAAATGGCGCACGCAATTCATGAATTTGCAGCAAAGTAGAAAATGGTCTTTTTTCTGTCTTGAACTATTTGTTCAACTTTTTAGCAAAATGGTGCAAAAAATTGCCCCAAAATACTGGCATATTCAAATTATTCAGGCCTAAGAATCCTAGAATTGCTTTTTCCAAAACCTAAAGGTATCTCTTTATACTATTGATATCAGAGTGCATAAGTCTACAATTAGCAATAAGCTGCCGTACTTGTGAGACAGCTGTCAGCCAAACGTTTGTTCAGCAGGCGGTATCTCTCTTTACTCATCCATATATGGCTGAGCACTTATGTGTTTATTATGAGGAGAGAGGGAAAAGCCTAAGCCAGGGCATTCATATTAACGCCCAGATCATTCTCTCCCTTGACATCATCTGATAGGGGAATGTCAAGAGGTGCCCCTAAGCATCAGATGGATGGATAAACTAACTGAAAATTGCTGATTCGGACAACTGTCACCAAATGTTTAAGGTGCTTTATGACTAAAATGTCCTCATGAACACCCACACATACACCAGGACCTCTGAACTAATGCATACTAAAAAGAAAGAAAGAAGAGGCAAAATATTACATACAGTAAATGGCCATAGTGGCAGAAGCTGTGGTTAGCAAAAACTTGAAGACTGCATTTGACCAGAAGTACCTGATACTAAAACATGGCGGTAGAAATATTATGTACTAGGACAGTTTTCCTACAATACAGCAGTTCACCATCATAGAAATGAATAGGAATTCTTTATTAGCACTAGAGTATAAATTAAGCCAGGTTTAAGACAGTTGAAGCTCATATGAAAGTGGATCTTATGACTTGACACTTGTCCTAGACATACAATACCAGTAAATCCACTAAGTAAATGCTTTTCCTTTAAAAGGAACCTTACATTATGGCATTTTTGAGAAAATATACATTTAAGAGCCAGCTAGGACCCATGCAACTTGGAGGATGAGTCTAAGAGGCCGATCCCTGATGGCATCTCATACCCTACTCCCTACATATGTGTATAGGGGGAGATCTGTCAATCAAGGGGAGTGGGGCAGAGAGAAGCCACCAGGGACAGGCTTCTTGGACTAGTCACCTGGGCAGCATGGTCCTCAACCACGTTATAAGTGTATGTTTTCTCTGAAATGTGGCCGAAATTTAGTGTGAAACATATCTGGCTGAAATGACAGAGCCGGTGTCTGTTCATGCTGCCTGTGATTCGGGCAGCATGTATCAGCTGTCATGTTCACTTTAATGACTGTGGAAGGATTTGAAAGAGGCAGTACATGCAAGTTAATTATAAAAAACTTCCTTTTCCACAAAACAGAATGGTAATATGCCAAAGCAAACGCACATAAACTGTATGCTGGATTGATAAATACTGTTACTTATTTCTTTTTTTCTATATTTATTCTTCAAGGCGGTCCAGCTGAAGGGAAACTATTGCCAGGTGATCAAATCTTTGCCATCAACAATGAAAATGTGGAAAACATTCACGTTGAGAAGGCGGCAGACTTGGTCAGGTAATGCATCATACATGTCGGCACTAGAGATAAGAGTAGAAGAGCAGGCTTTTAGCAGAGTACATTATCTTTGTTGGATTATGCATTACACAAGAACAAGAAGACAAAACTGCCACTAAATCCTACAGATTCCATCTGATGAGCTGTTTGGGAAAGCGGAAATTATTCTGCGGTATGATATTGACATCTTACTTTTAGAAAACAAGGGAAGGGTGACAGTGGTCTACTCTTCTGTGGTGTGTAGGATCACTTCATTTCTGTAATTTATATGATTAGGTAAAATTATCATATCCATAAATGTCATAAAGGTGCCATTTCTCAAACTACATTGTTCATGGATTGTGATAGTAATGGTTACTTGCAATCCTATGTAAACCTACAGGTTCCACATTGAGATAAATTGATAAGCTAGAGGCATGATCCAAGAAATACGTCACAGAATATATCATATAAAGACAAAAAAGAGCTACATTTCTCATCTAACTATTTCTTTTAAGCATCAGGTTTACCTGAAGCCCTACAAGAAATCACAGAGAGCACATTGGTTTTTGACTTATCAAAACTGTTGCAAATTCAATGTGATTGCCTATAGCACTCAGTCATATTCTTGTCATTTTCTAAAGGGTCTCAAAAAGTGAAAACTGAAAACGGAATGGTCACTATGTGCACCAATTTTCCTTTGTAGCAGTTTTAATATATCTCTCCTATTTTATCACATGACCAACAAAGTCATCTCTTTGAAACCTATACAAAATGACCACCTCTCTTTTGATAATATTAAAGAGTAACTAAACTTTAACCCCCTTCGTGAAATTGCCATTTTTCGTTTTTTTCTTTTTTGTTTTACTCCTCACCTTCTTCCAAAAGTCATATTTTTTTTTTATTTTTCCGTCAATGTATCCGTATGAGGGCTCGTTTGTTTTTGTGGAATGAGTTGTACTTTTGAATGAAAACATTCATTCTACCACAGAGTACTAGAAAACGGGAAGAAAATTCCAAGTATGGCAAAATTACAAGAAAAAGTGCAATTCTACAAAACTTGTTTGTTTTTTTTATTTACCATGTTCACTATATGGTAAAACTGACCTGAATATATGATTTACCAGGTCAGTATGAGTTCGCAGATACCAAACATGTATGGTTCTAACTGAAAGAAGATGTCGTCAGGGTGCAGAGATAGAAGCAATGAGTGACACCAGCTCTGTCTCACAGTTTCTAGCACCCCCAAATGAATCATCATCAGGGGGCGGCACTGGTGTTACTTGCTGCTTCTATCACTGCCCCTGCTGACAATTCATTTGAGGACGGTGCTCGAGGATGTGCGGTTGTGTTGGTGTCACTTACTGCTGCTATCGCCATCCCCTTAAAACCTCTTCTGTTACAGAAATTTGTGAAAAAATGGTTTGTTGGAGTCACCATTTTCCAAGATCCGACGCATTTTTAATTTTCTCCCGACTGAGCTGTATGAGAGCTTGTTTTCATGTGTAGAAAACTTATGGTTTTATTGATACCAATTTGGAGAAAATACAGAATTTTGATCTGTTTTTATTGCATGTTTTTAGGGTGGAGAGATGACTGAAAAAACGTAATTCTGCAATTTTGAATTCTTTTCTTGCTTTCACATTTACCAATCGGGTTAATTAGTTTTAATGATATATTTTGACATAATAGACTTTTATGGGAAGAGCAAAACCAAATATGTTTATTTTTTTGTTATATTATCATTTCTTTCATTTTAGTGGGGGGATTCAAAATTTTTTATATATATTTTTAGAATTTTTTTAGATTTTTTTAAAATTCTTTTTTATTTTATTTTTTTTTTCTCTGAAGTATATTACATACAGATTTCACCATGCAAATACCAGTTTACCTCTATTGACAACACCTGGAGAGTATCCCCATAATACGTCTCCATCAGTCTCCCTTATAATTAGTGATAGCAGTGTGGCCTCAGTATGCAATAGCTGTAACTGTATGTAAATAGGGAAAGGGGCTCTGCACTTTTCCTAGGGAGCCCACGCCAATTTTTTTCAGAAAAATAATCTTTTATATATGTCACTGACATCTATGACATCTATATATCTGACTATCTATCTATCTAGCCATCTATCTAAATATATATATATATATTATTCAGTGGGGGAAATAATTATTTGATCCCTTGCTGATTTTGTAAGTTTTACCCACTGACAAAGACATGAACAGTCTATAATTTTAAGGCTAGGTTTATTTTAACATTGATAGATGGAATATCGAAAATAAAATCCAGAAAATCTCACCGACAATATATGTTTGGGGGCTATCTATTCCTTTGGGGATCTGCTCCAGGGCAGTTTAGATTTCACCTTTCTGGCTTTAGGTGTTATGATTGAGTCACCGTAGGAGGCAGACACAAAAATAGAAGCTACGTCCAGAAAACCAGAGAAGTTGGCAACTATCAGATTGCAGACCCCTGAACCTATCAACACAACTAGCAGTAGCCGTGGGGGGTTCCTACGATGCCCTAGACCGCTCGATCACAGCTGGAGCGCTAAATAGCCTAAAGACAGAAAAGGAAATCTAAACTGCCCCAGAGCAGACCCCAAAGTAAAAGGCAGCCCCCAACATATCATGACGGTGAAGCAAGATAAAAAACACTCACACAGATAGAAAGATAGGCTGAGCAAACGATGGAGCCCAAGCTAACTAAACAGAACAGGAAAGGAAGGTTGCTGTCTGCAATCTGCCAAAACCCTATCAAAGACATAAGCCAACAAGCTGATATGGAAAAAGACCCTGAAGCAGCTAGGCTTCAAAAACTAAATCAGCACTCAGGTATTTTCAGAAGACAGAGCTAAAGGAATTCAGCACACCCCAGCAGGGAATGGCAGAAATCCAGAAAAACAAAACAAAGTCAAAGCACAAATGCAAAAAGCCGAGCAGAAAACTTAGCTTTAGAAGAGCAGGAATTCAGACTGGTCTCCAAGGATCCCACAGAGAAATCACCCGCAGGGCAGAAGGGCGTCGGCAGCCTTATATCCAGTCAGTAACTCCACTCAGCCAGTCATCATCATCAGACTCAGGTGTTTGATAATCAGGCTCACTACCTTTCTTTACCAGAAGAGGGAGTTCCTCGGGCCTCAGTAGTGAAGGGGAAAATGAACTCACAACAGTACCTCCCCCTTGAGGAGGGGTCACCGAACCCTCAACCACGCCACCAGGGCGATCAGGGTGAGCCCGATGAAAGGCACGCACCAATCTTTTGGCAAGAATATCAGAGGCAGAGACCCAGAATCACCCGCCATACCGCAGATCCTAGGGTACTCAATAGCAGGAAAGAATTGTATACAAAAAAAAAAGTGTATATTTTTTCCTCTATATCTCTGAGGCTGTAGGGGGAATTTTTTTTTTCTCTGAATGGAGATAAAGCAATTGTCTGATCGTGTGGAGCAGCTCGCTGCGGAAGTGCGGGGAATTTCCGCCTACCTTGCTCATTCACATGCTGCTGAACCAAAGATTCCTACACCTGAAGTATTTTTTGGGATCGGTCTAAATTTTTGAATTTCAAAAATAATTGTAAATTATTTTTTGCCTTGAAGCCTAACTCGTCAGGGAGCTCCGTGCAGCAGGTTAAAATTGTCATCTCTTTGCTGCGTGGCGATCCCCAGGATTGGGCGTTTTCTTTGAAACCAGTTGATCCTATTCTGACTAATGTGAACGCATTTTTTCAGGCCTTGGGGTTGTTGTATGACAAACCTAATGCCATTGATCAGGCTGAAAAGACCCTGCTGGCATTGAACCAGGGTTGTGATTCTGCAGAATTGTACTGTCAAAAATTCCGAAAGTGGGCAGTACTTACTACCTGGAATGATAATGCCTTGGCTGCTCTCTTTCGGAAGGGGTTGTCAGAAGCCGTAAAAAATACTATGGTGGGATTTCCTGTTCCCTCTGGTCTTGACGATTCTATGTCATTAGCCATTCAGGTTGATCGGCGTTTGCGCGAACGCAAAGCTGCACGAGAGGTGTTGCCACCTGTTGAACAAATGTCTGAACCTATGCAATGTGATAGAGTTTTTTCCAGAGAGCAGCGTCAGGAGTTCAGAAGGTGTAATAAGTTGTGTTTTTTCTGTGGAGATGCCTCGCATATTATTTCTGTCTGTCCTAAACGAGAGAAACGCTTTGCACACACGTTTTCTGTTGGTGGTGTTCAACCTAAGTTTCTTCTGGCTATTACTCTGATCTGCTCCCTGTCCACATTTTCCGCCAAGGCTTTTGTGGATTCGGGAGCAGCCCTAAACCTAATGGATTTGGATTTTGCTAAACGTTGTGGATTTCCGATGACACCTCTGCAGACGCCTATCCCTTTGAGGGGGATTGATGCTACTCCTTTGGCTAAAAATAAACCTCAGTTTTGGACCCAGGTGGTAATGCGGGTCGCCCCAGACCATCAAGAAAATTGCAGATTTTTGGTGTTGCATAATCTGCATGATACTATTGTTCTGGGGTTTCCCTGGTTACAAATTCATAATCCAGTTTTGGATTGGAAATCTGTGTCTGTGGTGAGTTGGGGTTGTCGGTGTGCCTTTAGTGAGGCTCCGGTGTTTTCCACCTCTCCTCAGTCGCATGATGTTCCTGATTATTTGGCGGACTTTTATGATGTATTTAGTGAGAATGAGTCTGCGTCTCTGCCTCCTCATAGGAGTTATGACTGTGCTATTGAACTGAGCCCGGGGTGTAAATTTCCCAAGGGTCGGTTCTTCAATTTATCTGTACCCGAGCACGAGGCTATGCGATCCTATATTAAGGAGGCATTGGAGAAGGGTCATATTAAACCATCCTCGTCACCCTTAGGTGCCGGGTTTTTTTTTTGTAGCCAAAAAGGATGGATCATTAAGACCTTGTATTGATTATCGTGCCCTCAACAAAATTACTGTTAAATATCAGTATCCATTACCCCTGATTTCTGATCTATTCTCCAGAGTTAAAGGTGCTTGCTGGTTTACCAAGCTTGACCTCAGGGGGGCGTATAATCTTATTCGCATTAGGCATGGGGATGAATGGAAGACGGCGTTTAATACTCCGGAGGGACATTTTGAGTACCTGGTGATGCCTTTTGGGCTCACTAATGCCCCTTCTGTCTTCCAGTGCTTCATGAACGATATTTTCCGAGATTTTGTCGATACATTTTTGATTATCTATCTGGATGATATTTTGATCTTCTCCAAGGATTGGGATTCTCATGTGGAACATATTCGGACTGTGTTCCGGATCTTGAGGGAGAATTCCCTGTATGTCAAAGGATCGAAATGCCTTTTTGGAGTACAGAGGATTTCTTTTTTGGGATTTATTTTGTCCCCGTCAACTATTGAAATGGACCCGGCCAAGGTACAGGCCATTTACGATTGGGTTCAGCCCACTTCTTTGAAGGCCCTCCAGAAGTTTTTGGGTTTTGCTAATTTTTATCGGAAATTTATAGCAAAATTTTCTAGTATTGCCAAGCCATTGACTGATTTGACTAAGAAGGGTGCTGATGTGTTAAATTGGTCTCCGGAGGCTGTTTCTTCCTTTCAGGAGCTGAAGCGAAGATTCACCTCCGCCCCGGTTTTGCGGCAACCTGATGTCTCACTTCCGTTCCAGGTAGAGGTGGATGCTTCTGAGATTGGTGCAGGAGCTGTTTTGTCCCAAAAGGATCCTGTAACATCTAAAATGAATCCCTGTGCTTTCTTTTCCCGAAAGTTCTCTCCATCTGAACTTAACTATGATGTGGGGAATCGGGAACTGTTGGCCATGAAATGGGCATTTGAGGAGTGGAGACATTGGTTGGAGGGAGCTAAGCATCAAGTCGTGGTCCTCATTGACCACAAGAATTTGATTTACCTAGAGTCGGCTAAGCGCTTGAACCCTAGACAGGCTAGGTGGGCCTTGTTTTTTACACGTTTTGATTTTGTGGTTTCTTTTCTTCCTGGAACTAAGAATGTCAAGGCAGACGCCCTCTCTAGGAGCTTCTTTGCTGATTCTCCTGTGGTGACCAAGCCTGCTACCATCTTAGGCGAAGGGGTAGTTCTTTCTGCCATCTCGCCCGATTTGAGACGTGCTCTGGAAGAGTTCCAGGAGGACAAACCTGAGCGTTGTCCCAGTGGAAAGTTGTATGTTCCTGAGCAGTGGAAGAAGAGAGTGATGTCTGAAGTTCATTGCTCTGCTTTGGCTGGTCATCCAGGTATTTTTGGTACTAGAGATCTGGTGAGTCGGTCTTTTTGGTGGCCCTCCTTGTCTCGTGATGTCAGGAATTTTATGCAGTCCTGTGGGACGTGCTCCCAGTCTAAAGCGTGTTCTCGCTCTAGTGGGTTGTTGATGCCTTTGCCTGTCCCCAAGAGGCCATGGACCCATATTTCAATGGATTTCATCTCTGATATGCCTGTCTCTAAGGATGACTGTTATTTGGGTGATTTGTGAAAGGTTCTCTAAGATGGTTCATCTTGTACCACTCCCTAAGTTGCCGTCTTCCTCTGAGTTGGTGCCCCTGTTTTTACAACAGGTGGTTCGCTTGCACGGGATTCCTGAGAACATTGTATCTGACAGAGGAGTCCAGTTTGTGTCTAGATTTTGGAGAACTTTCTGTTCCAAGCTGGGAATTTAGTTGTCCTTCTCCTCTGCTTTTCACCCTCAGACCAATGGGCAGACAGAGAGAACAAACCAGACCTTGGAGTCATATTTGAGATGTTTTATTTCTGCTGATCAGGATGATTGGGTTTCATTTTTGCCCTTGGCCGAATTTGCTTTAAATAATAGAGCTAGTTCTGCCACTTTGATGTCACCTTTTTTTTGTAACTTTTGGTTTCATCCTCGATTTTCTTCAGGGCAGGTGGAGCCCTCTGCCTGCCCAGGTGTTGACACTGTGGTGGAGAGAATGCACCAGATCAGGGACCAAGTGGTGGATAAGTTATCTCTCTCCCAGGAAAAGGCCCAGCGGTTTTCCAACCGACATAGGACCATTGGTCCCCAGTTTAAGGTTGGTGATATGGTGTGGTTGTCATCAAAAAATATTGCTATGAAGGTGGCTTCTCCTAAGTTTAAGCCTAGATTTATTGGACCTTACAAGATTTTGGAGATTATTAATCCGGTCTCTTTTCGTTTGGCTCTTTCTGTCACATTTAAAATCCATAATGTGTTCCATAAATCTTTGTTGAAGAGGTTTGTTGAACCTGTTGTTCCAGGGGTGGCACCTCCAGACCCTGTATTGGTTGAAGGTAACATGGAATATGAGGTAGAGAAAGTACTGGATTCCCGTCTGGGTAGACGGAGACTCCAGTATTTGGTTAAGTGGAAGGGTTATGGTCAGGAGGATAATTCCTGGGTCTCTGCCTCTGATATTCATGCCAAAAGATTGGTGCGTGCCTTTCATCGGGCTCACCCTGATCGCCCTGGTGGCGTGATTGAGGGTTCGGTGACCCCTCCTCAAGGGGGAGGTACTGTTGTGAGTTCATTTTCCCCTTCACTACTGAGGCCCGAGGAACTCCCTCTTTTGGTAAAGAAAGGTAGTGAGCCTGATTATCAAACACCTGAGTCTGATGATGATGACTGGCTGAGTGGAGTTACTGACTGGATATAAGGCTGCCGACGCCCTTCTGCCCTGCGGGTGATTTCTCTGTGGGATCCTTGGAGACCAGTCTGAATTCCTGCTCTTCTAAAGCTAAGTTTTCTGCTCGGCTTTTTGCATTTGTGCTTTGACTTTGTTTTGCTTTGTTTTTCTGGATTTCTGCCATTCCCTGCTGGGGTGTACTGAATTCCTTTAGCTCTGTCTTCTGAAAATACCTGAGTGCTGATTTAGTTTTTGGAGCCTAGCTGCTTCAGGGTCTTTTTCATATCAGCTTGTTCGCTTAAGTCTTTGATAGGGTTTTGGCAGATTGCAGACAGCAACCTTCCTTTCCTGTTCTGTTAGCTTGGGCCCCATCGTTTGCTCAGCCTATCTTTCTATCTGTGTGAGTGTTTTTTCATCTTGCTTCACCGTCATTATATGTTGGGGGCTGCCTTTTGCTTTGGGGTCTGCTCTGGGGCAGTTTAGATTTCCTTTTCTGTCTTTAGGCTATTTACCTCTCCGGCTGTGATCGAGGGGTCTAGGGCATCGTAGGAAACCCCCACGGCTACTGCTAGTTGTGTTGATAGGTTCAGGGGTCTGCAATCTGATAGTTGCCAACTTCTCTGGTTTTCTGGACGTAGCTTCTATTTTTGTGTCTGCCTCCTACGGTGACTCAATCATAACACAAAAATACCTGGATGACCAGCCAAAGCAGAGCAATGAACTTCAGACATCACTCTCTTCTTCCACTGGTCAGGAACATACAACTTTCCACTGGGACAACGCTCAGGTTTGTCCTCCTGGAACTCTTCCAGAGCACGTCTCAAATCGGGCGAGATGGCAGAAAGAACTACCCCTTCGCCTAAGATGGTAGCAGGCTTGGTCACCACAGGAGAATCAGCAAGAAAGCTCCTAGAGAGGGCGTCTGCCTTGACATTCTTAGTTCCAGGAAGAAAAGAAACCACAAAATCAAAACGTGTAAAAAACAAGGCCCACCTAGCCTGTCTAGGGTTCAAGCGCTTAGCCGACTCTAGGTAAATCAAATTCTTGTGGTCAGTGAGGACCACGACTTGATGCTTAGCTCCCTCCAACCAATGTCTCCACTCCTCAAATGCCCATTTCATGGCCAACAGTTCCCGATTCCCCACATCATAGTTACGTTCAGATGGAGAGAACTTTCGGGAAAAGAAAGCACAGGGATTCATTTTAGATGTTACAGGATCCTTTTGGGACAAAACAGCTCCTGCACCAATCTCAGAAGCATCCACCTCTACCTGGAACGGAAGTGAGACATCAGGTTGCCGCAAAACCGGGGCGGAGGTGAATCTTCGCTTCAGCTCCTGAAAGGAAGAAACAGCCTCCGGAGACCAATTTAACACATCAGCACCCTTCTTAGTCAAATCAGTCAATGGCTTGGCAATACTAGAAAATTTTGCTATAAATTTCCGATAAAAATTAGCAAAACCCAAAAACTTCTGGAGGGCCTTCAAAGAAGTGGGCTGAACCCAATCGTAAATGGCCTGTACCTTGGCCGGGTCCATTTCAATAGTTGACGGGGACAAAATAAATCCCAAAAAAGAAATCCTCTGTACTCCAAAAAGGCATTTCGATCCTTTGACATACAGGGAATTCTCCCTCAAGATCCGGAACACAGTCCGAATATGTTCCACATGAGAATCCCAATCCTTGGAGAAGATCAAAATATCATCCAGATAGATAATCAAAAATGTATCGACAAAATCTCGGAAAATATCGTTCATGAAGCACTGGAAGACAGAAGGGGCATTAGTGAGCCCAAAAGGCATCACCAGGTACTCAAAATGTCCCTCCGGAGTATTAAACGCCGTCTTCCATTCATCCCCATGCTTAATGCGAATAAGATTATACGCCCCCCTGAGGTCAAGCTTGGTAAACCAGCAAGCACCTTTAACTCTGGAGAATAGATCAGAAATCAGGGGTAACGGGTACTGATATTTAACAGTAATTTTGTTGAGGGCACGATAATCAATACAAGGTCTTAATGATCCATCCTTTTTGGCTACAAAAAAAAAAACGGCACCTAAGGGTGACGAGGATGGTTTAATATGACCCTTCTCCAACGCCTCCTTAATATAGGATCGCATAGCCTCGTGCTCGGGTACAGATAAATTGAAGAGCCGACCCTTGGGAAATTTACACCCCGGGCTCAGTTCAATAGCACAGTCATAACTCCTATGAGGAGGCAGAGACGCAGACTCATTCTCACTAAATACATCATAAAAGTCCGCCAAATAATCAGGAACATCATGCGACTGAGGAGAGGTGGAAAACACCGGAGCCTCACTAAAGGCACACCAACAACCCCAACTCACCACAGACACAGATTTCCAATCCAAAACTGGATTATGAATTTGTAACCAGGGAAACCCCAGAACAATAGTATCATGCAGATTATGCAACACCAAAAATCTGCAATTTTCTTGATGGTCTGGGGCAACCCGTATTACCACCTGGGTCCAAAACTGAGGTTTATTTTTAGCCAAAGGAGTAGCATCAATCCCCCTCAAAGGGATAGGCGTCTGCAGAGGTGTCATCGGAAATCAACAACGTTTAGCAAAATCCAAGTCCATTAGGTTTAGGGCTGCTCCCGAATCCACAAAAGCCTTGGCGGAAAATGTGGACAGGGAGCAGATCGGAGTAATAGCCAGAAGAAACTTAGGTTGAACACCACCAACAGAAAACGTGTGTGTAAAGCGTTTCTCTCGTTTAGGACAGACAGAAATAATATGCGAGGCATCTCCACAGAAAAAACACAACTTATTACGCCTTCTGAACTCCTGACGCTGCTCTCTGGAAAAAACTCTATCACATTGCATAGGTTCAGACATTTGTTCAACAGGTGGCAACACCTCTCGTGCAGCTTTGCGTTCGCGCAAACGCCGATCAACCTGAATGGCTAATGACATAGAATCGTCAAGACCAGAGGGAACAGGAAATCCCACCATAGTATCTTTTACGGCTTGTGACAATCCCTTCCGAAAGAGAGCAGCCAAGGCATTATCATTCCAGGTAGTAAGTACTGCCGACTTTTGGAATTTTTGACAGTACGATTCTGCAGAATCTCGACCCTGGTTCAATGCCAGCAGGGTCTTTTCAGCCTGATCAATGGTATTAGGTTCGTCATACAACAACCCCAAGGCCTGAAAAAATGCGTTCACATTAGTCAGAATAGGATCATCCGGTTTCAAAGAAAACGCCCAATCCTGGGGATCGCCACGCAGCAAAGAGATGACAATTTTAACCTGCTGCGCGGAGCTCCCTGACGAGTTAGGCTTCAAGGCAAAAAATAATTTACAATTATTTTTGAAATTCAAAAATTTAGACCGATCCCCAAAAAATACATCAGGTGTAGGAATCTTTGGTTCAGCAGCATGTGAATGAGCAAGGTAGGCGGAAATTCCCCGCACTTCCGCAGCGAGCTGCTCCACACGATCAGACAATTGCTTTATCTCCATTGAGAGAAAAAAAAAATTCCCCCTACAGCCTCAGAGATATAGAGGAAAAAATATACACACTTTTTTTTTTTTTTTTTACAATTCTTTCCTGCTATTGAGTACCCTAGGATCTGCGGTATGGCGGGTGATTCTGTTATGATTGAGTCACCGTAGGAGGCAGACACAAAAATAGAAGCTACGTCCAAAAAACCAGAGAAGTTGGCAACTATCAGATTGCAGACCCCTGAACCTATCAACACAACTAGCAGTAGCCGTGGGGGGTTCCCACGATGCCCTAGACCCCTCGATCACAGCTGGAGTGCTAAATAGCCTAAAGACAGAAAAGGAAATCTAAACTGCCCCAGAGCAGACCCCAAAGTAAAAGGCAGCCCCCAACATATAATGAGGGTGAAGCAAGATGAAAAACACTCACACAGATAGAAAGATAGGCTGAGCAAATGATGGGGCCCAAGCTAACTAAACAGAACAGGAAAGGAAGGTTGCTGTCTGCAATCTGCCAAAACCTTATCAAAGACATAAGCCAACAAGCTAATATGGAAAAAGACCCTGAAGCAGCTAGGCTTCAAAAACTAAATCAGCACTCAGGTATTTTCAGAACACAGAGCTAAAGGAATTCAGCACACCCCAGCAGGGAATGGCAGAAATCCAGAAAAACAAAGCAAAACTAAGTCAAAGCACAAATGCTAAAAGCCGAGCAGAAAACTTAGCTTTAGAAGAGCAGGAATTCAGACTGGTCTCCAAGGATCCCACAGAGAAATCACCCGCAGGGCAGAAGGGTGTCGGCAGCCTTATATCCAGTCAGTAACTCCACTCAGCCAGTCATCATAATCAGGCTCAGGTGTTTGATAATCAGGCTCACTACCTTTCTTTACCAGAAGAGGGAGTTCCTCGGGCCTCAGTAGTGAAGGGGAAAATGAACTCACAACATTTAGGCTTAGTTAGTTCTCCGGCTGTGCCGAGGCATCTAGGGCATTGTAGGAACGCTCCATGGCTACTTCTAGTTGTGTTGATAGGATCAGGGGTCTGCAATCCGCTGAGTTACCAACCTCTCTGGTTTCCTGGTGGCTTAGGCTGTTCTTGCCATCCTCCTCGGTGACACATTCATAACAGGCAGGGTAGGAAGCAAAAGACAATACATTACAGCAGGAGATCGCATAGGATACATTTTGTGAGGTGAAATATTGTTTAAAAACAGTCATTGAAATATTTTACCTCATAAAATGAATCCTCTGTGATCCCCTTCTGTAATGTCAGTATTGTCTTTTGCTTCGACCCCTGCCCAGGACATGTGGTACGCTCCGTCAGAAACAGACAATTTTTAAACTGAACTTTTGTTCATGGGAAAACCCATCTAATGTGACCGGCTTCCTCTGCCTGTAGACATGTCGCGCATCTGCCGCCGGGATCAGCTGAATCATTCACTGCGCCTGCGTGGAATTTGCAGGTAAGTATATATTAGATACATATATATATGTGTGTGTTTTGAAGAATATTTCATTTGAAAATGATTAAAAGCTCATGTTAAAATCGCATTGGAATATTATAGCAGTCACACTGAATTCGGATGTAAATCGGATGATAGGTGTGAAAAATCGGATTGTACTCACATGAAAAACGCATGACACTTGAATGACACTTGCATTACACTCATGCGATTCTCCTGCATCAAAATCGGACCGATTTTAGAATCGCCAGTGTGACTCCAGCCTAAATGGAAGACCTGAAATTGACAATACCTAGTGATCTTCTAACCCCAGGTCTCCCAGGTTGACATGATCTACTTGTGACAATAGAGAGTATCTATATGCACCAGTAGGGAGAGCTGTTTGCAGAAATATTGCCCAGGTGGGACTGCCAGCAATCTGTGTGGGGCATCTGTCTTGTTTGGCCGGAGTATGGCAGGGTACATGCCCTCATACATAGCCAGCAAAGCAAAATACACCCGGTATTCTTATATCTAGGATTCTGTCACCAAACAATGGAATCAGCAATTTGAAAATGGTTGCGGTGAGGGACATACAAGTTATCATAAAACTACTAAGTTTATACTACCATTGTGTGTACACTATCTGAATACTTCTGTTTATCCCACAGGGACTCCGGGGACAGTGTTACTGTGACAGTACTTCGAGGCACTTCGGTAAATACAGATCTGTATCGCAGCTTATGTGTATTGATATCAGTACATTACTTTGGTGCTAAATAAAATGGAGAAAGAATGTTAGCAAAGGTTTAAAAATAAGAACGATTGCACTTTTTATAGAAGAATGACAGAAAACCACATTAAAACCCATAGCATAATACATTGTAAATCTGCACCTGTCTATTAAATAATAGATGGAGCTTCACTGCAGTTTCAATGTGGTTTTTATGCAACTTCCTTTCAGTTATTATGATGTTTTCTTGGGATTTCTGTGAAGTTGAAAATGAAAATTGAAATGCTGCAGGTTTGAACAATTTGAAGGTTGAAATCTGCAAGGAAAAAAAATAAGAAATCTCTTCATAAGATTTCAGAATTGTCTCTCATTTTGCTCTTACTGTTAACCTTTGAAAAAAGCGCAACAAAAATGCAGCATGTGAGCTAGCTTTAAGGCTAAGTGCACACGTTGCAGAAAATTTCTGCTTTACCTGACTCCCTTCCCAGAAACCGCACCTTTTTTGTCTTCGCGTTTTCGTCGTGGTTTTTGGCGCAGGTTTGATGCGTTTTTTTCCGCAGCGTTTTCAAAACGCATTGAACAAGCCAGAAATGCGGAAAAATCCGCAAAATTAATGAGCATGCTGTGTTTTTTACCGCGATGCGTTTTTTTCACGGTAAAAAGCGCATCAATATGCACAAAAAGTGCAAAATACATAGAAATTAATGGGAAGCTTATTTTTAGCGGTTTTATAGACAAAACCACGCTAAAAACCGCTAAAAAAACGCTGTGTGTGAACACAGCCTAAGGCTATGCACACACGATGCGGATTCTGCTGCGGATCTGCAGCGGATTTGCCGCTGCGGATCTGCAGCAGAACTGCAGGTGATGTACAGTACCATTATAGATTATGTACAGTTGTGGCCAAAAGTATTGACACCCCTGCAATTTTGTCAGATAATACTCAGTTTCTTCCTGAAAATGATTGCAAACACAAATTCTTTGGTATTATTATCTTCATTTAATTTGTCTTAAATGAAAAAACACAAAAGAGAATGAAGCAAAAAGCAAAACATTGATCATTTCACACAAAACTCCAAAAATGGGCAATACAAAAGTATTGGCACCCTCAGCCTAATACTTGGTTGCACAACCTTTAGCCAAAATAACTGCGACCAACCGCTTCCGGTAACCATCAATGAGTTTCTTACAATGCTCTGCTGGAATTTTAGACCATTCTTCTTTGGTAAACTGCTCCAGGTCCCTGATATTTGAAGGGTGCCTTCTCCAAACTGCCATTTTAAGATCTCTTCACAGGTGTTCTATGGGATTCAGGTCTGGACTCATTGCTGGCCACCTTAGAAGTCTCCAGTGCTTTCTCTCAAACCATTTTCTAGTGATTTTTGAAGTGTGTTTTGGTCATTGTCCTGCTGGAAGACCCATGACCTCTGAGGGAGACCCAGCTTTCTCACACTGGGCCCTACATTATGCTGCAAAATTTGTTGGTAGTCTTCAGACTTCATAATGCCATGCACACGGTCAAGCAGTCCAGTGCCAGAGGCAGCAAAGCAACCCCAAAACATCAGGGAACCTCCGCCATGTTTGACTGTAGGGACCGTGTTTTTTTCTTTGAATGCCTCTTTTTTTCTCCTGTAAACTCTATGTTGATGCCTTTGCCCAAAAAGCTCTACTTTTGTCTCATCTGACCAGAGAACATTCTTCCAAAACGTTTCAGGCTTTTTCAGGTAAGTTTTGGCAACTCCAGCCTGGCTTTTTTATGTCTCGGGGTAAGAAGTTGGGTCTTCCTGGGTCTCCTACCATACAGTCCCTTTTCATTCAGACGCCGACGGAAAGTACGGGTTGACACTGTTGTACCCTCGGACTGCAGGGCAGTTTGAACTTGTTTGGATGGTAGTTGAGGTTCTTTATCCAACATCTGCACAATCTTGCGTTGAAATCTCTTGTCAATTTTTCTTTTCCGTCCACATCTAGGGAGGTTAGCCACAGTGCCATGGGCTTTAAACTTCTTGATGACACTGCGCACGGTAGACACAGGAACATTCAGGTCTTTGGAGATGGACTTGTAGCCTTGAGATTGCTCATGCTTCCTCACAATTTGGTTTCTCAAGTCCTCAGACAGTTCTTTGGTCTTCTTTCTTTTCTCCATGCTCAATGTGGTACTCACAAGGACACAGGACAGAGGTTGAGTCAACTTTAATCCATGTCAACTGGCTGCAAGTGTGATTTAGTTATTGCCAACACCTGTTAGGTGCCACAGGTAAGTTACAGGTGCTGTTAAATACACAAGTTAGAGAAGCATCACATGATTTTTCGAACAGTGCCAATACATTTGTCCACTCTCTTTTTTATGTTTGGTGTGGAATTATATCCAATTTGGCTTTAGGACAATTCTTTTTGTGTATTTTCATTTAAGACAAATTAAATGAAGATAATAATAACAAAGAATTTGTGTTTGCAATCATTTTCAGGAAGAAACTGAGTATTATCTGGCAAAATTGCAGGGGTGTCAATACTTTTGGCCACAACTGTAAAACAAAAAAGCTGTGCACATGCAGCGGATTTTTCCGCACTGTTTTTGTGCGGAAAAAAAAGCAGCATGTCACTTCTTTTGTGCGGTTTTGCTGCAGTTTTCCACCTGCTCCATTCTTCAAATCCGCAGGTGGAAAACCGCAGTGGAAAACCGCACAAAAACCGCAGTAAAACCGCAAAAAAAGGAAGAAATCCGCAGGAAAAATGCAGGTCATTTCACATGCGGATTTAGTAAAATCCGCGCGAGGATCCGCACTGTGTGCACATAGCCTTACAGTTCCAGCAAAGTGGGTGGGATTTATATAAATCTTATGCCCGCTGTGATTTTTTTTTTACGCTGCGTATACTGACCTTCGGTGCGTTTTTTAAATCTGCACCATGTCAAGTCTTAGGCCGGGATCACACTACCATGTTTGATGCGAGAAACTAGCACGAGTCTCTCACATCAACACCCGGTGCTACCGCCGGCACTCGGACCAGAGCTGCGGCTACATAGAAATACATGCATAGATATACATGCAGCCGCAGCTCTGGTCCTGAGTGCGAGTTTCTCACA